>NC_139989.1:39311422-40055190 GCF_964263955.1 Coregonus lavaretus | reverse complement strand
AGAGAGATCATCTGGTCCTGCTACGGTCAACAAGCCTGAGCTAAAAGGAGAGCCCGAGGTCTGTCTTACTGTAGCTTAGCAGCATACCAAGGCCCAGCCTAGCCCAAGCATAGCTAATTCATCAGGCCTGCATTCCAGCTGTATCATACACAACCTCATTCTGATGCACTGCATAGCAATGGTTAACCTTGGTCCAGTCTCCAACTACACCCAGCATGGCCAAAATACCTTGCCTGAAGTCCAAGCTTGGCATAGCGTTATCAGCGTCATGGCTAACATAAGCTAGCCTAAAGCTCACGCCAGCATGGCTAATCCAGCAGACCAGCACACCAAGCGTAGCATGGAGAGGCGGCTAACGCTAACCTGAGAGTCTTAAGCCTGTCCCCAGGGTAGGTAATGGACCAAGCTCTCCTCTCACACCACCACATAGGCCTAGAATGTGCTATGCAGATCAAAGTAAAGGAAATAACGGGATCCAAAGGGATCTAGGGACGCATGCAGAGGACACATTGTCTGTCCCTCTCTGTAGTACTGTAGGCTACTTGGAAAAACTACCAATCATTTTGTGCTCCTACTCTTTGGATGTAAATACTCACTTTTTTCACCCCATCATTTTTATTTTTCATCTTTATTTTTGTCTAAGATCTCTTGTCTGGACACACAATGTGGACACAAAGCAGTACTCAATGTGGTAGAGAGGGAAGATGTATAAAGGGTGGAGAAGGACCAGGAGGGGTAGAGAGAGGATGCCCTGGTACCCTTGTACGTGTATGGAGCACGTACGGCCTTGTTTCATACAGACAAATAACAATGAAGTGTGAGAAGAGAAGGGAGAAGAGGGTAACAATTCACTAAAGGGCCTGCAGGGGAGAAAAGGGCAGAGGGGATTCAGTTTCGAAAGGGTGAGCTTGTTAGTACAACGCCGGAGGAGGCAGCGTCGAAAGGGACAAGCCAGTTTAGCAATGCTTTCACACACACACAAAACAAAGGCCTACACACACTTCACGCTCACGCACACACACCCAGACACCTCATAAAGACACACACCTCACATACACCATCACTCTCTCTGTTAACCCCAGGACTCCACTTGGTTTCAGTAACGTCGATACAACTCTAGAAGTTAACGTCGTAGGCAACGCCATTTACTCTCCTGCCATTGTCCTTCTCCCCCCTCCCTCCCTCCCTCCCTCCCTCCCTCCTACCCTCCACCCCTCCATCCAATATAAAGAGCCTTTCACTGCTACTAGCTTGCGAGAGTGAGCGGGATGGAGGGAGGACTGGGAAAGGGGAGAAGAAAAGAAAAACAAAGCGATTGATATAAATGATCTGCCGGCCGCGAGAGCCCCCTGGGCAGGGGCAGACGGAGGTCCGCTCGATACCAATTGATCGTGGGAGGCCCAGGCATTCGTCTTAATTCTGACTAATTAGGGCACTGGCTGACTGGGTGGGGCTGAGGTGGAGGGGCGGGTAGAGGGGAGAGGTGTTAACGCTGGTGGGTGGTGTGTGTTTGTGGGTGGAAGGCATTGGAGGGACCTCCTAGATAACAAAAAAACAAGCCCCCGTCTTTACAGAGTGTGGAACAAGCGGCGGATTAAGGAAATCAGTTTAGGAAACAACAACCGTCGCCACATTAGTGTCGCTGCCAAGATAATTCCCCCGCATGCCTTTACTGCTGCTGCTCACAGCGCTGTACGACTGGCAGGAGGATAGGAGGGAGTAAATCCCTCTTTCTCTATCGCTCTCGCTCCCTCTCTCTCTTTCTCTTTCTCTCTCGCATCCTTTAATTTTTTTTATTTCTGTTCTATTGGTGTGAGCGCTGCTGATTATCTCCCAAAAATTGATGAGTCCCAGGCCTTGAGGAGCCAAACCGGGAGGCGGAGCGGAGGAAAGGAGAGACGCTGCTTCTTTCCCAGTCTCCCCTGTTTCCACAGATATATATCATCGGACTTAATTGGCTGGGAAGAAAAGTTGGGTTCGAACACCGGAACGACTGGAAAAACCATGATTAATACGAGCGCTGTGCGGTAATACCATGTGAAAAATGAACGGATGGACTTCATTGTGGGGAGGAGAGGAACAAAGCTGTGGACACTTGAGGTAAATTGCCTCCATGTGCAATAGCAGCTGAGAAAAGAGAGAGAGAGAGAGAGAGGGAGAGAGAGAGAGAGAGCAAGAGAGAGAGAGAGAGAGAGAGAGAGAGAGAGAGAGAGGGGGATGCAGTTTAAGCCCCACCCTCTTCAAAATATATATCAACGAATTGGCGAGGGCACTAGAACAGTCTGCAGCACCCGGCCTCACACTACTAGAATCTGAAGTCAACAGTCTACTGTTTGCTGATGATCTGGTGCTTCTGCCACCAACCAAGGAGGGCCTACAGCAGCACCTAGATCTTCAGCACATATTCTGTCAGACCTGGGACCTGACAGTAAATCTCAGTAAGACATAAATAATTGTGTTCCAAAAAAGGTCCAGTTTCCAGGACCACAAATACAAATTCCATCTAGACACCATTGCCCTAGAGCACACAAAAACGATACATACCTAAGCCTAAACATCAGCGCCACAGGTAACTTCCACAAAGCTGTGAACGATCTGAGAGACAAGGCAAGAAGGGCCTTCTATGCCATCAAAAGGATCATAAAATTCCACATACCAATTAGGATCTGACTAAAAATACTTGAATCAGTTATAGAGCCCATTGCCCTCTATGGTTGTGAGGTCTGGGGTCCACTCACCAACCAAGAATTCACAAAATGGGATAAACACCAAATTGAGACTCTGCATGCAGAATTCTGCAAAAATATCCTCCGTGTACAACGAAAAACACCAAATAATGCATACAGAGCAGAATTAGGCCGATACCCGCTAATTATCAAAATGCAGAAAAGAGACGATAAATTCTATAACCACTTAAATGGAAGTGATTCCCAAACCTTCCATAACAAAGCCATCACCTGCAGAGAGATGAACTTGGAGAAGAGTCCCCTAAGCAAGCTGGTCCTGTGGCTCTGTTCACAAACACAAACTGACCCCACAGAGCCCCAGGACAACAACACAATTAGACCCAACCAAATCATGAGAAAACAAAAAGATAATTACTTGACACATTGGAAAGAATTAACAAAAAAACAGATCAAACTAGAATGCTATTTGGCCCTAAACAGAGAGTACACAGTGGCAGAATACCTGACCACTGTGACTGACCCAAACTTAAGGAAAGCTTTGACTATGTACAGACTCAGTGAGCATAGCCTTGCTATTGAGAAAGGCCGCCGTAGGCAGACCTGGCTCTCAAGAGAAGACAGGCTATGTGCACACTGCCCACAAAATGAGGTGGAAACTGAGCTGCACTTCATAACCTCCTGCCAAATGTATGACCATATTAGAGACACATATTTCCCTCAGATTACACAGATCCACAAAGAATTCGAAAACAAACCCAATTTTGATAAACTCCCTTATCTACTGGGTGAAATACCACAGTGTGCCATCACAGCAGCAAGATTTGTGACCTGTTGCCACAAGAAAAGGGCAACCAGTGAATAACAAGCACCATTGTAAATACAACCCATATTTATGTTTATATATTTTCCCATTTGTACTTTAACTATTTGCACATTGTTACAACTATATACAGTGGGGGAAAAAAGTATTTAGTCAGCCACCAATTGTGCAAGTTCTCCCACTTAAAAAGATGAGAGAGGCCTGTAGTTGTCATCATAGGTACACGTCAACTATGACAGACAAAATGAGAAAGAAAATTCCAGAAAATCACATTGTAGGATTTTTAATGAATTTATTAGAAAATTATGGTGGAAAATAAGTATTTGGTCAATAACAAAAGTTTCTCAATACTTTGTTATATACCCTTTGTTGGCAATGACACAGGTCAAACGTTTTCTGTAAGTCTTCACAAGGTTTTCACACACTGTTGCTGGTATTTTGGCCCATTCCTCCATGCAGATCTCCTCTAGAGCAGTGATGTTTTGGGGCTGTCGCTGGGCAACACAGACTTTCAACTCCCTCCAAAGATTTTCTATGGGTTGAGATCTGGAGACTGGCTAGGCCACTCCAGGACCTTGAAATGCTTCTTACGAAGCCACTCCTTCGTTGCCCGGGCGGTGTGTTTGGGTTCATTGTCATGCTGAAAGACCCAGCCACGTTTCATCTTCAATGGCCTTGCTGATGGAAGGAGGTTTTCACTCAAAATCTCACGATACATGGCCCCATTCATTCTTTCACTAGGTCCCCCCGTGTGGTTCTGGGATTTTTGCTCACCGTTCTTGTGATCATTTTGACCCCACGGGGTGAGATCTTGCGTGGAGCCCCAGATCGAGGGAGATTATCAGTGGTCTTGAATGTCTTCCATTTCCTAATAATTGCTCCCACAGTTGATTTCTTCAAACCAAGCTGCTTACCTATTGCAGATTCAGTCTTCCCAGCCTGGTGCAGGTCTACAATTTTGTTTCTGGTGTCCTTTGACAGCTCTTTGGTCTTGGCCATAGTGGAGTTTGGAGTGTGACTGTTTGAGGTTGTGGACAGGTGTCTTTTATACTGATAACAAGTTCAAACAGGTGCCATTAATACAGGTAACGAGTGGAGGACAGAGGAGCCTCTTAAAGAAGAAGTTACAGGTCTGTGAGAGCCAGAAATCTTGCTTGTTTGTAGGTGACCAAATACTTATTTTCCACCATAATTTGAAAATAAATTCATTAAAAATCCTACAATGTGATTTTCTGGATTTTTTTCCCTCAATTTGTCTGTCATAGTTGACGTGTACCTATGATGAAAATTACAGGCCTCTCTCATCTTTTTAAGTGGGAGAACTTGCACAATTGGTGGCTGACTATATACTTTTTTCCCCACTGTACATAATATGACATTTGAAATGTCTTTATTCTTTATTCTGGAACTTCTGAGTGTAATGTTTACCGTTAATATGTATTGTTTATTTCACCTTTGTTTACTATCTACTTCACTTGCTTTGGCAATGTTAACATACGTTTCCCATGCCAATAAAGCTTTTAAATTGAATTGAATTGAGAGAGAGAAAGAAAGAGGGAGAGAGAGAGAGAGAGAGAGAGAGAGAGAGAGAGAGAGAGAGAGAGAGAGAGAGAGAGAGAGAGAGAGAGAGAGAGAGAAGGGTGGGGAGAGAGAGAGAGAAGGGCAGAGAGAGAAAGACAGAAAGAGGGAATGGGGAGAGAGGAGAGAGGGAGAGAGAGGTAGAGGGGGAGAGAGAAGAGACAGAGAGAGAAAGAAATAGAGTGAGTGAGAAAGAGAGAGGGGGGACATAGATAAAGGTGGGAGTGGGATTTAGTGGTAAAGCCCTTTTAAAGGAGTGCTCTATTATGGAGCAGACAGCGGGGTAGCAGGGTGCAGAGAGGCCGGCTCAGATTTCTATCTCTCTCTGGGGGTGAGACAGCAGGTGTCAGGGGAAGTGTTATGGAGACAGAGGGGCAGCGGCGGGACTAGCCTAGCCGTCAGCAGATCACTATCTCAACACACACACACAGGCATGCACTCTAAACCAAATGCACAGGCCACACATACACGCTCACACACCAATGCCCAAGCGAGTGCACAGGCCATGGAAACACTACCATATATTAGCCAGTTAAACAAAAGAAGGGAAAATATCAGTGTTAAAGTGACAGACAGGAAGCGTATCTATATCTGACAAGACATAGCTATTGTTGAAGGGAACAAAAAAGCCAGACAGCCTGTAGTGGCCTGTGACTCTGTCACTCACTCATAAGGCCAGGAGGTGAGAGATACACTAGCACATCAGCCACACACCCTCACACTATGACGCATACACCCACCCTCATCCTGGCCCCCCACCAGCAGCCCCCCCAACCCACACTTGCCCCCAGCCCCCCCAACCCTGGCTGCCTCCTCACCTCCACCACCAGCCTCTCAAGGCTGTGTTCTATTAGAATTAAGGACCAAACCTACCGATTCTGTCTGGAGAACCTCCTCACCCCAGCCAGCCTAGCTGATTATAAATAAATGCATCATCGTCTCCTGCTGCCCTCCCGCCATGTCGCTTGGCTCCACTCAAATCAAATGAGTCAATCGAAGTGGACATGTCCCCTGAACTCTGTGTTCCTCAGCTCGAGTGTGAAGTTCTAATAACTGCTGGGCCCGGGCTGCCATCGATAGATAACAGTCCATATGACAGTACGTCCTGAGGGGGACAATTAACCACGAGGAGGTGGGAGGAGAGAAAACAGAAGATGTTTTCCTTGATAAAAATTGTCACCAGTTGGTACTAATAAGCAGTAATTGTGACAACCGTGGCATCACAGTCGTTAATGGCAAACTTTTGAAGTTAGACGACAAAACTAGGCTCCCACAAATGTAAAGGCAACAGTGGCTAGGAGAAAGGTCTGGTAGGCAGACACACATTCACTCACCCACAGATAAACTAGTATACAGTATAAAGCAAGGCGATCTTAAAATAAATATCAGACCTTGAACAAAGCAAGTATTGGCTTTAAAAACGGAGCACTGTAGGGCGCTCAAAAAGGTTTGCCCACAGTGAGTTCAGGGTTGATGAATGTAATGGTCTTTGTTAAATGCTCCACCATTAAAATTCAGAGAGCGAGATTAACTTTCACTCACCAGAGAGCAAACCCTCCTCTCATTGGCTAAGTGCAGAGGTCAGACGAGGAAGTAGTGAGGCCGTATAGACAGATCAGCTCAGATAAAACGTTTCAGAGAACGCAGGTGGTGTGAGACTGCGCAGCTACGTGTGTGTGTGTGTGTGACGGCCACCAGTAGTGCAGGGTTGACTGAGCCCAGGAGCAGACGTGACAGACAAACCAGACTCAGACAGACAATACACTGCAGCATGCACTAACACACACCACTCACCCAGTGGAACTATAATAATAATAATATGCCATTTAGCAGACACTTTTATCCAAAGCGACTTACAGTCATGCGTGCATACATTTTTGTGTATGGGTGGTCGCGGGGTTTGAACCCACTACCTTGGCATTACAAGCGCCGTGCTCTACCAGCTGAGCTACAGAGGACCACAGAAGCTACATCAATCCCACCTGCTTCTCATCCAACTCCCCCTTTACCTTGTGCTCTTGTGTTCTGTCTGGCTGGGAGAGGTTAGAGGGTGAAGGTCTAAGGGTCGTCTGGTCCCTGTATAGCCCTGGATGAAGATAGCAGCATGTTAGGAATGAAAATGGAACCACCATAGCGCATATCTTCTGTATTGCAAAGTCAAGGTTAAATGACCTCTGATTTGTCTAGCTTGTTCGGGAGGCGTCTCCTACTCAATCATCTTCTCATCCACGAGGAAACATATTCATATTCAGATTCAGATTATGGACATTTTAAGACCTTAAGGCCCCCGCGGCAGAGAAAAGCTGTGATGTGCAACACATCAGGGTAAATATTTGTGCGTGTGTGTAAACAACTGCAGAGCTGGTGAGATGTCACCGTGACCCTGTTTGTCTGTGCCTGTTAGCTGCTGTCTTTTTGCGAAGAAAGCACTATGTAAGCAAAATCCATTTAGCAATCCGCTGTGCAAAGACAATCACCTTTGTAATGAGTTGCCTTGTGTAGGTTCATGGACAAATGTGTTAATGATAAATCAGCGAGACATTACAGAATGTCAACAGGTTTTTGCGCCAATAGACTGAACTGATGAGTGTGGCGATGTGTAGTTTTCTCCATTCATACTCAGCTGAGGGACTTAGGTCTGTCTATCCCTATAGGTGTTTTGTGTCCAGTGGAAAGGTTTGGTAAACCTGACATTTTGTCTCTTTTGTCATTTTCGTGCAATGTGAAACTTGTAAATATTTTTGGATGCATTCATCAAAGCTTCTTATATCTAAATATTGGCACTATCAGGGGCTGTAGTATAAATAAAACATACATTTTCATAATATGCCATTTTAGCAGACGCTTTCATCCAAAGCGACTTACAGTCATGTGTGCATAAAAATTTTTTAACGTATGGGTGGTCCCGGGGATCGAACCCACTACCCTGGCGTTACAAGCGCCATGCTCTACCAATTGAGCTACAGAGGACCACATCTCTGGTTACTTTGGGTGCTCAAACCCTCCTAACCAGGCTGCTTGATCCCATTATATTATAACAATGAGTATGGAAACTGGTCATCCTTTAGCCTTTTTGTGGACCATACGATGTGGACAACATTTGCAGAAATTACTTCACCAAAACCCCTAACCATCATATAAGCACAACCTTTCTCTTCCCTCTCCTAGCCTTTCCTTTCACCCACCCTCTGCCCCTTTCCAAGCCAGGTCTTCAATTTAATTCCCCATCTGTGCCCCGCTTGAAATATTACCCCCAGAAATGAGATCCGTGACTCTGAATACAGAGTGAGGAGCACCAGGGGAGAGACAGGGGGGCATGGCCTGATCCATGGCCTACAGGTACGCCCCTGCACTGGGAAGGCTGTCTCTGCATGGATCTCCCCCCCCCAGTGGCAGAGCTAAATATTTGCCCTCTTCCTCTTGGTCGTCTAGGTCTTGAAATGTCCACCCAGCCTCCTCCCCCTCAACCCCCAATAGGGGAGCGGTTGGCAGGAGTTCACTTGGCACGGGCAGCGAGGCAGGCTGCCAAAGCCACGGACGACAAAAAGTTTCCTCTCATTCTGGGAGGTCATAAAAGTTCACCAACCTGGAAAGAATGGCTTTCACATTTTTAAAACCTCTGGGCCACCGTTCGGGGAGCCACACGCACAAAACGGGGGTGGGAGAAAGGAAACCTCAGAACTGTAAGAGCGGTCTCCCCGGACGACGACCAGTTAGTGTTGCATATTCATGACCTCTCTCTCTCTGCTCTCCATCGTGTGGTGGGGTTTTAATTGCTATAATTCAGAGTAAAGAGCTAGCTGGAAGGAACCATAGACAGACAGACAAACAGACAGTGCAGACGTGTCCCTCCAGGGGAGATGGGGGAGGACTGCCACCAACATCAGACTCAACCTCACAACAACTACTAACAACTGCCCTCATCATCACATACTGTCCTACAGCTAAACGTTCCTGTGAACGTATCTGCTCTATGCTACCATTTCATCTACCAAAGAGCTACTGAGCCACAGAACAACAGGACAAGAGTGACTCAGCAACCAGCACTGCCTCTCTGTGGCCAATCCAATCAAACCTGCACTACTGCACACCTGTCCTCCAGATAAATGTCCCGCTAAAACTTGTCTATACCATATCAAAGCACATTTTAAGATCATCACAATAATATGACTAATGCATATCATCTCAAACTAAAGCCACAGGCCTATACCATGAAGAAAGGAGTAACTTAGCCCATTGGTATGTTGTTTACTAATGTTGTAAATTGAATGTTGTTTTACAATTTTTTTATCGCTTTGGTGCTATTTTCACAAGTATATGGTTAATTTTCACAACCCTTAGTATACAACTCAAAACAGATCATCATAAAGGCAGGTGTTTCAAAACTCTAAGCATATATTCAATTGACTAAGTACAACACACAAAATCATACAGTCACTTTTTCACCAAACTTAATCGGTGTTTCATCTAGAAATACGTTTCACCTTGCAATACATCTTCATATAAAGTATGTGCCTTTCACAATGCAATGCTCACATTACTTTTGATATGATTCTCTTTTGTTAAAATACATTTTGCTATTATGTGGCTCTTTATACTCTACCTGTATACAGGTTCAAAATAGCAGATTTGGACACTGATAAGCGCCTAAATTGGAACACAGTGGCTGTACAGTAACATGCTATACATGACGTCAGAGCTCGGGCTCTGCGCTTCATAGTGCTTTTTTTCTGTTTTTAAAGGAACTCAACTTACTCTTGAAAGTTGTAATAGTAGAATGCACAAGGTGCAATTTCGAAATTGGGTAGTGCATCATCAGTTATCCTCTTGTCATGTCAGTCATTGCATACCTTAGAGAGCTATCTCTAACTTGTCATAAATGTCCAGATTAACAAGCACATGTCAGCTAACGTTTTTTAGCTATGGTTTTTAGCCCATTGATTTTGTTGTAATGTTTGAGTCACTGCAAAATGTTAGACATGGCAAAATTTATAGAATTGCAGGAAAATTAGCTTTAAAACTGTAAAATGGTATCTGCACCCCATGACAAAATGTGTAGAATTGCAGGAAATAAGGGTGGGGGGGACTGCTCTTAATTGATGATCACTTAAACGTTTGGTAAACCTACAGATTTTACATGTAAACTGGTTTGTCTACTACAGATTTTGTGAACTACAATACATAATAAAAATATATGTGTCTAAAGTACAAACATAAATAGTATGACATATACTCGAATGTACTACTATGACGATCACTAATGATTTTACGTCACAGTAAATGTGAAAAAAATCTGATATTGATGTAATCAAATCAAAGTGTATTGGCCGCATACACAGATTAGCATGTTACACCAGGTGCAGCGAAATGCTTGTGTTTCTAGCTCACACTTAACCCTAATTGCTCCAGAGGTGATGTACAATGGCGACCCTGGCCGTGACCCCACTCCCTGCAGGTATCTCAGGGGGGAGTTGGGATAAGCAAAAAACACATTTCCATTACACACTTGCGTGTAACAGGACAAATATAAGCACCCCCCAAATTATTATTATATATATGTATTATTATTTACATAGCAGATACTTTTATCCAAAGTGACAACAGTCAAAATATTTTCGTATGTGACCCCAGTGGGAATCAAACCCGCAACTCTGATGTTGGTAGTGCCATGCTCTTATGAACTGAGCACATACAGGACCACTACAATACAGAAGTACAACACAATACTGTAAAATACAATGCACGATTACAATACAGGTGGAAGATGTACGATTGCTATCCCCATAAGCGTACCACCCTCTTTCAGGGCATCGATGAGGCATGCAATAACATCAATCCAGACCTATGTCAGGCTTCGATTCGCCATACCGAAAGTTTTTTCCCCAGGTGCATGAACAATTAGGATATTTACTGCAATGTCGATGAGAACCTATGGCCAAATGTTCAAGACAGGCTTGATGCAAACTAGTGCCTGCTAAACATTATGTTTCTGTCATTTGTTGAATTTGTTACATTGTGAAAGATGTCTTCAATGATAATACCTTTGATCACACATGGGATAGGAATTATGGAAATTTGATGTTCAGTCAATTTTAATGGGTAGTGCAAGTGTATTGCCTAATGTGAAAACAGTCTAATGAACTGTAATTTACAGTACAGTAACATACTACATTCAAATAGCAATTTTGAAACACGTATCTAAAAAAAATATATATATATTGGATTAACTGGTTGTTAAGATAACTAAATTGTGTTTTGATAATTAAACCAATGTACTCATTATATTTCAGAGTAAACTTATATTTTGGATCAATGGTTGTGTGGTGTAAGATGTCTACAAACAAAATGAATGCACAATGAAAGGCATTAAATGACTAAAATGTAAAATGTAAAATGTAATGTAAGACCGGCTGCGTTACAAGTGTTACCAGTTTTGGAGTATTGTTCTAAGAGTTTTTAAAATTCAACACATACTTGTGAAAATAGTACCAAAGCGATAAAAACTGTAGTAGGGGCTGGATTGTGCTGTCACATTGACACCGGGGCAGAGAAGATGTTGACAGGGAGGACATTGCAAATAGTGACCGTAGGGCTTTTTTAGGCCGGTGGCATTGGGGGGGATGACGATAGAAATGTGTGTGTGTGTGTGTGTGTGTATGTGTGTGTGTGTGTGTGTGTGTGTGTGTGTGTGTGTGTGTGTGTGTGTGTGTGTGTGTGTGTATGTGTGTGCTTGCCTCCGTGTGCATGCATGTGTGTGTTCATGCTTGTGTGTGTGGAGGAAGGTTGCCTGTGGAGCCGAGCATGTGGATGCCCACCCACTCAGCGGCTCCCGGCCCTCGTCACATCGCATCAATCAACAGCCCCTCGATAAAAATAGGACAGCCGTCCTTAAGCTACGTAGTACTGTGGAGAGCGGCATGGGCCGACCCTGGGCCTCTCTGGTAGGGATGAGACTGAGATAGTGCCAGTCTGTTGTCATGCCAGCCACGTTGTCATGTCTCCTTCTCTCTCAAACATACACACTGTTCCACAGCGTCTCAATCTCTCTTGATCTTGTCTTCAGTTACAGCACACTAACAACCACAAGTGTATTTACTGTAGAACACAACAGTTGCAACAACACACTTGTGTAACCAGTCTACCCTAGTGACCTCTCCAAACCAGACCACCATTTCCAATAGAAATGTGTATTTGTGTGTGGAGTGGACTAGTCCCTTGCATGTTGAATTTAAAATTCGCTCACATCAATGTATCAGGATCTAGCTAAATGTATTTAGGCCAGGAGATGGAGACAGAGCACGAAAATAAAGGGTGCAGTTGTACATGGTAGCTTCCCCATGGCAGCACAGAAGCTTCACACTTCATTATTACAAGACCAGCGACGTGTGAAGCCATTACACAGATGCAGGGAGGGAGAGAGGGAGGGGGAAAGGGGCAACTGATACCCAAAACACAGTGAGCCCTCTCTGGATGCAGGATGCAGGGTGAGACCATCCCCTCGGAAACCCTCCTTGATGTTTTCAAACAGCTGCGAGGCGTTACTTGTCCCAGTATCAACAGAGAACAGTACTAGTTAGTGTGACTGGGAGCAGCAACTAGTGATCAGGAAATATTGTCCAGAGTCAGGGATACATTTAGATGCACAACAATATTGTCATCGGTAGGTCTACTTTCAGCATATCCAGGTGATGGTCAAGCATGTGAGCTGGTCAAGCATGTGAGATAAGATATTCATTTTTGGTGAACATATACAACTTTTTTAGGCTGTAAAACTGTAGAAAAAATATACTTGACTAAAAGTCTTATACTCCCACCCAGTGGTGAAAAGTAGATAATCACATCTGTGTCCACGTCACCTGAGTCAGGGCGGGGGGGGAATCTATCATGGAATCTCATTGAATTCCATGATAGAATCTCATAAACATTTTAGTGTAGGGGTGTGTTAACTACGTCGGATTGATTCACCGCTAGAATTTAAATGTATCAATTGGTCACATAATCTCGCATGAAGATTTTTAAAGAATTCGACCGTCTATGAACGAATGAATAACATTTCAAATGGATTATGTAGTTGATTAATTATCCCTCCTTAAATACAATAATGTAAATGATTCATTATTTCCTGGCAATCACTAAAACAATGTACCAGGGAGCAACCATATTCTGCTAAAATTTTATCTAGCAGGCAATACACAAGGATAGTCGTAGAGTGGATGTGGAAGACCCCGAACGGCCAAGATGGCGGCGTCCATGGCAGATGCCGGTGGTTTTGAGAAGTGGCTGAATGATCGGCTAGATTACTTAGAAGTGGACCAGGAGGTGTATGGAGCTTATATTTTAGGAATACTTCAAGAGGAGGAGAGTGACGAAGAGAAGGAGGACGCACTGCTAGGAATTCTATCTGCGTTTTTGGTAAATATACAGCAGGCAGACATGCCATGCTTGCGCCGCGGTAGTCAATAGATGGCTAACGTGCTCAATGGTTACAAGTGGGTGTTAACTACGTTAACGAACAACTGAGTGACTACCATCGATCTGTTCCCTATAACTAACTGGTAACAACGTTAGCTAAATGTGCCAATCTACCATTAGCCATATTTGGAGATGGGGTTTTGGCGAATCAAACCTGAAGTTATCCAGACCTTTTCTATTATTAGCCGGCTAGCCCATGTTGAGACTTTGGTGGAACTCTCCAGACTCCAGCTGGTTAGAAGGCAGCTGAGCTGGACAGACAAACAGATGGTTCATGACATACAGCAGGGTGGCCAAGCCTCGAGAGCTACTGGGTACCGACCGTATGCAGGTTTTAGTTGTTTTTACTAATCAGCTGCTCGTCAGGTTCAGTTGAATTAAGTTTGTTAGATCAGGGTTGGCTGAAAATGCTTGAGCGCCACATCTATTTCTATGGGCACAAGCACCCAGTGTTCACCCCTGTTGTAGGCTGAGAGAGAATTTGGAAGGTTGAAAGTTTATTTCCTGCAATTCTACACATTTTGTAATGGCGTGAAGAGAACATTTTACAGTTTTAAAGCTCATTGACTTGCAATTCTATACATTTTGCCATATGCCTAATGTGTATTCATGTGATATTTGAGTGACTCAAACATTACAACAACATCTATGGGCTAAAAAACGTTAGCTGACATGGGCTAGTTGATCTGGACAGTTCTGACAAGTTATAATGTTAAATAGCTCTCGACGGTATGCAATGACTGACATGACAAGAGGAAAACTGATGATGTACTACCCAATTTCGAAATTGCATTTTGTGTATTCTACTATTACAACTTTCAAAAGTAAGTTGAAAGCCAGACTGAGTAAAAAAAAACTGGTCCGCAAATTGCTTTTGACGAACAAATAGTTGCGGGGTAAAAATCTGTGCGGCATACGTTATTTTTTCTTCGTTTCTTACTGCGCAACTACCGTACATTGGACTTTGTTTTGAAGCCAGAGATGGAGCCGTATTTCACTGAAAGTTTTACACAAATAATTGTAAATGTTCAGTTATAAAACTGACGATTGTTTATTTTTTAAAGTATTGATGATGGGGTACTGTTGCTTCATGCGTTGTATGTATGTGCTTACTGTGACTGTCACCCTGATATTGGCTACTAGGTAGCTACTTCCAACGCTGTTGCCGGACAGAAGTGCTTGGCAAGCGGGAGCGAAGATGTCCCGGTGTTGTTGCCGTTCATGCCCTCCCCATTGAGGAGTATATTTTATGTATGTATCAAGGTGACATCTGGATGGTTATCAATATTAGTTATTTCTTGTATAGGCTGCTATCCTACTTGAAATCAAATCAGTGGAGGGACATTTTTTTGCCATGTTAGCTACAACCGGCGACACGACCGTGATACAGCTGCCCAGTAGGAGGCACCTCAAGTCTGCAGGCATGTAGATACAACACCTGTACACTGGTCGCCGGCTTATCGACTCGTCGTGCAGCCCAATCAGCCAACCATAACGGTCTTGAGTGGCAACAAATCTGCCCAATTAGCTGATTCACTTTCCATACACTCACTCGCCCATACTCCGGTTGCCATATTGGGCTGCAGCTATCCATACTTCTCTCAAAGTACTGATGTTCAAATTCACTAACTAAATGCATCTCCATATTCCACTGTCTTCCATGCACAGGAGGATGAGAAACTTGAAGATGTCTGCAAAGAGATCATTAGTCAGTGGGCTGAGAGCTGTGCCCGGTCTGCAACCAAAAACAAGGAGGATGGTATGAACATGAATCAAAAGCTAGAAACTTAAAGACAGAACATTATTCTAGCTGTACTTTCAGACATGAGCTAATAGCTGGAGCAGCCATTGTATGGATTATCTGTTGAATTTCCTCTCTGTCTCTGTCTGTAGTTGAGGTACTGGCCATTGCCAATCTGATAGAGAAGCAGGCACAGATTGTGGTGAAACAGAAGGAAGTATCTGAGGAGTCCAGGAAGAGGAAAGAAGCTAAAGAAGCAGTCCTGGCTCAATATGCCAATATCACAGATGATGAGGAATATCCTTAGCTCAATATATTGCAACTGTTGTGTGCCCCTACAGTTATGCTTTGCCCCTTGTTAAACCTATACAGCGCTAAAGGTCTTCGGTGTTTATTTCTGTAATGTATAATGCAAGCAGTGTCTCCCAAAATGTTCATTTTTATGTGACTGCAATGAGTAGCACTATTTGTATGGTTTCCCAGATCATTTTTCAAGTTTCCTTGACATCAACACTGAAGCTGAAGAGGAGGAGCAGGCAGGAGCTGCTTTTTGCCCCAGTGGTGATAAATGTATCCTTTCAATGTTTCCTATTGCTCCTCCTATAACTCCTATTGAGGAAAAATGTACTTACTGTGATATGTGGTTGTCCCACCTAGCTATCTTAAGATGGATGCACTAACTGTAAGTCACTCTGGATAAGATTGTCTGCTAAATGACTAAAATGTAATGCAAATGTATTGTTTACTGCATTCATAAAGTAATATTTAACCAGTATAATATTTTTTAAAGACCACTTATGGCACCCAGTCAACTTCTTAACCCAGGTAATAGTACATTTTGGTCTGTATTCGTAAAGCGCCTTGGAATAAGAGTGCTGATCTAGGATCAGTGTTGCCTGTTAGATCTTGAATATGATTAAATGTATAGGGGAAACCTGATCCTAGATCAGCACTCCTACTCTTGAGACGCTTTATGAATACGGGCGCTGGTTTTGTTGTGAAACTCCTTTACTGGTCGCCTCAGCCCTGTTTAAGAACACCAACGTGGAGGAGGTTCTGACCAGGAAGAAGCAGCAGAGGGACCAGGCTAAGGAAGACTCCCATAAGAAGAAAGAGACAGACAAGTTGCAGCGTGAGAAGGACAAACTAGCCAAGCAGGACAGGAAGGACAAGGAGAAGAAACGCACACAGAAAGGGGAACGCAAAAGATGAGAAAAACAAATGACACTTTGGGACATTGTCACATGAAATGTTTTGTTACTGGATAAAATAACTGAAATCGACATCTAATTTTACCCATCCCTTATTAGCACCCTTATAAATGTAACATGACATGAGAACTTAATTGCTTTAAACTCATTAACATTTTAGTTTTCTATAGATTTCAGTCATCAAGCTTTATCTAAGGCTGGGAAACAGTCCATATATCTACAATGTGTTCTTTCTCCTCAACTGTGATTATTAAAGTAAAGCAGTCTCTATGAAAAGCCAACATAATAGTCTAGTATCTATCGCCACTAACTATGATCAACCTGCACAAGCTCTTGCCTGTATCTGTCATCCTACCATGTTGAAACTAAAGGGCTGGATGTTTTTGTTTCATTGCTGTCCCTACCTCCTTTTCAATATGCCTCTACTAATAGGGAGACTGTCTATCTGAGCACTGAAAATGAATACTCATTCAATTGATGTAGCATGCAAGCCTTTGCGCAAAATTTTTTGCCCAGTTTAAGTAATAATTTTCCAAGATAAATGTTTTTAAATGGCATTCAAATGTTCTGCAATTACTAGAGGGGATATTGTTGTAAAAGGGAGGGGAAGTGCCCTATGGGATCTTAACTCACTCAAACATGGAGCCGCTGCTATACTATGTGCCAATGTGTTGCAAATGCTTTTCATCTTTGGAGATGGATTCACTCTAGGCTCACACTCAGTCATTGTCATATTAAATACATTCAGTTGGGCACCCCAGTCTTCATGTACTGCCTATGCACTCTCTTGTATGAGAATCAGAACAATGTGGTGGTTCATACGGTTTACCTCGATTATATCATGTACAATGTTTGCAGAATGGCAATGGGGTTCATTTTTAACATATTTTTTCAATAAATAAATGCAATTTTAAAGAGCTTTATTGTTTTTTGAATTAATAAAACAGAAACAATTATCTTGAAACATTAATTTTCAAACAGGAACATTAAAAATACAGGGGTTTGAACATTTTTGCCACCTGTTAAGAGTATGTGTATTACATCATTGATAGTATGTGTCCATCAAACTTAATTCTTATCTGTTTTTATGTTTTTGAAATTAGCTGTAAAGCAGTGTGATTAACATTCAGAGAATTATATTCAAAATAAGAATAACATAAGATTTAATTAACATCAATGCATGACCAGTCCAAATTCCTGACCTACTGAGAGTAGTAAGTAAAAACAATACACTGGCTATGTTGCATTTCAGGTAAACCGAGGAAACGCTCTAGGCTTCAAGTTGGCGATTGATTGGTATGTTAACATGGAATGTGACAGAAAAGTGGTTCCATTGCCATATCCACTCAACTTAAGAGGAGGCAATGATCACTTATCCACAATTATTGGTTGTTAAGAAGCGTATTACAGAACTGAATGTAAAATCACATTCAAATAAATAAGTAAAACAATCGGGAACACATTCAAATGACTGACGTTTTAATAATTATAAATAGTGTCTTTAAATAATATTTAGGCCTTTCCAAGTTTCCCATTACTTTCGATGAAACTAATCACAAAATGTGGTTATTTTGAAGAAGTTATTTGAAGATAAATTATGCCATAACACATTTCATATTATGAATTCCCCTTTCCCCAAGAGCAACTATCAATCAAATTGTATTAAAACTTGTGGCCAAAAAAATGAAACTCATTATCCTTGCAATGACTGCAAGGACCCTAGCTCTCAGCTAGTTGACAATACTGATGAATATAATACTGTACATTCTCTTACAGTTATCACCACCAAACAGATAAAAGATATCTGATCGGGCTCTGCTCTCTCTCTCATGTTCCTAATAGAAGCTCATTAACAGGGAATTACTGGGGCTGAAGGGATTATGGGGATTCTCAATTCAACAGCATAATAGAATTGTACTGCCATTTAAAATAAATGCAACCCCCAGTTATCCCTTTACATTGTTCTGAACCACCTGCTTAAGGATACAACATTTTGATTAGATTTTAAGTAAGACTGATAATCTCAGCAAACAATACATTTCCTCTATTTGCTCAAACTGAGTCTACCTGCAATAATTCCTTCTGTTCAGTCTAATGATGTGATCACAATTTCATCTGGCCTAATGCTCCTCACTGGTCTTGCTCTCAGCAACATCTATAGCATGAATGTGAGTGAGTGTCACATGTGAACCATAGGGTGGCTCCGTGGCATCAGAACTGGATAAGTGTTATCCCTGGGCTGGTCTCCTCAGAGGTGCTCTCTTCGTCCCTCTGCTCATCCAG
Source organism: Coregonus lavaretus (assembly GCF_964263955.1). Classification (NCBI taxonomy): domain Eukaryota; kingdom Metazoa; phylum Chordata; class Actinopteri; order Salmoniformes; family Salmonidae; genus Coregonus; species Coregonus lavaretus. The sequence goes on along the minus strand of NC_139989.1, from coordinate 40,036,398 downwards.
CTTGTCAGTGTTGGACTTGGGCAGGGTCATCTGTAGGGCACACCACAGGGCAGTGCGGGACTTCCTTGTGGTCAAACACAGATCCCTCAGCGCTGTAGCAAGCAGCAGGATATCTAGCAGGAATACAGGCACAAAATATATGACAGGATTATCAAAAGGAAACGTTTCAGTTTTTAGGCATCTTCATCAGAACTGACTAATGCTGCTCATCCCTAATACGGGAAGGCAAATGTAGAAAATAAGCTCTGTCAGTTGCTCTTTCCAAGAAATAAAATATAAAAGGCTCTACAGAATTAAAAATGGCAGCCATATTTCCAGAATAAATCTAAAACAACATTGGAAGACAAGCACAGACAAATGCTGGGGGATTTAGTTGTTTAAAACTAGCTGCGGCTCATTAATGACTTAGTGTTGAGTTACCTCTGTCCTCTCTGAAATGTGCACTGGCCTGTCTCTGCCGGTTTGAAGTGTTGACAAATTCCTCCTTGCGTCTGGCCTGGGTAATGTAAATAGCCTCGAGGTGTCTGTCCAGCGCTGAACAAATATTGGCATGGAGGGGGAAGCTACGCAGACACTCCATTTTACCCAGAAGGCTCACCACCTATGATATAAGAGGAAAATCTATTCCATCAATATTTCTTCAAATATATTTTGAAACACTTGCAGAACTTGATGGGTGTTTATCTAGTCTACAGCAACAGGTATTCATATATTGGTCTTAATCAACTCTTCTATCAACACTCATGCCAACTTGTGTGGAATTAGCCATCATCTAATCCTACAATTCCAAAGTGGACATTTAACCTCCTAGTTGATTGACGCATCGGTGCGTCAATCTAAATTACATAATAAAAAAATCACCATCAAACTCTGTCAGTTTAACCTAGAGATATGTTTTTGCATGGGATGCATCTTAATCCACAGCATCCGCCGATATCGCACTTCCGTATCTACGGTGAAAGGTGGCAGAGATAGAGCGGTGTTTGTTAAGACCATGAGACATCACGAAAATCTGTGTTTTCACGAAATAACTTGACCTACGAACTAGTATGACCACTCTATGGAAAGGGGAGACTCTCACGAACACAATGGTGGCTCCATTTCGCTCTACAAACCCCACAAGTGTCAGGGGACTCGTCTGAAGTCGATGTGCCAACTTCTGTTTGTAGCGTCCGAACCGTTTGGGCTACAAACTGTGGAAAGGGGAGATACTCATGAACACGATAGTGTTTGTGACACAAGTGTCACGGGACTCGTCTGTAAGTAACCGGTACTGGTTGGACATTTTTTATGGAAGTATAAAGGTAGTTTTGTGCCTACCCAAAAAAGGGGTTAAATATGTGTAAAAAATATATATTTCCTTAGCTTTCTTAAATCTCCTAGATATAGGTCAAACACTTCAAAACCTTGTTTCTTATGATTTAGTTTTGACTGTATTTTTTGCCATTTACAGTGCATTCGGAAAGTATTCAGACCCCTTGACTTATTCCACATTTTGTTACGTTACAGCCTTATTTTAAAATGGATTAAATAGTTTTCCCCCCTCATCAATCTACACACAATACCCCATAATGGCAAAGCATTAACTGGTTTTCAGATTTTTTTGCAAATGTATGAAGAAAAAAAACTAACTGAAATATCACATTTACGTAAGTATTCAGACCCTTTACTCAGTACTTTGTTGAAGCACCTTTGGCAGCGATTACAGCCTCAAGTCTCTTGGGTATGACGCTACAAGGTTGTTACACCGGTATTTGGGCAGTTTCTCCCATTCTTCTTTGCAGATCCTCTCAAGCTCTGTCAGTTTGGATGGGGAGCGTCACTGCACAGCTATTTTCAGGTCTCTCCAGAGACGTTAGATCGGGTTCAAGTCCGGGCTCTGACTGGGCCACTCAAGGACATTCAGAGAGATGTCCCGAAGCCACTCCTGCGTTGTCTTGGCTGTGTGCTTAGGGTTGCTGTCCTGTTGGAAGGTGAACCTCTGAACACTCTGGAGCAGGTTTTCTTCAAAGGATCTCTCTGTACTTTGCTCCGTTCATCTTTCCCTCAATCCTGACTAGTCTCCCAGTCCCTGCCGCTGAAAAACATCCCCACAGGATGATGCTGCCACCACTGTGCTTCACCGTAGGGATGGTGCCAGGTTTCCTCCAGAAGTGACGTTTGGCATTCAGGACAAAGAGTTCAATCTTGGTTTCATCAGACCAGAGAATCTTGTTTCTCATGGTCTAAAAGTCCTTTCGGTGCCTTTTGGCAAACTCCAAGCGGGCTGTCATGTGCCCTTTACTGAGGAGTGGCTTCCGTCTGGCCACTCTACCATAAAGGCCTGATTGGTGGAGTGCTGCAGAGATGGTTGTCCTTCTGGAAGGTTCTCCCATCTCCACAGAGGAACTCTGGAGCTCTGTCAGAGTGACCATCGGGTTCTTGGTCACCTCCCTGACCAAGGCCCTTCTCCCCCGATTGCTCAGTTTGGCCAGGCGGCCAGCTCTAGGAAGAGTCTTGGTGGTTCCAAACTTCTTCCATTTAAGAATGATGGAGGCCACTGTGTTCTTGGGGACCTTCAATGCTGCAGACATTTTTTTGTACCCTTCCCCAGATCTGTGCCTTGACACAATCCTGTCTTGGAGCTCTACGGACAATTCCTTCGACCTCATGGCTTGGTTTTTGCTTTGACATGCACTTTCAACTGTGGGACCTTATATAGACAGGTGTGTGCCTTTCCAAATAATGTCCAATCAATTTAATTTACCACAGGTGGACTCCAATCAAGTTGTAGAAACATCTCAAGGTTGATCAATGGAAACAGGATGCCCCTCAACTAAATTTCGAGTCTCATATCAAAGGTTCTGAATACTTATGTAAATAAGGTATTTCTGTTTTCCTATTTGTAATACATTTGCAAACATTTCTAAAAACCTGTTTTCGCTTTGTCATTATGGGGTATTGTGTGTAGATTGATGAGGGAAAAAATAATTTCATAAATTTTAGAATAAGGCTGTAACGTAACAAAATGTGCAGAAAGTCAAGGGGTCTGAATACTTTTCGAATACACTGTATGAATGTGTTATTCAATGCGTTTCTCAGGGCTATAGTAGTAAAGGCCAAATTCAATATTTTATCAAATAATTTTGTATATATTCTTTTTTATACCTAAAGGGGTCCTAAAATTGTAAATCAAATAGCTAAATGACCCATAGTATGACCACCCCCCCCCCCCCCAACAGCTTAGACTTTTAATAATTAACATTTCTCACCTTGGCTTGTTCTCGGATCTGGTCCACGATGAGACGGTCCACTCTGGAAGGGTTAGGTGGGATTTTGGGGAGGGCACTGCTGGACACCACAGAAATCCGCTTTCCAGGATAACTCTTGGTAAGGACGTCCTCTGTCTAAAGCACATAATATAAAAAAACACTTAATACCAACCAGTCAAACCATAAATTATTTTAATCCTAGTTTGGGAGTCATTCTCACCAAGTATTGTATTGCAGCATGATCAGAGAAATAATAAGGATTTCAAGATGATCACAACAAACTAAAATATTCCCACTAAATGAACCACTCATTTTTATTGCTCACCTTCTTCCTCTCCTTCTCCAGGACTCTCCATTGCTCGTAGCACTCCTCCAGGTGGAAGTGGAGCTCGCTCATGGGTCCTCCCCGGTTCCTCATCATCCTCGGGGAGCGGAGGCCTCCCGTCATCCCCGGGTACGGGTTCTCTCCGCTGGAGCCCATCAGGTCATTGAAGTAAGGGTTGAAAGCTGCAAACTCCCCATCTGGCAGCAGGTCACACAGGTCCATGGGGGGGATGGAACCGCCGTAGGGGAGGGAGGCTCTGGAGTTGAAGCAGGCAGAGTTCAGAGGCATGTGGCAGGAGTTCTGTCTGGGGTCATTCACAGCCTGGTACATGCAAGGCAGAAAGGCTGGGTTCTTCCCTGCGTTGACTGTGCCGTTTCCTCCGCCGAATCTCTGAGAGCCGTACATGCTGCCGAGTAGGTCGAGGTAAGGGTTCTGCAGGAGTCCCTGCTTCTTGCCACCGTCTCCTGTCATGTGAGTGCTGGTCTGGGGCCTTGTCTTCCCATCCAAGCACAGAGTGGAGGAGTTGCCATCAGCCACCAGCCCGGCCATGTGCATCCTGCTCTTGTCCAGCTGCATCTCAAAGTCACTGTCACTGGCTCCCCTCCTCAGCCCGCCCAGCCCAATCCCGACCTGGTTCTGTCCTGCCCTGCTGCTGTGGAGGCTGGGCCCGTCCCCCTGACTGTAGTCCTGGATGCACAGTGGTGGTCCTCTCTGCATCTGGTGGGAGTGCTGAGGTACAAACTCAGACACAGAGTGGGACAGCATCTTGGACGGCCCGGAGGATAAACAGTTCCCCCTTGGCTGCTGATGCTGCTGCTTGAGTTTGTTCTGCAACTGGTTCTGCTGGCTATAATGGTTAGAGTACTGGTTCAGACTCAGGCCCGTTGAGAGGGGGTTGCTTCCTTTCTGGACAGCCATCTTGTTTTGGTGAGAGCTTGGAGGATTGAAAGACACTGAGAGTGCATTTGGTTGTTGGAAATACTCAACGTGTTGTGGACCAAATCCAGATAAGTCTTTGGAACCAAAGTCACTTTGTAGTGGCTGTTTGCTCTTCATTCCTCCATCATTCTCCCTCTGCATGGCTCCATACTCCCCTCCCAGTTCCTTCTTGAACTGCATGGCTTGAGTGCTTTGCCCTGGCATCCTGGAATTGGATAAGTTTCTCTGTTCGGCCATGATGTCGTCATACTGCATTTGCACACTCTGCCGGTTCTGGGGCTCCCTACCACATGCGTTGTCCTGCTCACCCACCATCAGAGCCTGGATGTTGCTGGCCAGCTTGTTGACCTCTTGCATGGTGTACTGCTTGGTCCTTCTGGGCTTGGCGCTGCTCTGTCCTGGGAACTCTTCATAGTAGTGGTCAAAGCACTGGCTGTTCATCTTGCTCTGGGGGCAGAAGGAGGGTGCAAAGGCATCCATGTGGTCAAAGAGAGCGTTCCCGGACCCACAGAACCCTCCAACCTTCTCAGCTGTGTTGTACTCGTGTTTACTCGGCCTCGTGTTCAACCGGTAGGCGTTCTCCATGTTGGGCAGCGGTAGCCCTGGCGGCTTCGGCAGCTCTTGGGTCTGTTGAGAGTATCCAGTGTCCATGTCTCCATTGCAGGAAGAGAGGAGCCACTGCTGGTCACTGGTATCAAAGCCGTTGAAACGCTGGTAGAACTCTTTGGAATCTCTGTTCATTGGCTGCCCTTGTGCTTTACTGAAAGACTCAGGGTAAACATGGTTCGGCAGGAAGTTGGACTGCGTTTTGGACTCTGACTGGAAGTACTGCTGGCAATCGCCGCTCATTGACTTGGGAGACCAGACAGATTTCAGATGGGATGATGTCCTGAAAGGAGAGTTGAGAACAAAGGTTCAATACCGTTTTTTAAACAAAATTGAAAGTTTCAAAGTCGTTACTGGCAAACGTTGTAGTTTCCATTTTCAATTCCCATTCATTTGTCTTGTCCCCCAATACAATGAAATGAGCTCATATCACTGAAGACAAAAAATACCCTCCTAATGAATAACTTACTCTTCAGTATAGTAGCTGTCCATTTGATCAGCCTCCTTCAAGATATTTGACACCAGCCCATAGAGATCAGCTTCACTTCCACAGTCATTTCCATCTGGGAGATTCCTTACAGATTAAAACAAAAACATTTGAAAAGACATGAAAAAGAATTCAATTTCCATTTCAAATGGAGTGGTACATATCATATGAAAAAGTCCAGTGGTTATTAGCAGTTCAACTGAATTTCACATGGACAGTGTACTCATGAACACCTTGTGTCTTCAAATCACCTATGAAATGTTTTCTATGATTTCAGTACAATTAATTATACTTAACAAAAATATAAACGCAACAATTTCAAAGATTTTACTGAGCTACAGTTCATTTAAGGAAATCAACAATTTAAATATATATACAGTGGGGAAAAAAAGTATTTAGTCAGCCACCAATTGTGCAAGTTCTCCCACTTAAAAAGATGAGAGAGGCCTGTAATTTCCATCATAGGTACACGTCAACTATGACAGACAAAATGAGATTTTTTTTCCCTGAAAATCACATTGTAGGATTTTTTATGAATTGATTTGCAAATTATGGTGGAAAATAAGTATTTGGTCAATAACAAAAGTTTCTCAATACTTTGTTATATACCCTTTGTTGGCAATGACACAGGTCAAACGTTTTCTGTAAGTCTTCACAAGGTTTTCACACACTGTTGCTGGTATTTTGGCCCATTCCTCCATGCAGATCTCCTCTAGAGCAATGATGTTTTGGGGCTGTTGCTGGGCAACACGGACTTTCAACTCCCTCCAAAGATTTTCTATGGGGTTGAGATCTGGAGACTGGCTAGGCCACTCCAGGACCTTGAAATGCTTCTTACGAAGCCACTCCTTTGTTGCCCGGGCGGTGTGTTTGGGATCATTGTCATGCTGAAAGACCCAGCCACGTTTCATCTTCAATGCCCTTGCTGATGGAAGGAGGTTTTCACTCAAAATCTCACGATACATGGCCCCATTCATTCTTTCCTTTACACAGATCAGTCGTCCTGGTCCCTTTGCAGAAAAACAGCCCCAAAGCATGATGTTTCCACCTCCATGCTTCACATTAGGTATGGTGTTCTTTGGATGCAACTCAGCATTCTTTGTCCTCCAAACACGACGAGTTGAGTTTTCACCAAAAAGTTCTATTTTGGTTTCATCTGACCATATGACATTCTCCCAATCCTCTTCTGGATCATCCAAATGCACTCTAGAAAACTTCAGACGGGCCTGGACATGTACTGGCTTAAGCAGGGGGACACGTCTGGCACTGCAGGATTTGAGTCCCTGGCGGCGTAGTGTGTTACTGATGGTAGCCTTTGTTACTTTGGTCCCAGCTCTCTGCAGGTCATTCACTAGGTCCCCCCGTGTGGTTCTGGGATTTTTGCTCACCGTTCTTGTGATCATTTTGACCCCACGGGGTGAGATCTTGCGTGGAGCCCCAGATCGAGGGAGATTATCAGTGGTCTTGTATGTCTTCCATTTCCTAATAATTGCTCCCACAGTTGATTTCTTCAAACCAAGCTGCTTACCTATTGCAGATTCAGTCTTCCCAGCCTGGTGCAGGTCTACAATTTTGTTTCTGGTGTCCTTTTACAGCTCTTTGGTCTTGGCCATAGTGGAGTTTGGAGTGTGACTGTTTGAGGTTGTGGACAGGTGTCTTTTATACTGATAACTAGTTCAAACAGGTGCCATTAATACAGGTAACGAGTGGAGGACAGAGGAGCCTCTTAAAGAAGAAGTTGCAGGTCTGTGAGAGCCAGAAATCTTGCTTGTTTGTAGGTGACCAAATACTTATTTTCCACCATAATTTGCAAATAAATTCATTAAAAATCCTACAATGTGATTTTCTGGAAAGGAAATTCTCAATTTGTCTGTCATAGTTGACGTGTACCTATGATGAAAATTACAGGCCTCTCTCATCTTTTTAAGTGGGAGAACTTGCACAATTGGTGGCTGACTAAATACTTTTTTCCCCCACTGTATATTTTTTTTGTCATTTAGCAGACGCTCTTATCCAGAGCAACTTACATGAGCAATTAGGGTTAAGTACCTTGCTCAAGGGCACATCGACAGATTAGAACCAGCGACCTTTCGGTTACTGGCACAACGCTCTTAACCACTAAGCTACCTGCCGCCTAGGCCCTAATCTATGGATTTCACATGACTGGGAATACAGATATGCATCTGTTGGTCACAGACTGTAACATAAAAAAAAAAGTTGGGGCATAGAGTTGATCAGGCTGTTGATTGTGGCCTGTGGAATGTTGTCCCACTCCTCTTCAATGGCTGTGCAAAGTTGCTGGATATTGGTGGGAACTGGAAGACACTGTCATACACGTCGATCTAGAGCATCCCAAACATGCTCAATAGGTGACATGTCTGGTGAGTATGCAGGCCATGGAAGAACTGGGACATCTTCAGCTTCCAGGAATTGTGTACAGATACTTGCAACATGGGGTCATGCATTATCATGCTGAAACCTGAGGTGATTTGATTTGATGGCGGCGGATGAATGGCACGACAATGGGCCTCAGGATCTCGTCACGGTTCTCTCTTTGCATTCAAATTGCCATCGATAAAATGCAATTGTGTTCGTTGTCCGAAGCTTATGCCTGCCCATAACATAACCCCACTGCCACCATGGGGCATTCTGTTCACAATGTTAACATCAGCAAACCGCTCGCCCACACGACGCCATACACGTCGTCTGCGGTTGTGAGGCCGGTTGGACGTACTGCCAAATTCTCTATAACGATGTTTTGAGGCGGCTTATGGTAGAGAAATTAACACTATATTCTCTGGCAACAGCTCTGGTGGACATTCCTGCAGTCAGCATGCTAATTGCACGCTCCCTCAAAACTTGAGACACCTGTGGCATTGTGTTGTGTGACAAAACTGCACATTTTAGAGTGTCCTTTTATTGTCCCCAGCACAAAGTGCACCTGTGTAATGATCATACTGTTTAATCAGCTTCTTGATATGCTACACCTGTCAGGTGGATGGATTACCTTGGCAAAGGTGAAATGTTCACTAACAGGGATGTAAACAAATTTGTGCCCAGAATTTGAGAGAAATATGCTTTTAGTGCGTATCGAAAATGTCTGTGGTCTTTTATTTCAGCTCATGAAACATGGAACACTTTACATGTTGGGTTTATATTTTTGTTCAGTATAAATCAAGTCTCTGTCTTCCTTTTCCCAATACTTTCTTCAGACTATCAATGTTAAATACTGGTATGACAAAACACAGTATGGACCGGGTCAGTATAAAATTCTGAGAGTTGTATTTGAAATAGTTAGTTTAGTTACCTGCTTTTAACATTGTTCTGTGTGCAATCAGTTGCTGGATCATCATGTGCAGACCAGGGTGTGTAGGACATGGGAGGTTCTTCTGGCAGTGAGAAATCGGGTAAGGGGATGTAAGGCTGCAAGAGCCTTCCTTTGTCCGCAGTTCCACAGGTCTGTGAGACAATAAAAAAGGAAATTCATGAACCCTTTAGTGAAAACGTCAGCCAGTCACTGGTGAGAGATGAGAGATAACGTTCTGATTCTGTTTTGCCTACTTTAGACAATTCATACCTAAGACTTACAAAACATTAGCTACTTAATATAAACCATTAATAAACATACCACTTGAATTATTTCTCATCTATAGCCTACATTGTAATGAACTGCAATCAAACATTTATTTTGAATGTCTCACCTGATGTTTATATGGGGAAAAGAATGAGTCTGAACCTGATGATGCACTCTGGAATCGATCAAATGCCATTCTCACTCCTCTTGAACTTGCACTGATTCTATTCTTCACTGCATTATTAACCTAAACATTACAAAGATATTCATTCAAACACTCAACAGAACAATACCGTTTTTATTAACTAGCTAGCTTGATTATTGGATATATATCTAGCATGGTAATAACATATTGTATTGCACATGGCTAACTCGGCCCAAGTCAAATTGTAATTAAATTGAAGTTAGCTAGCTAGCTAGCTTAAGGTAGCAAACGTTAGCTAGCTAACTTAGTTACAAAGATAGAAGGAAGCTCAGCAGGTGTCCAAGTTAGCTAGCTAAGCTAGCTAAACCCAAAACACCCCAAACAAACAACTTATGAATGACACAGTAATAACAGACAGTTTCAAATTTGTCCTAAGTTAGCTTTTGTGTCCCTTGTCTCCCTCACACGATTTCTGTCTAACTAAATTTTGTTAGCCAACTGGGCTAGCTTGCTAGATACTTACCTCCATAAATTAACTAGTAAACAACGTTTCTGGAGTAAATTTTCCCAGATGAAATGTTCACAATTAAAAATCAAACTTTTCCTAAAGGTAAATTAAATAAAACGGACGTTAAACAATGACAGGGGAGGTCACTAGTACATTGCGGCTCGCTACAGAATTATTGATCTCGAGCTAGCCAGTTGCTCTTCTCGCTTTTGTAAACTAGTGTCACGAGCAACTCTTTAAGCGGACATCTCGCTCGAGATCATCACATCAACCCCCGCGAATCAAATTATCTTATTTTATCACTAACTGTCTCAAAGGTGATGATTGGTCCATAGGAAGCGTTTTCACCCAATGGGTTACAATAGGGATTGTACACATAAAGGGCATAGCAACCAATAATTTTCATAAAATTAAAAGATGGGGGAATCCTATTTTACTATCAATGAGGGACTATATCATGAGGCTTTTTTATGCATAATGAAGGATGTTGTTGAACATTTCTTACTCTTCTAGAATCATCTTCATGGAACTTTTTTTTATATAAGTAAACGTGGTCGGCTACATCATCATAAATTATACAATCCTGTGTTACATAAAATACTAATAACTAATTCATAGCAAAAATTGTCCTTAGTCAAGTCCAGGGCCTCAATTTATTCCGCCAAATATGGATAAACTTCCCTTGTACGGTAGTTGGAGACCGGACATCTTTGGTTACAACTGTCGCAAATGCATTGTCCTACAATAACCACAAGATGTCGCTATGTCTATAGTTATTTTTGCGTTGGCCTACCAGACAGACAGACAGACAGACAGACAGACAGCGATAGATAGATAGATAGATAGATAGATAGATAGATAGATAGATAGATAGATAGATAGATAGATAGATAGATAGATAGATAGATAGATAGATAGATAGATAGATAGATAGATAGATAGATAGATAGATAGATAGATAGATAGATAGATAGATAGATAGATAGATAGATAGATAGATAGATAGATAGATAGATAGATAGATAGATAGAATGACCAAAAGTATGTGGACACCTGCTCGTCATTGATTATTGATTGCATCACCATTAATATCCACCGATTTATCCTGCTACTGGTCACTATTACTCCTGTTTACATGTTGATATTACCATTAGTATATTACCATAGTATTTAAATATTCCTGCTACCAGTCACTTTTCAGCCCAGTTTACACTGCTATATTGTTTATTATTATTATTATTATTATTATTATTTATCCTGCTACCAGTCACTTTCTCCTCATCTCTGCTTGCCTACATGTACATATCTACCACCTCAACTACTCGAGTATCCCTGCTCACTGTAAATTTGGTATTGACACTGTTTTTTTCTTCCTCCTTTCTTATCTCTGATTTCTCGTGACAAATAAAACTTGAAACTTAATAGATATATAGATAAATAAATAGATAGATAGATATCTGCACATCTTGGCGTTATGCGCGAGGCTACACTACAGCATGGTTCATTCAGGGGACGCATACTGCACTGAAGTTACTCAAACTCTCCCAAATTGATACTGCTCTGCAATTCCATTGGCCAGCAACACACTGTGAAGGGGTGGGAATCTGTTTCCAGAGCCCCCTTACACCAATCCCTTCTTCCGATTTTACTTTGAAACCAACCACAGAAAGTTGCAGGGGGGACTTGAAACTGTCTGATTGGGCCACGCAAATTGCACAAAGGAAAAGTCAAGCAGCCTCTTGCAGGCGAGCAAACAGCAGCAGTTCTTCGCTCATCCGGACTACTGCAGACGTTTTTCTCAATTATTCCGTTACTTATAGCCAAATTCCCCGATGCTACAGAACATAAAAAGTATCTGTAAATTGCATGACTTTATCAGGTTAAAATAGAGGATCATTTTTATTTAGCAGCTCACAATGAAAATGGATTTTCAAACGAGTTTTGTGACTTTTCTCGCACTGATCGTGCAGTCATTGATGGTATCGGCGCAAGGGGATAATGGCATTGCTGTCCCGGACCACGGATTTTGCCAGCCTATTTCAATCCCACTATGCACGGACATCGCCTACAATCAAACTATCATGCCCAATCTGGTGGGACATTACAACCAAGAGGAAGCAGGACTGGAGGTGCACCAGTTTTACCCCTTGGTAAAGGTACAGTGCTCGCCGGAACTTAAATTCTTCCTATGTTCAATGTATGCGCCTGTGTGTACAGTTTTGGAAAAGGCCATTCCACCCTGTCGCTCAATTTGCGAGAGGGCAAAGCACGGCTGCGAGGCGCTCATGAATAAATTCGGGTTCCAGTGGCCAGAACGCCTCCGGTGCGAGAATTTCCCCGTGCTTGGAAACGGTAACATTTGCGTGGGTCAGAATGAATCTACTGCCACTGCCCCGCCTGTACACATGCCAGTCCCTGGAACCCCTGGCGTCCATGTCTACTCCACACCAGACAGGCCTTTCCGCTGTCCAGCTGTGCTCAAAGTCCCCACTTATCTGAATTATTCGTTTCTGGGGGAGCTGGATTGTGGAGCACCATGTGAACACTCCAGGAGCAGTGGAGGCTACATGTTCTTCAATGATAAAGAGATTTATTTTGCACGCATATGGATCCTTATCTGGTCGTCTCTGTGCTGTGCCTCCACCCTATTCACCGTCACCACCTACCTAGTGGACATGCAGCGCTTCAAGTACCCGGAGAGGCCCATCATCTTCCTTTCTGGGTGCTACACCATGGTCTCCATAGCCTATATCGCTGGCTACTTCCTGGGGGACAAGGTGGTGTGCAATGACAGCTTCACCCCAGACGGTTATAAGACCATAGTCCAGGGGACCAAGAAGGAGGGCTGCACCATCCTGTTCATGATGCTGTATTTCTTCAGCATGGCCAGCTCCATCTGGTGGGTCATCCTGTCCCTCACCTGGTTCCTGGCAGCTGGGATGAAGTGGGGGCATGAGGCTATTGAGGCCAACTCCCAGTACTTCCACCTGGCAGCCTGGGCCGTGCCCGCCGTGAAGACCATCAGCATCCTGGCCATGGGGCAGATCGAGGGGGACGTGCTCAGCGGGGTGTGCTTCGTGGGCCTCAACAGCCTGAACCCCATGCGGGGCTTTGTCCTGGCCCCCCTCTTCATCTACCTCTTCATTGGGACCTCCTTCCTCCTGGCCGGCTTCGTGTCCCTGTTCCGCATCCGCACCATCATGAAGCACGATGGCACCAAGACGGAGAAGTTGGAGCGCCTGATGGTGCGCATCGGGGTGTTCAGCGTGCTCTACACGGTCCCCGCCACCATCGTCATCGCCTGCTTCTTCTACGAGCAGGCCTTCCGCCACCACTGGGAGAGAAGCTGGGTCAGCCATAACTGTAAAGGCTTAGCCATCCCCTGCCCCATGCAGTACACCCCCCGCATGACCCCCGACTTCACCGTCTACATGATCAAGTACCTGATGACCCTCATAGTGGGCATCACCTCCGGGTTCTGGATCTGGTCTGGCAAGACACTCCACTCCTGGCGCAAGTTCTATACCAGACTCACAAATGGTAAGCATGGAGAGACCACTGTCTAGGGAGGGAGGCCAAACCATGGGACTTGTTTTTGGACATTCAATCGGATATTTTATAGTGTGTTTTTCTCCCTCCTATTTGTTTACTCACTGTCAGAGACTCAGTGGTACTTTAATACATTGATCATCAGATACTCTCAGTATTTTATGGAACATTGACTGAATTTTTAAGAAATCAAATATTGCATGCCAAAATCAAGCTTTAAGAGTCGGGGGGCGGGGGTCTTGACCAAATGACAAACTGTTGCTGACCTGAAGAATGGCCAAACCTCAGAATGAACAAACAACAAACGTGTTCAGTGGATGCCATGTGCTGAAGTGCTCTCTCTCCTCCCCCACTCTGTTCCTACTCCTTTTTTAAGTTACCAGCAATAAAAACTCTCCAGTGTGAGTGAGAATCCAGCTGGGAATACAGTGAGCGGGGGAAGGAAGGAGGCCTGAAAGGACGGGCGGCCATTTTAAGACTATTTTTACTCTGTGAACGTGTGAGATGTAATTAAATGCAACTGTAAATAGGAATTGTAAAATATCAAATTATATATTTGTATTTAAAGAAAGGACATGTTTTGTTTTGTCTTCCGACAGCCGTAGTGCCTGGTTAACTCTTGCACCCCTTCTGAAAGGAGCCATAGACACACACACTGTCTTGTCTTAGTGCTGTTTTCACTGGCAGTATGACACATACACATTTGAAGTTTCTCCTGTCAAACCCAGATCTGTAATCATTTTCTTTCTGATGTATCAGATCAGGGAAGCTGGGTTGTAGTAAAGGCAGTCTTTGGCTGTGCACTTTCCCTACTTAGCCCCTCTCCTTCCTCTCGTCTCCCCCCACAAATGAAATCCCTTGGAGCTGAGCTGAGCAGCAAGAGAGGCTGGGTGGGAGGCGTGAAGGCAAGGCTGCAAGGACACTGTGGCCATGCCTCCAGTGTGGGAAAGCTAGCCCTAATTGTCAGTACTACACTCCATTACCAAAAAGTCACACCAAAAAGATCCACTTCTGGATACTGTGTTGCTCAAACTGTTAAAATAATGATCTAGGAAAACAAAAGTATTTTGAAAAGCTGAATCAAAGAAGAGTGTGGTATTATAATGTTGTGACGTGAAAACTGGTGTGAATCTGGCAACCCCTAATCAACAAATGTATCTCACCTGACTTGCTGAGAGGGAGGTGACGACAAAATAAAAGCCACATGATTTGATAATTTTTGTGTGTCCTGTTATCTTGACTAGCAGGATTATTTTCTTGATCATGTCTATTTAATTTGTCTTTGAATTGAAAAGTTATTTTGTTACCAATATATTACAGCTCAGAATGTGGTAATAACATAGTTATAGAATGTAACAATACAAATATGGTCACTTTGTCAGAAAGTAAGGGTTTGAAGATTACTATATTGTTCTATACTACAGCACAAACTATGTGGTGTCATTTTAAGAGCTACTGTTATTTCTTAAAGAAGAGTGCTAACATGTTAATGCTCAAAGATGTAAGTGAAGTTACAAGATGGTGGTCTCTGCCCAACTTCAGTAGGTTCAACAAACTCAAAATTCCCTAATTAGATGGAGAAAAATATGATAGAGTTGAAACCTGTGTGTCTTATGGTTGGAGGGGCTTAGCTGTAGCAAGGTATATGTTCCAGGTTCAAACTAACAATGCCCCCTTTGGAAACACAATCCAAATGCTGGGCATTATAAACATCACTGTGCCTCTGTTGAAGAGGGGATCACATTTGGGCTCTAATGTATGTCCTGAGGCCATGCAGTTTTACGGGCTGGACCCAATACAATGGCCTCCTTCACTCCAAAGTCATTCAATTACGATGATGAGGTGCTGTAAGAGACCCTACTTTAACGTGCCCTTGTGTGCACAACGCGTGGCTGTATGTATGTGTGGGCCTTGTCTGTCTGTAGACTTGCCTGTCTGTCTGCATCTCTCTTCGCTATCTCTCTCCCTCTCTTTCTCTCTTGATGTGTGTCTAAAATATGCCTACTCAGAGAGGTCTTCATCACGCGGCCCTTGCCAATGTGTTGACAGTTGAGTCATACCTCAACATCTGTTGAAAAACACTAATATATCTGGGGGGGGGGGGGTTCATGCAAGTGAAACAAAATAAAAGAATGGTGCTTGGCTTCAAGAACCTTTGTAAAGTACACACTTAATATTGAGCTGGAATCCCCCGAGTGATGCATGGCTGAAACTGAACCTCCTCTGTGGTGATGTAATGAAATAAATGTAGTTCTGGCTGGGGAAAGTGGATACTCCCCAGATCCCCAACACCTCCAGCACTGAGGCTATGAGGAATACTTCCAAAACATACTGTACACGTACAGTGCCTTCAGAAAGTACACCCCTTGACTTTTTCCACATTGTATTGGGTTACAGCCGGAATTTAAAAATTGATTAAATTGAGATTTTGGGTCACTGATCTACACACAATACCCCATAATGTCAAAGTGCAATTATGTTTTTAGAAATGTTTACACATTAAATAAAATATAAAGCTGAAATGTCTTGAGTAAATCAGTATTCAACCCATTTGTTATGGCAAGCCTAAATAAGTTCAGGAGTAAAAATTTGCTTAACAAGTCACATAATAAGTTGCATGGACTCACTCTGTGCAATAATAGTGTTTAACATGATTTTAAATGACTACCCCACACATACAATTATCTGTAAGGTCCCTCAGTCGAGCAGGTAATTTAAAGCACTGATTCAACTACAAAGACCAGGGAGGTTTTCCAATGGTTTGCAAAGAAGGGCACCTATTGGTAGATGGCAAAAAAAAAGAACCAGACATTGAATATCCCTTTGAGCATTACACTTTGGATGGTGTATCAATACACCCAGTGACTACAAAGATACAGGTGCCCTTCCTAACTCAGTTGCCGGAGAGGAAGGAAACCGCTCAGGGACTTCACCATGAGGTCAATGGTGATTTTAAAACAGTTACAGAGTTTAATGGCTGTGATAGGAGATAATTGAGGATTGATCAACAACATTGTAGTAGTTACTCTACAATACTAACATAAATGACAGAGTGAAAAGAAGGAAGCCTGTACAGAATAATCCTGTTTGCAATAAGGCACTAAAGTAATACTGCAAAAAATGTGGCAAAGAAATGCATTTTTGTCCTGAATACGTATGGGGCAAATCCAACACATCACTGAGTACCACTCTTCAAATGTTCAAGCATGGTGGTGACTGCATCATGTTATGGGTATGCTTGTCATTGGCAAGGACTGGGGAGTTTTTAAGGATCAAAATAAATGGAATAGAGCTAAGCAAAATCCTAGAGGAAAACTTGGTTCAGTCTGCTTTCCAACACACAACAGACACTGGGAGACAATTTTCCCTTTCAGCAGGACAATTACCTAAATCACAAGGCCAAATATACACTGGAGTTGCTGGAGTTTTGGTGGGCGGCCCTCTCTTGGCAGGTTTGTTGTGGTGTCATATTCTTTCAATTTTTTAGTAATGGATTTAATGGTGCTCCGTGGGATGTTCAAAGTTTCAGATATTTTTTTATAACCCAACCCTGATCTGTACTTCTCCACAACTTTGTCCCTGACCTGTTTGGAGAGCTCCTTGGTCTTCATGGTGTCGCTTGCTTGGTGGTGCCCCTTGCTTAGTGGTGTTGCAGACTCTGGGGCCAATCAGAACAGGTGTATATATACTGAGATCATGTGACACTTAGATTGCACACAGGTGGACTTTATTTAACTAATGTTGTGACTTCTGAAGGTAATTGGTTGCACCAGATCTTATTTAGTGGCTTCATATTAAAGGGGGTGACTACATATGCACACACCACTTTTCCGTTATTTATTTTTTAGAATTTTCTGAAACAAGTTATTTTTTTAATTTCACTTCACCAATTTGGACTATTTTGTGTATGTCCATTACATGAAATCCAAATAAAAATCCATTTAAATTACAGGTTGTAATGCAACAAAATAGGAAAAACGCCAAGGGGGATGAATACTTTTGCAAGGCACTGTATTGACTCAGGGGGTTGAATACTTATCTAATCAATATATATTAGTGTTTTATTTTCCATTAATTAATTTATTTTAGAATTGTCTTTCTACTTTGACATTACAGAGCATTTTGTTAAGATAGTTGACAAAAAATGACAATGAAATCAATTTTAATCCCACTTTGTAACACAACAAAATGTGGAAAAAGTCAAAGGGTGTGAATACTTTCTGAATAGCCCCTGCACGTATGAAAGGGATAGAATTGGATTACCAATTTCTCACCTAATCTACATCAAGAAATGTACAGAGGTAGACTTGATGATGTGCAGGGCTTGAACAGTTTGTACTCTACAGTGGTCCTCTGTAGCTCAGCTGGTAGAGCACGGCGCTTATAACGCCAAGGTAGTGGGTTCGATCCCCGGGACCACCCATACACAAAAAAAAATGTATGCACGCATGACTGTAAGTCGCTTTGGATAAAAGCGTCTGCTAAATGGCATATTATTATTATTATTACTCGCTGAAGACCACTCTGAATATTTCTCCTTGTCAGATAAGATCTATCGTTTGTCTGTCTTGTAGGCTATCTCGAAGAGAAAGAGGGGGCAGTGTATGGCATGGTACAGTATAAGTACTAGGATTGTAACAACTGACAGGTACAGTATGTGTGATTTAGGAGAGCAGAAGAGACCATGCCTTGTTGGGGAAAAAATACATAAATCTACCTGTCCCACTTCTGCTCTGTTCCTCCACACCTCTTTGTGCCTCAGCCCTAGTTCCCCCTGCCTTTTTCCTCCCTGCCCCCCCTTCTCTTCCCCTCTTCACTCAGATGAATAGGGGGAATGCAGTGAGTCAGTGGAGCAGCGTCGGGCCTTGGCCCAGTGACAGTCTCCTGTGAGCTACCTCACTTCAAAGGGCCGCTGAAACCCGACTAGCTCCTTGTAAACAGGGCTGCCTGGCCTGAAGGCCCGCTTCCTGCGCTTAACTCAACTTAATGGCTGGCTTGTTTGGCTTTTCGCTGAAGCAGAGAGAGACGAATGAGGAGAGAGAAAAGAGAAGGGGGGAGGTGGGCGGGGAGGGGTGGTGGCAGGTAGAGTCTAAGATTGTTACAAGGGGTGGGCGGGGAGGGGGTTTGGAAGGTATTTTGGAAAATTCAGTTTAATAGGGGTGCTTTTCTTCTTCCTCCCAAGGTAAAAAATAAGGGTATAAAAGGAGTATCAGGATAGGGAAAGATGCTGTTGCCATATTGTGAATCTGTAGAAGAAAAACAAATATTTTCGGGAACCTGAAAACTAAACAGAAACAGATGCCCAGATTCACTTTTCAGAATGTTTGAGTTTCGCCGGCAAAGCTCGGTTCAGGAAACCTGATGTCTGATAGCGTGACCCAGCAGGGAGACTGCAGACCTTTACATGGTTTATACCTGATGGCTATTGCACATTTGTCCTTTTGTACTATATGTAGAGGTATGATGACTATCACCCTGTACACGGGTCTCACATTTACTAGATAGAGACACAGCTATCAAGCTGCATTTATTACCGACACAAAAAAGTTGCAATCTATGTAGACCTGATATTGTCTGTTTTTTGCGCGCTATTGACCAAGTCTCTTCTAGGTGGTCTCAGCTAAGCTTGTCTATGCTGTGGATTAGCTCTCTTTCTTTGTTGGTCTGAGAGTGAAATCTGCCATGCTGCCATATTCTCTCCTCAGGGGCAAGAAGGGACAAGCAGAGGATTGGGCAGAAAGAAAGAATGCTCTTCCAGAAAATGTTAATAATGTGATCTCATATCACCCTGATTGAAAGAAGCCCTCAGAGGCTGTTAACAAAGATGGATCATGTTGTTTGTCTGAAAAAATTGACAAATAATGGGAGTGAAAAAAGTAGCTCTCTGTGAAAGTTACACAGGAAAAAAGATGCAGAAAAGGTACAAAAAATACCTAGACTTGGGTCTGTTACTAATCAAGTCTTGCTCTGATCTCAAAGAGGAGTATCATGCTCTGAGTGCTTATGCTCAATTAGTCATAGTCAGACATTAGCCCTGCTAAATGAGGGCAGTTTAGATTTTCCAGCGCTCCCTCCATATCTCTGGATCTCGTTTTCCCCTTGAAATCAAAACAGGAAGTCCAATATGTTCCCTCTCCTCCTATCCCCTGCATGGATTGCTTCCTGAGGCCGCAATATAGATTTGGGGGAGGGGGAATCAGAGAGTTGGCAGGAGAAAGTAGGTAAAAATGTGCATTTTCAGTTTCTATGTTACAGAGGCCCTCCGCTTCAATATAGTGATATCCTGTTCGGTCACGGTGCTTCTCTTTGGGCAGACCCATTGCAAATTGCCATGAAATACAGTTCAACATAATGAGTGTTTTGAATGTCCTGTCCTGGTTTTATCAGTATGCTGTGAGAGTCTTTGTGAACATAGTTCTAGATTTATTAGGCAGCAGTAGAAAAGATCACAGATTCCTTGGCTGGACACTATCAGGGGGAAAGACACACAGAAAGTGAGGGGAATGGATATTTGGAAAGCCTACTCTCAACTCCCCGACTTTGGATGATCTTACCGACTGGCCACTCAGTCAAGATAGTCCATGGTCTGTTCTGGGGCTCAGAGGATTTGTAACTTAACTACAGCAGTAGGGAAGGGAACGGAACAGAAGCGGACAACAACTGTGGTGGCAGAGCCTCTGTTACAGCCAGACTCACTTCCTCCACCCCCTCCTTGGCTCACTCTCATGCCCCACACACACCATTTGTCTAGGGTTTTATGACCCACAAAGGCCATTCAGAGGTTGCTTCAGTGAGATAGACGGGTGGGGCCCAGGCTAGGCACACATACACAAACAGAGAGAGAGTTAATAAATACAGAGTACTTTAAAGGGGCCAACTCTTCCTCTGTGCGTCTGGGTGTGGTAGAGAGACGGTCGAGAGAGAGAGAGAGGGAGTCTGGGTGTGTGTGGTAAAGAGAGAGAGGGGGGGGGGGGAGTCTGGGTGTGTGTGGTAGAGAGAGAGAGATCCATGAAGAATTTGAAAACAAACCCAATTTTGATAAACTCCCTTATCTGCTGGGTGAAATACCACAGTGTGCCATCACAGCAGCAATATTTGTGACCTGTTGCCACAAGAAAAGTGCAACCAGTGAAGAACAAACAACATTGTAAATACAACCCATATTTATGTTTATTTATTTCCCCATTTGTACTTTAACTATTTGCACATTGTTACAACACTGTATATATACATAATATGACATTGGAAATGTCTTTATTCTTTTGGAACTTCTGAGTGTAATGTTTACTGTTAATATTTATTGTTTATATCACTTTTGTTTACTACCTACTTCACTTGCTTTAGCAATGTTAACATATGTTTCCCATGCCAATAAAGCCCTTAAATTGAAATTGAAATTGAATTGAGAGAGAGAGAGAGAGAGAGAGAGAGAGAGAGAGAGAGAGAGAGAGAGAGAGAGAGAGAGAGAGAGTCTGGGTGTGTGTGGTAGAGAGAGGATAGAGAGAGGGTAGAGAGAGGGAGTCTGGGTGTGTGTGGTAGAGAGAGGGTAGAGAGAGGGTAGAGAGAGGGAGTCTGGGTGTGTGTGGTAGAGAGAGGGTAGAGAGAGGGTAGAGAGTGGGAGTCTGGGTGTGTGTGGTAGAGAGAGGGTAGAGAGAGGGGGAGTCTGGGTGTGTGTGGTAGAGAGAGGGTAGAGAGAGGGAGCGCCCCGGAGCTTCTCCATCTGCTGCACAGAGTGGTGCTGACAGCTGCGTTACAGATATTTTGGGAGCCTGGAGTTCGCCTGGGATAATAATGGGCTTGATTTGGAGGAGAGAGGGGGGTTGATACACAGCCAGACACCACACTCTTTACACAACCATGCCACTCTTAGCTAAACTCCTGGGGCCATGGCACGAGTATAGGTTAACAATCAGGTGATGAGAATACAAACAGAGCAATAGGGATAATTCTTCTAGTCAAGCCCCATATAATACCCACCACTGTGACCTGTACGCTCTTGTTGGCTGGTCCTCACTACATATTCGTCGCCAAACCCACTGGCTCCAGGCCATCTATAAATCACTGCTAGGCAAATCCCCGCCTTATCTTAGCTCATTGGTCACCATAGCAACACCCACCCGTAGTCTGCGCTCCAGCGGGTATATCTCACTGGTCATCCCCAAAGCCAACACCTCCTTTGGCCGCAATTCCTTGCAGTTCTCTGCTGCCAATGACTGGAACAAATTGCAAAAATCTCTGAAGCTGGAGACACTTATCTCCCTCACTAACTTTAAGCATCAGTTGTCAGAGCACCTTACCGATCACTGCACCTGTACACAGCCCATCTGAAATTAGCCCGCCCAACTACCTCATCCCTATATTGTTATTTATTTTGCTCATTTGTACCCCAGTATCTCTATTTGCACATCATCTCTTGCACATCTATCATTCCAGTGTTAATACTAATTGTAATTATTTTGCACTATAGCCTATTTTATTGCCTTACCTCCATAACTTGCTAAATTTGCACACACTGTATATATATGTATTTCTGTTGTATTTTTTTTTTTGACTTTGTTTTGTTTTACCCCATATGTAACTCTGTGTTGTTGTTTTTATCGCACTGCTTTGCTTTATCTTGGCCAGGTCGCAGTTGTAAATGAGAACTTGTTCTCAACTGGTTTACCTGGTTAAATAAAGGTGAAATAAAAAATAAAAAATAAAACAATTTCATCATCTTCTATTGTGCTAGTGCCACTGACTGTGA
The DNA here is from genome assembly GCF_964263955.1 of Coregonus lavaretus. Classification (NCBI taxonomy): domain Eukaryota; kingdom Metazoa; phylum Chordata; class Actinopteri; order Salmoniformes; family Salmonidae; genus Coregonus; species Coregonus lavaretus. The sequence goes on along the minus strand of NC_139989.1, from coordinate 40,014,268 downwards.
ATTATCTCCTATAATATGAAACTCCAGCAACTCTCAACATTTAACTGTTTTGCTCCTGGCAGTACATGAAACAGTCGTATACAACTCTAATCCAACCTGTATACGACCCAGCCAGTTCTGTTTGACTTGTTTTCCAGCTCAGATTGTTGTCCTGACTCCCGTGGCACAGAGCCCTTGCAAAGACAAACACAAACACCAGTGGTCAATTGGGTTGAAGGATTGGGGTGAAAGCACTTACTGTCCCACCTCAGTTCACAGGAAGCCCCCTGTCTGACGTAGCTGGGGTCACTGGTTAGAGCTCACTGCCTGGCCTTCTGAATCAGCCCTTGTCTCTATAGTAGCTGTGTGGTATAGCACAGAGAGCTGCTATGGCAACTCCACTGACCTGCAGACCTGAAACTGAGAGAGGGCGGGGTTCACGGGCTAGAATAGACCTCCACGACTGATGTTAAGATTTAGGCATTAGTTAGAGTGTAGGTTTAGGCTTAAGGTTCCAAAACATATGAAATGGAGCAAAGAGAAGATTTGTTTATTTTTTTTTGAATATATCCAAATAATTAAATTAGAAAACATTGAAATTTGACATTGTAGTTAAATGTCACAATTACAACGCTCATGTCATCTAATCACAACACAGTTAGTTCTAAGTTGTATACATCTGAAATAAAAATACATGTTCTATCCCTTCTATTTCTACGGTTCCTCTCCTCTGTGATTCTGCAGGCTCTGGAACCCTTCAGGCTCCAGGTGATCACTAATTTCTCCGGCTCCTTTCTGGCGAGCGCCAATCCCTGTTTTAATGGGAGCCTTCTTAACTGCTCTTTCAGAGGAATTTACAACCTTGGCCCTCACCGCTTGCTCACTTGGCCCACGAGAGGTGAGGCAGGAGAGGGAGGGGAGCACACTGGCGCATTGTCCTGACACAGCCAGGAGTGGAAATGTACCGCCAGAAGCAAGGTGGTAGACTGGTGGCAGTGCTCATGCATGTGTTTCTGTGCATGTGATTGCATGAGTGTGTGCGTGCCTGTATGTGTAAGTGAGTGAATGAGTGAGTAAGTGGATAAAGGAGAAGGGCTGGAGCTCTGTAGGTTCTCTGTAATTTCTCCCTCCCTGTGCAGCGTAATCACTTCCATCTGGGCCCTGCCCAAAGAGAGAGAGAGAAAGAAATGGTGGAGTGGCCTCGTCAAGGAGGTGAGAGTTAAATACACACACCCATATCATATGCACACACTCATAAATAACCCATATTCTAGCAGACACACAACACCCACTAATATACACATCCAGTCTACATATTCTCATTCCAAAAACACTCAGCATAAGAGTTACTAACAGTAGCACAGTCACTTTCTACAGTTTTCAGACAAGTAAAAAACACCCTAACAGTCATGCCCAGTCTCACACCACTCATAAAATCGTTCTGTGACATTATTACGTTTGCTACTATTAGCCCTCTGAACGAGTCATATCAGAAGAAGAAAAAACATTGACTCTCATTGAAAACTTTAGCCCACACTATCAATAGAAATTGATTGAACAAATCTTAGCATTGTGTGGTTATGGTAAGGGCATAAGACCGCATTTTCTAATTTCCTTCCATCAATCCTGAGGTTTTTCCTCCCTCTTTTTTGGGGTGGTTCCGTCTGTCCTGCTGCACATGTTGATCTGTATGTTGGAAGGCCTTGGGGACAGACAGACAGGCTCTCCTACCAGATGTTCATGGTCAACATGCAGCGTAACTAATAATAATGAAATATAAAACAGGCCCTTCTGCACGCCAACCCGTCTGCCAAGCGGACCGCTCAGATAGATCTCAGCTGTACCGCTGACCACAGGGACACCTAAAGCAGGCCAATCCTAATGCTGAATGAGGTCTTATCAGTTCTATGTCCTCCTTTACCATCCTTCAGATAAGAGGCTGAATGAGAAAATGAAAGTAAAAAGAGAAAAATAAAGGTGAAAGGAGAGATGCCGTGTGATCTTATCAGACAGAGAGAGAACGAGAGAGAGAGAGAGAACACATTCCTGAAGCGACTGCAGGCTACATACAGACAGTGAATAGAGGCCCCGAAGGCCTGGATTTAGTGGTGTGTGCTGCCTGCCAGTGCTGCTGGTTTGAACATTTCCTCTAAAACACAAAAAAAGAGCAGCAAATATCCTAAATTACTCCATGCCCCCTTGGCCCACATTACAGTATTAAACATTATGAGGAGAGGGGGAGGGGAGATGTATGACTTTACATAAGAGTTATTCTACCTCTAGTGAGCAACACCCCCTGCTGTTCTCCCATGCCCAGTCAGTCACACTGGGTTAGCTCACTTCTACATGTCCTGTTATCCTGGGTGACACAGGGCAGCCACTCTTGTCATGGTTTAAGTACAGATACAAATGTGTGCTAGTGCTGATCATAGTTTTTCTTCTGCTGGGTCAATATGTCTAATTACTAATAAGGGTCCTGAAATCCTACAAATTGGGGTCGCTGGCCTGGGTGTTGGCTGAATGTGTTTGACAGCACAATCCTCAATAACAGAAGACTTACTGGGAGCACATCCAATTTCCTGGGGATGCTGAGTACTACTACTGACCTAGTTACTGACATTGCAGGGCCAGGTAGAGCAGGAGGCAGGCCCCACAGCAGACAGACAGCAGTCTCCTGTCTCCATCGAAGCCAGCCAGAGGCCCAGTGGGCCTGTTTCACTGCAGGCCAGGGAGGCCAGCCTTCAGCCCAGCCTGCCGCCATGGGAGAGGTCAGGGGCCAGCATCTGGCTGATGTGTTACACTTGGATCCACTGACAGGCAGGGTGGGGTGCAGTAAGAGTGCTTGTAAACACCCGGCATAAAATGTGAGTTTGTTATTAAGGCTGCTGTTCAGATGGGGGGGGGGATGTGCTTGGATGGAGAGCGATGGTGGTGGTGGAGCTATAGCCTTAGCTGATCCCAGCTGTCTGAATAAACTCTAATTATCACCACCACCCCTTGGAGGTGTGGGGAGCAAATGTTCCTAGTGAACCACCCAGGAACAACAGCCTCACAGCCTAAACAACATGGGAGACTGACTGTGTGTGTGGCAGGTGACTGCCTCACCTCCTGGGCCAAATGGCCTGGTAAAACATGGCAGACACGGAATGCAGACAATCAAAACGACAACAAAAACAAATCAACTCAACAATGTGTGAATTCAAGCTGCAGTGTTATTCCTTCATCCTCGCCTCCACCACCATAAAAATGCTGAACATTCCAGAATGAAAACAACAACAAAACAACCAATCACTGATAACAATTCAATATTGGGAAAAACAATAGGCTGCACAGGATCTAAACTGCATTATGATGAAACATGGTCACAAGTCACAGCATTCTCCCCCTATTTACAATAGTATGGGCATTGTCATGGGTAAATGGTTTTAGCATCGGTCTGGATCGTTCCCTCCCTCCTTAACTGAAATTCTCATACACCTCTCTCTTCTTGACGTCCCGAAAGAGCTTCATTCCCATGATGCATCCCACTAACTGATGATAAAAATGATAATAACACAGTAAGTACAATGATGCAACATGTGACCTCAGTAGGACACCTTATATGTTTGTTTTTTTGTCATCTAGCAGACACTCTTATCCAGAGCAATTGCTCCTTGCTTAAGGGCACATCGACAGATTTTTCACCTAGTTGGCTCGGGGATTAGAACCAGCGACCTTTCGGTTACTGGCACAACGCTCTTACCCACTAAGCTGTTGTTGTAGCTCTATGAGCCCCAGTACAATGCAGGCGGCACCCAGCCACACCAGGTTCCTCTTCAGGTACTCTTTGATCACCTGCACACAGCCCTGGAGGGACGACACACACACACACACACACACACACACACACACACTCTAGCACAAAGTGTTGTGAAACCTCTCTTCCAGTGACTAAATGAGCTGTTAATGAACTATGTCTGTCCTCCAGGGGCCACAGTGTCTGCAGTCAGAGAACCAGCTGATAAACATCAGGAGTATATTGACCGTGTTTAACTTTATCCTCCCAAGTCACTGCTTGTCTTACCTGCTGAATTGCAGACCTCCAGGATCTGAGCTAAGCATGACTAAAACCTTGTTATTATGGGTTTTAGTGAAAAGACTCAGGGCATTTTAGATAAAGCCTCATTACTCTTTAGGGCCCTTAAAATGTCTCATCATTGTCACAGCAATTCCCATGTAGGAAATCACGATCACTTTTTTGTTAACCTGATCTATGGCCTTGGTAACCCCCTCGCCCTTCCCTGTGCTGGTTAATACTGACCCTCTGGTAGATGTTGTCTGTGGTGACGACTTTCACACAGGCCACAGAATCCACATGGCAACAGGAGTGTGGCAAAACACTAATATTCCCATGAGAGCTCTGCAGGAGCCAGTCAGTGTAGTTCCCTGCACCACAACAATGGAACTGAAACACACATACGCACATAAACAAACTTTGATAGTGTATCTCACAGACACCATTCCCCTGGTAAGGAGTGAATAGCACCCTACTTACAGCATCCTGTAGGTCATCGATGGCAACCTTATCCCTGGGGCTGTGCTTCATGATCACCTCTTTGGCTTTCAGTGTGATCCTTCTCTCCACCTGCAGAGGGTGCAAATGACACACAAAGCATTTTCACCCTTGTCAATCAAGCAATACTAGGTGAATTCCCTGGAAAACATACAGTGATCATCCAAGACTGCAGTAGGTTGAGACAGCCGAACAGAGTCATGTTCACCTTGTTTCTGAAGACATAGAAAAGAATCCCAGACACTATCTGCAGGCTGAGGATCAGCATCCGGAAGCCTGTGAACTACAGAGTACCAACAATTAAGATGTTACTCTCCAAAAGCATAATGCAAACGTGGCAGAGCTAGGACAGGTTATGATTCTGTCAAGGATGGGCGTAGGTGTGGTGTGGAATCAATTGCAGGATGCAGATGCAAGTCCAAAAACACTTTAATGAAGTCCACAGAAATAACGGCTACAAACCGAGCCGGTTGAACAAGGAAAAAATAAACGCACTCAGCGTAAAAGTACAACAAACGCACAACGTGCGGACTCTCTAATAACATAGAGCACAAACTGACTGGCAACACCTGCTGACATGGAACAACTACACACAACCACAAGACAGAAACAACGAGAACTTAAAGGACACATAATCAAGACGAAATGAGCAACAGGTGTAACAAATCAGACCAAACAAAACACACACAGAAACAACGAACGGTGGCAGCTAGTACTCCGGGGACGACGACCGCCGAAGCCTGCCCGAACAAGGAGAAGGAGCAGCCTCGGCCGAAACCGTGACAGTACCCCCCCCCCCCCCCTTGACGCGCGGCACCAGCCGTGCGCCGACCCCGGCCTCGGGGACGACCAGGAGGACGCGGAGCAGGGCGCGTGGGATGACCACGATGGAACTCAGTCAGAAGAGACGGGTCTAAGATATCTCTCCTCGGCACCCAGCACCGCTCCTCCGGACCGTACCCCTCCCACTCCACAAGATATTGGAGACCACCCATCCGGCGTCTCGAATCCAGGATGGACCGAACTGTGTACGCCGGAGCCCCCTCGATGTCCAGCGGGGGCGGAGGAGTCTCTGCTATCTCACACTCCTGGAGTGGACCAGCTACCACCGGCCTGAGGAGAGACACATGGAACGAGGGGTTAATATTCTTATACTCAATAGGAAGTTGTAATCTGTAACACACCTCGTTCAACCTCCTCAGGACTTTAAAAGGCCCCACAAACCGCCGACCCAGCTTCCGGCAGGGCAGGCGGAGGGGCAGGTTTCTGGTCGAGAGCCAGACTCGATCTCCCGGTGCGTACACCGGTCCCTCACTGCGGTGGAGATTGGCGCTCGCCTTGTGTCGACGGATGGCCCGCTGCAGATGTACGTGAGCAGCGTTCCACGTCTCCTCCGAGCGCCGCACCCACTCCTCCGGCCGGCCCTGGCAATACGACCTCAGAAACCTACCCACATCCTGGTTTACTCGTTCAACCTGCCCATTGCTCTCCGGGTGGTACCCCGAGGTAAGGCTCACCGAGACCCCCAAGCGCTCCATGAACGCTCTCCAGACTCGAGAGGTAAACTGGGGGCCTCGATCAGACACTATATCCTCGGGTACCCCGTAATGCCGGAAGACGTGAGTGAATAGTGCCTCAGCGGTCTGTAGGGCAGTGGGAAGACCCGGCATGGGAAGGAGACGACAGGCCTTCGAGAACCGATCCACAACGACCAGGATGGTGGTATTTCCCTGGGAGAGGGGAAGATCAGTAACGAAATCCACCGAGAGGTGAGACCAGGGTCGTTGTGGAACGGGCAGGGGTTGTAACTTACCCCTGGGCAAATGTCTGGGTGCCTTACACTGGGCACATACCGAACAGGAGGAAACATAAACCCTCACATCCCTGGCTAACGTTGGCCACCAGTACTTAGTGCTAAGGCAGTGCACCGTCCGGCCAATCCCTGGATGTCCAGAGGAGGGTGACGTGTGAGCCCAATATATAAGTCGATCCCGAACCTCGAACGGCACGTACGTCCGACCCACAGGACACTGGAGGGCTAGGATCGGTACGCAACGCCCGCTCGATTTCGGAATCGACCTCCCACACCACCGGTGCCACCAGGCAAGACGGCGGGAGTATGGACGTGGGCTCAACGTACCTCTCCTCCGTGTCATACCGCCGGGACAGAGCATCTGCCTTACCATTCTGGGACCCAGGGATGTACGTGATCTTAAAAACGAACCGGGCCAGCAACATATTCCACCTAGCCTGGCGAGGGTTCAGTCTCCTAGCTGCCCGGATGTACTCCAGGTTTCGGTGGTCTGTCAAAATGAGGAAAGGGTGTTGAGCCCCCTCTAGCCAATGCCTCCACACCTTTAGGGCCTGGACCACGGCTAGCAGCTCCCTGTCCCCCACGTCATAATTTCCCTCCGCCGGACTGAGCTTTTTAGAGTAAAAAGCACAGGGGCGGAGTTTCAGGGGCGTGCCAGATCGTTGCGAGAGCACGGCCCCTATACCGGCTTCAGACGCGTCTACCTCGACCTGGAATGGGAGTGCGGGATCCGGATGCGCCAACACCGGCGCCGAGGTAAACAGGTCCTTCAGTCTCCCAAAAGCCCTATCCGCCTCAGCAGACCACTGCAAGCGCACCGGACCTCCCTTTAGTAGAGACGTTATGGGAGCTGCCACCTGTCCAAAACCCCGGATAAACCTCCTGTAGTAATTCGCAAAACCCAAGAACCGCTGCACCTCTTTAACAGTAGTTGGAGTTTGCCAATTACGCACGGCCGACACACGGTCAACCTTCATCTTAACCCCTGACGCAGACAACTGATAACCCAAAAAGGAGACAGACTCCTGGAAAAACAGACATTTCTCTGCCTTGACATACAGATCATGCTCCAACAATCTCCTCAATACTCGGCGCACCAGGGCTACATGCTCGGCTCGGGTAGAAGAATACACTAGAATGTCGTCAATGTACACGACCACTCCCTGCCCCTGCATATCCCGGAAGATCTCATCAACGAAGGATTGGAAGACTGAAGGAGCATTCATTAACCCGTATGGCATGACGAGATACTCGTAATGACCCGAGGTGGTACTAAATGCTGTCTTCCATTCGTCTCCCTCCCTAATACGCACCAAGTTGTATGCGCTCCTGAGATCCAATTTTGTGAAGAAACGCGCCCTGTGTAAAGACTCCGTCATAGTCGCAATCAGTGGGAGTGGATAACTGTATTTCACAGTAATCTGATTGAGACTGCGGTAATCAATACACGGGCGCAAACCTCCATCCTTTTTCTTCACAAAAAAGAAACTCGAGGACGCAGGGGAAGTGGAGGGTCGTATGTATCCCTGTCTCAGAGACTCGGCTATGTAAGTCTCCATAGCTCTCTTCTCTTGAGACAGAGGATACACATGGCTCCGCGGAAGCGCAGCTCCTACCTGGAGGTCTATCGCACAATCCCCCTGTCTATGTGGTGGCAATTGCGTCGCCTTCGCTTTACTAAACACAATTGCTAAATCATCATACTCGGGGGGAATGTGCAATGCCGGCAGTTGGTTTGGACTTTCCACCGAGGTCGCCCCTACGGAAACGCCCAGACATCGCCCTACACACTGGACAGACCACTCCTTGAGAGCCCTCTGTTGCCACGAAATAGAGGGATTATGAGTAATCAACCAGGGAAGCCCCAGCACCACCGGATACGCAGGAGAGTCTATAAGATATAGCTGAATAGTCTCCTCATGACCCTCCTGCGTCCCCATCCCAAGTAGAGCTGTGACCTTCCTAATCAACCCCGATCCCAACGGACGGCTATCTAAAGCATGTACTGGGAAGGGACTACTGACTGGAAGGAGGGGAATCCCTAACTCAGCACAAAATCGCCGATCTATAAAATTCCCAGCTGCGCCTGAATCTACTAGCGCCTTATGCTGGGAATGAGGTGCAACCTGTGGGAAGCAAACAGGTATGGTTAGGTGATCAACAGAGAGCTCTGGGTAAGTGGGGCGCCTACTCACCTGGAAGGACTCCCCAGAGCGTGGCCTGCCGTCTCTCCCCCTAGGAGACCCCCCCCAGCACCTGGCCGCAGTGTGTCCTCCATGGCCACAGTAGGTACAGGGGTTGGTTCCCCTGGGGCTCCTTCTCCTCTCCTCTCTAGCGCCAGCACCCCCGAGCTCCATAGGACTAGGCTCGGAGGTGCTGGAGGGTGGAATGGACGACCCCCACTCAGGACATCCGCGTGTGGCCAACAGGGTGTCGAGGCGAATGGCCATGTCAACTAACTGGTCAAACGTGAGGGTGGTGTCCCTGCAGGCCAACTCACGACGGACGTCCTCCCGTAGGCTGCAGCGGAAGTGGTCTATGAGGGCCCGCTCATTCCACCCTGCGTCTGCCGCTAGAGTCCGGAACTCCTGTGCAAAATCCTGTGCGCTCCTCTTCCCCTGTCGGAGGTAGAATAGACGTTCTCCCGCCGCCTTCCCCTCAGGTGGATGGTCGAATACAGCCCTGAAGCAACGGGAGAACTCCGCATAGGTGATCGTCGCGGGGTCTATTCTCCTCCATTCGGCGTTGGCCCACTCCAACGCCTTGCCGGTGAGACAGGAGATGAGGGCGGAAACGCTCTCGTGTCCCGAGGGCACCGGGTGTACGGTGGCGAGGTTGAGTTCTACTTGTAGGAGGAAACCTTGACACCCGGCAGCGGTACTGTCATACGCCCTCGGGAGCGAGAGCCGAATCCCACTGGGTTCCGGAGCGTGGACTAAGGGACTGACCGGTGCTGGTGGTACTGTGGGAGGAGGCGTGGGTGCCCAACTGGTCTCCAGGCGATGCAGGGTATTCATTACTCCTTGTAATGCGTTGGTGATCTGGGCTATCCTGTCATCCTGTCCGCGGACGCGCTCCTCCCATGACTCGGTCGCTGCTGCTCCTGCTGATTCCATGAATGGTGTGTAGTTCTGTCAAGGATGGGCGTAGGTGTGGTGTGGAATCAATTGCAGGATGCAGATGCAAGTCCAAAAACACTTTAATGAAGTCCACAGAAATAACAGCTACAAACCGAGCCGGTTGAACAAGGAAAAAATAAATGCACTCAGCGTAAAAGTACAACAAACGCACAACGTGCGGACTCTCTAATAACATAGAGCACAAACTGACTGGCAACACCTGCTGACATGGAACAACTACACACAACCACAAGACAGAAACAACGAGAACTTAAAGGACACATAATCAAGACGAAATGAGCAACAGGTGTAACAAATCAGACCAAACCAAACACACACAGAAACAACGAACGGTGGCAGCTAGTACTCCGGGGACGACGACCGCCGAAGCCTGCCCGAACAAGGAGAAGGAGCAGCCTCGGCCGAAACCGTGACAGATTCAGTATGTGAAGATGGAACTTGGCATATTAACTGTTCTCCAAAACATGAAGCCCCAAGTTACCATATCTCACACTGTGCTGTACTTCCCACCAATCCAAGGAGCAGACGGCTGTCGGACCACGCCCCAATGCTACCCAGGAAGACCAGCAGGGAGACGATGATGCCCACCACTATGAGGAGGATGGAGGTGTGAGACAGGCCCTGGGACATGTGGGTGAAAGACTCCACTTCAGTGTAGGTGGGACATAAACACATGCCATATAATCACAGGTTAGTCAAATAACTGTCGTTTTCTCAATACAACCTTTAAACCTTTTTAAAGGTGCACTCTAGAGCAATTGGAGTCAGTCAGGCACATATGAGTCAGCGGTCTAAATACCAGAGCACCTGCCCAAATGTGTTCTATGAAAGTGCCCCTGGAGTGATCAGGACAGGTAATGGTGTATATTTGAGGACATTGTGCATGTAAGAGGGGAATGTATGACTTACCCAGAATAGAGTGTTTAGGAAGATAAAGATGAACTTAATGCAGGAGAAAATCATTCTTCAGAAATATTTTGTTCCAAACTGAAAAGTATACAGACATTTTGAAGTCAACATTCAATATTTCTCATTTCATAGTCACTTCTCTACTTTTGTATTACTTCTACAACTTTGCCTCTACCTACTTACCATTTGTTTTGTATTAATAGGCTAAAGAAAATATCAGTTAGGGTAGGTACACCGGAACATTTTGTATTTCATTGAGAGTTTTGACATATATGCATGCCAGTATAGATCTAACACACCAAAACCACGAGACTCACCTGAAATGTGTGCAAACACCTGGAATTATTTAATAGGTGGCACAATTAACATGACATTTCTGTAGCTTCAAATGTCTATATTACTTGTCAGAGAGAGAGAGAGAGAGAGAGAGAGAGAGAGAGAGAGAGAGAGAGAGAGAGAGAGAGAGAGAGAGAGAGAGAGAGAGAGAGAGAAAGACAGAAAGACAGAGAGAGAGAGAGAGAGATGCAAAATAAGTTATTTGGATAAAGCAAGCAGACTGCATCAGCTAGGCCTATCCTTGGAATGATTCGGTTGACATAATCACTACAATGAACTGTAAAACTGGATATGATGGGTGTAATTTCGTGACACTGTTACATGTCAGTGAGAGCGCTGAGTCTCGAGACGTTGATCTAATTGAATTAAATAGAAACAGAAATAAAAGAGAACTAGGAGGGTATTCACGATTGTTCTCCTCTGTCTCGTTTTATTTCGGACTGTTATTTCTGACGGATTGTTTTTGTCAACAGTCCGTGATGTCCTATCGAAACAAATTGTTTAGGCCGGGTAAAGTTGCCCCTAGACGTTGATCTTGGGCCAGTTTCGCATTTCCCCTACTAATGGTTAATGTTAGGATTGGTAAAGGGGAAGCTGTTGATCCTACAGCAACGATGTAGCCTATTGAGCGATGCAAAGAGCTTTTAAACAGTTTCACCAGGCACCAAGTCGGACTCAGAACTGCAGAAAATAGCAGTAAGAGATACGGTGCGTCATTGTTGCTACTTAGGTCACAGTTGTTGCGCGTCATATTCCCCACATATTCACTTGGAAATTCCATCCTTTGTACATTTGGTACAGGGTGGAATTCGGGATCAGAGGCCCTGCCACCGCTGGTGCCGGAGGCTCGGTTCTTTTTCCATCTCTGGCCTATGGCGTATTGGTGATTATGCTCTTTTAAGAGGTTTGTTAAAGCTATGCATTGTATAACAATAATCCCCCTTGTTCCACAATAGCATATTCGTTTACCAATTCCAAACATGTTTTCAAAGTATTCTTTTGGGAAATTCAGGAATTTGTTTGGTAGTGGTATTGGGTTATGTGAGATTTTAAATGAGAGCACCACCTGAAGCCTTCTTAGTAGTTTAGTAAAGGCCTATCACTTTTTAGTTCAGCCCTCAGAGGCAGGTGCAGCTCAACTATTTTCCTACCAAGCAGTCATATCATCAAACAATGGAGGAAGATTGGAGCTGGAAAGAGGCAAGTCAAGTCACATACACCTGTAGGGCATGATATATCACAAAGCTATGTTATAAGGTTACATTCACATTATGTTTTCTACATCTTTGTACATAATATCTCAATACCTTATTCTGGGATGGGTCTTACATTTACCTCTATCACCCCTCCCCCTCAGCTATATTGATATATCAATGAGTGTTGTATGTTTGGGTATGTTTACCAGTGGGGGAAAAGTACCCAATTGTCATATTTGAGTTAAAGTAAAGATACCTTAATAGAAAATGACTCAAGTAAAAGTCACCCAATAAAATACTACTTGAGTAAAAGTATTTGGTTTTATATATACTTAAGTATCAAAAGTAAATGTAATAGCTAAATTATTCTTAAGTATCAAAAGTAAAAGTATAAATTGTTTCAAAATCCTTATATTAAGCAGACCAGATGGCACCATTGTTTTATTATTATTTTTATTTGTTTTACTGATAGCCAGAGTCACACTCCAACACTCAGACATAATTTACAAACAAAGCATGTGTTTAGCGAGTCCCCCAGGTCAGAGGCACTAGGGATGACCAGGGATGTTCTCTTGATAAGTGTGTGAATTTGACAATTTTCCTGTCCCGCTAAGCATTCAAAATGTAACAAGTACTTTTGGGTGTCAGTGAAAATGTATGGAGTAAAAAGTACATTATTTTCTTTAGGAATGTAGTGAAGTAAAAGTAAAAGTTGTCAAAAATATAAATAGTAAAGTACAGCTACCCCAAAAAACGACTGAAGTAGTACTTTCAAGTATTTTTACTTAAGTACTTTACACCACTGATGCTAGTGACATTTATTGGAGTGTTTTGTTCTCTCAGGAGGCCCAGAAGAAGGTGTCAAGGTTCCTGGTGAAGCTGAAGCTGAAGAGTCATTCTAGGAGCTCTGATGACAGGTCCCGTTTGGCTTCAGAGCGAGCTAACGCTGAAGTCCGCCAGTGGGCAGTCATGCAGCCTTCGGCAGAGGGCAAAGCTCACCACAGCTCGCAGGGAACTATCCATAATAACTCACCGCAGCGCTCCCCACCCACCGGCACCAATAAGAGTTGCAGAGGGGCAGAGGGATCTACGTCCCCAGAAAACACTGACAGCGGCAGGAAGAAGATCAGGTTCCCACTCCTCTTCACCAAGACAGCCGTGGCTGTGACCACCACCAACCCCCTTGTCACTCAGAATGACCGGCCCAGCGTGAAGCTTTCTGCCAAGATAGAGAAGGCACGTAAGATGGGGAGGGGGGCCAGTATCCCAGAGGAGATTGGTGCTGGAGCTAAGATCATGCAGAAGACCTTACCGGCCATATCCAAGTTCAGCTGGTCACTGCCCAGTCCAAGTGAAGGAGATGACAAAGTCCAGGGCAAAGTCAAAGACTTCTGCAAGACCAAACTAGGTAAACAGGAAGAAGATAACATCCCGCCAATAGCCAAAGAACCCAGGAGGAAAGGGTCCTTCCATGGAGCAGAGCAAGGCAGAGGCAGGGACTACAGCAGGAGGAGGGCGCCCCTCTCCTACGACATCCAGCACAGACTCAACCAAGCCATGACAGATTCAGACAGACTCAAACCTAGAGAGGTCACCAAGAGAAGCAGAACCATCCAATGTGAGAATCTCCAGCAAAGGCCCAACCGACAGATGCCAGAGTTGGAGCGATTCAAACCCAGGGATATCACCAAGAGGAGGGGCATCATTCACTGTGATGAGCTGCACCAAAGGCCCAACCAGCCAATGCCAGAGCCAGATAAAGCCTCCCTGGTTAAACTCCCAGCGATTCCACGGCAGAGGGGCTCCATCTCATATGAGAAGTACCAGAAGCTGAACCAGAAGATGCCAGTCAGCACCATCAACACATCATCACTGTCAGTACCTACCCTCTGCTCCGTACTCACCATTCATACCTCATACCTATTATATTTTCTATTCCCCACAACTGTCACTGTTATTCCCGAACACCACTATCTGCTTGTGCCTGTTTGCTTGTAGGGGAATTATTCGTATTGAAGACCTGGCAACTATGGTGCCTGACGAACCCCTGATCGATGCCCAGTCTGATGGTAAGTAGCATGCATACTGTTAGCCTGTCTTATATTGTCAACTAATACTACAAATACTACCTACGAATACAAAATCTATTTTTTTTATTAATGATGATATTCTATTGTACATGTATTTTAAAGTGATGTTCCTATGTTATGTGCAACAATCATCTATTGTATTTTCTACCCCATGTAGCCTTCAAAGAAGTCTTTGAGCAGTTTGCGAAGAACAGTGATGGCTCTATCAATGAGGAGGGCCTGGCATCCACGCTGGACAGAGTGGGGATCAGTATCAGTCCAGAGGAGGTGAAGAAAGCCCTGCAGATGGCTGACTACGACAGTATGTTTCTGCCTCAGTATCTGGAATTACACCCAAATATAATAATGTGCTTTCCATTATAAACATGTTAGAACAGAATACATAAAAATCGTTGTGTCCCAAATGGCCCCTTGTTCCCTATATAGTGCACAACTTTTGTACCCATATAGGGCTCTGGTCAAAAGTAGTGCACTATAGGGAGCCATTTGGGGTGCAACCATACACATTCCCTTAGTTGACATGAGTTGACAGGCTGGCTGACTGGCTGTTTTTGTTTCTTGGCTTCAGAGGATGGCGAGGTGGGGTTAGAAGATTTCCTGCATGTGATGGAGGACAGCCAGCACTTCTCCAAGTGTGTGAAAGGTGAAGATCCCCGACTAAGATTTTGCCTTCACTAAACATATCTGGATTCAAATATAAATATGAACATATGACTCACAGAGCTGCCATAGCGTTTGTGAGACTGTATTAAGATGGTACTTACTTTCCGTTCTCTCACCCTCACACTCCCTCTCTTTACCTCTCTCTCACTCCATTCTTTCCCTCTTTCTCTCTGAGCTGAAGGAGCGGACCCATCCCAGTCTGTTAAGGTGTGTGAGACAGTGTTTTACAAGGCCCTGACCAAGATGATGGCTGCTGGTATCCTGTCCAGTGGTACTACAAGAGAAATAGTACAGTAAGCCATTCGAAGTCATTCTACTTTCTTTTCGCATATGAATAGCCGACCAACATCATGTGAAGTGTACATGAGTGTGTACTAACTGTATGTCATCAAAGATTATGTAAGGTTATCAAGATAATTTTCATGGAAAAACAGCATCTTAAGAATTTTCAGTAAAAGTTCTCTGTTTAAACAGAAATAATACATTCTTGTGGTCAGCTGTGTCAGCCATATTTGACTGTCCCCTACCTCTGACCAGGTACTACCATAAAAAGACTCTGAGGCTGATCCGGCTGGCTGTACGACCAGATGGGGATGTTCTCACCTACTACACCAAGGGAGCTCATCTGCTAGGGCTGAAGAGCAAGCAGCTCCTCAAGTACATCCAGCCAGTGGGTGAGCAAACATATGATAACACCCAGCACATACAGTACTCCTTTCTCCCTCCTCCCTCCTCCCTATATTCATATTGAACTGCTTTAGCTTTCATACTCTCCTAGTCAAATCTACTGTATATTGATTGGCAGAGGAGTGATGAGGGACTGTTGTTGTTTTGATGTGCAGAGACAATTGCCCAGAGCCAGAAGGAGAAGGACAGCCCGTACCTGAGGCGTCCCAGCCTGAACTTGACCTACACCTCCTGGGACCCCCGATGCATGTCCCTGAACCCTGCACAGAAGTCTGTCAAGACCTGGAAGACCGTTGAGATCGAGGATCGCATCAGACAAGTAATTTTCGAAAACATTTTCACATATTGAATTATGTGAGAAATATAGAAAGGCAGCGAAAATATGTTGCTAATCTTCTTGTATTTGTACCAGCTGTCAATCAAGCACCCTGGGATGGAAAAAATGGAGATGATCACACCTGTGAAGATGAAGGTGAACATGTCCATGAAGGAGAGGGACCACCTCACTTACAATGAGATCAACCAGATCACACAGAAGGTAAGACGGGATGTGAACTGAATGTATGACGATATTGATGCAGTCAGTCTCACATTTAAGTTATCTCTGTCTCTCTGTCTCTCTCTCTCTGTCTCTCTCTGTCTGTCCAGTCTAAATCAGGTCTGAAGGGGTACCTGAAGGACCTGACCCAGCTGAAGCGCAGGGACATGTGGAACTCTTGGGGCTCCCTTCAGTGTTACTGTGTCCTCCACAGCCGGAAGGACTTCCCCAAAACCTTCACCACCTACTCCTGGTCCTGGAGCGGCTGTTGCAACATGATGGAGACTGGAGACCTGGACGCTCCCTGTAGGTCCACCCTACGCCCCCGTATAGCCAACCACTGGAACCCATCGTCAGGAAGCAGCACACCTCGTCCAATCATGGCGGCCAAAAAGAGAAGACCCCGGCGGCGACCCCCGCTGACAGGAAGAGCAGTACCCTGTAGAAAAGAGGAATAACACCAATAGCAATCATAACAATATTGATATGATCAATTACTCTAACCACAAAGATCCCACCCCCCACTTCCTCTGACCACAGTATCCACTCCCCCACCCCACCCCTCCTGATCCCAGTCCCTATGATGACTTCGACCTGAGCAACTATAGCTATGAGTGCAACAACCCCCCACGCTATGTGTACAAACAGGACCGGCCCCCTAGCTGATCTGTTGCCCTGGCCCTAAATGACATTAGCCCCACCCTGAGGCCCATGAGAGAGGGAGGAATGGAGGAGAGGACATGCAGTGTCTCCCTGCTCAGCAGAAATAAACCCATCATCTCTGAATAAATAGGAGAATGAGTCAAACAAGTGTCAATGGTTTGTTTTTCGGTCTGCTAAACATGGGAAAAATGCACCATGCAAAGGTGAGGAGGAGTAGGGATAGATAGGGAGGGATCTGGGGTCGATGTGCATGAAACCATGAAGGTAACTGAAAGAGTGATATGGACAGGGGGAAGTGGCTGTGCTTTAGGTGTCCAATGTGAATAGCAAGATAATGGGTTAAGAAAATATGGTTCAGAGCTAAAAATAGATAAATAGATAAATATTTTTCTCCAAATAAATATATAATTGTTTGGAAATCTAAAACTAGGCAAGGCTGGCCTGTGTCTTTCTCTGGATGTCATGGGGAAAGAGAGAGGGCCCCCTGGTGCCTTTGACTGGTTCCTAAAGGATTATTGTTGTTTGACTGAGACAGCCTCTTCAGATGGTTTACCACAAGGTGGTGCCAGTGTATCAGCCCATATTGTCTGGTTCATTCACATCACTTCCTCTGATAAGCTCATTGACTTGATAATGACTTTCATTTTTCTCTGTCTTGTTATAAAGAAGATATACATTTTAGGTCTAATGAATCTACCCTTTAGTATAGTAGCTTATTACTGTTGATATGAAGTAATAATATACTGTAGTAGTACTCAAAACTCTTTAAAATGTTACGCTTCATCAAACTCCTGTTGACAGATCTGTCAATATCTAACATCCCTTGTTTGTAACATGATCTTAATGTTGTTAATGATGTTCACACCAGGCTATTGACTTCTGAAACCACTTCCTTATCCTCACCAGATGTTATTTCCACAGAGGAAACGTATATTGATGTGTTGTTCACTAATCAGAGGTGAAGTCCAAGCAACAGCAGCCTTGTGTCGGGCTTCCACCTATTCATCTGTTCTTTCTCAGCTTTCATTATTGCACTCTGTATCTGAGAATGCAGGAAGGTTTCAGATCTTTAGTATTATTCGGTTTCTCTAATTTTCAGTTCTCAGTTCTCTCTCTGTACCTATTTAGTTAACTCATTTTCCTTTTGTGGGTGTTCCTTGACTTAGTAAATGGAGACAACATATATCAGGTACACATTTCCAAAAATGTGAAAATACCAGATTCTTACCCTCAGCTGCGTATCTGGCATCTCTCTTTAGAGATGTTCCTTTCAAAGTGACTGAAAGCAGCACCAGCTGCATGTTTATCTCCAGCCACATCTAGATGATGTTTAGACTGAGGAGACACTCAGCCCCCACAGGAGAGATATAAAGGCCATTTAGACTTATCACTGGAACTGTACATTTAGATAGCGTGAACGTTAAGAACCTGCATGCCAGGTGGGTGAGAGAGAGTAGGACTCACTAAGGACAGACATAACAAATGTAAACCATTTAAAAGTAATTAGATCAATTGGTGTCATTGGTGCTGTAAAGTTTATATTGTCTGTATGGATGTGGCTCCTCCCATGAATTACCCAGGAGCCTCTCTGTCCTGTGTCGTTAGAGGCTCCCGCTGATGAATGAAGCATTATCACCCTCTGTTCTCATAACGAGCTGCTTACAGCATGACTTGCCAAATGTTTATCCAACTCTGTACTGTATGCTATCCATCTATCAACACTGCACTGATTCAAACTCCTGTGTAGGCTTTTGTTAGGGAGCCCAATTTTGTTAGGGAGTACAAATAGTGTTTTTTGTGTGGATTCTGTCCTGCATAATAGGGCCTATATGAGTGGTCCTGTGTAGTAGCAAAAAAAAGCGTATAAATCTGATGCCAAATTAGACGTGTGGATGTGTGCACGGTCTACTCTGTGTGTGTCTGTGTGCGTTTGGCCTCACACTGAGTGTGTTGTAGCTGTGTTGTGGTTGGAGGAGGTAAAAAGTTTAGACAAGAGGTTATTTTATGGATTTATCAAAGAGCCCATATTACCTAGTCACACTCTGGAATCTGCCTGCAACCTGGACTCAGGTGTAGACGTAACATAGTAAACTAAAATCCAGACACCGAAATTAATATGATATGTTACGTTTGGTATGTTATGTATTAATTTGTGGATGTCCATCATCCATTTCGTATGATATGTTACAAATCACAATTCATATTATATGTTACAAATTGCAATTCATACAATATGTTCAGAATATGCAATACGTATGATATGTTATGAATTCCAATTAATTGTGGCTAATGTTAGCTAGGTGGCTAGGTGGCTTACGCTAACGTTAGCTAGGTTACGGCTTAGGGTTAAGGTTAGGAGTTAGGTTAAAGGTTAGGGGAAGGGTTAGCTAACATGCTATGTAGTTGCAAAGTAGCTATAAACTAGTAAGTAGTTGCAAAGTTGCTAATTAGCTAAAATGCTAATGTTGTCCGTGATGAGATTCAAACACGCAACCTTTGGGTTGCTAGACATTAGCGTTATACGCCAACACATCCACCCCGACCAACCACCCTCCTTTCATTTTTGCCTTAAGCAACCTTCTGTCTTATGTAGCCACACCAAATGTAACAAATCATACTAATTTTAGTGTTACAGATTTTCCTTTACTATGTTACATCTAGTGTATTAGACCAGCCTGGGAATATTTACTGTCCTTCTAGTAATGCATCTCAGCTTCATTCTCAAATTGGCTTGTGAAATAAAACGACAGACTGCCTCATCTATGAGGACTGAGGACACAGTGTTGCATAATGCCATTCACATTCATCTTGTAAGTCTTAAGTCTAAGTCCTAGTGGATCCCACTAGAAGGGATTCTAGGGATTCCTCCCTGCCTGTACACAGGGTCTGTTTTTACTATAGTGCTGTCATTCTAGTAGAAATGTGATGGTTAACAGAGTAGAGTTTAGCATGCACCTCCTAGCAGCGCATCTTGAAACATGCAGACCATCCATAGTCTTTGCTTTATTTCAGTTACTGTACCAATGGGTTGTTGCAATATGACATGTATTGCAAGTGGTGTAATTCCAATTTTGTCTTGGGTTGTCAAAGTGTAATCTAGCAAGAATGTACTTATATCACAATATCGTAGCTAAACAGCACCTCCTCACAATGTCCCCTCTCTCTCTCTATCAAATGTGTTTGCTTTGGTAATTCTTATCCCAGATTCTACAGAAACCCAAACAGCCCATCTCATCATAGACCTTGAACATGGCAATCTTTCTGTGTGGTTAATGATGTGGAATTTGGGAGGGCAGGAGCAGGCAGGGGAAGAGAGGGGATCAGAGTGATATTGAGTGAATGATCTACTACAGTATCACTGCATAATGGTATTTGAAATTAGGGCAGGGAAACACAAATGCTCTGTGTGTGAGAGGGATGCAGAAGCATTAAGGAAGGTATTAAGCAACTATCAGTAAAGGTATCAACAGTTCTGGGAACAGTTTCAATAACTATGCTAGACAACCATCTGTTGTATTTGTTGTTGCCAGTGCAGTACACAAGACTGCAATACAAGACTTACTGTCGTCAGGTTGACATATTGTAGTGTAGTTTACTGGCTTACTGTGCTGCGTGAGAGAACTGACTAGACCTAGATCTACATAGGTCATATTACTATTACCAGGGATGCTCATAGTAATACTGTCTGCATAGTGAGGCTTCTTCTCTACTGAGCCATGAGGAAAGGGAACGCACCCAGAGAGCTGCTGGTTGCTTTAGTAGCAGCCGTTTGTTCTAGCCCCTGTGTTACCATGGACACGACTCAATGTGGAGAGATTTATAGTGGCTGTCCCTCTGGGGTTTATATTTTGTTATAGGGGCGAGGCTGTTGTGTTTAATGCTCTCACCTACCGGTGTGAAATTATACATACAGTACCAGTCAAAAGTTTGGACACACCTACTCATTCAAGGGTTTTTCTTTATTTTTACTATTATTCTACATTGTAGATGTCACGCCCTGGCTCTGGGACTCTGTTATGTTGAGCCAGGGTGTGTTGTTTCTATGTGTTTTGGGTGCTAGGGTTATTACCTAGTTCATTTGTTTCCATGTTGGCCGGTGTGGTTCTCAATCAGAGTCAACGTGTATCAGCTGTTGCTTGTTGTCTCTGATTGGGAACCATACTTAGGCAGCCTGTTTTCCACAGTGTGTTGTGGGATCTTGTTCCGTTTGGTTTGTATTGTAACCGTAGGACTTCACGTTTCGTATCGTTTGTTGTTTTGTTTCGTGTGGTGAAAATAAAAGTATGTTCGCATTCCACGCTGCGCCTTGGTCCTCTGTGTATGACGATCGTGACAGAAGATCCCACCATAACTGGACCAAGCAGCGTGTCCAGGAGCCAACGCCAGAGGTGACTCTGATGAATATCAACCTCGACTGGGTCAAGCAGCGTGAGGAGGAGAGAGGCTGGACTTTGGAGCAGAGGAGCGAGAGTCTGGCGAGAGCCATGGAGGCCTGGCCCACGGGGAGGAGAGACGCCCAGACATTTTTTAGGGGGGGGCTCACGCCGTGGAAGACGGGGCAGCAGGAGGCCGGAATAGAGTGGTTCAGCGGGTTGGCAAAGGAGGCCGCCAGGTTACGGGAGTCACTGGTCACCAGGGGGAAGGAGAATGTAGAGGCACGGCGAGAGGTACTGGGGCCCGTTCCAGTCCGGTCCGGCCCGTTCCTGATTCCCGCGTAGGGCCAGTGGTGTGTGTCCCCAGTACGGTCCGGCTTGTTCCTGTCCCTCGCACCGAGCCTGTGGTGCGCGTCGCCAGCCCGGTCCGGCGTGTTCCTGCCCCTCGCACCAAGCCAGTGCTGCGCTTTGTCAGCCCGGTTCGGCCCGTCCCTGCTCCCCGCACCAAGCCTGTGGTGCGCGTCGTCAGCCCGGTCCGGCCTGTTCCTGCTCCCCGCACCAAGCCAGTGGTGCGCGTCACCAGCCCGGTCCGGCATGTTCCTGCCCCTCGCACCAAGCCAGTGGTGCGCTTTGTCAGCCCGGTTCGGCCCGTCCTTGCTCCCCGCACCAAGCCTGTGGTGCGTGTCGTCAGCCCGATCCGGCCTGCTCCCCGCACCAAGCCAGTGGTGCGCTTCGTCAGTCCAGTTCGGCCCGTCCCTGCTCCCCGCACCAAGCCAATGGTGCACGTTGTCAGCCCGGTCCGGCCTGTTCCTGCTCCCCGCACCAAGCCAGTGGTGCGCTTCGTCAGCCCGGTTCGGCCCGTCCCTGCTCCCCGCACCAAGCCAATGGTGCGCGTCGTCAGCCCGGTCCGGCCCGTCCCTGCTCCCCGCACCAAGCCAATGGTGCGCGTCGTCAGCCCGGTCCGGCCCGTCCCTGCTCCCCGCACCAAGCCTGTGGTGCGCGTCGTCAGTCCGGCACAGCCCGTGCCTGTTCCACCGGTGCCTGGTCCGGCACCGGTCAGCTGCTCCACTCCGGAGCTAGAGCAATCCGCTCCACCAGTGTTCAATCCAGCTCCGGCCAGCAGGGCCAGACCGGACCAGGGGCGCTTTGGGGGGTTTGTTGGAGGGTGGGAGTCAAGCCCGGAGCCGGAACCGCCTCCGAGGAGGAATGCCCACCTGGCCCTCCCCTGTTCGGTTTATGTTTGGCGCGGTCGCAGTCCGCGCCTTTGGGGGGGGGGGGGTACTGTCACGCCCTGGCTCTGGGACTCTGTTATGTTGAGCCAGGGTGTGTTGTTTCTATGTGTTTTGGGTGCTAGGGTTATTATCTAGTTCATTTGTTTCCATGTTGGCCGGTGTGGTTCTCAATCAGAGGCAACGTGTATCAGCTGTTGCTTGTTGTCTCTGATTGGGAACCATACTTAGGCAGCCTGTTTTCCACAGTGTGTTGTGGGATCTTGTTCCGTTTGGTTTGTATTGTAACCGTAGGACTTCACGTTTCGTATCGTTTGTTGTTTTGTTTCGTGTGGTGAAAATAAAAGTATGTTCGCATTCCACGCTGCGCCTTGGTCCTCTGTGTATGACGATCGTGACAGTAGAATAATAGTAAAGACATCAAAACTATGAAATAACACATATAGAATCATGTAGTAACCAAAAAAGTGTTAAACAAATCAAAATATATTTGAGATTCTTCAAAGTAGACACCCTTTGCCTTGATGACAGCTTTGCACACTCTTGGCATTCTCTCAATCAGCTTCATGAGGAATGATTTTCCAACAGTCTTGAAGGAGTTCCCACATATGCTCAGCACTTGTTGCCTGCTTTTCCTTCACTCTGCAGTCCGACTCATCCCAAACCATCTCAATTGGGTTGAGGTCAGGTGATTGTGGAGGTCAGGTCATCTGATGCAGCACTCCATCACTCTCCTTCTTGGTCAAATAGCCCTTACACAGCCTGGAGGTGTGTTTTGGGTCATTGTTCTGTTGAAAAACAAATGATAGTCCCACTAAGCGCAAACCAGATGGGATGGCGTATCGCTGCAGAATGCTGTGGTAGCCATGCTGGTTAAGTGTGCCTTGAATTCTAAATAAATCACTGACAGTGTCACCAGCAAAGCACCCCCACACCATCTCCTCCATGCTTCACGGTGGGAACCACACATGCGGAGATCATCCGTTCACCTACTCTGCGTCTCACAAAGACACGGCGGTTGGAACCTAAAATCTCAAATTTGGACTCATCAGGCCAAAGGACAGATTTCCACTGGTCTAATATCCATTGCTCGTGTTTCTTGGCCCAAGCAAGTCTCTTCTTCTTATTGGTGTCCTTTAGTAGTGGTTTCTTTGCAGCAATTCGACCCTGAAGGCCTGATTCACGCAGCCTCCTCTGAACAGTTGATGTTGAGATGTGTCTGTTACTTGAACTCTGTGAAGCATTTATTTGGGCTGCAATCTGAGGTGCAGTTAAAGCTAATGAACTTATCCTCTGCAGCAGAGGTAACTCTGGGTCTTCCATTCCTGTGGCGGTCCTCATGACAGCCAGTTTCATCATAGCGCTCGATGGGTTTTGTGACTGCACTTGAAGAAACCTTCAAAGTTCTTGACATTTTCCGGCTTGACTGACCTTCATGTCCTAAAATAATGATGGACTGTTGTTTGTCTTTGTTTTTTTTAGCTGTTCTTGCCATAATATGGACTTGGTCTTTTACCAAATAGGGCTATCTTCTGTATACACCATACCTTGTCACAACACAACTGATTGGCTAACACATTAAGAAGGAAAGAAATTCCACAATTTAACTTTTAATAAGGCACACCAGTCAATTGAAATGCATTCCAGGTGACTACCTCATGAAGCTGGTTGAGAGAATGCCAAGAGTGTGCAAAGCTGTCATCAAGGCAAAGGGTGGCTACTTTGAAGAATCTCAAATATAAAATATATTTTGATTTAACACGTTTTTGGTTACTACATGATTCCATATGTGTTATTTCATAGTTTTGATGTCTTCACTATTATTCTACAATGTAGAATAATAGTAAAAATAAAGAAAAACCATGGAATGAGTAGGTGTGTCCAAACCTTTGACTGGTACTGTACGTAACAGAGATGTCACACACATCCACATTTCAGTCACTACACTGATAAGTGAGCACTCAAACAGTAAGACAGGTGAATGTGAGTAAATCAAACACTTGACAAAGCGACCTTTAGCTGTGTGTGTGTATGTGTGTGAATAATCTCTCTCTTTCTGTAGGTGTGTGTTTCTATTGGCTGTGTGAGAAGGGGACAGAGAGATACACAGACACACTGATAGGGACAAAGTGAAAGGGAAGAAGAGATAGAGAGAGGGGTTTGAGGGAGGAGACTAACTAAGACTAAACTATGAGTTGGCTGTGAGTATGAAAAAGCAGCAGTGAGAGAGAGAGGGAGAGGAAGCTTGATAAGCGGCTTGGGAAATGACTGTTGATGTTTGTGTGTTGTATGCAGAGACATTGTGGTGCCGGACATGAGCAGTGACAGCAGCTCCAAGAAGCGTTATGTATCAACCCTCAGGATGTACATCGGACCCACCAACACTTCCCCTGGGCAGGGAAAAAACGTCTTGGCAGCCAGGACCACTTCTGCTACTGTCACTAGGACTGGGATAGACACAGTCTCTGGTACAGGTAAGAGACAGCCATAGCGTGTGTGTGTTCAGTCTGTGTGCATGTTCAGTGTGTGTGCGTGTTCAGTGTGTGTGTGTGTGTTCAGTGTTAATGCGTGCGTGCGTGTGTGTAATGTATGTGGTGGTGGTGGGGGTGGGGGGGGGGGGGTCTAGGAGTGTAACTATTGGCATTACTGTCTAGTTGTTCGGGTCAACATTGTAATAAACAAGTTAGAACAGACGTTTATCTCAGAGATTGCACAGCTGAATGAACCCTAACCACACACCATGACTTTCATTTTCAGACAGCTTGTTTTACATGACAATGATTTTTATTAGTTTTGTTTCTGCTTACCAGGTTGATATTGCAGATGTTAACATCTTCTATTGTGTTTGGACTCTGTACTTCTTGAGTACTGGCTTTTGTTTTGTCGTTGTTTATAGTTACAGTGCAGAACTTCCACTGCTATCCACCTAACAAAATGTTTGAACATGTATGTATTGAGATGTATTATGTGTACTTCCTTATACGTGCACCATCAAAGCGCATAGCATGTACAGTATTTAATGTATTTTCTGATTTTCCTAATTAGCATTGGCTTCATGCCCATTACCTGAGAAGTGAAGGGTGCAGGAATCTACATGCTCAGTTGTTTGTGAGTGCATTTAAAGGCCATGCTGTTAACGGTTCTCGTTTTGAACAACCTGAGGGAGGGGTTTGGAGAAAAAACATGAGTCCCCCCGCCCTCAGCCTCCTTTATACATGTTTTGTGATTGTGTTTCTCTCAGAGTGTAGTATCCTAAAAACCTGTGATGGTGTATGACATTACTGTGACAGTTCCATCCACACTTGAAAGTAAAAGAGGCGTATAAGCAGAGTGCAAATTATATCGTTACATTCGGGGGGCTCAATTATTTATTACATTCATTGATGATGTGATAATCACAGCTAAGTCAGTTCTAGAAGGCAGATGGATTTTGGAGGATCTGGAAGAGCTCACCAAATGGGCCAGAATGGAGTTCAAGCCTGAAAAAGGGAAGTGTCCAGAAACGGTACCAATTCAAGATTGGAGAGGAGACCATCCCCACCGTCAGGATGGGTATGGTCCTGGGGAAGTGGTAAAGTTCTCTGGTCTAGAGGCACCAAGGTGGTCCACCTCGAGCCTGGGGAAGTGGTACAGGGCTGAGCTCAATGACAAAGAGAGTGTGAAGGAGATGCTCTTGCAAGCCGACACGTGGATGACATCTCTGAAGAAGAGCGGCCTACCAGGCAAGTTTAAGGCATGTGGCTACCAACACAGGGTACTTCCCAGACTCCTCTGGCCACTGCTTGTCTATGAGTTACCTCTTTTAACAGTGGATGCACTAGATAGGAAAATTAACAACTTCCTCAGGAGATGGCTGGCGGTCCCAAGAAACTTCTCCTCCATCTTCCTGTACAGCACAGACAGCAAGCTGCAGCTGCCATTTTTGGTAGAGGAGTACAAGGCAACAAAAGCACGTCAGGCTATGATGCTGCGGGACAGCAAGGATGAGAGGGTTCGCCAGGCAGAGATTGAGGTCAAAACAGGTCGCAAGTGGTCAGCTAGCAGAGCGCTCACGGAGGCGGAGGAACGGCTGCAACACGCTGACATCGTTGGGTCGGTAAACCAAGGCAGGCTGGGTCTGGGATGCACAACCAGGCCAAGCTGGAAGAAAGCAGGTCCAGAGGAGCTTCGTGGCATGGTGCAGAGGGCGGTCCGAAAGGCTAAGGAAGAAAGCAGGTATGTCAGAGCTGTAGCCAGGAAAGAAACAGGGCAGCTGGACATGCGTGCGAGAGAGGGCACTCACCTGGCAAGACATCTGGAATATGGAAGGGCAGCGGATTACGTTTCTGCTTCTCTCTGTGTATGATGTGTTGCCCACACCAACAAACCTCCACACATGGGGGTTGGCAGAGAGCCCCACCTGCACACTATGTGGATGACCAGCCAACCTGGAGCACATTTCCTCTTGACAAGCAGGTCTGACCGATGAAAAATTCAGGTGGCGACCAAATACTTACTCAGGACTGGCCACGGGACTGGAGCAAGCAAGGAGAAAGCCAAAACATCTCACTCAGGGCACCTGTTTCATCCACTTCCTGTTTCAGGAGAGAGCGCAGCAAAGGGAACAAGGACCAAAGGGATCCTTGCCACAGCAGGTGACTGGAAGATGTGGGCCAACTTCAAGAAGCAGCTCCAATTCCCAGAGATGATAGCCAGCACAAGCCTCAGACCAGATATTGTTCTCTGGTCTACAGGCACCAAGCATGTGGTCCTCATCGAGCTCACAGTGCCCTGGGAGGAGAGGATAGAGGAGGCACATGAGCGGAAGCTTGAGAAATACCAGTCCCTCATCATTGAGTCAGCAGAATTGATGGAGAGTCTGGAATCTACCAGTTGAGGTCGGCTGCAGGGGCTTCGCAGGCCAATCACTCTGGAGAGCCCTGGGGCTGCTCAGCATGGAAGGAGTGGCAAGGAAGAAGCTAGTGGCTGACGTCAGCAAGCAGGCAGAAGTGGAATCCCGTTGGATCTGGCTGAAGATTAATACCAGGGATCAATGGTAAGATGGAAATCAAGATGAAAGTTAGGTTGTTGTCAATCAATATGTATTGTTGCATAACACATGGCAATGCACAGAACGGATTTACAGTTCAGATACTGTGAGATGTTTTAGTGCCGAGATGTTGGCTGTGTGCTACTGCTGTCTTTATACTAATTTGGTGGTCTGTTGGAGAAACACAGAGGAAGTGTTTCAGTGTTTTGGTTGCAGTTGTTTTTGTTCAGGCTTATTTTCCCAATATACTGTACATGTGTGGGTTTGGGCTATTTGTGTCTGTGTTGTAGACAATGTAGTAGGTGTGAAGGCATGCTGGAGTCTTTCCTGTAACAGGCAGAGCTGATAAATACACTTCTAGATGAGAGATGTGGTTAGCACATTAGAGCAGAGGAAGAACAGAAACACAAAAGCAGTGATGAGGAAACGTTGTCAGTAATGCAAGATGACAGGCCTGGCTGAACACCCCGCTGTTAGTGCCGGCAAGCTGACCAAAAGTATTTTAGCAGCTGTTTTCCTCCTGTGTGAGAAAACAGAGTGGTCAAATTCCACCCAAATTAGTAGGTCTATCGGTATCCAAAAACGAAGTGCTGAGTGTTGATTGATTAATTTCAGAGCACATGCACAAAGACGTTACATGTACATGTGGTTGTTTCACATGCCAGAGCAACACAGCTATAGGAGCCTGCTTATCAGGCTGTCATAGACCAGATGGCCTGCTGTATGAATTTCAAATGTGCTTATGATACTCTCTGTCCCTGTCTCTCACCCCCTTGTCGCCGGGCCCTGCACCATCTCATCCAGGGGACAGCTGCCCCACACCAACCCCCCTCAGAGGTCTGGATCCACCCCTGTTCACAGAGCCATTGGAGGACTGCTCGGTGGATGAAGGAAGTGACATCACACTCCGAGGGGTTATCACAGGAAGTCAGCCGATCAGTGTGTCCTGGCTGCACAATGGTGAGCTGAGAACAGGCCTTATTCTCCATGTCCTGCACAGAGTTTGGCTCTATGCCATTAGAATTCAACTTTATGAATTTGACTTGGAATTTGAATAGAAAATGTCATTAAAATCAATGTCCACTATGACATTTTATATCCATTGCCAAATGGACTTGAACACCCAAACAACTAGCTAATTTGAGGTAAATAAAAAACACATTTGCGTCACTCTGCTGCCCTGCCCTGCTGCCCAGGTCGCAGTTGTAATTGAGAACTTGTTCTCAACTGGCTTACCTGGTTAAAGGGAGGTAGCTCAGTTGGTAGAGCATGGCGTTTGCAACGCCAGGGTTGTGGGTTCAATTCCCACGGGGGGCCAGTATGAAAATAAAAAATAATAATGTATGCACTAACTGTAAGTCGCTCTGGATAAGAGCGTCTGCTAAATGACGTAAAATGTAAATGTTAAATAAAGGTGAAATAAAAATAAAAGTAAATGTTGCAAATTAGTACAACCTTGTGATGTTTTTTAGTTCTTTATATATCACTACATTTTAGTCATTTAGCAGACGCTCTTATCCAGACCGACTTACAGTTAGTGAGTGCATACATCATTTTTTTATTTTTCATACTGGCCCCCCGTGGGAATCGAACCCACAACCCTGGCGTTGCAAACGCCATGTTCTACCAACTGAGCTACATCCCTGCCGGCCATTCCCTCCCCTACCCTGGGCCAATTGTGCGCCACCCAATGGGTCTCCCGGTCGCGGCCGGCTACGACAGAGCCTGGATTCGAACCAGGATCTCTAGTGGCACAGCTAGCACTGTGATGCAGTGCCTTAGACCACTGCACCACTCGGGGGGGTCTAAGGATAAGAAACTACTTTCAAGTGACACTGCTCACGCTCCATTAACACCTTCATTACATTTTCATTTTAGGACAGTGGGTGTTCACCCTCCCACATACTCTGTTTTTCTCTCTCTATGCTTCTCTCTATTTCACATTCATACTCTCTGAGACGAACAGACACACACACTGAAGCTGAGGACTAGTGGCAGTGGCCTGAGCTCTGAGAGAGTGTTTCATGTTGCTGTATCTGGGTGTTCCTGTGGGCAGGTGAGGCTGTGTTTTTTGGGATGCCCCTCTTCGATGGCAGTGAGACTAGGCTGGTGGTGAGGGAGTGCCTACCTGAGGACGCGGGCGCCTACACCTGTGTGGCAGAGAACCGAGCGGGCAAGACCTCCAGCAGCGCAGCTGTGTGTGTGAGAGGTAAGACAACACACACACACAATGCTGAAATGAGCTCAGGTCACTGGCGTACCACACGCAGCCCCGCGAAACTGTAGTATGCCACTGGCTCAGATGGTACAGCCGGTGGCTTTATTTTGCATGAACACCAACAACACAAAGGGTTAACTGCACTGCAGTAAGATTTTAGATTCTGATGTTGTGGTTTTTTCTTTTGTCCCTTCTGTAACGGGATATGAAACTGAAATTGTCCCCTGATGGAAACAATCCAGACTTTGAGACTATCTGCGGAGTCCTAAACTCAACTTCACACACTTCCCCTCCCCTCAACAACAGCATTATGGAAAACAGAGGCTCAAAGTTACTTCTGTCATCCAACAATGACAGTGTCTTCAGACAATCCAGCTCCCCAACTAGCTCGAACACCCCGAGCCCAGGAGGAACCCGAAAAGGTAAAACATGAACTCATTAGAGACGATCTCTTATACACTGAGTGTACAAAACATTAGGAACACCTTCCTAATATTGAGTTGACCCCCTTTTGTCCTCAGAACTGCCTCAATTAGATGGGGCATGGACTCTACAAGGTTTCAAAAGCGTTCCACAGGGATGCTGGCCCATGTTGACTCCAATGCTTCCCACAGTTGTGTGAAGTTGGCTGGATGTCCTTCGGGTGGTGGACCATTCTTGACACACACGGGAAACTGTTGAGCGTGAAAAACCCAGCAGTGTTGCAGTTCTTGACACATTCAAACTGGTGCACCTGGCACCTACCATACCCCGTTCAAAGGCACTTAAATATTTTGTCTTGCCCATTCACCCTCTGAATGGCACATACACAATCCATGTCTCAATTGTCTCAAGGCTTAAAAATCCTTCTTTAACCTGCCTCCTCCCCTTCATCTACACTATTTGAAGCGGATTTAACAAGTGACATCAATAAGGGATCATAGCTGTCATCTGGATTCACCTGGTCAGTCTATGTCATGAAAAGCGCAGATGTTCATAATGTTTTGTACACTCAGTGTATATATCTTTCATATTGTATACATCTCTTTAAAGCAGGCAAGGTTATTTTTACAAAAATGCTACATTTACTTTTGGCTCATTTTCAAAGACATGAATATGCTTTCTGTCCAACACACTATGGGTTATTACCTGGTTAAGGTTCATATGAACCACATCAGTCATATTTGGGCATTAATCACTTCAACCATTCAATGCTTAGTTCAACAAAGGAGTCTCTGTATGGAAGTCCCATCCAGCTGACTGCCTTTGCACCGTTTCCCTTGTTCTGTATTACAATGCTGCTTTGATCTGCTCTCTCACCGCTCTCTGTACAGCACCATGTAGGGGAAGAGACAGTCCACTGTAGCATAGTTAAACCTAGAGACAGTGGGTGTGTCCGAATACCCATACTAGCGTACTACAAACTAAAACTGCATACTCATTTCGACGTTTCAACTAGTAGAATTCACTCATCTTTACCGACTCATGTGTTTGACAACAGCTGATAATCAAATAAATTGACCTCGCTGTACCAAAGTGAACGAATGACGAGAGTCAATGCAATCGCGCATTAGATGACAAAATGTCACATACTATAAGACATTATTTTTTTAGGAAACTATTTAGTACGCTGGTATGGGTACTACAAAAACTGTAATTGCTAATTTGCTACGTGAGGCTTATTTGATCGAATAGTAGTTTTGCAATGGTTAGGTTGTTATGAATCCACTGATAAGTGGACACACGTGGCATTTTCGGCAACTCACCCCAAAATTACCAGTTGTTCCAGTTGTCATAGAGATAAAGGACTCATCATGGAAATAACCCATTTTAGCATGGACGTTGCCATTGAGGGCTTCCACCATTTTAAACTAGTCAACTGGGTGGGGATTCCTATGCATTGGGAGCAATCAGCCAATGATGAAGGAAATGTACTACTTTAAAATGGAGATGCCAATGCTGTCACAGACACTATAATGGCACAGATAAAAAGATGAGCCCTCTATTTATCTCTATGGCTTGGTGTTCACACGCATATCTGCCTTCTCATTG
This sequence comes from Coregonus lavaretus, assembly GCF_964263955.1. Lineage (NCBI taxonomy): Eukaryota > Metazoa > Chordata > Actinopteri > Salmoniformes > Salmonidae > Coregonus > Coregonus lavaretus. Next base: position 39,982,822 of record NC_139989.1, on the reverse strand, counting down.
GCTAGAATGGTCCCACCTGATCTCGCCTCCTCCCGTCTGGCTTCCATATTTGAGGACATCTATTTCCATTGTTAGAGCGTTCACTCGAATATCTTGTCAATATAATAGACAATCTTTGGTAATGGTCCAGAGAGAGCTTAGCCACGCCCTCCCACACCCCTATCACTAACTACCTGCACCTGTGATCTCATCTCGCCTCACCTCCATTCCACCAGTCTCCACAGAAGTCACGCCAAAGAAGAGAGCCAGCTCAGGGACAGGTAAGATACACACTAGTCTTTCTCTCTCCCTTCCTCTGTGAGCAAGCCAAGAGCTGCACCTGTCTCTGTCTCTCGTTCAATGCATTTATTCTGTATGACATTTCCAGTTGCTGTCCTTGCTTTCATCTATTGTGTTTATATCAACCCACAGCTTTTAAATCATATTGTCGTCCAGCCTCAGATACTAGAACTACACATTTAGTTTGACCCTTTGTACTCTTCTGTATTGTCAGGGTGTGTTGTGTTGCTGTAGTGAGGGACTTCGCTCTGGTCTGGGTAAGGCTAGAGTGTTATTGTGTATGAACTGGGTAAGGGTGTTACCAGGTAGACCCATAAAAGCATGTATAGTTCACGCGGGCCACCAGTTGCCCATCCCTGACTTAATTGCATACGTTTGTGTAGATAACTTGTAACTTTGTCACTAGATGGTGTAGGTTTACGTCGTTCAGTGGATTGCACAGAAGCTGATTTGTCATAACTTAATGTATGCTGACTGTCCACTCTTATCAGTTGCCTCTAATCTGTGTGTAAGAAAGAGGAAAGTTGTTTACAAGTAGACCGGTAACTGAATAATTTTATTCAATTTGAAATGGAGTGATTAATATAGAGCTATTTGTTAGGCTAGATGGACATCAGTTGAATGCATTCCATGGGAGGTTTTGTGACGTCAGTCCTACTTGTCTCAAAGAGAAAGTGCTTTATACACTCACACCAATTAAAACACAAGTGCAGCTTTATCTTAGTGGTTCTAGTCAAATCTACCATACTGCCATACTGATTTGACTACTGACTGGAAAGAGGCTGTATCCACAAAGCCCTTCGGGCTTTGCTCTTAAAAGGAATGATCTTCTGTAATGTAATGTCAGGGTTATAAGGAAGTTATCTGTACGTGGTTATGAATTATATCTAACCATTTATCTTCAGCATACTTGATAACAGTATTGACAATTCATTTACATTGAAAATGAGTGTTTGGTCTGTATGCTTGACCATGTTATGTACTAGTGTGTAGGCGTTTGTAGTTGAACTTGTTGGATACTCATGGTCTCATAAGGACTGCTCCTACTTGTGTGGTATGTCATCTGTGTTTGGTCATGAAATCCTGCCTTTGTTTTCGGTTGATACATCAGGCCCACCATGAATCGTGGTAGTAAGGGTTGCTAGTGATGAGAGGAACTTGCGCGCGTGTGCACAGACAGACAGACCTACAGACAGACGTAACCACGCAAACACACATACACAACAGTGTACTAACAAACAGAACCACTTACACACATACAATAACACTTACATGTACAAAAACAAACATAGTTGTTCTCACACACAGTTAATAATGTTTTGTACCCAAATCATTCTTGTGGCCCCTAGTCAAAACTCTGAAGTTGGTTTTACCCTGTCTTTCACAGCCTCGTTGCAGTTTAAAGATCCCCCGTCCCTCATTGAGGCACGGCTAGGAGAGACAGCCCATCTGACGTGTGTGTTCAGTGGCAGTCCCCCTGTGGTGTCCTGCTGGATACGAAATAAAGAACCGGTACCAATATTATTTTATTATTATATCATTTTCGAATGAGTGAACAAATATCACTAGCCTTCTTTTCGCAGCCTTCTGAACATGTGAGTGTACAGGTTGTGTCTTTCTTTGTCTAACTCACTCTCTCTGTAGGTTGTAGATGGGTCTGAGTTGTGGGTAGAGAGCAGTGATCAGAGCAGTACGTTGGTGATAGCAGAGCCAGGACCTGAGCACGCAGGACGCTACACCATTGTAGTACGAGACCGCAAGAGCTCGGCGCAGCACACCGTCGTTCTTTCTGTCATACGTAAATAACACTCGCAAAACATTTCTGTGCTTTGTGTGTTTTTCTGCCGAACCTGTTTGTAACCTGTACCGTGTCTTCCTGGTCCCAGAGCGGCCCCAGTCCCCAGCCTCCAGCCCTGTGGTGTCTCTCCTCTCTGTCTCTCCTCTCTGTTTGGTCCTGTCCTGGTCTGGGCCCTGCTACGACGGAGGCAGTGCTGTCCTGGGCTACGTGGTAGAGGTGAGGAGAAAAGGCCCCGCTGAGTCTGGGGACTGGAGTGAGCTCACAGCCCATTGCAAGAGCACCTCTTACAAGGTGCGCTCCGGGCTTGAGCCCCAGGCGGAGTACTGCTTCCGGGTGAGGGCCTACAACGTGGTGGGGGTGAGCGAGCCCAGTGAGGAGTCCCAGCTTATCAAGATGGAGCAGAAAGGTGAGCCATGTCAGTGTCTAGTTGATTGGTTCCAGCAGCAGTAGTATACCCTGTAGCTCAGTTGGTAGAGCATGGCGCTTGCAATGCCAGGGTTGTGGTTTCGATTCCCACGGGGGACCAGTACGAAAGATGTATGCATTCTCTACTGTAAGTCGCTCTGGATAAGAGTGTCTGCTAAATGACTCAAATGTAAAATGTTAATCTAGCTTGTTTATCACATGGACTTCATGCCTTCAGCTGCAGACAGGAACACATTGACAGGATTTTTCGGTCTGTTTCCTATAGATTTGTATCAACAGCGTGCAATAGGTGCATCGTTTCATGCTGCCTATCTGATGACTGACAGCTCAAATGTCTGTCTCTGTGTGTGATCTGTAGCTGAGCCACAAGAGGAGGAGTCTCCTCGGACATATGAGGACGTCACTATCGACTCCACCCACAAGGTCACTGATCACTACAATGTACTGGAGAAACTGGGAGTGTGAGTATCTCCCATGAAACATTACACAAAACACACATTGAATACTTTAATGTTCACAACAAAACACACACACATGCCTGTGTGTGATGCAGTGTAGCTAACAAAATGAGTTAAACTTACTGCCCCCAGATCGGCAGGTTAGCGATAATCTCTCTTATTCTCGTGTAGGTTCATTGACAAAAACAAAAATGTATGTTCATCTACAGGTAAGGAACACTCACTATCTTGTTTAATGCCAGCTCTTGTTCACAAGGTTTTTCAAGCGAAACAAATGGTTCCCTCCTCTCTGAAATGTCAAAGTCATGGCTGATCTGGCCTTGACAAAAACACTTGTTGATTCAGTGTTCAGTGAACAGAGAGAGGAGAGGAGAATATCGCTGGGCCTGCCAAGTCACAGAGCATGGAGGAGAGAAGTGTTCAAACAGACAGACCATATAGCAACACTGATCAGCTCCGTTTAGTCAGAATGAGGGATGTGGTTTAATTTTCTGACCCATTCACTCTACCATTTCTTTACATGTGTATGTATCTCCACTAACACCTAACTCTAGCTCTCCGTCCTCTGAACTCATACAGTATGAAGGCAGAGAGTTGTCTAAGTGATTTTAGTGGTTAGGACCATATAAATATAATCTCTTCATTCTAGTTCTGTAGTTGAGACCCTGAGTTTTTCCTGACAATGACCTGACCAGGAAAACCCCAGAGTTTTTCCTGGTCAGGTCACATGGTCAGGGAAAACTCAGAGAAAGCAACCCTTCCTCTACATTCCTGAGTAGATCTAGGTCAGATCTCTAGTTAGCTCAGATCTCCAGATGGAGGAAGTGGGTCTGAAGCCATGATTATACATGGGCTTTACAGACGGTTTGGCACCGATTACCATTGCATTATGGTCCATGGGGTTCACAGCTCTGTGTGTCTATGTACAGTACCAGTCAGAAGTTTGGACACACCTACTCATTCAAGGGTTTTTCTTTATTTGTACTATTTCCTACATTGTAGAATAATAGTGAAGACATCAAAACTATAAATTAACACATATGAAATCATGTAGTAACCAAAAAAGTGTTAAACAAATGAAAATATATTTGAGATTCTTCAAAGTAGCCACCCTTTGCCTTGATGACAGCTTTGCACACTCTTGGCATTCTCTCAACCAGCTTCATGAGGAATGCTTCTCCAACAGTCTTGGAGGAGTTCCCACATATGCTTAGCACTTGTTGCCTGCTTTTCCTTCACTCTGCGGTCCATCTTATCCCAAACCATCTCAATTGGGTTGACGTTGGGTGATTGTGGAGGCCAGGTCATCTAATGCAGCACTCCATCACTCTCCTTCTTGGTCAAATAGCCCTTACACAGCCTGGAGGTTTGCTTTGGGTCATTGTCCTGTTGAAAAACAAATTATAGTCCCACTAAGCGCAAACCAGATGGGAAGGCGTATCGCTGCAGAACGCTGTGGTAGCCATGCTGGTTAAGTGTGCCTTGAATTCTAAATAAATCACAGACAGTGTCACCAGCAAAGCAACCCACACCATCACACCTCCTCGTCCATGCTTCACGGTGGGACCATACATGCAGAGATCATCCGTTCACCTACGCGGTTGGAACCAGAAATCTCAAATTTGGACTCATCAGACCAAAGGACAGATTTCCACTGGTCTAATGTCCATTGCTCATGTTTCTTGGCCCAAGCAAGTCTCTTCTTCTTATTGGTGTCCTTTAGTAGTGGTTTCTTTGCAGCAATTTGACCATGAAGGCCTGATTCACGCAGTCTCCTCTGAACAGTTGATGTTGAGATGTGTCTGTTACTTGAACTCTGTGAAGCATTTATTTGGGCTGCAATCTGAGGTGCAGTTAACGCTAATGAATTTATCCTCTGCAGCAGAGGTAACTCTGGGTCTTCCATTCCTGTGGCGGTCCTCATGAGAGCCAGTTTCATCATAGTTCTTGACTGTTTTTGTGACTGCACTTGAAGATACTTTCAAAGTTCTTGAAATTTTCCAGATTGACTGACCTTAATGTCTTAAAATAATGATGGACTGTCGTTTCTCTTTGCTTATTTGAGCTGTTCTTGCCACAATATGGACTTGGTCTTTTACCAAATAGGGCTATCTTCTGTATTCCCCCTTACCTTGTCACAACACAACTGATTGGCTCAAACGCATTAAGAAGGAAATAAATTCCACAAATTAACTTTTAATAAGGCACACCTGTCAATTTAAATGCATTCCAGGTGACTACCTCATGAAGCTGGTTGAAAAAATGGCAAGAGTGTGCAAAGCTGTCATCAAGGCAAAGGGTGGCTACTTTAAAGAATCTCACGAGCCCATTCAATTTGAGTATTTATAAATGTTTTGGGGAAATTATTATTATGGGTTAAAAAAACACTCCAGGCTACTCTTGAACGTCTAAAACTAGATAGAAAGTTTGTAGATGTCACGCTCTGACTTATGGGACTCTAGTATGTTGAGTCAGGGTGTGGAGTGCTATGTTGTATTTTCTATGTTTACGTTCTAGGTGTTGTAGTTCTATGTTTGGCCGGGTGTGATTCCCAATCAGAGACAGCTGTCGCTCGTTGTCTCTGATTGGGGAGCATACTTAGGCAGCCTATTGGCAATCATTAGTTGTGGGATCTTGTTTTGTGTTTAGCCTGAGGACTTCGCGTTACGTTGTTTTGTTCGTGTGTTTATCGTTGAAATAAACATGTATGCATTTCACGCTGCGCCTTGGTCTGACCCGTCCTTAAACGAACGTGACAGTAGAAATTATAATGGACCTATATATTTTCAAGTAACTGCCCTTTTTCTGGACTGAAAATTGATTTTGACAAAACAAATCGGTCCCCCAAAAATCTGTGCGGCCCTCTGTTGAATTTCGAAATCCAGATGTGGCCTTCGAGACATTTTCCCACCCCTGGTCTATAGAATGTGTATATGAAGATTGTACACACATTCATGTCATCATAGACTGATTCTGCTTTGTATGGACAAAAGTGTCTTATCAATCCATGGCATGTATGGCAATATTAATGCAAAGTACTCTACTAGCTCTGTGTATGTGTAAAGCAGTTCAACTACTCTGTTGTCCATACTTATTCTTCTGTTGCCGCCTGTAGTGCCAAAACCGTAAAAGCTACCGACACCAAAACAACTTTAAAACGTGTCGGCTGACCCTCCGCGGTGTGCTTGGAAAACCTTTTTTTTATACCACTTATACTTTTCAGCGCCATAGGCTTGAATGGGAAGTATTTGGCTAAGCCACTACTCTTGTACCGTTAAAGCTACCAATACCAAAATAACTTTAAAATGTGCAGACTGGCACTTGTACTGTTGCTTGAGCAAAACAATTATACTACTTATACTTTGCACACTACCACAATATTTGCATTAATCCCAATGCATTTCAGAGGCAATATATTTGAATAGGAAAAATTACTACTAGTCCTCCACTGTTTTCAGCTAGAAACGTCATTCAAACTTTAAAACGTGCAGACCGGTCTGGAATAGGTTGCTTGTATACTGACCGCAACTGCTGACCACACAACTACTGACAACACAACTACTGAATCATACAACTACTGACCACAACCACCCAACTACTGACCACAGCTACAAACACCACCCCAACGTTGACATGTGCAGACTGACTCAATTTAGATGCCTTCAACACAGCTTTTTGCTGTCATTCCTACTTCATAAACTATAAAGCTGGTTGTATTCCCATTCATTTCAATGGCGGAATGCAGGCTTCAACATTCAAAACTAAAATCACTGCCACAACTTTCAGACAAAACATTTTAAGAGCTTAAAAACACATTATATGGCTTATGATGATAGTACTCACTCTAGCCTACTATACCAGCCTACTATAACCCATTATAATAACTCCACACCTACAACCATTCCAAAATAGGTCACTATCACTAACCCGTAGCCTATGAAAACCCTATTTCTACCATTATTACTACAGCCTTCACTACAACTGCTTTCATTACCATGAAAAACACCTAAAGAGGAGCAAGCAAACCACATTTTATTCAGGAAATGTCCTTTTCTAGTTAACAACGTGTATCTGCTGTGACACTCCACAGGGGGAAGTTTGGCCAGGTGTTCAAACTGACCCACAAGGAGACGGGCCGTGTGTGTGCCGGGAAGTTCTATAAGGGCCGGCGTGCCAAGGAGAGGGAGGCAGCCCGTAAAGAGATAGAGCTGATGAACTACCTGCACCACCCCAAACTGGTCCAGTGTCTGGGGGCCTATGATCTCAAGCCAGAGATGGTCATGGTCATGGAGTTGTAAGTACAGTATCTAGACAACAACCATTGACCACAATACATGGCAGTGGAAGCCATAGAGCCCTGTAGAAGTAAATGCATGAGGTCCGGTGTCACTAATGTGAATTGAGTTAAATTGAATTGAATACAACTTAAATTACAACCTTATTGATCCTGTGATTGTTTGTGTATGTGTGCAGCATTGCTGGAGGTGAGCTGTTTGAGCGTATAGTGGACGACAGCTTTGTGCACACAGAGCCGGCCAGTGTGCGCTACATGCAGCAGATCGTGGAGGGGATCGGCTACATGCACCAGCAGAACATCGTCCACTTGGACCTGAAGCCTGAAAACATAGTGTGTGTTGACCACACTGGCACGCGCATCAAGATCATTGACTTTGGCCTGGCCAGCAAGCTGGGTGAGTGTGGGGCTGACTGAGGGACAGAGCCACGGGTGTTGAATGGTGCTGCATGTTTTGGAAGCATTGTTGGTTTGCATTGCAACACCTGGAAAATGAATGATGTCCCTGAAAAGATTTAGAGCTCAAATTTCTGCCTCTGTGTTCACTGTGATATATGGGCTGTCTCAAATGGTACCCTATTACAGTGCTATGAAAAAGTATTTGCCCCCTTTCTAATTGTCTCTACTTTTGCATATTTGTGATACTGAATGTTATAAGATCTTCAACCAAAACCTAATATTAGATAAAGGGAACATAAGTGAACAAATAACACAACAATTGCATATTTATTTCATAAACAAAGTTATGCAACACCCAATTCCCCTGTGTGAAAAAGAAATTGCCCCCTTACACTCAATAACTGGTTGTGCCACCTTTAGCTGCAATGACTCCATCCAAATGCTTCCTGTAGTTGTTGATCCGTCTCTCACGTCGCTGTGGAGGAATTTTGGCCCACTCTTCCATGTAGAACTGCTTTAACTCAGTGACGTGTGGGTTTCCAAGCATGAACTGCTCGTTTTCAAGTCCTGCCACAACATCTCAATTGGGATTAGGTCTGGACTTGGACTAGGCCATTCCAAAATGTCAAATTTGTTGCTTTTTAGCAATTTTCATGTAGACTTGATTGTGTGTTTTGGATCATTGTCTTGCTGCATGACCCAGCTGCGCTTCAGCTTCAGCTCATAGACGGATGGTCTGACATTCTCCTGTAGAATTCTCTGATACAGAGCAGAATTCATGGTTCCTTCTATTAAGGCAAGTCGTCCAGGTCCTGAGGCAGCAAAGCATCCCCAAACCATCACACCACCACCACCATGCTTGACCTTTGGTATGATGTTCTTACTGTGGAATGCAGAGTTTGATTTTCACCAGGCATTACTGGAACCATGTTGTCCAAAAAGTTATACTTTTGACTCATCTGTCCATAGAACGTTCTTCCAAGAGTCTTGATGATCATCCAGGTGTTTTTTGGCAAACTTGAGTCAACTTTTTGGACGAGATGGGTCCCATTATGCCTGGCGAAAACCAAACACTGCATTCCACAGTAAGAACATCATACCAAAGGTCAAGCATGGTGGTGGTGGTGTGATGGTTTGGGGATGCTCTGCTGCCTCAGGACCTGTACGACTTGCCTTAATAGAAGGAACCATGAATTCTGCTCTGTATCAGAGAATTCTACAGGAGAATGTCAGACCATACGTCTGTGAGCTGAAGCTGAAGCGCAGCTGGGTCATGCAGCAAGACAATGATCCAAAACACACAATCAAGTCTACATGAAAATTGCTAAAAAGCAACAAATTGGAAGTTTTGGAATGGCCTAGTCAAAGTCCAGACCTAATCCCAATTGAGATATTGTGGCAGGACTTGAAACGAGCAGTTCATGCTTGAAAACCCACACGTCACTGAGTTAAAGCAGTTCTGCATGGAAGAGTGGGCCAATATTCCTCCACAGCGACGTGAGAGACTGATCAACAACTACAGGAAGCATTTGGTTGGAGTCATTGCAGCTAAAGGTGGCACAACCAGTTATTGAGTGTAAGGGGGCAATTACTTTTTCACACAGGGGAATTGGGTGTTGCATAACTTTGTTTATGAAATAAATATGTAATTGTTGTGTTATTTGTTCACTTATGTTCCCTTTATCTAATATTAGGTTTGGTTGAAGATCTGATAACATTCAGTATCACAAATATGCAAAAGTAGAGAAAATTAGAAAGGGGGCAAATACTTTTTCATAGCACTGTACCTATATAGTGAATAACTTTTGATAAGGGCCCATAGGGCTCTGTTAGAAAGGTCCTGGTCAAAATTAGTGCACTGTGTAGGGAATAGGGTGCCATTTGGGATGAAGGGATGCAACCTCATTATCCTGAGGTGTTGTCTGTCCTCCAGACCCCTCCACTCCCCTGAAGGTGATGCACGGGACACCAGAGTTTGTGGCTCCAGAGGTGATCGGCTATGAGACTGTTAGCTTAGCTACAGACATGTGGAGCATTGGAGTCATCTGCTACATATTGTGAGTACTAAGGCACTTTTCTGTTTCATTCATTCTCAATTAGACATCCTTCTTCTCTGCCTACAACAGGGCTTGACAAACTGTAGCTTTTCTGCCACCTAGTGGCCATACATTTATATTGCTCATATATCAAGTTCAAACGCGTGTGTGTGTACATGCGTGTGTGTGGTGTGTGTCTGTGCATGCGTGTGTGTGTTCAGACTGAGTGGCGAGTCTCCCTTCCAGGGTAACAGTGAGGCAGAGACCCTGGCCTTGGTAACTGGTGCTCAGTGGGAGTTTGACGAGGAGAGCTTCGAAGAGATCACTGACCAGGCCAAAGACTTCATTAGCTCCCTGCTCAACAAGGAACCAAGGTCTGGGACAACACCATATACCATATACCTGTCTATGGATGAGCCTAGCCCTCAAGGACCTGCCCTCGATGTCTCCCCTCTAACCCTCCCTGTTTTGCCTCTTAGCCTCCCTGTCTCCCCTCTAACCCTCTCTGTCTGTCCCCACCCAGGCGCAGGATATCCTGTGAGGAGGCTCTGGTCCACTCCTGGATAGCTGAGCCCATCTCAGCAGACCCCAGGACCACCAAGTGTCTCTCCAAGGAGAAGATGAAGAGGTACCTCGCCAAGCAGAAGTGGAAGGTAGGTAGTGGGTTCCCCACCAAAATTATACTTTGTATTTTAGTACATTTCAGTTCTTTCATTATTTCATCATCCCCCGGTAGGTGTGTGAAACCCATTGACTGAAGCCTCTCTGTGTATCTCCTGTAGAAAACAGGGAAGGCCCTGCTGGCGCTGAAGAGGATGGCTCTGTTGTCTAAAGCCGATGGGTCTGGCTCTCCCACCGCTCCTGCAGAAGGTGAGACCTCCCGCCATACTTCCAAAGCCTGCCATACTCAATCCAAACCATGTCACTTTTTCTCCTATTATTTTAGGCTCGTAACCCTACCATTCCTCATGTGATAAATGACCCTGTTTGCCCGGTCAACCAGATGAGAGCTACGCATACCATTGGTTCACTTGTGCTCAGTCTGGCTGACCAGTCTATGACTCTGCTGTGAGCCTTGACCCTGTGTCTGACCCCTGACAGACAGTCCCCTGAGTCCTGAGGCAGAGCAGGCCCTGCGGTCTCTAGAGGTCAAACTCCAGGGGGTGCCCCAGTTCTCCCTGACCCTAACGGACCAGACAGCCTCCCAGGGCTCCACCGCCCGCCTCTCCTGTCACCTCACAGGTACCTACCTATACACTGATTTACACTACAAAAGGCTTCCACATGTTTGGTTGACCGAATTATACATTTTCACTAAGTTTCAGCTGGTGCTTGTAAAGATTTTAAATGCTTTGTTTTAAAGTTGGACATTGATTAAGAGCAATCATGCCTAACTAACTCCCTTGTTCAAGGACGCACAGCTGCATCCTGCTGTGTAAAACACTTAAAGCTTTTCAAGTAGTTAGTGTGTAAGTGTTACATTCCATTTCCTGAGCTCTTGTCATTGGCTGTTTCCTCTCTCTCTCCCCCCTCTGATCCCTTCTCTGACCTCTCCTTTCAGGGTACCCTGACCCAGAGGTGGTGTGGTTGAGGGGTGAGGAGCCTCTGGAGGAGTCATCCCGGGTGCAGATAGAGTATGAAGAGGATGGGCTCTGCACCCTGGTCCTGGCCCAAGTTGGGCCAGAGGACTCTGATATTTACACCTGTAGGGCCACCAACGACCAGGGGGAGGCACTGTGTTCAGCCAAACTCATAGTAAAGGAATATGTTTGGTCAGAACTGTGAATACATATCGAAACACAAACAAGCAGAAATTCAGACACCCATGTTTGTGAAATGTCTTTCAAACATTCCAGAAAATGTTGTATAGCGCTTGAACCACTAAACTCTGTACATTGCGGCTCTTGTGAAACAATTCTCTGATTTCAGATCGAAAAACCTCTAAGTCCTACTAGTTATTTTGGACATATGTACGGTTTTGAAAAGAATAACCCTGTGAATTAAGACTACTGTGAATAGAGTAAGTGTCTTAATAATAAAGGAATATTTTTGCACCAAGTATGGATGGTAAACATTTGACAGATGTAAGTTTAATGTACCACCCATACACAAAAAATGTATGCACGCATGACTGTAAGTCGCTTTGGATAAAAGCGTCTGCTAAATGGCATATTATTATTTATTATTAATGTGCATGTATTGTAACCGCTATGAATTTGGAAGTCTTTTTTTCTTTATCTCAGTGAAAGTTTACTGTACAAAAAATGTTTAGTTGCCTCTAAGACCAATGGCTTTTTATTTTGACAGTTATGTCCACCAGATGACAGCATATTCTTTTGTGAAAGAGTATGGCTTGTGGTGGAACAGCAGCCTTGTGGAAAGTGTGACAATAAAAGATAGGAAGCATATAATTCTACTGCATTATAACCTCACTGTGTGCTACAGATTACTATTTTATGTCTACTAATTTAAGGACTGGATTCAATCCATATCGGTTAAAATCTGCGCTGTAGCGTGCTTGAAATTATGCAGTGTTTGCTGTAAATGCAGCCGCCGCCGCGGGAACATTGCCTTTAAATGTCAACGTGGTACTTTGGCGATATGGCTTGAATACAGCCCTTATATAAAAATTAAGTAATATCAACCAGTTAGCTGTTGAAATGTGTTCCATGTTTACATGGTGAAGAGCAGGAAGCCACTGAAGGTGTTGTAAATAATAAATAATTGGTCATTTAGCAGACGCTCTTATCCAGAGCGACTTACAGGAGCAATTAGGGTTAAGTGCCTTGCTCAAGGGCACACCGACAGATTTTTCACCTAGTCGGCTCGGGGATTAGAACCAGCGACCTTTCGGTTACTGGCACAACGCTCTTAACCACTAAGCTACCTGCCGCCCATGTGTTGTAGTTCATGTCGTCATCATAGACCAGCCTGTTAGCCTGTAACTCAACATAGACATTATCTCCCACCTCCAGAGGAATGACCACTGCGTTGCTGCCACTGTCTTGGGCATTGGTTCCTACAGTGTCCCAGACAGACACCAGCCTCTGGCCATTCTTGGTCAAGCACACCACAAAATTGGGAGTGTCATTCAGGTTGTTCATCATCGTGAAATGGAAGTAGTACATTCCTTTGACTGTGGCAGTGAAGATACTTGTAGGGGCATAGCTTTTAGTTTCAAAACACAACACCACACAACATGATGCAACACACACACAGAATATCTAGTACCTGTGGCAGGGTTTGAGAAGACCTTCTTGTACTGCAGGGGAATGGGAGTGGTGAAAGGTCCAGTGTTCCCAGCGGCATTACCTGTCTCCCGGAGAGTTGCGGAGAAGGCCACCTGAGGCCGGCCTGAGAGAGATACAGGATGGATGAGATTACCTATATTAAAAAGTACACTGAGTGTACAAAACATTAGGAAGACCTTCCTAATACACCCCCTTTTGCCCTCACAACAGCATAAATTCGTCGGGGCATGGACTCTATAAGGTGTCGAAAGCTTTCCTCAGGAATGCTGGCCCATGTTGACTCCAATGCTTCCCACACAGTGGCGGCTCCTGAAAAAATTCTCAGGAGGGGCAATTTTTCTGATGATTTAGGTGACCTACACACATTTTAAAAAAGATATGTCCAGCAACAACATGAAGACAGGGGCAGCATATAAGTCAATACCAGAAGCATTTATTGACTGATCTGGGGAGATGGATTCCAGTTTCTGTGACAGATTATAAATAATCTCTGATGCCTTTGTTATATTAGCTTTTGGTTGAATGTACTGTCGTAGTAAATATATAATGTTATAGCTTGGTCTGACTAAAATCTTGTGCATGACCCATTTTGTGTTGGGCGTTTGTTTTCAATCAATGCTGTTCCTATCCTATAACAATGGACAAAAGAGTCCTATCTTGTCAGCCTTGTCAGCAGGTGGCCAAGGACAACACCCACGCCATAGGTCTCTCAGTTCTTCCAACTCACGAGTTCTTGCTCTGAGGACACACACACACACACACACACACACATCATCACTGATAACACACACACACACACACATCATCACTGTTAAACACACACACACACAAAAAAATCCCCTCTCTTTAGGCTGAACATTTGAAGACAGAGAACCCGACTCAGAGCCAATGCAACAGTGGAGGGGACCTCGCCCAACTCATCAGGACCAATCAGAAGATCAGAACTACTAGATTCAACCTACATCATTTATTGTATAAAATGTCTGCACACAATGTTTTCGGGGCTCTCTTCAGATAGCTCCCTAAGAGTTTGACGAACGAGTCCGTGCACGCGATTCCAGATATCTTTACCTCTGAATAAACTGCCTTTATTATACCATATCCACCCTGTCCAAAGTCTCTACTTGGTCTCAGTTCTCCAGTAAACTTGTGATTATCAACAGTACACAACGGTAACAAACAATTGGGGGAACTCACGGGGCAGATAGTAAGGTCGCAGTGACACAGAAAGCAGTTCAATGTCGGGGGTACAGAGTCGCTCTCTTACCAGGATCGATCTGTGACTGTCAGATCGCGGTCCGCTCTGACCAGGGTGAAGCCGGCCGGCTCCACTTCTCCGGGACTCTGTCATCCAGCCAAGTCTCCCAGCTGTATTGGATTCCGCTGCCAGCAGCGTTTTCATTATTTAGTCCGTTCGTAGCGGGTATGTACACGATCAACAAGATCAGTCCAAAACCCACCACTGGAAATCCATGGTTGGCAGAATGTTTGTAAACTAAGTGTACAAATTAAAAACATAAAATAACGCCACTAAGTGTACAAATTAAAAACATAAGATAACGCCACACTGCAGGTCGCAACAGAGACGCTGCTAGCCGCTATTTGCTTAGTTACGTTCATGGTTACGTCACGTATGATGAAAGCGCGTAAGTGCAAGCCCACAGACCCCCATAGAGATTGTATTGAAAGCTTTGAAATTTGAAAAAAATAGATTTTACATGACAGGCTATGAGAGACTTCTGGGCGATTTTCAACCTGACTGAAATCGCCCCAAAAACGGGCGGGGCCATTTGAAGCACGACTTTAGCCTGATTTGACATTTAGTGGCAGTCAGATCAGATTACAACACTGATAACTACTGTTGCCGTGATATAATTGATTAGAAAAAAAATCCCTTCCTTTTCCCGTTTGGCAGTGCGTCGCCCATATCGCCCTATTGAACAGGCCGTCCCTGTTCCCACAGTTGTGTGAAGTTGGCTGGATGTCCTTTGGGTGGTGGACCATTTTTGATACACACGGGAAACTCTTGAGCGTGAAAAACTCAGCAGTGTTGCAGTTCTTGACACTGCGCCTGGCATCTACTACCATACACTGTTCAAAGGCACTTAAATATTTTGTCTTGCCCATTCACCTTCTGAATGGCACACATATACAAACCATGTCTCAGTTGTCTCAAGGCTTAAAAATCCTTCTTTAACCTGTCTCCTCCCCTTCATCTACACTGATTGAAGTGGATTTAACAAGTGACATCAATAAGGGATCATAGCTCACCTGGATTCACCTGGTCAGTCTGTCATGGAAAGAGCAGGTGTTCCTAATGTTTTGTACACTCAGTGTATACCATCAGTTGTATGCAATAATGTATTCACAGATCAGAGGCTGTTAGAAAGTTAAATATAGGATAATCCCTATAATAGACAGAGAAGCAATGGGTGGATAGGAGGCTGGGACAAATGTGAAAGCGCTACATTACCTCCAGTGACTCAAATCAAATCAAATCACATTTTATTTGTCACATACACGTGTTTAGCAGATGTTATTGCGGGTGTAGCAAAATGCTTGTGCTTCTAGTGCTTCTGCAATAATATCTAACAAGTAATATCTAACAATTTCACAACATATACCCAATACACACAAATCTAAGTAAGGAATGGAATTTAAGAATATATACATATATGGACAAGCAGTGACAGAGCGGCATGGACTAAGATACAGTACAATATTATAGAATACAGTATATACATATGAGATGAGTAATGCAAGATATGTAAACATTATTAAAGTGACTAGTGTTCCATTTCCTAAAGTGGCCAGTGATTTCAATAGGCAGCAGCAGCCTCTAGTGCGCTACTGCTAAATGGCATATTATTATTATTATTATTATTATGGCTATTTAGCAGTCTGATGGCCTTGAGATAGAAGCTGTTTTTCATTCTCTCGGTCCCAGCTTTGATGCACCTGTACATGACCTCGCCTTCTGGATGATAGCGGGGTGAACAGGCAGTGGCTTGGGTGGTTGATGTCCTTGATGATATTTTTGGCCTTCCTGTGACATCGGGTACTGTAGGTGTCCGGGAGGGCGGGTAGTTTGCCCCCGGTAATGTGTTCGGCAGACCGCACCACCCTCTGGAGAGCCCTGCGGATGCGGGCGGTGCAGTTGCCGTACCAGGTGGTGATACAGCCCGACAGTATGCTCTCAATTGTGCATCTGTAAAAGTTGTTGAGGGTTTTAGGTGCCAAACCAAATTTCTTCAGCCTCCTGAGGTTGAAGAGGCTCTGTTGCACCTTCTTCACCACACTGTCTGCGTGGGTGGACCATTTAAGTTTGTTAGTGATGTGTACGCCAAGGAACTTGAAGCTTTCCACCTTCTCCACTGCAGTCCCGTCGATGTGGATAGGGGGGTGCACCCTCTGCTGTTTCCTGAAGTCCACGATCATCTCCTTTGTTTTGTTGACGTTGAGTGAGATGTTATTTTCCTGGCACCACACTCCCAGAGCCCTCACCTCCTCCCTGTAGGCTGTCTCGTCATTGTTGGTAATCAAGCCTACTACTGTTGTGTTGTCTGCAAACTTGATGATTGAGTTGGAGGCGTGCTTGGCCACGCAGTCATGGGTAAACAGTGAGTACAGGAGGGGGCTGAGCACGCACCCTTGTGGGGCCCCAGTGTTGAGGATCAGCGAAGTGGAGATGTTGTTTCCTACCTTCACCACCTGGGGGCCGCCCATCAGGAAGTCCAGGACCCAGTTGCACAGGGCGGGGTTCAGACCCAGGGCCTCGAGCTTAATGATGAGCTTGGAGGGTACTATGGTGTTGAATGCTGAGCTATAGTCAATGAACAGCATTCTTACATAGGTATTCCTCTTGTCCAGATGGGATAGGGCAGTGTGCAGTGTGGTGGTGATTGCATCGTCTGTGGATCTATTGGGGTGGTAAGCAAATTGAAGTGGGTCTAGGGTGACATGATCCTTGACTAGTCTCTCAAAGCACTTCTGAGGGCTACGGGGTGATAGTCATTTAGTTCAGGTACCTTTGCTTTCTTGGGTACAGGAACAATGGTGGCCATCTTGAAGCATGTGGGGACAGCAGACTGGGATAGGGAGAGATTGAATATGTCCGTAAACACACCAGCCAACTGGTCTGCACATGCTCTGAGGACGCGGCTAGGCCAGCAGCCTTGAGAGGGTTAACATGCTTAAATGTCTTACTTACGTCGGCTACGGAGAAGGAGAGCCCACAGTCCTTGGTAGTGGGCCACGTCGGTGGCACTGTGTTATCCTCAAAGCGGGCGAAGAAGGTGTTTAGCTTGTCTGGAAGCGAGACGTCGGTGTCGGCGACGTGGCTGGTTTTCCTTTTGTAGTCCTTCATACTCTCTTCAGCTCCTCCACTTCATTCTCACTGGTTTGTAACCGGGTCTCCATGAGTCTCAGGTTATCCCCCATAGTTCACAGTTTCTCCCCCATGGCTCCTAGTTTCTCTCCTATAGATATCAGTTCTTTCATCAGAGAACCAGTGTCAGATGGACAGCATGCTTTCTGGTCCTCGTGGTCTCCCTGAGAGACAGATAGACAGCAGCATAGTGCCAGCAAAAAGACTGCAATACCCTTCATTCTCAAACTCATGTTCTTCTGAAACCTTTCCTGAAGTATGGTTCTGTATTGTTTCTCAGCCCAGTCTTCCTCTTTATAAATATGCCATCAGGAAGTAGGAACTATTTGTCTGAGAAGTGCTTAACAATAGGGGCTCATAAATGAAGATAGTTCAGCTCTCAGTTAAAATGGAAAAAGTTCAAACAAAGCCTTTTGTTTCTGGATATTCATGCTCTTGAGTGTCATTCTTTCTGCATTGGATATATTTGGTAAAATCATTTTAGGACAAAAGAATGCAGCCCATGCTGTGATAATATAATTTACTTGCCTTTTATGGTGCATACTATAATTATAGTATCAACAAATAGCAAAGACATATAAAAGAGGGTTAACCATGTTGGGGTATATTGATAGTTGTAGTTAGTTTTTATTGGGCCATTGTGTAACAATTAATTGAAATAACTTTTCATTAGATAAGTTGTATGTTTTGATGGAAGTAGTTGATTTTGTGTCATGTATTTAATGTTTTTATTCTTAATGCATTTAATGCACCATGATCATTATGTCCACTAGAGAGCAGCCTATTCATCAGAAGAAAAGTCAATGTGGGGCTTTTTCAGAGGCTTGATATGACACATTCTGGCTGAGAAAAGTGGATTCTAACAGTACAGTCCTGTACTTGATACTGTAGAACTACATAATGTTCTTTGAACCAGTTATGAGAGGATGAATGTGTAATTATATAAAGACACTGGGGTAGGGAGGGTGTGATGCTTGTGATAAATCAGTTGTAGCTGACTACAGAACAACTGAGCTAGCAGCATCTGAGTGTGACTGAGGCACTGGTCTGGCTCACTACCAGCCTGGGTGTCCAGGTCTCTGCCAGCTGACATGAAAGGCAGACTATAGGGGGCCTGTCCCGTGGCATTCCTAAATCACAAGCAGTAGACTCACTGATATCAAGTTGTATTACTTCAAGGACTAAAAAAGATCAAATGCAAACTAAGAGTATGGTCTTTAGTTACCCCCGGAGCACTTTCTCAACTGAAAACTAACCCAACTGCCAAGGCAAGCCAGTATCCACATTCTCACAATTTGATACACAACAGGAGTAAGCTTTTTCTGGATTGGCTGTGGTTTAACTGTGAGGAAGCGGGAGGGAGGAGTTGACCCTGTCTTCAGGTCTTTTGTGTTGTGTTCCTTCCTGGCTCTTACTTAACTAATTCTCAAGTCATGTGCCTTCCTGGAACTGTCCTGATGCAACAGAACATTGGTAGACAGTAAGAGAACAGGTCTACTACAGGACAACTTTCTCTAACTGGAGCAGAGTTGTTCTCTTGGCTATTGAAACAATACTTTCTACACATCTGTGATCCTACCAACTTTCACCTAGCTCCGTCTTGACGATTACAGTAATCAACAATGAACAGAAGACATGCAGTTGACAACACATACAAAATAAATTAGGCACAAAGAGTTTAGCAAAATATGAGCTTTTTAAATTTTCCATTCACACACCAAAATAATCGTATTAGTGTCGGAGAAGGAAAAGCTGACCTCTCAGATGTTTTTGAACACCGCAAAGGAGTCACTTCATCATCTGTAACTTAAATAAGAAAAAATACGCTAAAATGTATGCACACATGACTGTAAGTCGATTTGGATAAAAGCATCTGCTAAATGACATATAAGAAGGTCCCTTTCAAACATGAACATCTGATAACAAACATCCACTTCCATCCCAAATAAAAATAGTATGTACATTCAAGTAAATAAATTAAAGTTTCTGTAGTGCAAATAAATAAGTGCTTGTGTACATAAGAACAAAATCCAAACGAGAAGACTCAGTCTCCTGCATAAGGCACTACCATGTTGAAATTGAGTGGTGAGGGGTTTCAGGTGGTGATGGAGGTAGGGAGCGGGTCTTATTTCAGTCCATTGGTCGGTGAGTGGGGGGCCAGGTAGGGGTCTCCTCATGCTGCTCGCCTCCTTGCTAGCGCCTCCTGGAGGGGGGCGTGGTGGCACCCGTATAGTTTGGCTGCCCGTGACTCAAAGGCGTTCACCATCTGCTTCACCACCTTGTCAAAGAACAAGGTGGCCAGCTGGGAGTGCAGCAGGGACCTGAACTCGAAGGATACCTGAAGAGTGAAGGGGAGAAAATAATAAGTACTCTCAAATGCCATAACCATGCTGCTGACACAAGTGTACCTATCCATCTGAGGAATATTGTTTCCTTTAAAAAAAAATTTTTTTTTAACCTTTATTTAACCAGGTAAGCCAGTTGAGAACAAGTTCTCATTTACAACTGCGACCTGGCCAAGATAAAGCAAAGCAGTGCAATAAAAACAACAACACAGAGTTTCATATGGAATAAACAAAACGTACAGTCAATAACACAATAGAAAATCTATATACAGTGTGTGCAAATGTAAGAAGTTATGGAGGTAAGGCAATAAATAGGCTATAGTGCAAAATAATTACAATTTAGTATTAACACTGGAGTGATAGATGTGCAAAAGATGATGTGCAAATAGAGATACTGGGGTGCAAATGAGCAAAATAAATAACAATGTAAATAACAATATGGGGATGAGGTACAGGTGCAGTGATCGGTAAGCTGCTCTGACAACTGATGCTTAATGTTAGTGAGAGAGAAGTGTCTCCAGCTTCAGAGATTTTTGCAGTTCGTTCCAGTCATTTGCAGCAGAGAACTGGAAGGAATGGCAGCCAAAGGAGGTGTTGGCTTTGGGGATGACCAGTGAGATATACCTGCTGGAACGCATACTACAGGTGGGTGTTGCTATGGTGACCAATGATCTAAGATAAGACGGGGATTTGCCTAGAAGTGATTTATAGATGACCTGGAGCCAGTGGGTTTGGCGACGAATATGTAGTGAGGGCCAGCCAACGTGAGCGTACAGGTCACAATGGTGGTTAGTATATGTGGCTTTGGTGACAAAACGGATGGCACTGTGATAGACTACATCCAATTTGCTGAGTAGAGTGTTGGAAGCTATTTTGTAAATGACATCGCCGAAGTCAAGGATCGGTAGGATAGTCCGTTTTACGAGGGCATGTTTAGCAGCATGAGTGAAGGAGGCTTTGTTGCGAAATAGGAAGCCGATTCTAGATTTAACTTTGGATTGGAAATGCTTAATGTGAGTCTGGAAGGAGAGTTTACAGTCTAACCAGACACCTAGGTATTTGTAGTTGTCCACATATTCTAAGTCAGACCCGCCGAGAGTAGTGATTCTAGTCGGGCGGGCGGGTGCAAGCAGCGTTCAATTGAAGAGCATGCATTTAGTTTTACTAGCGTTTAAGAGCATTTGGAGGCCACGGAAGGAGTGTTGTATGGCATTGAAGCTCGTTTGGAGGTTTGTTAACACAGTGTCCAATGAAGGGCCAGATGTATACAAAATGGTGTCGTCTGCGTAGAGGTGGATCTGAGAGTCACCAGCAGCAAGAGCGACATCATTGATATACACAGAGAATAGAGTCTGTCCGAGAATTGAACCCTGTGGCACCCCCATAGAGACTGCCAGAGGTCCAGACAACAGGCCCTCCGATTTGACACATTGAACTCTATCTGAGAAGTAGTTGGTGAACCAGGCGAGGCAGTCACTTGAGAAACCAAGGATATTTAGTCTGCCAATAAGAATGCAGTGATTGACAGAGTCAAACGCCTTGGCCAGGTCAATGAAGATGGCTGCACAGTACTGTCTTTTATCGATCGCGGTTATTATATCGTTTAGGACCTTGAGCGTGGCTGAGGTGCAACCATGACCAGCTCGGAAACCAGATTGCATAGCGGAGAAGGTACGGTGGGATTCGAAATGGTCGGTGATCTGTTTGTTAACTTGGCTTTCAAATTCTTTCGAAAGGCAGGGCAGGATGGATATAGGTCTGTAATGGTTTGGATCTAGAGTGTCACCCCCTTTGAAGAGGGGGATGACCGCGGCAGCATTCCAATCTCTGGGGATCTCAGACGATACGAAAGAGAGGTTGAACAGGCTAGTAATAGGGGATGCGACAATTTCGGCGGCTAATTTTAGAAAGAAAGGGTCCAGATTGTCTAGCCCAGCTGATTTGTAGGGGTCCAGATTTAGCAGCTCTTTCAGGACATCAGCTATCTGAATTTGGGTGAAGGAGAAGCGTGGGGGGCATGGGCAAGTTGCAGCGGAGGGTGCAGAGCTGGTGGCCGGGGTAGGGGTAGCCAGGTGGAAAGCATGGCCAGCCGTAGCAAAATGCTTATTGAAATTCTCGATTATCGTAGATTTATCGGTGGTGACAGTGTTTCCTAGCCTCAGTGCAGTGGGTAGCTGGGAGGAGGTGCTCTTTTTCTCCATGGACTTTACAGTGTCCCCAAACGCTAGCCTTTACTTTCCTAACTGATTGTGTATATTGGTTCCTGACTTCCCTGAAAAGTTGCATATCGCGGGGGCTGTTCGATGCTAATGCAGTACGCCACAGGATGTTTCTGTGGTGGTCAAGGGCAGTTAAGTCTGGGGTGAACCAGGGGCGATATCTGTTCTTAGTTCTAAAATTTTTGAATGGGGCATGCTTATTTAAGATGGAGAGGAAAGCACTTTTGAAGAACATCTAGGCATCCTCTACTGATGGAATGAGGTCAATATCCATCCAGGATACCCGGGCCAGGTCAATTAGAAAGGCCTGCTCGCTGAAGTGTTTTAGGGAGGGTTTGACAGTGATGAGGGGTGGTCGTTTGACCGCGGAACCATTACGGACGCAGGCAATGAGGCAGTGATCGCTGAGATCCTGGTTGAAGACAGCGGAGGTGTATTTAGAGGGTAAATTAGTCAGGATGATAACTATGAGGGTGCCCATGTTTACGGATTTAGGGTTGTACCTGGTAGGTTCCTTGATAATTTGTGTGAGATTGAGGGCATCTAGTTTAGATTGTAGGACGGCCGGGGTGTTAAGCATATCCCAGTTTAGGTCACCAAGCAGGACGAACTCTGAGGATAGATGGGGGGCAAGCAATTCACATATGGTGTCCAGGGCACAACTGGGGGCTGAGGTGGGTCTGTAGCAAGCGGCAACAGTGAGAGACTTATTTATGGAAAGGTGGATTTTTAGAAGTAATAAATAATTGTCCAGGCTAGAGCTGGCTGGTAGGTAGTGCAGGCCACGGACAGTGTTGAAGACCGCTAACGGTGGCGGCAGGTAGCTTAGTGGGTAAGAGCGTTGTGCCAGTAACCGAAAGGTCGCTGGTTCTAATCCCCGAGCCGACTAGGTGAAAGATCTGTCGATGTGCCCTTGAGCAAGGCACTTAACCCTAATTGCTCCTGTAAGTCGCTCTGGATAAGAGCGTCTGCTAAATGACTAAAATGTAAAAGTAATAGCAAGTAGCTAGTTAGCTGGCTAGTTTCAGCCGTAGGTTCTTGATAAAAATAAAGAAATAATAGAATCCGTTCCACATTGGGTGAGGCGGGTTGCAGGAAAGTATATTTAGTTAAAGGATGGAAAGTGAGATAGAGAAATATATACGAATAAAAGACAAAAAAACTGGCTATTTACACGAGGACACAACACAATACACGACCGCACTGCTACGCCATCTTGGACATATCCTTTGAGGACAGTCCTCATATCCAAACGATGGACCACTGTCTGTATTCCTGATTTAATGGCTGGCTGACTGACTGAGAATGAACTCATTCCACTACACACTATTCATTATTCCTGCCAAGTCATCCTAAGGCCTTTCCTAATGAGCCTGTCCAAAAGACAGTCTGTCCTCCATCTCCCAAATCCCTCGCCCCGTTTCCACTACAGGTAACCTGTCCCAATATTTGGGTCACAAAGTCCCTGAGGAGTAGAGAGGGAGAGATATCGCTATGACCTCTCTGGACAGCTATGTCAAGAGGCTAGGAACACTAACACAACCGTACTGGATATAAATAAAACCTAATTGGCTTTACTCAACCTCTTCCTTCCAAAAAAGAGTATCTTTAGAGGTTGAGAGAAATGCAAGGGCTGGTGTAAAACTAACCCCCTGGCAGGCAATTTGATCTCAAGCCCTGAAGTTCACTAGTAATCATTCATATTGGTGTGAGTAGACCGATGTAACACTGGTGTATCATTCATGATTGTTAACTACACTAAGACGATGTGTACTTCAGTGTGCTATTATCTAACCTGGCTGACTTTTAGTCTCAGGCTGACACCAAATGAAAGTGAACTGTTCTGGTGGACAAAATGGTGGTACTCACATGGAACTCGATGTTGCAGGAGTCTGGTTGGTCCTCGGCAGGGGAAAACCTCCATATCGTCTCCAGGTGGCTGAAGAGGGATCCGTCTGTACACACGGCCTGTGAGACAACATGCACACTCATCATTACACACTGCTCTTGTCCAGGACATGGCCCCAGACAAAGCCTCTCTAATCCTTGCTCTATGGACGGAGGAGCAAAATGTTAGCAGCTAGGTGATCAAAAAAACTATTTTGTATTTATCCCCTAGAAGGATCTAATCAATGTATTACAGATGATTTAACCCATTAATCTGGTCCCATAGTACATTGAAATCCCATAAGTTACAGTATTGAAATTCCACAGTACACGATATTCTTCAGAAAGTATTCACACCCCTTGACTTTTTCCACATTTTGTTATGTTACAGCCTGAATTTGGAATGGATTAAATTTAGATTGTGTCACTGGCCAACACACAATACCCCATAATGTCAAAGTAGAATTACGTTTTTAGAAATGTGTACAAATTAATAAAGAAGGTAAAGCTGAAATATCTTGAATCAAGTATTCAATCCCTTTGTTATGGCAAGCCTAAATCAGTTCAGGAGTAAAAATTTGCTTAACAAGTCACATAAATTGCATGGACTGTGTGCAATAAGTGCTTAACATGATTTTTGAATGGCTACTTCATCTCTGTACTCCAAACATACAATTATCTGTAAGGTCCCTCAGTCAAGCAGTGAATTTCAAACAGATGAAACCAAAAAGACCAGGGAGGTTTTCCAATGCCTCACAATGGGCAACTATTGGTAGTTAGAGAGTTTAATGGCTGTGATAGGAGAAAATGGAGGATGGATCAACAACATTGTAGTTACTCCACAATACTAACCTAATTGACAGAGTGAAAATAAGGAAGCCTGTACATAATACAAATATTCCAAAACATGCATCCTGTTTGCAATAAGGCACTAAAGTAAAACTGCAAAAAGTGGCAAAGAAATGAACTTTATGTCCTTAATACAAAGTGTTATGTTTGGAGGCAAATTTAACACAACACATCACTGAGTACCACTCTTCATATTTTCAAGCATGGTGGTGGCTGCATCATATTATGAGTATGCTTGTCATCGGCAAGGACTAGGGACTTTTTTAG
Organism: Coregonus lavaretus; assembly: GCF_964263955.1. Lineage (NCBI taxonomy): Eukaryota > Metazoa > Chordata > Actinopteri > Salmoniformes > Salmonidae > Coregonus > Coregonus lavaretus. The sequence continues at coordinate 39,957,927 of NC_139989.1, read as the reverse complement.
GATAAAAAGAAACGGAATAGAGCTAAGTACAGGCAGAATCCTAGAGGAAAACCTGGTTCAGTCTGCTTCCCAACAGACACTGGGAGACAAATTCACTGATCACCAGGACAATAGCATAAAACGCAAGGCCAAATATACACTGGTGTTGCTTACCAAGAAGACAGTGAATGTTCCCGATTGCCCGAGTTACAGTTTTGACTTAAAATCGGCTTGAAAATCTATGGCAAGACTTGGAAATGGCTGTCTAGTAATGATCAACAACCAACTTGACAGAGCTTGAAGAATTTTAATAATAATAATGTGCAAATATTGTACAATCCAAGTGTGCAAAGCTCTTAGAGACTTACCCAGGTTTCACTGCCAAAGGCGATTCTAACACTTATTGACTTATGTAAATGAGATATTTCTGTATTTCATTTTCAATATGTGCAGAAATGTCATGTTTTCACTTTGTCATTATGGGGTATTCTGTGTAGATGGGTGATTAAAAAAATGTTTATCTGTTTTGAATTCAGGTTGTAACAACAAAATGTGGAACAAGTCAAGGGGTATGAATACTTTCTAAAGGCACTCTAAATAGGGCACAATTTTCATATTGATACAGGATGTTTACCCTCTCCTAGCTATAAACCGTGTTGTACCATGTTATTGGGGCTTACCCTGACTTGGTGGTTTGGGACAATTGTGACCTCCGAGGTGTAACGCTCCACGATGGGGGGGAACCCAATCTCCAGCTGGGCCCGGACATCCCCGTTCCTTCCCTTCACGACCCGGGACTTCTTACACCAAGGGACAAAGTGCTGGTACTGGTCCACACTGGCCACCACACTGTACATCTGCTCTGGAGTGTACCTGGATGGGGAAGGAGAGGGGGATCCATCAAGAAGATGCTCATAGGACTACTCAGGTACACTTTAAAAAAAGAAGCTAGGAGTAAACATTGGCCTGTGATATAGTAAAGATACAATATGCTCAGGTCTATTTCAATCCAACCACATGTTAACTGAAGGTTATTGGAGTTGAGAATAGGAAAGTGGGGCTTTAGAATCACCTCTGGTCAAAAGGGGCTGACAAGACAGAGACGAGTTGTGTGTGTGATGATGTCTCACCCTAGTATGCGGCTCTCAGAGTACTCCATCCTGCGGGCAGTGATGGCAGCAGCCAGGTTAATGAAGCTGCGGGAGGGTGTAGACCGGAGGAGGGGGGAGGACAGGAGCAGGGTGGCACGCCGTTCTGACAGTGCCCCACAGGTGCCCAGGTGTCTGGGAGGATGAGGAGAGGGAGAAAAGTATGTGTTCATCTGTGGTAAAGCACACTGGTCTTATGCTCAGATAGCTTTAGCCGCCTGCCTTGGTGACTTTTTTGTTTGATAGTCAATCTTTTCAAACTCCAGAAGAAAATAACAGTTTTAAAGTATTATAACAAAAACAATCTACATTATTTTGTCCCAGTTTGGTGAAAATAGTCTGACAGTGTGTTTAAATTCCAGACTTAAAACAATGAGATTGGACCAAACCCTTTCAAAAGCTCTATAACTTCTACTATGTAGTAGGCCTATCTAAAATGGTTACTAAACTCAAAGACAAATTTGATGGATAAAGTAAGACACCTGAGGGTTATGAACAGAGCATGTTGACTGGACATGTGTAGGAGCCTAGAAGACCTGCCAGAGGGACCCCCTTCCTCTCTCAGTCCTGTGACTCAACATTCCAATGCAACATCTCGCATTTGCCCGCTCAAAAAACACTGCCATACGAAATATCTCACTGCTTCAAAAATGAAACCACCAGCTTCTAGCCGAATTGATAACCTTCCCTACATAATCACCTAGGCCAGTGCTAAACTCTTTCACACATGACCCCATAGCCGCAGGAATATGTTTGGGGGGGAGCTGCAGATGGCTGTATCGTCTCCTAATAATACAGGAGTAGTAAAGGCCTAGTGCACTACCTTTGTGATTTTTTTTTTTTTTTTTTGTATTATTAATATATATTTTTAATTCAAAAATGTTCAGGGGGCCCTACTTCCCGGCCCTATGACCCCCTTTCATCATGAGGGTACATCTCCTGCCGCCCACAATTTATGCCTTCAACTTTTGTATTCTAAACATAATACAGAGGATTGATTGATTCTGCTGGTCAGAGTCTGGGAGACAGGCAGGCTGCCTCTTACTGGGGAAACATACTTTTTTTTAGCCTACTGCCTGACACAGAGAAACAGCAATTTTCCAATTCTGTACCCTACTAGAAACCATATATTCTAAGGTTTATAATGACGCTAAAGTTGTCTTTTAGCTCTTAAAAATGTACGCCAATATAGGCCAAAGCGTTATCAATCGTGAGATGTGCATCGTCACTTCGCAATAGAAACTTTCTCCATTTGGAAAAATATATAATTTTCTATATAATTCTTATTCGTGCTTATGCATTTAACATATTCAATTGTACTGCACTATTTTATTTGTTCCAAACTAGCTCAGATTTAACCAACTTTAATTGAATTATATATATATATATAAAAATTGTTTCTTATTTTGTTCGTTTATCCCCTACCTCTCTGCTGCACCATGCAGACCCTAGGGAGGAGCGTCCTAGGCCTACATTTTACACCAACGTCTCAGATTCAAAACGTATTTTTTAATGTACACAAATTAATTTGCGTTGTATTCCACAGATTCAACCATTGTGAAAAATAAATCAGCCACAGGCTACAGTTGGTAAATGATCAAAATAGCCTACACGTCGCCGGTTGCTGCAAACTTGCTGGAGGATTGCTCACCGGCATTTTTGCTCTTACCTGATATTTGCTCTGTTGGGATTTCCTTCAGACATCTTAACCAGTGCCCGGAAAAGAAGAGGGATGGTTTTGTTGGCCATGCTCGCAGTTTGTGGTAATGCAAATTCTCAAAGTTTGAAGAGAAGCGATGACTCCCTGCGTAGCCCGGCTTTGTCCAAGGTCTGCTATAAAATCATGTGGCACTCAGGTTGCATAAAATGGAGCCATAATGTGTGACGGGGGGGGGGGGGGGGGGGTTCTATGTCAGACGACCAATCGGAACGAAAGATAGGAGTGTTATAGGCTATTGAGTATTCATGATTCATCAATCAGTCATCAAGCTGTAAATTCCCATACAGACCATTCATTATTTTGAGTAGTTTCAGTTTTTCCTGTTCGCTATAGAGAACTGTACACACACACGCACGCACGCACGCACACACACACACACACACACACACACTCATTCAGTTGCCTACTGCAGGTATGAAAACTATATATCATGCTGTGTATTACCTAATTGACTTGACATTCAGATACACTATTCTTATATTTCATATTTCAATATTTTAGAGGAGATGGATTGATATTGTCAACTAATTCTCAATGTCACTGCCAGCAGCATGGGCAGACATTTATGTGTGGCTGGGCCAACATTTTCCAGCAAAAATACAGCACAAATTCCCCCGACATATTTAAGTGAAAATTAGTGCCATCACATTGCATAATTTAACACATAACACAGGATAAATGTGACCAAGAAACACCACAAATTTCCCTTGACAAACGAACCCGTTATTATTGCCAAGTAGTCAGCGCAAGTGCACAACTGTGCAACTAACTACACAACCGCTTACAACAACACCGCTGACAAAACAGGCCCACTGTCCTAGTACGACAGTAAACAAACATAATGGAATATACAACATGTCTATCACCTACATATTCAGAGAGAGAGAGAGAGAGAGAGAGAGAGAGAGAGAGAGGCAGAGAGAGCGTGAGAGATATACAGCACAGGAACAACAGGTGGATTCAGGACCATTGTCAGCGCATCCGCCAGACACCAGCTTGGATTGGATGCGCAAACAGCTTATGGCACAAATAAGCGAGGAAGAATAGAAGCCCTGAAGGTGTTTTCATTAAGCCCAAAACAGCACACTTTTTGCCATATGAAAACAGCCACCCACAATACAATACAATCACTTTAGGGCTATATCTTGAACTGTACGGCAGGTATGAAATGAATAGATTACTTTGAATAAGCAAACGCTACAGTATAGTCACTCAGGCGTAAAAACATGACATCATTATACATAATTCATTTATGACTAGCTCACTTGAATCAGCAAACATAAACTTGGCCTGCCCAGGCAGGCATGAAAACATGAAATCATCATATATAGCCTAATATCAAGGCGGGTATGAATACAGTAGCTCACTTTGAATCAAACACATATAAAAAACAGAAAATATCACATTCACATAAGTATTCAGACCCTTTACTCAGTACTTTGTTGAAGCACCTTTGGCAGCGATTACAGCCTCGAGTCTTCTTGGGTATGACGCTACAAGCTTGGCACACCTGTATTTTGGGAGTTTCTCCCATTCTTCTCAGCAGATCCTCTCAAGCTCTGTCAGGTTGAATGGGGAGCGTCGCTGCACAGCTATTTTCAGGTCTCTCCAGAGATGTTAGATCGGGTTCAAGTCCAGACTCTGGCTGGGCCACTCAAGGACATTCAGAAACTTGTCCCGAAGCCACTACTGCGTTGTCTTGGCTGTGTGCTTAGGGTCGTTGTCCTGTTGGAAGGTGAACCTTCGCCTCAGTCTGAGGTCCTGAGCTCTCTGGAGCAGATTTTCATAAAGGATTTAATTGTACTTTGCTCTGTTCATCTTTCCCTCAATCCTGACTACTCTCCCAGTCCCTGCAGCTGGAAAACATCCCCACAGTATGATGCTGCCACCACCATGCTTCACCGTAGGGATGGTGCCAGGTTTCCTCCAGACTTGACGCTTGGCATTCAGTCCTAAGAGTTCAATCTTGGTTTCATCAGACCAGAGAATCTTGTTTCTCATGGTCTGAGAGTCCTTTAGGTGCCTTTTGGCAAACTCCAAGCAGGCTGTTATGTGCCTTTTACTGAGGAGTGGCTTCAGTCTGGCCACTCTATCATAAAGCCTGATTGGTGGAGTGCTGCAGAGATGGCTGTCCTTCTGGAAGGTTCTCCCATCTCCACAGAGGAACTCTGCAGCTCTGTCAAAGTGACCATTGGGTTCTTGGTCACCTCCCTGACCAAGGCGCTTCTCCCCCGATTGCTCAATTTGTCTGGGCGGCCAGCTTTAGGAAGAGTCTTGGTGGTTCCAAACTTCTTCCATTTAAGAATGATGGAGGCCACTGTGTTCTTGGGACCTTCAATGCTGGCAAAAATATTTGGGTACCGTTCCCCAGATCTGTGCCTCGACACAATGCTGTCTCAGAGCTCTACGGACATTTTATGTGGTACCATATGATTGTGATATTACATTAGATCCCAGGAACCTCCTACTACATTTTTCAAAATGTCTGATTAGTCAGGAGACAATACAAACATTGAATTTTTATATATTTGAAGCCAGTGTTCAATCTGGCAGGGCCTCTGCCCAGACTGGCCGTGCCATGGCTTCACCTCTGGTCACTGCCCAACTACCCCCCAAATTGAATGGTCAAATTCCAATGCAGTGTTCTCAACACTGTCACAGTGATGCTATTGTGGAGAGTCAAAGTCCAAACCCACCATGCATGATGTGGGTGGGTGTTTCATGACGGAGGGGATGACTGAGACAGACGACCTGTCTGGTTATGATGCAAACCTGGACCTTGGTACGCTGACTGGTACACTATCTCCAACTGTGGGTTTAAACAAAGTCAGGGCAACTTGCAAATTATAGCAGGTTGACATGGGTCACATGACATGACCTACTGTACTGCAGGCCTAGAAAGAACATCCATATTGGTATTACCAATATTTCAGAATAACATTGCTTTAATCCACTATTTGATTAAAATAATTGAGGCTATACTGTATGTTGACCTCCCGCACTAATTAATGTCCTATTGCTTAGGCTATTATAAGGGCAGCTATAACACTGTTAGTCTAACTAACCACTTAATTATTAATGACCTATGTGGCAACATAGCCAGAAGTGGAGGAATTAGGTCGCATTCAGGATCGTCAGGCCTCTATTAGGCCAGCTTACCAAACAGCGATTGGACAGTCAATCCAATCAGAGATGGTAGGTACTGTACATATACGTACAGTGGGGAAAAAAAGTATTTAGTCAGCCACCAATTGTGCAAGTTCTCCCACTTAAAAAGATGAGAGAGGCCTGTAATTTTCATCATAGGTACACGTCAACCATGACAGACAAAATGAGGAAAGAAAATCCAGAAAATCACATTGTAGGATTTTTAATGAATTTATTTGCAAATTATGGTGGAAAATAAGTATTTGGTCAATAACAAAAGTTTCTCAATACTTTGTTATATACCCTTTGTTGGCAATGACACAGGTCAAACGTTTTCTGTAAGTCTTCACAAGGTTTTCACACACTGTTGCTGGTATTTTGGCCCATTCCTCCATGCAGATCTCCTCTAGAGCAGTGATGTTTTGGGGCTGTCGCTGGGCAACACGGACTTTCAACTCCCTCCAAAGATTTTCTATGGGGTTGAGATCTGGAGACTGGCTAGGCCACTCCAGGACCTTGTAATGCTTCTTACAAAGCCACTCCTTCGTTGCCCGGGCGGTGTGTTTGGGATCATTGTCATGCTGAAAGACCCAGCCACGTTTCATCTTCAATGCCCTTGCTGATGGAAGGAGGTTTTCACTCAAAATCTCACAATACATGGCCCCATTCATTCTTTCCTTTTCACGGATCAGTTGTCCTGGTCCCTTTGCAGAAAAACAGCCCCAAAGCATGATGTTTCCACCCTCATGCTTCACAGTAGGTATGGTGTTCTTTGGATGCAACTCAGCATTCTTTGTCCTCCAAACACGACGAGTTGAATTTTTACCAAAAAGTTATATTTTGGTTTCATCTGACCATATGACATTCTCCCAATCCTCTTCTGGATCATCCAAATGCACTCTAGCAAACTTCAGACGGGCCTGGACATGTACTGGCTTAAGCAGGGGGACACGTCTGGCACTGCAGGATTTGAGTCCCTGGCTGCGTAGTGTGTTACGGATGGTAGGCTTTGTTACTTTGGTCCCAGCTCTCTGCAGGTCATTCACTAGGTCCCCCCGTGTGGTTCTGGGATTTTTGCTCACCGTTCTTTTGATCATTTTGACCCCACGGGGTGAGATCTTGCGTGGAACCCCAGATTGAGGGAGATTATCAGTGGTCTTGTATGTCTTCCATTTCCTAATAATTGCTCCCACAGTTGATTTCTTCAAACCAAGCTGCTTACCTATTGCAGATTCAGTCTTCCCAGCCTGGTGCAGGTCTACAATTTTGTTTCTGGTGTCCTTTGACAGCTCTTTGGTCTTGGCCATAGTGGAGTTTGGAGTGTGACTGTTTGAGGTTGTGGACAGGTGTCTTTTATACTGATAACAAGTTCAAACAGGTGCCATTAATACAGGTAACGAGTGGAGGACAGAGGAGCCTCTTAAAGAAGAAGTTACAGGTCTGTGAGAGCCAGAAATCTTGCTTGTTTGTAGGTGACCAAATACTTATTTTCCACCATAATTTGCAAATAAATTCATTAAAAATCATACAATGTGATTTTCTGGATTTTCTTTTCTCAATTTGTCTGTCATAGTTGACGTGTACATATGATGAAAATTACAGGCCTCTCTCATCTTTTTAAGTGGGAGAACTTGCACAATTGGTGGCTGACTAAATACTTTTTTTCCCCACTGTAACTCAGAGGCTGGCTCTGTCTGTGCTGAAATTGTAGGTTAGGTCATAGGCCATAGCTCGCTCTGTGCTGTAATGGTATGTTCTTAGACTAGCGTTTGGCTCTTGAGTGTTGGAATATCACACTGTACTTTACATAACCCACAGAGGGTAAAATAAGACCTAGTTTGCTCTGTTGAGAGTGGTGACATTTTGTGTCACCTTTTTGTGCCAGTTTGGGGATGGAACGAAACAGGAGCCTGAAGTGAGAGATGTATTTGTCTTGAACTTAGGCTTTTAGAATTACAGTGTACTTCATTGTTTCCATTAGACTCAAATTCAACATTTTTTAAAAACAATTTGACCAGTGTCCGCAACTTCACAAAGGAGACAAAGGAGACAAAACAAACCATCACTTACAGTGACGTCTTTACGCTTTAGAGATGTCATCATCAGTCACCTGGCTGTATGTTTTACGTAGATGTGCCAATTATTTAACTTTATAGGCTTACCCCTCTTTCAAATCAGGAACTTTAACTACCCGATGGATAGGATTACTCTATACACCACCTGGTGGACAAAATAAAGAACATCTGTTGACTCATGTTGGATCATGTGAGAAACACTTCATTAATATTTACAGTAAATCAGTGAATAACACAGATTACAACACATAAACAGGTTAAACAGGGATGTTGATGAGGAGCTTGTATGCGGTCTCTTGGAGGTTGAAATCTCCTCCTTCAAACTGAAATAGTTGTCATCAGATTTCATGAGTCACATCATGGACCTTAACCAGAACAATAGAGACTGTAATTATCTCCTTGGGAACATAACATTGTGTGTATATGTGTGCGTGTGTGTGTGTGCGCGCGCAGACGTTCGTATGCATTGTTTGTGTTCAGTTTTTTGTTGCTTTGTAGCAATGTTTGGAGAGGAAGGACAGAGAACCTCTGGGTTAGAGATATTTCAAACATGTCCATGAAACAGGTCACAGAGCTAGAAAATAACATGAGGGAGAAAGTCTGTACATAGTTCAATGTCAGAACATTGTGAACTGGCAGGGAAAACATACTGGGCTGCATACTGTGTTGGGGAGTAGTGAACTACATTTAGTTAAACTAGTAATGTAACTACATTTTGCAATAGCTTGGTGGTAGTTGAACTTAATTCAAATATTGTGTGTTAATTACTGTTCTTTAGCATGTGGTGGTGTAGCTACTGGAACTTCTGTAACTACACATAAAATATGGGTGAAATAGGCAAGAATTTCCTTTGTTTTTCGACATCAGACCTGTCTATTTCTCACTTGAAATTAGACATTGTGTTGTGACTCCAGAGTGATCTGCTCTTGCAATTTGTCATCTATGACATTTAGATATGATCATTTATCACAAAGTAGTTTGGATGTAGTACTTTTGTCTATAAAAATGTATATTTCAAATCTTGTTAATATTAAGACAAATGTAATGTAATAGAAAAGTTGGGATTGTCCCGTCTTTCAAGAATCCCTGAGAGACAAATCCGCCTCACTCTCAGATAAATGAGTAGTACTCCTAGGTTTTACACAGTCAAATGTAACAATAACTACATCCTTTATAAAGAACTGTATGAATGATACATTTGTGACATCAATATTTACAAAATATATTTAAAAAAGCATTCAATACAGTAATATTTGACATTTTAATAATTTAGCAGATGCTCTTATCCAGAGCGACTTACAGTAAAAGTGCATTCATGTTAAGATAGCTAGGTGAGACAACCACACATCACAGTCAAAAATACAGGATACAAACATTTCATTCCATGCTAAACAATGGATATATAGCATTTAGCAACAAAAAAAAAACGAATTCTCATACACATACACTAAAATCTAAGAACAGTAATATCTTACACACACATGAAGGTACCCATAAGCAATCATTTCTGATGAAAAACATTGGTGGATATAGAGTTTTGGAAATAAACTCTTCAAATGTATAAGAGGGTTGTGACATCAAAGCAAAGCGTTGTGACATCATAGCAAAGCCCCCACCTTGAAGTTGGTGGTTGAACATTGTGTGTAAAGAAGACGATTTTGGATGTCCATGTTGTTGGCTGAAATGATGTGCTTGTGTGTGGCTCCAATGCAAATCATATGTATAACTTATGTATATAGCCTATGTATGTATAAAGTAAAGGGTTATATTACATTCTATAGTTTTATGGCTATTTTTGTTCCTCTTTCCCGTTGGTTGAGAAGATGATCTTGCTCATAGTTCTGATGTACTGGGACCCGTCCAGTGCTGAGATCTTAGGGCTGCTGAGGGGAAGGAGGGCATTGTTGGTGTAGTATCTGAATGCAGGGTTCGATGACTGGATGGCATCCAGAAATACCTATAGTGAGAGGGGTCCTGCTATCAAATCTACTCAAAAGTACTACTTACACTTCCATAGAAAATCTATAAATATCTAGTATCATATACATTATATGTATGTACATGCAGTATGCACTGGAGACAGGGAGGAGAAAGAGGGAGAGGAGCACCTAAATAACTAATTGATGTCAAGTAAGCACTAGGAATATTACCCCCTCTAGTGGTCCTTCTTGCTCACTGCAGACACACCACAGCCTACTGTACCTTCACAATATCCTCTGTGTCCTGAGCTGCATTCTGGAACACCATCCCACAGTGTTGCAGGTACGTGTCATAGAGGCTGCGTGTGTGGGCGTCGACCTGCTGCAGCGAAGAGTCCCCTGGCTCTGCCCTCTGCAGGTTGTCCAGGAAATCCGTGTTGACAGGGCCGCACTCAATAAGACTCACACTGCATAATGGTGGATGGAGAGAATCAATACCAACACAGAGTGTTGCACATACAGTGCACATCCAAAACGAAACACTGACAAAGGGATACATGAGCTGATGACCACTGTCTGGACTCACTGGATGTTGAAGTGCTGCAGGAGAATGGCCAGACTCTCACAGGCGCCCTCTACTGCAAACTTACTGGCACAGTACACCTCATTAAAGGGGAGTCCTACAATACAATCACACACAGATCTGTGATTATCATGGCAATAAATACTAAACAAAGCTCAAAATCTGACCTCAGATCAGTGTCTAAGGGCAATTTCATCCCACTCCCTCTCCTGTCACCCCAGCCCTGCTCTCTCTCTCTCACCCTGTAGCCCACCGATGCTGCCAGTGACCAGGATGCGTCCGTGGCCCTGGGCCTTCATCCCTGGTAGGAAGGCCTGGATGGTGCTGATGGTGCCCAGGAGGTTGACTTCCAGGATCTGCCTCATGGTGGCCAGGGACTGGGCCTCCAACGGCCCCATCAACCCCACCCCAGCATTACACACTGCCAACAAGAAGACCACAGACACACAGAAAGTCAGAGCACATGACATAATGTATGCTGTACACATGTAAAGAAATAGTCTTTGATGTAAAAATATGAAGGACATCTGTTCTTCTGTTTTGCGCACACAACCACACACAACCCCACAAACACACACACGCATGCACACGCGCACACACGCACACACACACGCACACAATATTACACTATTACTGTAAGTCATGACTCTGGCCGTACCCAGAATGTTCACCCTCTTCTCCCTGACCCTGTCCCTGGCATCCAGAATGGACCCCTGGTCAGTGATGTCCATCTGGAGGATGTCCAGGGTGTCCTTGTGCAGGCCCTTCACACAGTCCAGCAGACGCTCCTTCTTGGCAAGATTCCTCATGGTGGCATAGACTAAACACAGGGGATATCAGTGGTCAAGGACATCAGAGATTTCACCATCAGAGATCTACCATTAAACATGTACGGAACAAAAAGTATGAAACAGAGCTTTACAACAACATTATATTGTCATCATAGTTTCCAAAACTATAATTTTCTGTAATTACATTGTGATGCAGATAAACCAACCAAAACATGTTTTCTAATATGTGCCTGCCATGTAGTCAACAGGCATAATACTCAGAGACAGCTTACTGCTTCAAAGCCATTATGCAACAAACATGTCACGTATTGTACCAACGCTGTTTATTACATGATCTTACAGCACTGAATAAAATAAACGCTTTCTGTATGGTGGTCCTTGCAAGTCAGTCGCTGCTTACCTTTGTACATTTTCGCTGGATCCGAGGCCAGCCGGACGGCCAGACTGAGGCCTATCCCCGAGGAGCATCCTGTGATCAGCACCACTGTCTGCTCCATTGGGCTGCTGGTCTACACGTCCTCTGGGTCTGGTACCTAACGGAGAGATGAGGTCTGAGGGAAGGAGACGAGGAGATACACGAGGCAGCTCAGTAGGGTTTGATGAGGGGTGTGAGATGAGATGGTATGGGAAGAGATCCAGTTTGTTTTGTTTGCTGATGCTCAAAGTCATGTTTTCACTGTCTTCCCTATCACAAGGTCCCTAGAATATAAACATGCTCTCATTTCCCAGCCCAGGATGGATTTTTGCTAGGCCAGGTGTTCCCACGAGGTCTGTCTGTGGCCATCAACCCATCACCCGAGCCCTTTCACTCACTGGTTCAAAACATTCTCTAAGACCTAAACCTCAACTGGAGTTGTGCATAAAGGGTGTGAGCATTGAGCAAGTTGAGGAAGCTAAACTCCCAGGTAAAACATTGGATGGTCACTTATCATGGGCAAGTCATATTGACAAAGTTATTGTGAAGATGGGGAGGGGTATGTCTGTTATTAACAGATGTTCTGCGTTTTTGACACATAAATCAACTGTACTAGTTGTTCAGTCTCTGGTCTTGTCTTATCTTGATTACTGTCCAGTAACATGGTCCAGTGCAGCAAAGACAGACTTGGCAAAGCTGAAGATGGCTCAAAATAGAGCAGCACGCCTTTCCCTTAACTACATAGTGTATACAGAACTAACATCAACAACATGCATGCCAGTCTTTCCTGGTTGAGGGACTAACTGCTTCTCTTCTAGTTTTAATGAGAAATATTACTGTGATTAAAATTATTGATTGTCTGCATAATCAAATAACATTCAGCTCAGACACCCATACATACCCCATAAGACATGTCACCAGGGGTCTCTTCACATTCCCCAAGTCAAACACACAGACACTCTAACACACACATTATTTTTTGTTGTATTGTTTGTATTCTTTTTGTTGTTGTATGGTTTGTATATAGTTGTATTTAAAATGTGTGTGACTGTCCTTGTCTATCAGTGTTTTGTTACTTGTCATGTTTTGTGTTTTTTGTGGACCCTAGGAAGAGTAGCCACTGCTTCTGCAAAAGCTGATGAGGATCCAAATAAACAAATAAAATAAATATGACCCACTGATAGAGACTGGAGCTTTGATTTTGTCCTCAGTGTCAGTCAATCTATCACATCATTTGAAAAAAACTGCCAAACCTGAGGAAAATTATCCGGAACAATAAATATCCCTACAGCAGTTAGTTACTTTAACCAGGAGATGGAAGCACTGTCATTATCAATGTGTGCAGCACAGGAGCCCTAGCCAGTGGGCCCTCTGGTCAGTATCTCTGGTCACACTCAAACCTACACTGACCACACATTCTCCTAGAACACACAGTGGACCACTAACACTCCACCTAAAACAATTATGTTGAGAACAGCCAGTGAAGAACACAAAAGGGTCTTGGATAAAATAGAGACATTTGGAGTATAATTAGTCTCTCGTTGGCTATACTTGCCAACTGACACCCACACTTACCAGAAATGCATTGGCTGAAATTACTACATAGCCAGTAATTGAAAGCCTGTAAACCCCTGGTAGGATAGTTATAGGGCTCGTAGCGAGTGTCATGTAGATGCTCTTTGTTTTGGAGAACTGCAGTCTAGTGCTATGGTAGGGTAGGCTGTAACATTGTTTCAAATCCATCCTAAGAACTGTGCCATTTAAGTCCAGACCTCTAGGTAGAGGAAGTAAGTTATAGCACAAATGTTGATACATAGGCCTATGCATTCTCTTGCTGGAATATATAGGATAGGCCAGTGCTGAAACCTTGACATTTGACTTCTGAGAACTTATGCAGCAGGTTAGGAGAATAAGGTTAAGGAAAAGGATTAGGGTTAGCTAAAACGCAAACATTTTCAACTTTTTCACTATTTTGTGTGAGTGAAGTGAGTTCGGAAAAACTGAAAGTATGCATCTTAGAAATAGTTTTCACATACAAACATTATATGTCCGAACTCCGAATCAAATAGGCTTCCAAATAATAACATGGTGTGGTAGAACGTTTATTTTTATTGGAGAATTTCTGCATAAAGTCCCATCAGGTATACTGATTTCAGATGTGTCCATGTAAACAGGATTATTAGGGAAATCGTTCTTCTTGCAAAACATGTAAACGTTTAAATCAAAATATTATATTAAAGGGCGAATGCACTTCCTGATTTGGCCTGTTTTAGACTTGGTTAATTAAGAAATGTTAGCGGCCATGACTGAATTCAAACTTGATTTGGTTTCGGGGTGTGGTTTGATGTGGGTGTCGCTTGTGTGTGTTCGCAGGTGGGAAGAGTTAGCCAAATTATTTCACCAATTAGCTTCAGCTGGCTGGTGTGCGACCTCGTGGCAAAGTTGGTTTCCCTTTCGATAGCCTATCTCCGGGGCTAGTTAGAGACCTTCAACAAATTACACAATGTAAATGAGACAATGTTTTCATGTTGCACACCTTTTAGTCTTTTCATTAAATGCTTTCAATATTTGTATATGAATTTTTACAATTTAAAGTTGGTTTGAGGTTTTTAAGTAATCACGTCATCCAAAAACATTGGATGAACATAAAATGTTAATGTCTTCGGCTGCGAGTGATGAAAATAAATAAGCTTCAGTGAAAATGTAAATAATTTCATGGATGTTTTGTGCACAAATGTGATGACTAAAGTGTCTTATTATGATTTTTTTTATCTGACTTCTCTATTTGTCGTATATGGAAATTGTCTTTCTGGGCCAGGTGTCAGTTAAACTGCAGTACCGATAAAAGACTGAAGAAGCAGTCGAAACCGTGCTTCTAGACCAGAACCCTAGCACCTTGCTTACAGCCTGAACTGCCCTATGTCCTGTTCTCTTTACAACAATGAACCCAAATCTGACCAATCAGAATATAACAAAGTAGGGGCCTAACAGCAGTGGCTTAGAAAATAATATTTATCATAAAATAATCCTACACTGAATTTATGATCCTATTTACACATTGTAGTCAATTTTGACAGTAGAATACATGTTTCTGACACATATCGATGCCACATATAGGCTGTTTTCTAAGTGAGAAGTTGGTTTTTAGGGCAGTTGTTCTTTAATCATTCTGAGTATTCACAATAATCGTAGGCCTATTATTTTAATTTATTTTGCACCTGCGCCAGGTCACCTGACATTTGAGTTTGCCCTACATTTCCAATTGGAGTCAGAAGTGCATGGGAAAACGTGATATAGGTTAGTATTAAATATGGTATTCAGATCAGGGGCACCCAGCCCAGTAAAATTATTATTCAATGCAAATAAACCAGGTGCTCAATCCATCACGCAAATATTTGCTCGGTGGTGACGGTGACCCCATCCACAGTGGCCGTCTCCAGTCAACTCCTCCAGGTAAAAGATAATGGGGTTTGTTCATCTGCCAAGAAGGCGTCTGTCCAGACAGTCCTCGATTTCCTCCGATATAGATCACTTCCCCCCATGGCCATCGCAAATTCCAGGGCGCTCACAAGCCTGTCCATTAAGTGGCTGTCCATTAAAACACATTAATTTTCAGTGTGGATATTTGCTGATTAGATCTGCATGCCAAGACCATTAATCTCCGCCTGTCAGAAATGTGTACAGTACAGGCCTTTCTCCAGAGATGGCCAGTATTTCTGTTACATGTATTTGAAATATGTATTTCAATTACTTCTGAGTATTTTGTCATTTGTATTACACTGGGCTGAACTACACTCCAATGTATTTTGTAACAAGATACTTGAGAGAGCTGTAATATGTATTTTCAAAATACCAAATACTTTTCCATACCTTTTGTTTTATAGTGGTACACCATTTTGTGGCCCCCTTTCACCCTGCATTGGTATCAGAAATCTGACGACACTATGGTGTGATAAGAGTGTCTGCTAAATAAACTAAATATAAATGTGAATGTATAAATGGACAATTGCAAAGCATGCTGAGTATTATTCTAATAAGCTCTGCCCTGAAACAAGATCTTGTCTAGAAGGGATACAGCTTTTGTCAAAAGCAGGTTAGGAGAATTAACGAAGCAGGTTAGAAGAATTAACGTAGCAGTTTAGGAGAATTAACGTAGCAGGTTAGGAGAATTAGGTTAAACTGTATCCCATCTAGACATGACCCCGAAACAAGGCCAATAATAATACCCAGTGTCCAGAGTGACTGTAGATAAACAACATATCACAGTCATAGCAAGTAACCGTTACTGAGAATGTTGTTACTGTTCGGGCCGGCTACTTGCAAATGTATTTCTGTATTTTAAAATTCAAAATACGTGTATTTTGTAGTTTATTTTGATACATTGATCTTTATGGTATTTTCTAATTGTATTTAGCCATTTTTGCCCATCTCTGTTTGTCTGCCAGTAACAAGAGGGCCCCAGTGATACAGAGGGTCCATTATTAGGCTACTATGCTGTTCTGTGCATGTTTTGTGGTGTAGATGAAGGCCTAATGTTTGTAGGCCTAATAGATGCATCAGGTCATGCATAGTGTGTAGTGTGTGTTTAGAAAGACCTCCCGTGGAGTGCTTGCATAGTGGTGTTTGTGTCCTAATTATTGAATAAACACACAGTGTGATTTGCCCTCGCCACCTTCATGAGAGAAGCCTGGGAGCCGAGACTAGGTTTGCCCTATATTCAGTATTGTCTGTCTCTGTCTGTGTATGTTATGTCTATGTGTCCTACCATAGACTTTATAAATACTCACTAGGTGGTGATAAAGCCTCAATTTCCAATACAGTATTCATTTTATTTCACTGGATAGACCTACCTGGCTGCCCCATTTTCAAGAAATATTTATTTTAATGATTATGATAAATTTTTGTGGTTAACTGATTGAAGATTAGATTGCATTGTGTAATTTGTAAGGATTTGTTTTCCATATAGAATCAGATGATGCTGTTTGTATTTTGAAATAGGGTGCACCATTAGGCCTACGTGATTCCCTAAAAGTTCATGTATTAAAGATGTCATTGGATATGGTAACAGTGACCACATACACCACTAGGCATTTTCCTATTTTTCCTTTACAAGGCTGTGTCCTCTCTCCTTTTCTCTCTGGAGAGCTGAATTCCTCTTGACCAGCCAATGTTCCCTGGCTGCATCCTCATGCAACATTTCAATGGCCTGATTGTGATTGAGTACATAGCAACCCAAAAGTGATAGGGATTTAACTTGTTAGGATACAAATGTCTTGCTACTGGTGTATGGGGAAGTTACATTGACTGTCTGTGTAGAGTATGTTGTCTGTGGCACATGTTAGGGTGCATGTGATTTGACAGTAGCAGTTGTAAATAATGTATGTGTTTTGACAGTAGCATTGGTGAATACAGTATCTCTTTATGTACAGTATGTCCTGATTCTGTGAACCTGAGGGAAACAGTGGGGAAACCTTCATCTGCTACCCTCATCACATCCCCTGATGCGGTGCCTGTGTTTTCTCACACACACTTTCGGCCAATCAGCCTGTCCTAGCCGAGCCAATCAGCAGGGCGATGTGTGCTGCAAAACGTTCTACCATTGTGTCAGAACCCCATTCTGACAGTTTGGGGAAGTCCTGTGATCCATGGTCTACCGTAGGCTACTACGGCATGGTGCTGCCGTACATGTCCTCCCCTCCTGCCCTGCCTCAGCGGGTTCAGCGTGATCAGGTAGGAGGAGAGCATGGAGGTCTGGAAAATACCCCTCCTCAGCCCACCTCCACAACCAGACACCCACAATATACACACCTCCTTCAGGAGGCCCTATGGGCTGCTTAGAGACAGAACGGGTGCCCCATGTGCTAGGCTCTGTGTATGGGTGTTTCTCTCAGGAGAATGAATTTGGAGGATGTTTTGGAGATTAACCAGAAATGTCTGTCTGGCACTCCGAGGAAAGAGTCACTGTCATTGGTCTATGGGCAGAATGGAGATGGGCTAAGCCCCAGAGAGCTTGGCTAACCAAACATAGCTAAACGCATTGAATACGTAGACTAAAGAGAAAAGTCTACATTTAAAGACAGCAGCACATGCTCAATAGGATGTCCCATGTGAGAAAGATGAGCAGAAGTGAAACAACTGCAGATGTGTTGTGGTGACTGAGGTTGAACTGAAATGTCATGTTGCCATACCTAGACTTTTATAGATAGAAGTGAAAGTCTGATTCTCATCTGCACTCTCACAGTGAGAGGTTTCTTAAGGTGAGACTGAACAAACATTCTTGCACTGCAACTAATTCGAAATTTCAAATGGCCTAACTGTGAGGAAGTCCTCATGCTATATCGATTCTCATTGCATCGTCTCTCATCCTAATCCTTTATAGCTTTAAGGTCCATATACCTTCACAGTATAAGGCTTCACATGCTGCAATGTTATATCAATACGACTTGTATAACTCTTATAACATACAGTCTTCCCTGCTAACTTTACCAACAGCCCAACCCTCTTGCTTACATGTGTGAAACCAAAACCTGCTCTGCTGTCATTAACAGCATGTTCCACATTTCTCAGCTCAGATGAGGGTGACATTGTGGCTGTTTATCTTGTCTGTGAATAAGCTTCAGTGAAAATGTAAATAATTTCATGGATGTTTTGTGCACAAATGTGATGACTAAAGTGCCTTATTAGGATTTTTTTTATCTGACCTCTCTATTTGTCGTATATGGAAATTGTCTTTCTGGGCCGGGTGTCAGTTAAACTGCAGTACCGATAAAACACTGTAGAAGCAGTCGAAACCGTGCTTCTAGACCAGAACCCTAGCACCTTGCTTACAGCCTGAACTGCCCTATGTCCTGTTCTCTTTACAACAATGAACCCAAATCTGACCAATCAGAATATAACAAAGTAGGGGCCAGGTAGAAAATCTATCTTTCCGATTCCAAACAACTGATTCACCATATTTTAGAGCTAACAGCAGTGGCTTAGAAAATAATATTTCTCATAAATTAGGGCAGTTGTTCTTTAATCATTCTGACTATTCACAATAATCTTAGGCCTATTATTTTAATTTACTTTGCGCCTGCGCCAGGTCACCTGACATTTGAGTTTGCCCTACATTTCCAATTGGAGTCAGAAGCGCATGTTCCACATTTCTCAGCTCAGATGAGGGTGACATTGTGGCCGTTTATCTGTGATTGGCTGATAGGGGCTGTGCAGGTGGCTGTGTGTCACCTGGGCAGTGTGAGAGGAAGGAGATAGGGGCTTGTTTAGTAAAGGTTTCACTTTGAGATAATGCCTCTGTTGGATTCCAGTGTGATCACGTGATAGGGTGATATATTTCCTAAACAATGAAGATGCTGGTGGCACCACTGACCATAAGTTCAAGAACAATAACAATCAAAAAAGTGGTACTGAACAGAAGCTAACTGTGTGATAGTAAAAAATAATGAAAAATATGATTTATTGCCACATGCACTGGATAGGTGCAGTGAAATGTTATTATTATTATTATTATTATATTATTAAATGTGTTGTTTTACAGGGTCAGCCAAATTAGGGTTAAGTGCCTCACTCAAGGGTATATCGACAGATTTTTCACCTTGTCGCATCGGGTATTCAAACCAGTGACCTTTCGGTTACTGGCCCAGCATTCTAACCGCTAGGCTAGTCATTCGATCTGTAAAAATTGTAGAAATATGACCTTGATTTTCCTCTGATTATGACAAGGTAATAGGTACTGTATGGCACAGCACAGACATTGAATGCAAGGTCCAGACATTAGTGTTTGAGTTTACATAAACATATACAATCTATATCAATATGAAGATTTTAGAATTAAGAATTTGTCCTCGTATGATGCTGTCACGACTTCCGCCGAGGCTGCCTCCCCTCCTTGTTCGGGCAGGTTTCGGCGTTCGGCGTCACCGGCTTACTAGCTACTGCCGATCCATTTATCATCACTCCATTTGTCTTGTCTTCAATCACACACACCTGGTCCTTATCCCTCATTAGTCATTGTATAAGTGTTTCCTCTGCTTCCTTGTCTGTGTGGGTGATTGTTTATTGTGGAGGTTAGTGAAGCTCGGTGGAGCTTGTGTATTTTGTATCGACGGGAGAATTTTCCCGTGTGCCTTGTATTTTCCAGTGCGCCTGTTTTGTGCCCTGGAGTGGGTTTGACGCATTTCTGCGTAAACCTGTATTTTGCGGCTTAAAGCCTGTTATTCTGTGATTTACCCTCCTGCTCCTGACTCCTTCAACACCACCTCATCACAGAATCACCCACCCGCTATGGAGTCAGCGGGAGAGACGCGAATGCCTGGAGTCGTGGAACGGGTCCAGGAGCATTCAACTATGCTAGCCAGCTTGGGTGAAGCGATGGATCGGGTTCTTCAGGTCGTCCAACGCCTGGAGAGGAGAGAGCCCGATCCGTTGAGACCAGCTGTCCAACCGGATCCTGCCACCTACACCCCAGCACCCAGAGGGATCCAGATATCCCGACCACGGGAGTTCGACGGGACAGCGGCGCTGTGACAAGGATTCCTTCTCCAACTGGGGCTCTACTTCTCCAGCATCCGGCCAGTCCCATCGGAGCGAGAGAGGGTGTCCGCCCTCGTCTCCTGCCTCTCGGGGAAAGCCCTGGAATGGGCCAACACGGTGTGGAACGAAGGAGGAGCCGCGTTGGCGAACTACGGGGAGTTCGCTCGCCTCTTCCGGGCGGTCTTCGATCACCCGCCCGAGGGTCGAGAGGCGGGCGAGCGGCTGGTCCACCTGAGGCAGGGGATGAGGACTGCGCAGGACTTCGTATTGGAGTTTCGAACTCTGGCAGCTGGGTCCGGGTAGAACGAACGGGCCCTGATCGACCATTTCCGGTGCCATCTACGAGAGGACGTCCCACGGGAGCTAGCCTGCCGTGACACCATGTTGTCCTTCTCGCAACTGGTGGACATGGCCATTCGTTTGGACAACCTGCTGGCAACCAGAGGACGTCCTGGAGGAGGTCTGCCCGTTTCCATCCCGGCCAACTCGGATCCAGAACCGATAGAGATGGGTGGAACCACTAGCCGAGAGAGCGGAGGACGACAGCGCCAGTGCCACTCTGGTGGCGCGAAGGGACATTTCACCACACGTTTTCGTCAATGCTCTTCTGGGTTTGGAGGCGGCAGGCAGGGCACTCTCGCATCACCCCAGGTATCGAACACCCACACTCATTCAGAGCCCTCTGCTGCGCACTGTAAAATACATATCTCCTTTCCTGAGCACATGGTAGTTCCCCAGTGTAAGGCGCTAGTCGATTCAGGCGCAGCTGGGAACTTTATGGACAGGGCATTCGCACACCGTATAGGCATTCCATTGATCCCCCTATCCATTCCACACCCCATCAGAGCACTTGATAGTCGACCATTAGGGTCCGGGTTAGTTAAGGAAGTTACTGCACCAGTCACTATGATTACCCAGGAGACTCATTGTGAGCAGGTTACTTTTTCCATTATTGAGTCTCCTGCTTTCCCTGTGGTATTAGGTATCCCTTGGCTAGCACTCCACAACCCCACCTTCTCATGGCAGCAGAGGGTTCTCACGGGTTGGTCATGAGAGTGTCAGGGTAGGTGTCCAGGTGTTTCCGTTGGTGCAACTACGGTGGAAAGTCCAGACAGTACCTCCACCGTGCGCATTCCCCCTGAATACCTCGATCTGGCGCAAGTGTTCTCTAAAACGCAGGCGACTAAGTTACCACCTCATCGGGCGGGGGATTGCGCGATAAACCTCCGGGTAGACGCTGTACCTCCCAGGAGTCATATATACCCCCTGTCACAGGCTGAAACGGTGGCTATGGAGACATATGTCACAGAGTCTCTGCGCCAGGGGTATATACGTCCCTCCACTTCACCCGCCTCCTCAAATTTCTTCTATGTGAAGAAGAAGGACGGAGGTCTGCGCCTGTGCATTGATTATCGACCACTGAACAGGGAGACGATAAGATTTAGTTATCCTTTCCCCCTCATTCCTTCAGTGATTGAATCAATGCATGGGGCGCACTTCTTCACCAAATTATGGGGCCATTCAAAGTCCTGAGGAGAGTCAACGAGGTCACTAATAGGTTATTACTTCCCCCTGATTACCGTATTAACCCCTCGTTTCATGTGTTTCTCCTCAGGCCGGTGGTAGCTGGTCTGCTCCAGGAGTCTGAGGTGCGGGAGGTCCCTCCACCTCCTCTGGACATCGAGGGGGCCCCGGCGTACTCTGTCAGTTCCATCCTGGATTCGAGGCGTCGGGTGGGGGTCCTTCAGTACCACGTGGAGTGGGAGGGGTACGGTCCGGAGGAACAGTGCTGGGTCCCGGTGAGGGATATCCTCGATCCCTCCATGTTACGGGATTTCCACCGTCGCCATCCGGCTCGCCCTGCTCGCCCTGCTCCGCGTCCTCCTGGCCGTCCCCGAGGCCGGGGTTGGCGCGCTGCTGGAGCCACGCGTCAAGGGGGGGGGTACTGTCACGACTTCCGCCGAGGCTGCCTCCCCTCCTTGTTCGGGCAGATTTCTGCGTTCGGCGTCATCGGCTTACTAACTACTGCTGATCCATTTATCTTCACTCCATTTTTCTTGTCTTCAATCACACACACCTGGTCCTTATCCCTCATTAGTCATTGCATAAGTGTTCCCTCTGCTTCCTTGTCTGTGTGGGTGATTGTTTATTGTGGACGTTAGTGAAGCTGGGTGGAGCTTGTGTATTTTGTATCGACGGGAGAATTTTCCCGTGTGCCTTGTATTTTCCAGTGCGCCTGTTTTGTGCCCTGGAGTGGGTTTGACGCATTTCTGCGTAAACCTGTATTTTGCGGATTAAAGCCTGTTATTCTGTGATTTACCCTCCTGCGCCTGCAACAACACCTCATCACAGATGCATTTTGCATCATATGATGCTGCGTTTTGCATCATATGGGGAAGATTTCTGTATTTTGAAAGTTACATATCTTGAAAACTTCATTGCTGACAAGCAATAATGGACTAAAAAAAATTGCTTTGGGGTGGAATTTTCCTTTAACTGTTGTACATTTTTGCAATAAGAAAATGACCTCAGATTTATCTCATCCGGTTGAGATGCTATCCTCTAGTGATATTTACTGAAACTGGCAGACAGAGGAGGGCATGCAGGTTACCTTTTGTCTCTGGTATCGTAAATAAAGTTCTGACCATGCTGGACCAGCATACACACATAAAAAAGGTTATTTACTGCTGTGATGGTTGTGAAGAACCATCCTGTTCTTTCCCTCTCTACCATGTTTTCCTTTTATGCCATGAAATGCTACACTGTTAAAAATGTACTGTAATTGTACAGTACACTACAGGCAACTGGTTGCAGTGAAAGTAAGGTAAACAACAAGTTACAGAATTTTTACAGCTGAATGAAGGTGTTATTGCTGTAAAAGGACAGTATGCTGCTGAATGCTGGTTACTTGAGACTATACCTCACTTTGGGTTTGAACTCAATATGACACATTACATTACAATGGAACGATTTGATTAGTGTAATGTTGGCTAGCTACATAGTTGTATTTGTATCAAAGATAAAGGTGTAGTATAGAGTAACTATCGAGGTTAGCTAGCCAGCTATATTCGTTCGCAGCGACGCCATTTTTCAAACAAAGTCAACACCGCAGCCATTGCTAGCTAGCCAACACTACCAGCACTGTAGCAACTAAATACAATATCCTTTTAGCCAGCTACATTCGTTCGCAGCGACGCCGTTTTTCAAACAAAGTCATCACCGCAGCCATTGCTAGCTAGCCAACGCTACCAGCTGGCAGTACTATAGCAACTAAATACAATATAATTTTAGCCAGCTACATTTGTTCGCAGCGACGCCGTTTCTCAAACAAAGTCAACACAGCAGCCATTGCTAGCTAGCCAACGCTAGCAGTACTATAGCAGCTAAATACATTATCTTTGTGCTAGCTAGCCAACGTTTAATTATTGCTGCGTTATGAAAGGAACTAGACACGGACACAAATTATCTGTTTAGCGTGTTAACACACTATTGGTAGTTTGTTGTAACCAAGTATTGGTGCTAAACCATGTGTTATTGGATGCTAGCATGCTAGTTAGCTATGGCGTCATAGTTAGCTAGCTGAATAAAGTAAGTTGAGTCTATTCCTTGAAACATTGAACCGCTGTAGCTTACAACAATTCTAATTTCTAAAGTGGAAGTTGAGAGAGTTTTATTCGGGTGTTTCAGTGAAACAATTATAGTTTCTGAGGTGGAAGTTGGGAGAGTTATATTTGGGAGTTGTGGTAAGGGAGGCCCCGCTCTCTCCTTTCCCAGATGTTTAGTTCATTTCATTCCGATCTCCTCTGCATTATTGTAGCCATTTGCTACAGCCTGTCAACTATGCCTCTGCCTATCCCTGTTCTCTCCTCTCCGCACAGGCTACACAAACGCCTCACACCGCGTGGCTGCTGTCTCTCTAACCTGGTGGTCCCTGCACGCACCACACACCTGGAGTTCCAGGTCTCAGGCAGCCTCTGGAACTGCCGTTCTGCTGCCAACAAGGCTGACTTCATCCCAGCCTATGCTACCCTCCAGTCCCTCGACTTCCTGGCGCTGACGGAAACATGGATTACCACTGAAAACACTGCTACTCCTACTGCTCTCTCCTCGTCTGACCATGTGTTCTCGCATACCCCGAGAGCATCTGGTCAGAGGGGTGGTGGCACAGGAATCCTCATCTCTCCCAAGTGGACATTCTCAATTTTTCCACTAACCCATCTGTCTATCTCCTCATTTTAAATTCCATGCTGTCACAGTCACTAGCCCATTTAAGCTTAATATCCTTGTCATCTATCGCCCTCCAGGTTCCCTTGGAGAGTTCATCAATGAGCTTGACGCCTTGATAAGCTCCTTTCCTGAGGATGGCTCACCCCTCACAGTTTTGGGGGATTTCAACCTCCCTACGTCTAGATTTGACTCATTTCTCTCTGCCTCCTTCTTTCCACTCCTCTCCTCTTTTGACCTCACCCTCTCACCGTCCCCCCCTACTCACAAGGCAGGCAATACGCTTGACCTCATCTTTACTAGATGCTGCTCTTCTACTAATCTCACTGCAACTCCCCTCCATGTCTCCGACCACTACTTTGTATCCTTTTCTCTCTCGCTCTCCTCCAACACTACTCACTCTGCCCCTACACAGATGGTAATGCGCCGCCGCAACCTTCGCTCTCTCTCTCCCACTACTCTCTCTTCTTCCATCCTATCATCTCTTCCCTCTGCTCAATCCTTCTCCCTCCAATCTCCTGATTCTGCCTCCTCAACCCTCCTCTCCTCCCTTTCTGCATCCTTTGACTCTCTGTGTCCCCTATCCTCCCGGCCGGCTCGGTCCTCCCCTCCAGCTCCATGGCTTGATGACTCATTGCGAGCTCACAGAACAGAGCTCCGGGCAGCTGAGCGGAAATGGAAGAAAACTAGACTCCCTGTGGACCTGGCATCTTTTCACTCCCTCCTCTCTACATTTTCTTCATCTGTTTCTGCTGCTAAGGCCACTTTCTACCACTCTAAATTCCAAGCATCTGCCTCTAAACCTAGGAAGCTCTTTGCCACATTCTCCTCCCTACTGAATCCTCCTCCCCCCCCCCCCCCCTCCTCCCTCTCTGTGGATGACTTCGTCAACCACTTTGAAAAGAAGGTTGACGACATCCGATCCTCGTTTGTTAAGTCTAATGACACTGCTGGTCCTGCTCACACTGCCCTACCCTATGCTTTGACTTCTTTCTCCCCTCTCTCTCCAGACAAAATCTTGCGACTTGTGACTACAGGCCGCCCAACAACCTGCCCACTTGACCCCATCCCCTCCTCTCTTCTCCAGACCATCTCCGGTGACCTTCTCCCCTACCTCACCTCGCTGATCAACTCATCCTTGACCGCTGGCTATGTCCCTTCCGTCTTCAAGAGAGCGAGGGGTTGCACCCCTTCTCAAAAAACCAACACTTGATCCCTCTGATGTTAACAACTACAGACCAGTATCCCTTCTTTCTTTTCTTTCCAAAACTATTGAGCGTGCCGTCTTTAGCCAACTCTCTTGCTATCTCTCTCAGAATGACCTTCTTGATCCAAACCAGTCAGGTTTCAGGACTGGTCATTCAACTGAGACTGCTCTTCTCTGTGTCACGGAGGCTCTCCGCACTGCTAAAGCTAACTCTCTCTCCTCTGCTCTTGTCCTTCTAGACCTGTCTGCTGCCTTTGATACTGTGAACCATCAGATCCTCCTCTCCACCGTCTCCGAGCTGGGCATCTCCGGCGCGGCTCACTCTTGGATTGCGTCCTACCTGACCGGTCGCTCCTACCAAGTGGCGTGGCGAGAAGCTGTCTCCGCTCCACGTGCTCTCACCACTGGTGTCCCCCAGGGCTCAGTTCTAGGCCCTCTCCTGTTCTCGCTATACACCAAGTCACTTGGCTCTGTCATATCCTCACATGGCCTCTCCTATCACTGCTACGCTGACGACACACAACTAATCTTCTCCTTTCCCCCTTCTGATAACCAGGTGGCGAATCGCATCTCTGCATGTCTGGCAGACATATCAGTATGGATGACGGATCACCACCTCAAACTGAACCTTGGCAAGACGGAGCTGCTCTTCCTCCCGGGGAAGGACTGCCCGTTCCATGATCTCGCCATCACGGTTGACAACTCCGTTGTGTCCTCCTCCCAGAGTGCGAAGAGCCTTGGCGTGACCCTGGACAACACCCTGTCGTTGTCAGCTAACATCAAGGCGGTGACCCGATCCTGCAGGTTCATGCTCTACAACATTCGGAGAGTACGACCCTGCCTTACACAGGAAGCGGCACAGGTCCTAATCCAGGCACTTGTCATCTCCCGTCTGGATTACTGCAACTCGCTGTTGGCTGGGCTCCCTGCCTGTGCCATTAAACCCCTACAACTCATCCAGAATGCCGCAGCCCGTCTGGTGTTCAACCTTCCCAAGTTCTCTCACGTCACCCCGCTCCTCCGCACACTCCACTGGCTTCCAGTTGAAGCTCGCATCTGTTACAAGTCCATGGTGCTTGCCTATGGAGCTGTGAGGGGAACGGCACCTCCGTACCTTCAGGCTCTGATCAGTCCCTACACCCAAACGAGGGCATTGCGTTCATCCACCTCTGGCCTGCTGGCTCCCCTTCCTCTGCGGAAGCATAGTTCCCGCTCAGCCCAGTCAAAACTGTTCGCTGCTCTGGCACCCCAATGGTGGAACAAGCTCCCTCACGACGCCAGGACAGCGGAGTCACTCACCACCTTCCGGAGACATCTGAAACCCCACCTCTTTAAGGAATACCTGGGATAGGATAAACTAATCATTTTACCCCCCCCCCCCCCAAAAAAATAAAAAAAATAAAAACAATAAAAACAATAAATAAATAAAAAATTGGTAAAGTGGTTATCCCACTGGCTATAGGGTGAATGCACCAATTTGTAAGTCGCTCTGGATAAGAGCGTCTGCTAAATGACGTAAATGTAAATGTAAATGTAACTCAGAACCGCTTGGTTCCTAGTGACCTGAATTTCCTGCTATGCCACCAGGTCTGTGGGCATGACAGAGATTGTACACAGATTTAATGGCAAGATTACAGTTCTGCACAAAGTTCCCCAGAATCAAGTCCAAAATTATCTGATAACGCTAATGTAAAAAAATAATAATAATAAACGTGCTCAGGGACACTTGATGTAAAGTGTGCATAAATGCTTTGGGGATTTGAACTTGAAAGCTTTTGGGTGGAAGTTTCAAGTTTCAAACTTTATTCGCCACGTGCATAGGATACAGGTGTAAAACAGTACTGTGAAATTCTTACCTTGAGAGCGTTTTCCCAACAATGCAGTGATAATAATAATAATAACATAGATAATAATACAAAATATAATACAAAATATAATACAAATAAAAGACACACAAGAACTATGTTGTGAATTAGAAACACTAGCTACACAAACAATGTGTCATTTAGCTATATTTAACTGGCTTGCTTCAACAGAGATTAGGCTTTTGGAAAGAGCTTGACATCGGCAAGTCCTCGTCCTGGTAAAGTTGTCAGTCGGACTTCTGAGGGAAAAAAGTATTTGATCCCCTGCTAATTTTGTACGTTTGCCGACTGACAAAGACATGATCAGTCTATAATTTTAATGGTAGGTTTATTTGAACAGAGAGAGACAGAATATTAACAACAAAATCCAGAAAAACGCATGTCAAAAATGATATAAATTGATTTGCATTTTAATTAGGGAAATAAGTATTTGACCCCTCTGCAAAACATGACTTAGTACTTGGTGGCAAAACCCTTGTTGGCAATCTCAGACGTTGTAGTTGTAGTTGGCCACCAGGTTTGCACATATCTCAGGAGGGATTTTGTTCCACTCTTCTTTGTAGATCTTCTCCAAGTCATTAAGATTTCGAGGGTGACATTTGGCAACTCAAACTTCAGCTCCCTCCACAGATGTTCTATGGGATTGAGGTCTGGAGACTGGCTAGGCCACTCCAGGACCTTAATGTGCTTCTTCTTGAGCCACTCCTTTGTTGCCTTGGCCGTGTGTTTTGGGTCATTGTCATGCTGGAATACCCATCCACGACCCATTTTCAATGCCCTGGCTGAGGGAAGGAGGTTCTCACCCAAGATTTGACGGTACATGGCCCCGTCCATCGTCCCGTTGATGCGGTGAAGTTGTCCTGTCCCCTTAGCAGAAAAACACCCCCAAAGCATAATGTTTCCACCTCCATGTTTGACGGTGGGGATGGTGTTCTTGGGGTCATAGGCAGCATTCCTCCTCCTCCAAACACGGCGAGTTGAGTTGATGCCAAAGAGCTCCATTTTGGTCTCATCTGACCACAACACTTTCACCCAGTTCTCCTCTGAATCATTCAGATGTTCATTGGCAAACTTCAGACGGCCCTGTATATGTGCTTTCTTGAGCAGGGGGACCTTGCGGGTGCTGCAGGATTTCAGTCCTTCACGGCGTAGTGTGTTACCAATTGTTTTCTTGGTGACTATGGTCCCAGCTGCCTTGAGATCATTGACAAGATCCTCCCGTGTAGTTCTGGGCTGATTCCTCACCGTTCTCATGATCATTGCAACTCCACGAGATGAGATCTTACATTTACATTTACATTTTAGTCATTTAGCAGACGCTCTTAACCAGAGCGACTTACAGGAGCAATTAGGGTTAAGTGCCTTGCTCAAGGGCACATTAACGTCATTTAGCAGACGCTCTTAGCCAGAGCGACTCACAAATTGGTGCGTTCACCCTATAGCCAGTGGGATAACCACTTTACAATTTGGGGGGGGGGGGGGGGGGGGGGGGGGGGGGGGGGGGGGGGGTTAGAAGGAATACTTTAGCCTATCCCAGGTATTCCTTAAAGAGGTGGGGTTTCAAATGTCTTCTGTGTCTGGAGCCCCAGACTGTTGTCACCTTCTCACCAAGCTGCTTGGCGACTGTCTTGTACCCCATTCCAGCCTTGTGTAGGTCTACAATCTTGTCCCTGACAGCCTTGGAGAGCTCTTTGGTCTTGGCCATGGTGGAGAGTTTGGAATCTGATTGATTGATTGCTTCTGTGGACAGGTGTCTTTTATACAGGTAACAAGCTGAGATTAGGAGCACTCTCTTTAAGAGTGTGCTCCTAATCTCAGCTCGTTACCTGTATAAAAGACACCTGGGAGCCAGAAATCTTTCTGATTGAGAGGGGGTCAAATACTTATTTCCCTCATTAAAATGCAAATCAATTTACAACATTTTTGACATGCGTTTTTCTGGATTTTTTTGTTGTTATTCTGTCTCTCACTGTTCAAATAAACCTACCATTAAAATTATAGACTGATCATTTCTTTGTCAGTAGGCAAACGTACAAAATCAGCAGGGGATCAAATACTTGTTTCCCTCACTGTAGATGGCAAGCAAATCAAACAATATTTTAATATAGCCATCTAGTTTATCACCTGAAAGTTAGCTTGTTAACTAGCCATATTGGCGTGATCTGTTATTAGCTAGCTAGCCAATTTGATGTGGTATATCAATCAATGTAGCCTATCATGTCTGTCAGCAGCAATTGTGATTAAACACTCTTAAAACAATGTTAAAAAGGGGATAATGTTAACTAACTTCGCTAGGTAGGCCTACATTGGTTGGAGAAAAAAGTACATTAGGTCTACTTACCACTATGTGTAGCCAACTGAACAAAGTCTTTACCGGTAGCTTGCAAAGTAAACATTATTAGCTAACAGTACATCAGCAAATGCGCCCTTCTGCTGCTTGACAGGCAGCGCCCACAAAGGATGGGAAATTAACCTAAACCACTCATAGGCAAAGCAATGGGAAGTAGGGGTGCTGAGGGTTCTGCAACACCCCCTGAAAATCAGAATAAAAAAACAATATTAAATGTGTGTTTTTTTCACAGAAGGAGTCATTTGATAACAATAACACATTGAATCAACTGTAAAAATACTGTATTTTTACTGCTACCCAGCAGCCAGTAACTTAATGTAAAATTATAGGTAATTTTTTACAGTGTGTGCCATAAGCACATCTGACGTATCTTATAAGTATAACTGTGAACCTGTAATTCATTTTTACTTGGAACCAGAGGGTTCTTCATGAGAGGGTTCTAAAATGGAACTCAAAAGGCTTTCCCTACCTACAGGGACAAATCAAAGGGTTCTACGTGGCACCCAAAAGGGTTCCCCCATAGGGACAAATGACAAGACGTCTATTGGTTGTAATCTTTTAACACTCTTTATCACACCCACATATCCAGTGGTGTAGCAGGAAATTAAGGTTGCTGGCACCCGAGAGGTTGTGAGTTCAAATCCCAAGTGAGGTTGACCCCCAAATAATCTGAATTTTGCTGGTTTGCAAAACCACGCCCATTATGATCATATTTCCCAGCATGCTCAATTGCTGTTTGATTTTTATGAATGTTTTTTCTAATGTCTGTGTTTTTGCATGTACATTGATTAATGAATCAATCAATTAATTGATCTTATGCTACACAAATATAAATAACTGTAACAATGACGCTGTTAGTCGAGAAGCAGGTGCAGGTGAAACGTTTAATAAAACAACAAACAAGACAGCGTAACAGTGGCGATAAAGCATGAACAATACCGACTGAGGAATGAACGTAAGGGAGGGATAGATAAAGGGGAGATAATGCGAAAGGTAAAGGAGTCGAGGTTTGAATGATAATGATCTGCAGGTGCGCGTAATGATGGATGCCAGGTGTGCGTAATGATAAATCCCAGGACTGGTGGTTAGTATTCCGGCGACGTCGCACGCCAGAGGGGAGGAGCAGGGGTAGACTTGACAATAACATACTTTTTCCTAAACTAATCCATTCCCGTCTCATTTCTTCATCTTTCTAACCCTGGCAGTCATTCTGTATGCAGATTGTGGGAATCCACTCTGGCTGGATTCCAACAGAAATTAAACAGCACTTTGCTTAGCCATCATAATGTGACTTGATGCTGGTTTTGCTTTAGCTTATGCTGGTCACCAGTGTCCAAAACACAGCGAAGGCTGGTCACCAGCGAAAAACACAACGAAGGCTGTTCATCAGTGAAAACACAACGAAGACTGGTCACCAGTGAAAACACAACTAAGGCTGGTCTGCCAGCATAACCAGCTAGACCATGCTGGTCAGACCAGTTTGACAGCTAGACAATGCTAGTCAGGCCAGCTTGACCAGCTAGAACATGCTGGTCAGACCAGCTTGACCTGTATCCAACCAGCACTGACCAGCATAGACCAGCATGGACCAGCATAGACCAGCATGGACCATCTTGAAATCTATGCTGGTCTATGCTGTTTTTTTTCCACAGGGAATGTAACCACATCATAGAAATAAAAGTGTTTATTATTATAGAATAATGATAACCCTGATGACAATGATGATGATTACTGGTAGGTTTTTCCCTTACAGTTTGTGAATGAGACTAGTGGCCTTGCCATGCTCAGTTGGTAGAGAATGGCGCTTGCAATGTCAGGGTTGTGGGTTCGATTCCCACGGGGGGCCAGTATGAAAAATGTATGCACTCACTGACTGCAAGTCGCTCTGGATAAGAGCGTCTGCTAAATGACTAAAATTTAAAATGTAAAATGTGGATGATAGAGAGTTGATAGAGAGCTGATGAGAGATAAGATATGTGACTCAGGAAACTAGGCATATGTTGCACATCACTACTTCACAGGAGCGGCATTTGAACATAAACATTAATTTTTTTGCAAAATGCGTTTTTTGGCAGAAATGCCTTCTGGAACATGTGAACTTTCATGTGCCTTAATAACAAACTTGTATTCCATCCATAAAAATACGAATACAATTGTTAAATTATGAGCCTAGTTGGTTTAGCCATGGAAAAAGACAGGAACCTTCCCACTAGCCATGATTGGCTGAGATAATGGATAGGCTGGACATGCCAGGAGATGAGTTTGGATTGGTCTGCCATGTAGCTTGCTTCTGTCTATAACGTGAGCTGTTCAGTATGTGTTGACAGTCCTTTCTACCGTGCCGTTTTTGAAAGATATAACGTTAGCCATCGAGAACCATAAAAGATTTGCTACGTTTCTAACAACATTGATGCCCTGAATTTAGCAGGCGCTATTGACAGTTCAGTTGGAAAAGTGATGGGCTACTTTTAGCACACGCCACGGTCAGTGTGAACCGGAGTGACTTGACACAACGCTGGCCAAACAAGATGTAGCTACAAACAAAACAGAGTTAAATGGTTCCAGTCTGCCGTGAAGCGTTCATCCATGTATACGGGTAAGACTCTAGCTACATTTTCAGATATACGTTTCTAATTTTGTCAGAAAGTTGTTTTTATTGCAAGTTAATGCATACTTTTAGTTAGCTAGCAGAAGTTAGCTTGCTGACTCGCTAGCTAACGTTACGTATATGATCTGTGTAGTACTATTATTCAAATCAGAAGTCCATTTGCATTGCTAGTTATAGCCTAATGTTAGCTAGCTAACATTGAACCAAGTTTGTTAGCTTTAGCTACCTGCAGATTCATACTACAGCTATGACAATGTTTGTATTGGTAATAGTATGAGTTGGGATTATGCCAGTTAATTGTTTAGCTAGCTAGCTACCTAGCTAGCTACATGTCTAAACAAAAGACTCCACTACGGCCAGATTATTACATGACCCATCAAATTAGCCAGATGTGTCTGGGGCTGATTACGGCAATCTATGTATTTCATGAACATGTGTACATGTCTAGACAATAGTGACCCATCCACTTAGCTAGATGTGGCTGGGGGGTGGTTATAGCATTTCCTTCACATGACCCATCAATTTAGACAAGTGTGTCGGGTAAGCGTCATCTAATAATGATAAAATATTGATAAAATATTTTTATCTAACCACTTCACAGTACTGTTTACACCTTCTGTATCCTGTGCATGTGACAAATAAATAAATGTTATTTGATATGGTGTGTGTTTACCACATTGCCTCACATGTGAATCCTTAAAGAGATGGGTGGGGCTAAGGCTTAAGAGGGTGTGAATGATGCTGAATGGGTGTAGACAAAGAAGAGCTCTCCAGTAGGTGTACCAAAACATTCAAGGGCAATTTTCTCAAAAGTGGGGTTACAAGTTTATCAACTTTCAAAGCAGAATTACTTTCCTGTTGTTCCCCAACTGCAGTGTATAATACACCAGTTTCTAGCTCTGAGTCTCTACTGTTATCCAATGTAAAAAACACAATTTCAAATTTTGCTACATAAGACCGAATCGAGGCGGTCGGTCACATATTGTAGATCTTGGTGGGATATATGGGGTAAAAATGTAAGGTATTTCTCCATTCTGTGAAACCCATCAGGTCTGCAGGGACAGTGGTGGGAGATTGAAAGAATTCCCCCCTTTGAGAGAATTTAATCCAAAATGGTAAAAACCAAGGAGCTATAACTTTATATGCCTGCTTAGTGCTTATAAACCACAAACAGATGG
The DNA here is from genome assembly GCF_964263955.1 of Coregonus lavaretus. Classification (NCBI taxonomy): domain Eukaryota; kingdom Metazoa; phylum Chordata; class Actinopteri; order Salmoniformes; family Salmonidae; genus Coregonus; species Coregonus lavaretus. The sequence goes on along the minus strand of NC_139989.1, from coordinate 39,924,186 downwards.
GAGACGTGGAGAGCAGGAATAGTTCCATTCTGGCTACCATGGAGAAGATGGCAGGTTTACAGAGGCAGAGAGAGAAGAGAGAGCCTGAGAAATGCACAGCACATTCTTCACAAGCTGACACGGAGGGAGCAGCTTTCACTCCTCTCTGGTAAAGTCATCAAGGCCCAAACACAAGAGGAAGTGTGGAAAGAATGGATTGCTCTGAGCTAACAGACTCACTTTGAAGCACAATCAGCACTTTTATACTGTGCACTTTTCACATTAGATTAAATTAGTTTAGTTGACATATTTTCTAAATTACTCACTTGACAAAATAATAAAAAAGGTTGAGGGAGCATACCATACTGAAGTGATAACGCATGATAATAAATACGTCGTAATGAAATACGTTTTCAGAACATTGATAATCTTATTGGTATTTGAAGCTGTGCCGTGGCACCGCTAATATCAATCATCTGAGAACTGGACAAATAAATGATAAGTTGTACAGCTCACTGCAACAGCATTTCCAGGAAAAACATATTCAACATTCAATGGCTCCAGCAATAGTCCCCAGGGAAGCCGCAGGCCAATCATATGCCACAGGATAAAGTTAAAAGTCGCTCAGATCCTGTCACAGCCATGGGGCAGAGGGTCATATATTATGAATGTATATTTTCCCAGGGAGCCTTGGTGCAGGTCGGCAGAGTGATGTATGGGGCAATGGTGGGTATGGAAGGTGTCCTCTACGGGACCAGAGTCTCAGTGCGTCAGTTTTAACCCTCAGGGCCACCACAGGACACGGCAGTTTGGCATTACACTAGTCCAGTTTCTGTATAGAGTCCCAGCATTCCAGGAAATGCCGGGGATTGTGTCGTGGGAAATTTCCCCATCTACTTGAATAGACGGCCAGCCATTCTTTATTTTCAGTTATGTCGGGGACATCCTGTTCCCGGTTTCTCTTTTAGCCCGGCAGTTCTTGAGTTTTCTCTGGGCCCAGGGCAGGCCTGTTTTCAGCCCTGAGGTCTTGGCTGTTGACAAAGTCATGGTCTGGGTCAGTGGAGGACAGAGCTAGTGGGGATACATGACCTGGCTATGCAGCTGAAGCATCATGGTGGCTTTTCTGATGAATGAGTCTGTCAGCTTGACAGGCATAAAAAATAAATGTCAGAATAAACAGGGCTACTATGTATCTTCCCTGTTCATTCATTACAGTGAGATATGTAATGCTAAATGTTATACATGGGAACGATAAGCAATTTTACTTTCTGCATAGACTCATTACATCATTAAATCACAGGTCAGATCAAGTAAACCCCATACATTTAACATAAGTTTACAAGTATGACATAATTGAAAACATTGTTGTTTGAGTGAATGAGACATGTACGTCAACCGTGCAAACGAGTTAGCAATAAGAGGACCCTGGCTCCATACTCAGAAGGTAATGGAAAATGTTGTTGTACAGCATAACAAATTATAGTTAGTGTGCCAGTAAATTTAATTCCAAAGAGCTTTGTCTCTTCCTCTCTGGCACAGTGTACCTAGCCCCAGGTGCTGCTGGGTGAGACTGCCGGGGAGCGCTCTGCTGGCTCACCTGTGATGTGGGAAGCTATAGTGACAGGGGGAACGCATGCACAGCAAGTGAGTCAACCATACAGGTATGTACCTGATTGTCCCTGCATTTTAACCAGACACATTTCCACCCCACTGCACAGCACTCAGAGAGGTTCACACGCTATACTCACTCAACCAGTGCTTTCTCAACCTGCTACAGCCGCTTCCTGTCTCTATTCTCGTTCTCTCTCTTCCTTTTCTTCTTTCTCTTCCTATAGTACTGTATATGTCCTTCTGGAAGTATCCGTTCCCTCTCTCGCTCCCACACACTCACTATCGATCTCTCCATCTCTGACTCTGACACAGTCCGTCTCGCGGTCCGCCCCCTCATTGTTTCAGTATAGCTGCCTGCTGCCTGGCCTGATTGTCTGTGCTCTCTCATCTATAGAAAGAGCTGATGGGCTGTGTGGGCCCGAGGGCAGTGGAGTGCTCTCTCACCACCCTCTGTCCCTCTCTGTTTTCAGCTGACTCAGTGTGTGGGCACGGTGAAGTGGGTTGTGGAGGTGGTTGCGACTGTCTGAAGGACAACAGAGTGCCTGTAGAGGTAGAGGTAACATGGGCCCTGACACACACAAACACACTACTTTTGCACGTTTTTTAAAGCCACACTTGTCTCTGCCTTCTCTTGTCTGAGGCTCTTTCCTGTGTTCTCACTCGGTGAGTTGCAACACTTTGTGTGCTGGTTGCTAAGACCCACTTCCTCGGGCACTCTAACACAGGACACAGAACAGAAAACAAACACCACATCATTCAACAGTGAAATATGCTTGTGATTAGGCTTTGGCTCTGTACAATACTACAATGCTACAATTTGTCAGGTTTGCCCACCATTGCTATTTTTTTATATCTCTCTGTTCCTTTTCTGTTTCATGAGTTACTGACATTTCTTTGCATCATCTCTTGTTTTGTTGCTTATTTATTTCTTTTTGTAAAAAATAATATTATCTTTATTCCACATTTCAAAATCAAATCAGATTTTATTGGTCAAGTGCGCCGAATACAACAGGTGTAGACTTTACAGTGAAATACTTACTTACGAGCCTGTTCCCAACAATGCAGAGTTAAAAAGTAAGAAAAATATTAGCTAAATACTGGGGGGGTTTTATCGCTTTGGTACTATTTTCGCAAGTATGTGGTATAATTTCACAACTCTTAGTACAAAACTCAAAACAGATCAACAAAAAGGCAGTTTTTTCAAAACTTTAAGCACATTTTCAATTGACTAAGTACAACACACAAAATCGCACAGTAACTTTTTCACCAAACCTAATCAGTGTTTCATCTAGAAATACCTTTCATTTAAAGTCATTGCCTTTCCCAATGCAACGCTCACAATACTTTTCATATGATTCTCTTCTCATTTGTTTAAATACATTTGACCATAACTTAATTCAACTGTCCTTAATGGTTAATCACTTAACCGTTTGGTAAACCTATAGATTTTAAACTGGTTTGTCTACTTTATATATATATATATTTACAGAAATAAAATGTGTGTTTGTAAAGTATAAACATCTAAATTACATGTGAGCAAGGGCCCTATCAGAGAGAGGGAGGCAGACGGCAGGGAACTGTTGTGTCCAATGAAGTCCGGGCCATCGTCGATGACCATGTGGTTAACAAAGGCCTTACCATGGCATAGGCTGCCAGATTAGTTAGCCCCAATCTGAAAAAATCTACTGTCAATTCGATCATGAGAGCATTTTGCCAACAAAACCAGTAAGTCTACAGGATGTGCACTATGCTTTACCATTACATTTACAGTAAATTACATATTGTAATGAAAAACATGTTACAGTATTCTTACAGTATGATCTATTGACAGTGTATTCTGTATTACCCTCAGAATTGACAGAAGACCCCACGGTGGTGGCCGTGGCCGTGTGCTGACTGACCAGAAGGAGTGGGCAGTGGTGGAAATGGTGAGGGCCAGGAATGACATACGGCTGTCTGAAATAAAGCAGACCATTGAAGAGAACGATGACACCTTTGCCAATGTGGCATTCATCAGCCCACCAACAATCGCCCGCCTTTTGAAGAGGAACCAGGTATCTATGAAACACATTTACCTGGTGCCTTTTGAGAGAAACAACGACTGGGTGAAACAACTGTGGGCCGAGTATGTTCAGGTACCTCACTATATACTGTATTACTGTTACTATTTGATGCACATGCTACTTCACAATATCATATTGGATCTATACTGTAAAAATAACTAACCAAAATATATTTGTAGAGGGTGATAGTGCTTGATGCTGCTGTGAACCATCACAAGTATATACAGTACTTGTTGATGAAGCAAGCTTCAACCTGGCCAAAACTCTGTGCCGTGGGCGGAACCTCATCGGCCAACGGGCGACTGTCCAAGTACCTGGACAATGTGGGGGAAACATCTCCATGTGTGCAGCTATCTCTGAAGATGGTGTGGCAGGACATAGGCTGTTACTTGGATCCTACAACGCTGCACACCTCATTGTGTTTCTGAATGAAATTGAGCAGGCCTGTCAAGGTGAAGGGGTCACATATGTCATCGTGTGGGACAATGTCAGGTTCCACCATGCAGAGGTGGTTCAGGCATGGTTTCAGGCCCATCCTCGATTCGTGACCCTATACCTGCCCCCATACTCTCCTTTCCTCAACCCTATTGATTTTTTTCAGCATGGAGGTGGAAGGTGTACGATCGCCATCCCCATGAACGTGCCACTCTCCTTCTGGCCATGGATGAGACATTCGACGACATCAATACAGACCAATGTCAAGCTTGGATTCGCCATGCCAAAAGGTTCTTACTGCGGTGCATGAACAATGAAGACATTCACTGTGATGTGGATGAGACAGGCTTGATTCATTTGTGCTAAACGTTATGTTTTATTTTCATTCATTTAGTTTGTTTTATTACATTTCTTACATTTTATTACAGACAGTACACCTATGTTGCAATTATATGTATTTGTAAATTAAAACATATATTTTGCATGAATGATTGTAGAGGATGTCTTCATTGATCACACCTTTGATTACACATTGGATAGATGTTCTGTCAATTTTGCTGGATAATGTAAGTGTATTGCCTAATGTGAAAACGGTGTAATCTACTGTAATTTACAGTACTGTAGCATACTACATTCAGCAGCAGTACTTCTAAGGGTGATTTGAAACACATACTGTATCTTGCATTGCTTGCTATTGGATTAACTGGTAGTTAAAACGACTAAATTGAAAATATATCATTATGTTGTGTTTTGGTGTGTGTGTGTTGGAGTGTCAGTGTAGATTATGTGACTGTGTGGGTAGAGTCAATTGAGTGTGCATAGAGCCAGTGCAAGAGAGTCAGTGCAAAAAAAGTACGATAAAGAATTGATAGTGAAGGGGGTCAATGTAAATAGTCTGGGTAGCCATTTGATTACCTGTTCAGCAGTCTTATGGCTTGGGGGTAGAAGCTGTTCAGGTGCCTTTTGGTCTCAGACTTGGCTCTCTGGTACCGCTTGCCGTGCGGTAGCATAAAGAACAGTCTATGACTTGGGTGGCTGGAGTCTTTGACTATTTTTTGGGCCTTCCTCTGACACCGTCTGGTATAGAGGTCCTGGATGGCAGGGAGTTCGGCCCCAGTAATGTACTGGGCTGTACGCACTACCCTCTGTAGCGCCTTGCGGTTGGATGCCAAGCAGTTGTCATACCAAGCGGTGATGCAGCCAGTCTAGATGCTCTCAATGGTGCAGCTGTATAACTTTTTGAGGATCTGAGGGGGAAGGGGCGTTGTCGTACCCTCTTCAAGACTATGTTGTGTGTTTGGACCATGATAGGTCGTTAGTGATGTGGACATCGAGGAACTTGAAGCTCTCGACCCACTCCACTACAGCCCCGTTGATGTGAATGGGGGCATGTTCAGCCCTCCGTTTCCTGTAGTCCACGATAAGTGCCTTTGTCTTGCCCACGTTGAGGGAGAGGTTGTTGTCCTGGCACCTCACTGCCAGGTCTCTGAGCTCCTCCCTATAGGCTGTCTCATCGTCGTCTGTGATCAGGCCTAATACCATTGTGTCGTCAGAAAACGTAATGATGGTGTTGGAGTCGTGCACGGCCGCACAGTCGTGGGTGAACAGGAAGTACAGGAGGGAAATGAGCACGCATCCCTGAGGGGCTCCCGTGTTGAGGGTCAGTGTGGCGGATGTGTTGTTGCCCACTCTCACCACCTGGAGGCACTCAGGAAGTCCAGGATCCAGTTGCAGAAGGAGGTGTTCAGTCCCAGGGTCCTTAGCTTAGTGATGAGCTTGGAAGGCACTATGGTGTTGAACGTTGAGCTATAGTCAATGAATAGCATTCTCACATAGGTGTTCCTTTTGTCCAGGTGGGAAAGGGCAGTGTGGAGTGCAATGGAGATTGCATCATCTCTGGATCTGTTGGGGCGGTATGCGAATTAGAGTGGGTCCAGTGTTTCTGGGATGATGGGGTTGATGTGAGCCATGACCAGCCTTTCAAAGCATTTCATGGCTACAGATGTGATTGCTATAGGGCGGTAGTCATTTAGACGGGTTACCTTGGCGTTCTTGGGCACAATCTGTCTGGCCCTGCGGCCTTGTGAATGTTAATCTGTTTAAAGGTCTTACTCACATCGGCTACGGAGAGCGTGATTATACAGTCGTCCGGAACAGCTGGTGCTCTCATGCATGGTTTAGTGTTGCTTGACTCAAAGCGAGCTTAGAAGGCATTTAGCTCGTCTGGTAGGCTCACGTCACAGGGCAGCTCTCGGCCGGGTTTCCCTTTATAATCTGTGATAGTTTGCAAGCCCTGCCACATCTGACGAGCATCAAAGCCGGTGTAGTAGGATTAGATCTTAGTCCTGTATTGACACTTTGCCTGTTTGATGGTTCATCGGAGGGCGTAGCAGGGTTTCTAATAAGCGTCCGGCTTAGTGTCCTGCTCCTTGAAAGCGGCAGCTTTAGCCTACAGGCGGATGTTGCCTGTAATCCATGGCTTCTGGTTGGGATATGTACGTATGGTCACTGTTGGGACGTTGTCGTTGATGCATTTATTATTGAAGCTGTTGACTGATGTGGTAAACTCCTCAATGCCATCGGATGAATCTCGGAACGTATTCAAGTTTGTGCTAGCAAAATAATCCTGTAGTTTAGCATACGCTTCATCAGACCACTTCCGTATTGAGCGTGTCACTGGTACTTCCTGTTTAAGTTTTTGCTTGTAAACAGGAATCAGGAGGATAGTGTTATGGTCAGTTTTGCCAAATGGAAGACGAGGGAGAGCTTTGTACGCGTCTCTGTGTGTGGAGTAAAGGTGATCAAGAGTTTTTTCCCCTCTAGTTGCACAGTTTACATGCTGGTAGAAATTAGATTAAACACATTTCAGTTTTCCTGCATTAAAATCACCGGCCACTAGGAGCGCAGCCTCTGGATGAACATTTTCTTGTTTGCTTATGGCCCTATACAGCTGTCACGATCGTCGGGAACAGAGGACCAAGGCGCAGCGTTGCAGGCAAACATACTCTTTAATTAGAGACACAATGAAAAACAACACACGATACGTGACAGTTCACGGTCTAACATAAACAGACTAGAAACAAGATCCCACAAACACAAATGGGAAACAGATAGTTTAAATATGGCTCCCAATCAGAGACAACCAACGACAGCTGACACTCGTTGCCTCTGATTGGGAGCCACTCAGGCCAACATAGAAATACACATACTGGATAAACAAATGAAATGCACACCCTGGCTCAACATACAAGTGTCCCCAGAGCCAGGGCGTGACAGTACCCCCCCCCTAAAGGCGCGGACTCCTACCAAACACCACAGGGGAGGGACCGGGTGGGCACTCCGCTTAGGCGGCGGATCCGGCTCCGGGCCTGATCCCCGCTCCCTCTCCAACCCCCCAAAGTACCCCTGGTCCGGTCTGGCCCCGCTGGCCGGAGCTGGACTGCACACTGGTGGAGCGGATTGCTCTAGCTCCGGCGTGAAGCATCTGACCGGTGCTGGACCAGCCACCGGTGGAAAAGGCACGGGCCGTGCCGGACTGACGACGCACACCACTGGCTTGGTGCGGGGAGCAGGAACGGGCCGAGCTGGGCTGACGAAACGCACCACTGACTTGGTGCGGGGAGCAGGAATGGGCCGGACCGGGCTGACGACGCGCACCACTGACTTGGTGCGGGGAGCAGGAACGGGCCGCGCCGGGCTGACGAAACGCACCACTGACTTGGTGCGGGGAGCAGGAGCGGGCCGGACCGGGCTGACGAAGCGCACCACTGACTTGGTGCGGGGAGCAGGAACGGGCCGTGCCGGGCTGACGAAGCGCACCACTGACTTGGTGCGGGGAGCAGGAACGGGCCGAGCTGGGCTGACGAAACGCACCACTGACTTGGTGCGGGGAGCAGGAATGGGCCGGACCGGGCTGACGACGCGCACCACTGACTTGGTGCGGGGAGCAGGAACGGGCCGCGCTGGGCTGACGAAACGCACCACTGACTTGGTGCGGGGAGCAGGAGCGGGCCGGACCGGGCTGGGAACACACACCACTGGCCCTACGTGGGGATCAGGAAAAGGCCGGACCGGACTGGCAACACACGCCAGTACCTCTCGCCGTGCCTCTACATCCTCCTTCCCCCTGGTGACCAGTGACTCCCATAACCTGGCGGCCTCCTGCTGCCCCGTCGTCCACGGCGTTAGCCCCCCCCCTAAAAAATGTATGGGCTTCACTCCTACCCGTGGCCAAGGCCTCCATCCCTCTTGCCAGACTCGCACTCATCTCCTCCCAAGTCCATCCTCTCTCCTCGTCACGCTGCTTGATCCAGTCGAGGTGGGATCTTCTGTCACGATCGTCGGGAACAGAGGACCAAGGCGCAGCGTTGCAGGCAAACATACTCTTTAATTAGAGACACGATGAAAAACAACACACGATACGTGACAGTTCACGGTCTAACATAAACAGACTAGAAACAAGATCCCACAAACACAAATGGGAAACAGACAGTTTAAATATGGCTCCCAATCAGAGACAACCAACGACAGCTGACACTCGTTGCCTCTGATTGGGAGCCACTCAGGCCAACATAGAAATACACATACTGGATAAACAAATGAAATGCACACCCTGGCTCAACATACAAGTGTCCCCAGAGCCAGGGCGTGACAACAGCTCGTTGAGTGCGGTCTTAGTGTCAGCATCGGTTTGAGGTGGTAAATAGACAGCTACGAAAAATACAGATGAAAACTCTCTTGGTAAATAGTACGGTCTACAGCTTATCATGAGGTATTAACTCAGGTGAACAGAAACTCAAGACTTCCTTAATATTAGAGATTGCGCACCAGCTGTTGTTGACAAAGAGACACACACCTCCCCCCGATCTTACCGGACACTGCCGTTCTGTCCTGCCGATGCATAGAAAAACCAGCTAGATGTACATTATCCATGTCCTTGTTCAGTCATGACTCTGAGGATCTGCAGAGAAGAATGGGAGAACTCCCAAAATACAGGTGTGCCAAGCTTGTAGCGTCATACCCAAGAAGACTTGAGGCTGTAATCGCTGCCAAAGGTGCTTCAACAAAGTACTGAGTAAAAAAGGGTCTGAATACTTATAAAAAATAAAAATAAATAAAGTATCCTGTTTTTTGTGTGTAGATTGATGAGGGGGAAAAAAACATTTAATCAATTTTAGAATAAGGCTGTAGTAACAAAATGTGGGTCTGAATACTTTCCGAATGCATTATATATGTTTTTTTGGGGGGTTGGTTATATTTCGCTAGTTGTAAGAGACTATACATTTTTTATGCTTTTTGTTAAGTCAGTAATTACTATGGTTAAAAAATGCTAAAATAGATTTTGGAAACTTAATATGAAATGTCTGGAAAACAAATATATGATAAATGAATTGAAATTTGAAATACAGAAAATATGTGAACTGAAAATATTAACAAAAACAGAAAATTGACCTGTGGGAAATGATGAAGTCTAGAATGAAATGAATTTTAAAAATCAAGTGCCAATATTTAGATAAACCACAAAATAATAGATAGGCCTATATGGAGATATTTAAATAATATTTTAATTAAATCTCTCTCCTTTGAGTAGGTACATTGTCCATAGTTTGTAATAAATAAGTTAGCTTACCTGACTTGTTTTTGATTATTTTCTTATTTTCTCTTCCCTCCTCCTCCGGGGAGACCTGCTGTCTTTTCAGACCTTCTGTGATGATGGGAGTGCTGGTGGTGGGGCCATCATTGGGAGGTAGGGATGGAGGGGAAGAGGGGAGGGAACCAGGGAGGGATGGGAAGAGGGGCAGGGATAGGGACTTTACTGGTTCCATTTGCCATCTTGGCTCTCTCTCTTCTGGGCTCACTCTCTGGACCAGCAGCTGTGATGGCAAACACTGCCACAGCGCAAGAGGTAGTCTTGCTGACTGTCTGGGGTGCTGGGTCAGATGCTGCGGGCTCACTTTCTCTCTCTCCCTCCTTGTCAGGCCTTGGATTAGAGGCTGCAACTCTTCTTACCATGCCCGCGTAGGACACTGGACATTGGAAGAAGGTGTGACCTTCACCTCCACACAGGCTGCACATGTCTTTTTCAGTACAGTCTTTTGCTTTGTGGCCCAGGCCAGCGCATTTCCAACATTTTAAATTATGTCAATCTCTGACCTGATGGTCCAGACTCTGACATTGCCATAAACTGGCATTTCAGGTATTTTTCTAGAGAGGGTGCTCCACCCAGAGCTTGTTATTGAAGGGAAGCTTTGCACTGATAGGCTGCCAGCCACACTATCAGTATATTGTTACCTGAGAAACCTAACTACAATAACACACATATGAACCCGTTATGTAAGGTGACATATTGAAGGGAACATAGGGCCCAGGGAACATAGGGCCAAGGGAACATAGGGCTGAGGGAACATAGGGCTGAGGGAACATAGGGCCCAGGGAACATAGGGCTGAGGGAACATAGGGCTGAGGGAACATAGGGCCCAGGGAACATAGGGCCCAGGGAACATAGGGCCAAGGGAACATAGGGCTGAGGGAACATAGGGCTGAGGGAACATAGGGCCCAGGGAACATAGGGCTGAGGGAATATAGAGCTGAGGGAACATAGGGCTGAGGGAACATAGGGCTGAGGGAACATAGGGCCCAGGGAACATAGGGCTGAGGGAACATAGGGCTGAGGGAACATAGTGCTGAGGGAACATAGGGCTGAGGGAACATAGTGCTGAGGGAACATAGGGCTGAGGGAACATAGGGCCCAGGGAACATAGGGCCCAGGGAACATAGTGCTGAGGGAACATAGGGCCAAGGGAACACAATGTCCTAATGCCATGGCAGTTTCACAACCCAGGTATGCAAACAACCCTAGGGAGATCACCTGAAATGTTTTTCTTCCCCTCTCTAATTGATGCTATTAGATGATTATATTTCCTGCTAAGAATGTGTTCTCACATAGCTAGCTACCTACTCCCTGTACTGGCCCAGTAGCCCAGCCTACCTACCTTGTTTTCACAGTTAAGAACTAATCCTCTCAATTGTATTAACTGTTCCTCCTCCCTGAATAGGGCTTTGACCTCAACAGAAAGAAATGTCACCAGTCTTCATTTTTAGCATTCCTGTCATAGTGAGTCATCCTTCTGAGACCTTACATTTACATTTTTGTAATTTAGCAGACGCTCTTATCCAGAGCGACCTACAGTTAGTGAGTGCATACATTTTCATACTGGCCCCCCGTGCGAAACGAACCCACAACCCTGGCGTTGCAATCACCATGCTCTACCAACTGAGCTACAGGGGACTACTGTTGATTCTCATTGATTGTTTCTTCATTGTTCAGCAGTTTCTAGATGTGTAGTATCTGGATGGGTGCGGTTTACCAGAACCATGTTTGTATGGCCTAGATCTGCCATACCATATATCACATCAGATATTTTTTAGGTGAGATGACTATACAGTGGGGAGAACAAGTATTTGATACACTGCCGATTTTGCAGGTTTTCCTACTTACAAAGCATGTAGAGGTCTGTAATTTTTATCATAGGTACACTTCAACTGTGAGAGACGGAATCTAAAACAAAAATCCAGAAAATCATATTGTATGATTTTTAAGTAATTATTTTGCATTTTATTGCATGACATAAGTATTTGATACATCAGAAAAGCAGAACTTAATATTTGGTACAGAAACCTTTGTTTGCAATTACAGAGATCATACGTTTCCTGTAGGTCTTGACCAGGATTGCACACACTGCAGCGGGGATTTTGGCCCACTCCTCCATACAGACCTTCTCCAGATCCTTCAGGTTTCGGGGCTGTCGCTGGGCAATACGGACTTTCAGCTCCCTTCCAAAGATTTTCTATTGGGTTTAGGTCTGGAGACTGGCTAGGCCACTCCAGGACCTTGAGATGCTTCTTACGGAGCCACTCCTTAGTTGCCCTGGCTGTGTGTTTCGGGTCGTTGTCATGCTGGAAGACCCAGCCACGACCCATCTTCAATGCTCTTACTGAGGGAAGGAGGTTGTTGGCCAAGATCTCGCGATACATGGCCCCATCTATCCTCCCCTCAATACGGTGCAGTCGTCCTGTCCCCTTTGCAGAAAAGCATCCCCAAATAATTATGTTTCCACCTCCATGCTTCACGGTTAGGATGGTGTTCTTGGGGTTGTACTCATCCTTCTTCTTCCTCCAAACACGGCAAGTGTAATTTAGACCAAAAAGCTATATTTTTGTCTCATCAGACCACATGACCTTCTCCCATTCCTCCTCTGGATCATCCAGATGGTCATTGGCAAACTTCAGACGGGCCTGGACATGCGCTGGCTTGAGCAGGGGGACCTTGCAATTTTATACCTGATGTCCTTACACAGCTCTCTGGTCTTGGCCATTGTGGAGAGGTTGGAGTCTGTTTGATTGAGTGTGTGGACAGGTGTCTTTTATACAGGTAACGAGTTCAAACAGGTGCAGTTAATACAGGTAATGAGTGGAGAACAGGAGGGCTTCTTAAAGAAAAACTAACAGGTCTGTGAGAGCTGGAATTCTTACTGGTTGGTAGGTGATCAAATACTTATGTCATGCAATAAAATGCAAATTATTTACTTAAAAATCATACAATGTGATTTTTTGGATTTTTGTTTTAGATTCCGCCTCTCACAGTTGAAGTGTACCTATGATAAAAATTACAGACCTCTACATGCTTTGTAAGTAGGCAAACCTGCAAAATCGGCAGTGTATCAAATACTTGTTCTCCCCACTGTATATAGGCCTCAGTGGAAAGACATGTGTACATCGCCACCGCACATGAGATGTTTATTTTCCCTTCCTTCTCACTGTTCTGTTCTTTCAGATTGTTCTTATAGATTTCAGATTAATCTATGTGATCCCTCTAGTGGTGATATGTGCCTGTCTTCAATAGAGAGACACTACGGCCGTTTAATGTGGCTAAACTAACCCTATGAAATCTTACTGGGTGAAATCATTCTTGTGGTGTTTTCGTTTCCACTGGGGGGATTAATGTGTCACCACCATACTCAGATAGCCTGTCTACACAGAATGCATTGCAAGTCTGCATATTATTCTGGTGTTTCACTTTGACATGGGGGAATAGCTCAATTGAAAGACACTGATCCCCTAAGTCTCTCCCAAGCTTGGGAAAATAGAAGTAAGAGTGAGAGAATGGTAAAGACATCCAGGTCAGACTGAGTCAAATACGTTGGTATTTTAAGGGCATTTAACTCTGAGATCCCATGATTCATTTCATGAACCAGGGCCAATAAAATATACATTTAAAACAACACTTAAATAACAATGAGGCAAATATACTTCTCAAATTCATTCTCGAGACACATTGTTGGCCCTCTCAACATTAGGAAAGGATAGCAGCGAGTTGGAATGATTCATTATATCATGGCCAATTTCCAGACATCCCATGAATTAAGTGAATTTATTTGTTCTATATAGACTCCCCCCAGTCCCCCCTACTGTTTGGGAGGCTGTGGATGCACATCCAGTGTACTTAGAAACATTCCACAGGACCATCTGTCTCTTATCGTTTCACAGCATCACTTCCTTCTCATAAAAACCAGGGAGACCATGGAGAAATGGAGCCAAGTTCTGAATTGTGTGAGTGTTTTTAAAAGGCTGTACGTGCCTATCAGACATCACCAGTGCCTGTTTGTTTACCTTGTCCCAGGACCCAGGCCTCACTTGACCTGTTCTCCGCGTCTATCAATTCATTGGCAATAATGATACATTGCAACTTGCATTGTTAAGTGATATCTCGACAAATTAATGGGTCTATGCCATTTTGTCTGACCCAGTAAAGTGACCAGGTCTACTTCCTGTCTGGAGTGGTTATGGGGTGATTCGGCCAAGGTCGACAACCATCTCTCGGGAACATGACGTGCTGCACGTCTCCCGGGAAGTCTCTTCAAATTCCTCCACCAACAACTGATTCCTCAACTACACTTGACCCTGATTTGTTCTGTTCTCTGTTTGCCAGAAATCTGTCATACTTACAGTGATTATATATATAGTTATGTGTTTTAATAAACATTATTTATTCGTTTTGACAGTAAGTAACGTTGATTATGTAAGGACTGAGTGAGAACAGTAGAATAATAATGCTGTGTGTTCATTTCTCAGGCACACAAAGTCTGAATAGTGTTCATAAGCAGCCTGGTCATGGGACTGTAAAATCATGTCAAACCTGTCCTGTGGCAATTCAAGTTTAGCTCTGGGAGTATCTCCTTTAGAGTATTCTATTTGAGAGGAATGCCAACTCCACCCGGATTAAAGACATAGCAGAGCTTCCAATTCAATTTCAATTTCAATTTACTCTCCTTTATGAGTTCTAATCATTCAGAAGGGTACCTTCCATGCTCCTTTATAGGCATCATCTAATGATGATGTGTCATCACCCATCCCTCTCAGTTTTTCCTCATCCACAGTAAACAGCACCCTGACCAGTATTCTAAGGCTTACCTAGAACACAGTGTTGAACATGTAATCATAGAGGACACTTGAGTCCTCTGCTGAGCGGTTGGTTGTATATTTCCAACCCAGGTCCGTCACGCTCTCATGCCTGACTGAGTGAGATCATGTGACTGTTGTTATGTGTCTGTCTCTTTGATCAGTGCCTGGTATCGTACACCACAGTGGACATATATTGTGGTCGTCAGCAAGGTCACTCTGACTACAAGAAAGAGATAGCTTCAAAGGAACTGGCGAATAAAAACTGAACTGACAAAATAAGCCAGATCTGACTTGAATTACGTCTATTCACGAGAACTTCGATAATGTGCAAAGCGTGAGAAAGATTTTCGGACACAATGACAGTAATGTCGTAAAATATGTCATCCGCGGCATGTGGTATAAGTATTTTGATCATGTCATTGTCTATTGAGAGTAGAGGGAGTGATTCATGCCATGTGACAGTAGGGTTGGTGATGTGTGTGATGCTGTCTGACTGCCCTAGTGTTGATTTTCTCTCAGCGTTGGTCAACAGACAGTCTCAGGCCTGTCTCTGAGTTTAACACTGGAGTGGCAGCAGATTCTTGTTGGCCTGGCCTTGTGTCAGCAGGGGGATTCCTCTGGGCTCTTTGTCTGTGAGCTGCATTCCTCCCGGTCCCCACGCGTTGCCATCCCCACACTCACGCGCCAGCTCAGTGGCCCCGCTGCACACAGAGACACAAGCAGGGCCTGTGCTGCAGCTGAGGAGAGGCAGGGGTGTGAGAAACATGCACACTGAGGTCAAAGTTATGGTCCGGGAGGCGAAAAGTGGCCCACACCCAAATAACCTCAGCCCACAGTGACGAGCGCTCCCTCTTCATCAGCACCCCTCAATCCCCTAACAGCCCCTGCTCAGGCGAGGAGATGAGACAATGGTGCAATTCAACATCTCTCAACACAAGAGCCTATCAAAATGCTAAATTCTGCTCTAGGAAGTGTGGTCAGCCTAAGTTATCCAACTTCAATCATCGGGATGGGAGAAAAAAAAATCTCCAACCACAAGCTCCACCACCACCACCACCACCACCACCAACACCATGTAGTAAACTCAGATCGTAACACCGCACTGATATTGATAATGAAGAGGCTGTTTAGGCTAACAGATGGTGTGCTGCACCCATTCACCCCTCCCTCAATGGGCTATTTTGAGGAGGAGTGTCCCCCCTTGCCCCCTCCCACCACCAGAAGTGTATCCGTCTAGGGTGCAACGGTGGTGGGACATCCATTCTAGATAGGCCACTCCATCTGTCTGTCAGTAGATAGAGCAGGGGACAGGGTGGCTGAATCACTACCAGTGTGTTGTATCGCCCCATTTACAACACAGAGAGGCCTGAGAAAGAGGCAACACACCAAACCTGTAAAAATCTGACACCATCTGAGTTCCTTATAGTATATTTGGCCGAGACGATATTTCACCAAACTTTCATCTTTCATCATCTTACACATCAGCATGTGTACATTTATATATATTCCTCTGAAGTACTGTAAAATGTGAACTTCTGTTGAAGGCTGGCTTTGTAAATATTTCAGGTGGAAAATCATGTCGTCTGAAACTTAGAAGGCAGTGTGTGAGGGAATTTGTGCTATGCGTCGATGGTCCGATTAATGGAGAGATGTGTTGAAAAGCGGAGGGGGAATGGAGGAGTTGTACGGTAGGTCGTTTTATCACTGGGGTCATGAGGGACCCATGAATAACTGGCTGCTGACATGTGCTATAACTCATATATGTTGGGTCCTCAAGCTGGAGGAAACACAGACACTCTCAAGACGTGAGGTCGCCCTGGAATGTCTGATAGGCCAAGGGGTGAAGGACTACTAAAAGAACCCAAAGAGTGGGGTTATGGGAGACGAGAAAGCTACACCCTCATTTAGAGTTCCTAAAAAATCTCCTACTTGGGTTTTAGGATTTACAGGAGGCGATCTGTTTGTGTGGAAGTGAACAAAACACAGGAAGCACAAGCAGGCTACTGGGCAAGCGCCAGTACTGCTACTCACCATATAATGGGGTGAATCTGAATGACTTCACCAGACAGACGAGCAGGACTGTGCATGATCAGCTCACACAGACAGAATCAAAGAACTAGAGCGTGGAGAGAGAAGTACCTCCCAGCTCCCCCTTCTTCCGTCAGATTCTGTGATGGGCTGCATGTGTTGCCCCCCTCAGAGTTATCAAGGACCCATCAGCTCTGCCCTCCTGACCTCCTCTCTTCTTACATCCTGAGACCCCTCACTGAGCAGCCAGCTGTGAGCTGGATCTGGTCCAACACCCCCCTTTCATCCAGCCGCTTCGAGATACCGCAGGAAATCCAGGAAATTCCGAACAGAACTGTGGTCCAGTCCAGTGTTCCACAGGGGGAGGTTCAGGTTAGGAAAAGCTCGCTGTCATCTAGTGTCTGTGGAACTGTAGCGACTGTAGCGTAAGGATCATGTACACTCAGTGGTGATGAAGACGTTGCTCATGGTTCTGTTGTGGTGCTTGTGTGATTATTCTGGCTGCTGTTGAATATGAGGTAGACTACATTCCAAGGGCCAATATTAAGATTAAAATATTTCCCCATGCAGAGATAGTTTGGACTCCAGACGCCAATGGACATACTTTTGCTGTAATGCCAGAGTATGAGTGAGCTATCAATATTGTAGCTGTAGACATTATGTACAGTCGTGGTCAAAAGTTTTGAGAATGACACAAAATCTGCTGCCTCAGTTTTTATGATGGCAATTTGCATATACTCCAGAATGTTATGAAGAGTGATCAGATGAATTGCAATTAATTGCAAAGTCCCTCTTTGTCATGAAAATGAACTTAATCCCCAAGAAACATTTCCACTGCATTTCAGCCCTGCCACAAAAGGACCAGCTGCCATCATGTCAGTGATTCTCTCGTTAACACAGGTGAGAGTGTTGACGAGGACAAGGCTGGAGATCACTCTGTCATGCTGATTGAGTTAGAATAACAGACTGGAAGCTTTAAAAGGAAGGTGGTGCTTGAAATCATTGGTCTTCCTCTGTTAACCATGGTTACCTGCAAGGAAACACGTGCCGTCATCATTGCTTTGCACAAAAAGGGCTTCACAGGCAAGGATATTGCTGCTAGTAAGATTGCACCTAAATCGATCATTTATCGGATCATCAAGAACTTCAAGGAGAGAGGTTCAATTGTTGTGAAAAAGGCTTCAGGGCGCCCAAGAAAGTCCAGCAAGTGCCAGGACCATCTCCTAAAGTTGATTCAGCTGCGGGATCGTGGCACCACCAGTGCAGAGCTTGCTCAGGAATGGCATCAGGTAGGTGTGAGTGCATCTGCACGCACAGTGAGGCGAAGACTTTTGGAGGATGGCCTGGTGTCAAGAAGGGCAGCGAGGAATCCACTTCTCTCCAGGAAAAACATCAGGGACAGACTGATATTCTGCGAAAGGTACAGGGATTGGACTGCTGAGGACTGGGGTAAAGTCATTTTCTCTGATGAATCCCCTTTCCGATTGTTTGGGGCATCCGGAAAAAAGCTTGTCCGGAGAAGACAAGGTGAGCGCTACCATCAGTCCTGTGTCATGCCAACAGTAAAGTAAAGTCAGGATGTGGCCCAGAAGTTAATTGACAGCATGCCAGGGCGGATTGCAGAGGTCTTGAAAAAGAAGGGTCAACACTGCAAATATTGACTCTTTGCATAAACTTAATGTAATTGTCAAAAAAAGCCTTTAACACTTATGGAATGCTTGTAATTATACTTCAGTATACCATAGTAACATCTGACAAAAATATCTAAAAACACTGAAGCAGCAAACTTTGTGAAGACCAATACTTGTGTCATTCTCAAAACTTTTGACCACGACTGTATAACGTCTGGATTACTCATATTGAAGTGGAGTGCTGCATCAGATGACCTGGCCTCCACAATCACCCGACCTCAACCCAATTGAGATGGTTTGGGATGAGTTGGACCGCAGAATGAAGGAAAAGCAGCCAACAAGTGCTCAGCATATGTGGGAACTCCTTCAAGACTGTTGGAAAAGCATTCCAGGTGAAGCTGGTTGAGAGAATGCCAAGAGTGTGCAAAGCTGTCATCAAGGCAAAGGGTGGCTACTTTGAAGAATCTCAAATCTCAAATATATGAACACTTCTTTGGTTACTACATGATTCCATATGTGTTATTTCATAGTTTTGATGTCTTCACTATTATTCTACAATGTAGAAAATAGTAAAAATAAAGAAAAACCCTGGAATGAGTAGGTGTGTCCAAACTTTTGACTGGTACTGTATGTTTTCAAAACCCTTATGTTTACATTAATTCTGATTATTTCCAGGGATACACAAGATCCTGAAATATATGTAGATATATTTGGTAAAAATAAAACCTTGTTGTAGTGATGCTGAATGTACCCCACTCTCCCCTACTCAAAAATACAAGTCAGCACCAAGCAGAGAATTAAGCACAGGATATTGATTGTTTTTAGAAGTAAGAATGCTTACTACTTACAATAACAATACCCTAAAACGTAAGAGTTGAGAGTATTGGGAATTGTACCATCTGTCCAATGTATGGAAGAAAGGAAGAGGAGACAGTTGCAGAGAGAAAGAGGAAGATTATCCACCTCCCCTGACCTTTGACCCCTACCTCATGTCATGGTCGGGTTACGGAACATAATTATACAAATGTATAAACTGCAAATTGACCACAACCAAGCCCAAAAAGAGATTGTATTTGAAAATAACTATAATTTCATATGTTATTACATTGAGACACGATCACATATGTATTTTTATTTTATTTGTGAGAATACTTGGTCAACAGATTTCCTAAATGAAACCCATTTTTAGCTGAATTCCTGGTGACTTTAGTCTTTTTTGACCAAAGAAAATCACTCGCAGACGAATTTGGCCCACGGCCCGCCTGTTGCCGACCGCTGATGTAGAACATAATGCTGAGTAAAAGGTATATACAGTATGACATTCAGAACTTGGGTATCAATCCTGCCTGTGCTCTGAGTTACCTGTGAGACCCACGGTATGTGGACTACGCCTCACAGATTTTAACTGTTGTATATTTTATGAGGTATATTATGATTTTGACTCTACTTTCAATGAATTTGAAGTTGAGACATTCCCCCTGACCTAAACCACAAAACTCTCCCTGACAGTCTGGTCTCTGTGGTGAGATGGATGCAAGGGCCATGGCAACCTCTTAAAGATCTTGTTGGCTGGTGTTTAAAGCAACTTCTTCCTCCCACACTCATTTATTCTCTGGGGAAAAACAGTGCTGGAGCTTTTTCAATTCCTCATTAGATTCTGTAACCAAGAAGGCTGTTGATTTGTGTATCCCCTGATATAGCCGTTGTTTGTAATTTTGTAGTAGTGTGCAGTAAAGTGGTGCACACTGCATTGTCTGAACATGTTAAATTGTAAATGTTGTTTACCAGTTTCCTGTGTCAGAGTGTTAGAGCTGACTATAACCCATGTTTCATCCAACAAATTGTGGACACAGGGTTAGTATAGAGAGGTCTTAATCCTTAAGAGTCTATTGACGCACCCGTGCTACAATCTAAGTAACATAATAAAAAATCTCCATCAAAATCCATCAGTTTATTGCATGGGCTGCGGCCCACCAATGTGGGCCTTCCGCATCTGCGGTGGAAGATGGCCGAGCTACAGCGGTGTTTGTCAGACCATGAGACATCCCGAAAAATCGGTCTTCTCACAAAAACGTCTGTAGCGTCCAAACGGTTTGGCCTACAAACTAATATGACCCCTCTATGGAAAGATGAGACTCACAAGTGTCACCGGACTTGTCTGAAGGTAACCCATACAAATGAATGGAAGTATGGAGGCAGTTCTGTGCCAACAAAAATAAGGGGTTACATTTGTGACATTTTTGTTTGTTTTGGACTTCAGTAAGGGTTTTTTCGGCTGTTTGGGCACACACAATAAATTATTGAGGCAAGCTGAAGTCGGTAGCCAAAGTCTACGCCCCTTCATCAGTAAGGATTCTTCAATAAAGTCTTTGTTGTCATTCAACGAGAGACAACTCGTTTTCATGCAATTTATTTCACTGAGAAATACTGCACCAAACATCTTAGTAAGATGTAAAATTGTGCAAAAATGTCAAAATTAATGACAGGTTTCTTGAGTTATCTTAGATTCATTCTGACTATTTTGAGGAAGTGTGTACTGGCTACGGCGTCTCAAAATGGACAAACAGTACTATTGCCACTTTCAAGGAAGGTCTTTTAAGGAAGTATGCGAAAACACTCGTTCTGTTCGCCTAGCCGTTGCTAGGTGCCAGCCGAACTGAAGCATACTGAAGCCGTTAGTGGGTGCTGCAGGGGGGAGGAGGGAGGGAGGGAGGGCATGTTGTTTGAGGTTAGGTGGGGTCGCTAGTAGAGCCCTCTGCAGCACCAGCCCTCTGTTTTCCATTTAGTAGTAGAGCCATATTATTCTAGGACCTTTTGTTTTTGTTTCCTGTAAGTGTGTTTGTTACGCCTGACTGCACAAGGCGACATCACTTGTTTTCTTTATCAAACATCTCAAATAGCTACGGACAGGGAGTGCTCCCTCATTAAATATTACAATTATTTTCTTAATGGGGAGAAGCCACAACTAAAAGCCTCTAAGATAAAGGCAAATTAATTTATCATATCTGTTCTTCTCAGACGATGGTCTGTGACTGTGTGTGTGCAGTGTTATGGTATAAGTTTACAATGCTCTGTTTTGGAGTTTTTGTGTTTTACAAGTTGTTTTTTTTAAACGATGGGAGTGAGTGTTGTGTAGAGACTCCAGCTGCTCCTTGTCTTTCTCAGTCAGACCATGGTATTTCCGCCTGCCAGACTAGTGTTCTCTCTCTTTTTCTCTCTCTTTTTCTCTCTCTCTCTCTCTGTGTCTCTCTCAGTCAGACCATGGTATTTCCGCCTGCCAGACTAGTGTTCTCTCTCTTTTTCTCTCTCTTTTTCTCTCTCTCTCTCTCTGTGTCTCTCTCTCTCTCTCTCTCTCTCTCTCTCTCTCTCTCTCTCTCTCTCTCTCTCTCTCTCTCTCTCTCTCTCTCTCTCTCTCTCTCTCTCTCTCTCTCTCTGAGTCAGGTGTTCTAACTTGACTCCTCTTTCTTCACCTCCTCCTTTCCCCTCTCCATCTTCCTCCCTTCTTCCACCAACTCTTCCACATCCTCCGTCCTTATATTTTTTATATTCGTCCTCATGCAGCTTCTTTCCTCTTTCTTCACTTCCTTTCTTCCTCTATAATCTTTCCTTCTGTCTTTGATTTGGTCTTGACTGTCTAGGTCAGGCCTTGTGCTATAGCAGTCTCCTATTACTTTCCCCTCATTTATCCACCAGTCATACAGAAGCCCATACATAGGAAGCATAGCCATACGTGAGGCTCTGCAACTGAACACTTCCCATTGAGAAAGGCTCCTCTCCCACGGTTTAGCAGGATGTTATGCTGACCAGCTAGAGGTGGTGGAGACACATACCAGGACTTGGTTGTTTATTTTGGGAGCTCATCTGTTTCTCTCTCTTCCTCTCTGCAATTATTCGTTCTATTTTTTCCACATCATCAGACAGCCAGAAAGAGACAATATTAGCTTGTTTTGGTTACAACTAAACCCTGACACAGGCATGCTCTTGATGGATAGCCACGGGTGCAACATGGCGGTTGCCCAACACAATCCTCTCGTCTGGGCCTGCAACACCTACAGTTTCAGCAATCCTATTTCATCTTCTTTGATCACATCTGATATCTAAACTTCATGATGAGGTATAGCCAACTGTATGTACAGTACATCTGGCCCATGTCATTTCTAGGTCTCGTGTTGCCTGTATTGGATTAGGGAGACAATGTGCCAGCTGTGAGGGGGATGGAGTCTGGAGACACTAGGCTGCCTACAGGAACAGCTGAGAAAGCTCTGTCTGTCTGTCTTTTTGTCTGTCTGTCTTTTTGTCTGTCCGTCTGTGCCTGTCTGTCTGTCTTCCTGTCTGTCTGGGCCAAGGCTGCATCTGCTAGAGCCATGCACACCCTAAATGTCTTTATGATGGTGTACTAGCTGCATGTAGTATGTGACCACTGAAACTGATCTGGGCAAACTGTAACATGCTTTTGAAAGCCTCTGCTCATGTGGCCATTTGTGACGTTAGCTTGACAAAGCTGAAACTACTGTATGTTTGTCTGGTTTAGCTAGCAGTGCTTACTGTATATGGTTTTCAGTAACTCATGGGTTTGGCTTCTCGTTTTTGAAGAGACGTTCCCTGAATCTCAGTGTAGCCCAGCCAATATATTTCAATAGCATGGAATCAAGGTTGATCCCACTGTATCTCTACCCTAATCAGATTTTTTACCCTAGTCACATTTTCCAAATATATCAGTACATACATGTATATATTGCCTATTTCGACCTATCTGAATGCTATAGACACACCTCAGCACATGAAGACACATGAAGCGTGTGTCTGATAACCATGTGCAGTGCAGTAGAGTTATTGTTATGTCTTCCTCCAGTCAGAAGTCAGAGAGGTCACACAGAGCGATGGAGCATGGCAGGATGTGGCTGAACATCTTTGCTGCCTTCACCTGAGAATAGCTTTCATCTTCTCTTTTTTACTCTCTCTCACTCTTTCTTTCTCTCTCTTCCTGTGTCTGCTTTGCAACAACCCATGCAGCTTGAGCTCAGAGAGAGAAAACATCCTGTTGTCAGGAAAAATGAAAGTCTGTAGAAAAGATGATTGAAACATCAGCACTGGGCATCCTGCCGTGCATCTACAGAGCTACTGTAGCCTACTGTGTGTACATTCTGGCGAGCGATGGTTCTATCTCTGTTTTCCCAAGTGACGCAGACCTGTTTCAGTGATAAACACATGCTGCTGCCAGAACACAGTAATGTACTGTTAACGAAGCAGTGTGTGTGGGAGAAACAGGCCACTGAGCTTCACGCTCCTAGCGTGCCTCAATCTGTCTCTCATCATTGACTCACCCTCATGCTCTCTCTCTCTTTCTCTCTCGCTCTCTATCTGGGTCCGTCCCATCATTCCTTCCCTATTAGACAGTGTTCAGGACAGGAGAGCTGAACTGGGACCAGCCGTTCTAGTTTGATTAACAGTCACAATCCATCGAGTCAGCCTGTCTCTCCTGTAGATATACTAGTGAAGGCGTGAAGAAATGACTAACATTATTCATGCTTATGGATGCGGCTCCCAGGCTGGCAAACAGGGGGTGTTAGCTTTGGCTGGGGTTCACCTCTGAGAGATGCAAGCAATTAGAAGTGTATATACGCCTGGGGGAGAGTGTCACGGTTTCGGCCGAGGCTGCCTCTCCTCCTTGTTCGGGCAGGCTTCGGCGCTCGTCGTCTCCGGAATTCTAGCTGCCACCGATAGATGTTTCATGTTCGTTTGCTTTTGTCTGTTTGTGTCACACCTGTTTCTGTTTTACGTGATTAGTGTCCTATAAGTTTCTCGTTGTGTTTGTCATGTGTTGTGTATGATTGTTTTTCGTCAGTGTTGTGTTTGCTCGGTTGAGCATATTCTCTCCACTGCGCTGGAGCTCGATTGCACTTGTTTCGTGCACTACTTCATTTTGTCGCACCTGTTTGTGCGCATTTTGCCTATACGCCTTGTGCGTAGTTTAGCTGTTGGGCTTAGTTGCCCTGTTGCCTGTGTTTGGGCCGGAATACAGCATTTGGAACCTACCGTCTGCGTCCTGCATCTGATTTCCTACACTACACCTACACACGCCCTGACAGAATCATACACCTACCATGGAATCAGCAGGAGCCGAAGCAGCCCAGACAAGACTGGAAGCCCAGGTTCGGGATCAGCAGGAGCAACTCCTGCAGATGGGGAACGCCCTGCAGGAGGTGATTACCACACTCCGAGGCTGGGGTTCGCCTCCACCACCGCCCGCCCTGCCAGCACCATCGGCCAGCCCGCCAGTTCCAGCACCGGAACCTCGAGGAGTCCGACTATCTCTCCCGAGGGCTTACGACGGGACAGCGGCTGGGTGTCAGGGATTCCTGCTCCAGGTCGAGCTATACCTGGCCACCGTGCACCCGGCACCTTCAGGGCACGAGAGCGTGTCCGCTCTGATCTCCTGCCTGGCCGGAAAAGCGTTGGAGTGGGCCAACGCGGAGTAGAGGAAGATAGACGCCACGACCATTACGTACACTGAGTTCTCCCGCCGCTTCAGGGCGGTGTTTGACCATCCCCCGGAGGGGAAAGCGGCGGGGGAGCGTCTGGTCTTCCTCCGACAGGGGAGGAGAAGTGCCCAGGAATTCGCACTCGAATTCCGTACTCTGGCGGCAGATGCAGGGTGGAATGATCGGGCCCTCATCGATCTATATCGATGCAGCCTACGAGAGGACGTCCGTCGGGAGCTGGCTTGCAGGGACGCCAGTCTCACCTTCGACCAGCTGGTGGATATGTCCATCAGGCTGGATACCCTGCTGGCTACCCGCGGACGTCTTGCGGAGGGTCCGTCCATTCCACCCTCCAGCGCCTCCGAGCCTTGTCCCATGGAGCTCGGGGGCGCTGGCGCTAGAGAGAGGAGGAGTCGGCAGGCTAGGGGGTCCATCCACTGCACCAACTGTGGCCGGGGAGGACACACCGCGGCTAGGTGCTGGGGATGGCCTCCTAGGGGAGATGACGACAGGCCCCGCACTGGGGATTCCCTCCAGGTGAGTAGGCGCCCCACTCACCCAGAGCTCTCTGTTGCCCATTTTTGTATGCCTGTATGTTTTCCACAGGTAGCACCTCATGCCCAGCATAAGGCGCTGGTAGATTCAGGCGCAGCTGGGAATTTTATTGATAAAAAGTTTTGTTTAGCGTTAGGGATTCCCCTCATTCCTGTTGATGTTCCTTTTCCCGTTCACGCCCTAGATAGTCGTCCGTTGGGTACGGGCTTGATCAGGGAGGTCACGGCGCCACTTAGGATGTGTGCGCAGGGGGGTCATCAGGAGATGATTCAGCTGTTCCTGATTGACTCTCCTGCGTATCCGGTGGTGCTGGGAATGCCCTGGTTGAGTACCCATAACCCAGTGATTTCGTGGCAGGAGAGGGCTCTGATGGAGTGGTCTGCTCAGTGTGTGGGTAGATGTTTGGGCGTTTCCGTAGGGGCTACCTCGGTGGAGAGTCCAAACCAGGTGCCCGCATTGCACATTCCACCTGAGTATGGGGATTTGGCTATTGCGTTTAGTAAGGCGAGGGCGACGCAGTTGCCACCCCATAGGCAGGGGGATTGTGCGATAAACCTCCAGGCAGGAGCTGCGCTCCCACGGAGCCATGTGTATCCTCTGTCTCAGGAGGAGAAGAAAGCTATGGAGATTTACATAGATGAATCACTGAGACAAGGATACATACGGCCGTCCACTTCCCCCGCGTCCTCGAGTTTCTTTTTCGTGAAGAAAAAGGATGGTGGTTTGCGCCCATGCATCGATTACCGTGGTCTCAATCAGATTACGGTGAAGTATAGTTATCCACTCCCGCTGATTGCGACCATGACTGAGTCGTTGCATGGGGCGCGTTTCTTCACGAAACTAGATCTCAGGAGCGCGTACAACTTGGTGCGCATCAGGGAGAACGATGAATGGAAAACAGCCTTTAGTACCACCTCGGGCCATTACGAGTATCTGGTCATGCCATACGGGTTGATGAACGCTCCATCAGTTTTCCAATAATTTGTGGATGAGATCTTCAGGGACATGCAGGGGCAGGGGGTGGTGGTGTACATTGATGACATTCTCGTGTACTCACCTACCCGGGTCGAGCATGTAGCCCTGGTGCGCAAGGTGTTGCGGAGGCTGGTGGAGCACGACCTGTATGTGAAGGCAGAGAAGTGTCTGTTTTTCCAGGAGTCGGTCTCCTTTTTGGGTTATCAGTTGTCTGCGTCAGGGGTGAGGATGGAGGTAGATCGAGTGTCGGCCGTGCGTAATTGGCAAACACCAACCACTGTGAAGGAGGTGCAGCAGTTCTTGGGGTTTGCAAATTACTACAAGAGGTTTATCCGGGGGTTTGGACAGGTGGCAGCTCCCATCACGTCTCTGTTGAAGGGGGGTCCGGTGCGTCTGCAGTGGTCGGCCGAGGCGGACAGGGCGTTTGGGAGGCTGAAGGACCTGTTTACCTCGGCCCCAGTGCTGGCGCACCCGGATCCCTCTTTGCCGTTCCAAGTAGAGGTGGACGCGTCGGAGGCCGGGTTAGGAGCCGTGCTTTCACAACGATCTGGCGCGCCACCTAAACTCCGCCCCTGTGCTTTTTACTCTAAGAAGCTCAGTCCGGCGGAGCGGAACTATGACGTAGGGGACAGGGAGCTGTTAGCCGTGGTACAGGCTCTAAAGGTGTGGAGGCACTGGCTTGAGGGGGCTCAACACCCTTTCCTCATTTTGACGGACCACCGTAACTTGGAGTACATCCGAGCGGCGAGGAGGCTGAACCCTCGCCAGGCAAGATGGAGTATGTTCTTGACCAGGTTTACGTTTAAGATCACGTACATCCCTGGGTCACAGAATGGCAAGGCAGATGCGCTGTCTCGGCGGTATGACGCGGAGGAGAGGTCCGTGGAGCCCACTCCCATACTGCCTGCGTCGTGTCTGGTGGCGCCGGTAGTGTGGGAGATCGATGCTGAACTCGAGCGGGCGTTACGCACCGACCCTAGTCCATCACAGTGCCCGGAGGGTCGGAAGTACGTTCCGCTCGAGGTTCGGGATCGATTGATTTATTGGGCTCACACGTCACCCTCCTCTGGACATCCGGGTATCGGCCGGACAGTGCACTGTCTTAGTGCCAAGTACTGGTGGCCCACGTTGGCTAGGGATGTGAGGGTTTATGTTTCCTCTTGCTCGGTGTGCGCCCAGTGTAAGGCGCCTAGACATTTACCTAGGGGTAAATTGCTACCCCTGCCCGTTCCACAACGGCCATGGTCCCACCTCTCAGTGGACTTTATAACAGATCTTCCCCTCTCCCAAGGGAATACCACCATCCTGGTCGTTGTGGACCGGTTCTCTAAGGCCTGTCGTTTGCTCCCCATGCCGGGTCTTCCTACGGCCCTGCAAACCGCCGAGGCACTGTTTACCCATGTGTTCCGGCACTACGGGGTGCCCGAGGACATTGTGGCTGATCGGGGTCCCCAATTCACCTCCAGGGTCTGGAGAGCGTTTATGGAGCGGTTGGGGGTCTCGGTGAGTCTCACCTCGGGCTACCACCCGGAGAGCAATGGGCAGGTGGAACGCGTAAACCAGGATGTGGGTAGGTTTCTCAGAACATACTGCCAGGACCGGCCGGAGGAGTGGTCAAGGTACGTTCCCTGGGCCGAGATGGCCCAGAATTCCCTACGCCATTCCTCCACGAACCTAACCCCATTTCAATGTGTGTTAGGTTACCAGCCGGTTCTGGCACCCTGGCAGCAGAGCCAGATCGAGGCTCCTGCGGTGGATGAGTGGGCGCGGCGCTCGGAGGAGACTTGGAACGCTGCACACGTCCACCTGCAGCGGGCCCTCCGACGTCAGAAGGCGAGCGCTGATCTCCACCGCAGTGAGGCACCGGTGTACGCACCTGGTGATCGAGTCTGGCTCTCTACCAGAAACCTGCCCCTCCGCCTGCCCTGTCGGAAACTGGGTCGGCGGTTTGTAGGGCCATTTAAAGTCCTGAGGAGGTTGAACAAGGTTTGTTATAGATTACAGCTACCTGTGGAGTATAAATGTGTTAACCCCTCGTTCCATGTGTCCCTTCTCAGGCCGGTGGTAGCGGGCCCACTCCAAGACGATGAGATCTTGGAGACTCCTCCGCCCCCGTTGGACATCGAGGGGGCACCGGCGTACTCCGTGAGATCCATCTTGGATTCGAGACGTCGGATGGGGGGTCTCCAGTATCTAGTGGAGTGGGAGGGGTACGGTCCGGAGGAGCGGTGCTGGGTGCCGAGGAGAGACGTGTTGGACCCATCGCTTCTGACGGAGTTCCATCAGAGGCATCCGACGCGCCCTGCGCCGCGTCCCCCTGGCCGTCCCCGAGGCCGGAGTCGGCGCGCGTCTGGAGCCGCGCGTCAAGGGGGGGGTACTGTCACGGTTTCGGCCGAGGCTGCCTCTCCTCCTTGTTCGGGCAGGCTTCGGCGCTCGTCGTCTCCGGAATTCTAGCTGCCACCGATAGATGTTTCATGTTCGTTTGCTTTTGTCTGTTTGTGTCACACCTGTTTCTGTTTTACGTGATTAGTGTCCTATAAGTTTCTCGTTGTGTTTGTCATGTGTTGTGTATGATTGTTTTTCGTCAGTGTTGTGTTTGCTCGGTTGAGCATATTCTCTCCACTGCGCTGGAGCTCGATTGCACTTGTTTCGTGCACTACTTCATTTTGTCGCACCTGTTTGTGCGCATTTTGCCTATACGCCTTGTGCGTAGTTTAGCTGTTGGGCTTAGTTGCCCTGTTGCCTGTGTTTGGGCCGGAATACAGCATTTGGAACCTACCGTCTGCGTCCTGCATCTGATTTCCTACACTACACCTACACACGCCCTGACAGAGAGGCTTGATAGATGAGGGCTATTTGGGTCTGCCGGAAGAAAATAAATATTTTCCCATTTAGACAGGGGGGTGTGGGGTTTGCACTAATTCAGCCCAAACAGTAGTCTACCTTGATAGCAGAAGGAGTTCCCCCATTTGGTCAACATGGAAAAGTTAACTAGACTGGAAAAAATAGAGTACTTTTAGCAGTTAATGAAAAAAGTAATTAAATAATCATATTTTACCTTGAAGCAAAACAGGGGAACAATCAAGTTGGTGTCTATGTGTAAGCTCAGTGCATAAATAATATAAAGTACCTATGTGTATTTGTAAGTATGTGAGGGAGTTGGAATGCATGTCAAACCTGAGTTTTTACATGGAAACTCTGATGAAAACATTACATCATCAGCTGGTGTTTTCAAAAAACTGAAGTCATACAAAATATAAATCACGCTAACAGAAATTAAACCCAGGTGTGGTGAATGATGGACGGAGTCAGGCGCAGGAGTAAAATAACCAGATGCAGATGTATTCCTTCCAGACATACAATGCGCCTACAACGGCAATCGAAACAGGTACAGGGGAAAAAATCCTCCCTGACCAAACACAGTCTCAGAAAATAGAATAAATGTACTGACACAGGGGAACCGAGGGAAAATCAACACTGGCAAAACAACCGAGCTACTCTCCTCCCACATAGAACAATCACTCACAAAGACAAGGGGGCAGAGGGAACACTTATACACAGACTAATTAGGGGATGAGCACCAGGTGTGTGTGATTGACAAGACAAGACAAGTGGAGTGATGAGAATGGGAGCGGCAGTAGCTAGTAAGCCGGTGACGACGAACGCCGAAACCTGCCCGAACAAGGAGGGGAGGCAGCCTCGGCGGAAGTCGTGACACCAGGTCAACTGGAAAGGTGTAAATATGTCACCTCCATCAGATTGCATTGTGAATGTGTCAGCTCTCACCTAGCATTAGAATCGAAATGGGAACACACCGAAATGCATACAAGGCTCTCCCTCACCCTCCCTTTGGCAAATCAGACCATAACTCTATCCTCCTGCTTACAAGCAAAAAGTACCAGTGACACGCTCAATATGGAAGTGGTCCGATGAAGCGGATGCTAAGCTACAGGACTGTTTTGCTAGCACAGACTGGAATATGTTCCGGGATTCATCCGATAGAGGAGTTTACCACATCAGTCACCGTCTTCATTAATAAGTGCATTGACGACGTCGTCCCCACAGTGGCTGTAAGTACATACCCCAACCAGAAGCCATGGATTACAGGCAATATCCACACTGAGCTAAAGGCTAGAGCTGCCGCTTTCAAGGAGTCGGACACTAATTTGGACGCTTATAAGAAATCCCGCTATGACCTCAGACGAGCCATCAAACAGGCAAAGCGGCAATACAGGACTAAGATCGAATCCTACTACGCCGGCTCTGATGCTCGGCGAATATGGCAGGGCTTGCAAACGATCACGGATTACAAAGGGAAACCCAGTCGCAAGCTGCCCAGCGATGCGAGCCTACCAGACGAGCTAAATTACTTCTATACTCGCTTCCAGGCAAACAACACTGAACCATGAATGCTCTCTGAAGCCAATGTGAGTAAGACGTTTAAACAGGTTATATCAGGACTCAGGCTAAGACACAGATGCAGACACAGGAGGCGGATAGTACGAGTCTCTGAGTTTATTATAGTACAAGGGGCAGGCAATCGGTAGGTCAAGGCAGGCAAAGAGTTGCAATCCAAATCAGAGTCAGGCAGGTACAGAACGGCAGTCAGGATCAGGGTCAAGACAGGCAGAAAGGTCTGAACTGGAAAGACTAGGAAAAACAAAAACTAGAGCACAAGAAACACGGGAACACGCTGGTAGGACTTGACGAGACGAACTGGCAACAGACAAACAGAAAACATTGGTATAAATACACAGGGGATAATGGGGACAAATGGGAGACACCTGGTGGGGGGTGGAGATGAGTACAAGAGAGGTGAAACCGATCAGGGTGTGACAGTACCCCGACCCCTCTAGGGATGCCACCTAGTGTCCTACCCGGGCAAATACCTGGTTGACCGGGTTACCGGAACTCAGCAATGAGGGCTGGGTCCAGGATGTTCCTAGCGGGGACCCAGCACCTCTCCTCCGGGCCATAACCCTCCCAGTCAACCAGGTACTGGAAACCCCTGCACCGAGGTCGAACACTCAGGAGGTGCCTCACCGTGTATGCCGGATGGCCGTCGATGAGACGGGGGAGAGGAGTGGGCCTGGAAACAGGAGACAAAGTGCTGTGAGACAGGGGTTTAATTCTAGACACATGGAACGTGGGATGAATACGGAGGGTGTGGGGCAACAGGAGACGAACAGCAGAGGGGCTAAGAATCTTAGAGATGGGGAAAAGGCCGATAAAACGGGGGGAAAGTTTGCGGGACTCCACCCGGAGGGACATATCCCGAGTGGACAGCCATACCCTCTGCCCAAGATGGTAGCAGGGAGCAGGGGTCCGGTGGCAGTCCGCCTGTCGTCGATACCTGGAGGTGGTCTTGAGAAGAGCGGCCCGGGCTCTCTTCCAGGTACGGTGACAGCAACGGCCGAAAATCTGGGCAGAAGTTATGCTGACCTCTTCCTCTTGCTCAGGGAAGAGCAGGGGCTGATAAACCATGGAACACTTGAATGGCGAGAGACCAGTGGCCGAGCAGGGAAGGGTGATGTGGGCGTATTCCACCCACACGAGTTGCTGGCTCCAGGTGGTGGGGTTGGCGTAGACGAGGCAACGAAGAGTCATCTCCAGGTCCTGATTGGCTCGCTCCGACTGTCCGTTAGATTGGGGGTGAAAACCAGAGGACAGGCTGGCCGATGCCCCAATGAGGGTGCAGAACGCCTTCCAGAACCGGGACGAGAACTGAGGACCACGATCGGAGACCATGTCCACCGGAAGTCCATGGATCTGGAAGACGTGCTGCACCATGAGCTGGGCCATTTCCTTGGCTGAGGGTAACTTGGGAAGGGAAATGAAATGGGCGGCTTTGGAAAACCTATCCACCACCGTGAGGATAGTGGTGTTGTCATCTGATGCAGGGAGACCTGTGACAAAGTCCAGGGATATATGGGACCAGGGGCGGTGTGGAATGGGAAGAGGTTGAAGGAGTCCAGCCGGAGCTTGCCGCTGAGTTTTGTTCTGAGCACACACGGTGCAGGCGGCGCCGAACATGGAGACATCAGGAACCAAGGTGGGCCACCAAAAACATTGTCATACAAAGGCCTGGGTCCGACGGGAGCCAGGATGGCAGAACAGTCGGGAGAAATGAGCCCATTCCAGAACTGGGGAACGGGCAGTGTCCGGGACAAACAGCTGGTTAACCAGGCCCCCCCGGGGTCCGGCTGGGAACGCTGCGCCTCACGGACCTGGTTCTCTATACCCCAGATAAGTGCAGCCGCAAGACAAGAGGTAGGGAGGATGGTCTCGGGGTCTGATGGTGTAGCAGCGGGGCTATAGAGGCATGAAGGCGCATCCGGCTTCACATTCTTGGACCCTGGGCAGTAGCAGATGGTGAAGTTGAACCGAGTGAATAGCAGGGCCCATCAAGCTTGCCTGGAGTTGAGGCGCTTGGTGGTGCGGAGATATTCCAGGTTCTTGTAATCCGTCCACACTATGAAAGGGTGTTCCGCCCCCTCTAACCAGTGCCTCCACTCCTCCAACGCCATCTTCACCGCAACTAGTACTCGGTTACCCACGTCGTAATTCCTTTCAGTGGTGTTGAGGCGATGGGAGAGGAAAGCGCAGGGATGCCATTTTTGGTCTTGGGCCGAACACTGGGATACAACAGACCCCACTCCGATGTCCGAGGCATCGACCTCCACCACGAACTGCCGGGACGGATCTGGATGGATTAGGATGGGGGTGGTCAGGAATCAGTGCTTGAGGTCCAGGAATGCCCGGTCTGCAGCTGGAGACCACGTGAACGGGACCTTGGGAGAGGTGAGTGCTGAAAGGGGGGAAGCCAGGGTGCTGTAACCCCGGATGAAACGGCGGTAGAAATTTGGCGAACCCCAAGAAGCGTTGCAGCTACACTCTGGAGGTGGGTTGAGGCCAATCCACCACCGCTCTTACCTTTCCAGGATCCATCTGTATGTTGCCTGCAGCGATGATGTATCCAAGGAAGGAGATGGTGGATTGATGGAATTCACATTTCTCCGCTTTGACGAACAGCTGGTTCTCCAGAAGACGGAGGACTTGTCGGCCATGTTCTTGAACCTCCTGGAGATCCTGGTATTCCACGGGAATGGCAGAGAGGTCCGAGGCTTTACCCAAGCCCGCAGGAAGACGTCCAGGGGCAGGCTGCACCGACTTCAGGCAATGAGCATGGCAGAACGGGCTCCAACCCTTGATCGAACCCACAGTCCAGTCCACAAGGGGATTGTGTCTCTGGAGCCATGAAAACCATAACACAACGGGTACCTGAGGAGATTCGATAAGTAGAAACTGGATCGACTCGCTGTGGTTGCCTGACACTCGCAGGTTGAATGGAACCGTGTGGTGGGTGACTCTGCCAATAGAACGCCCATCCAGCGCTCTGACGTCCATGGGAATGGAGAGGGTTTGAGTGGGGATTCCCAGCTCTGACACCAGGGTAGAGTCCATAAAACTCTCGTCGGCCCCAGAGTCAATGAGTACCCGGAGAGATTTGGACCGGTCACCCCACAGCAGGATGGCATGGAGAAGGGTACGAGTAGGGGGAGACTGGACATTCTCCGTAATGCCCACCAGCGTACTCATACCTCCTGATGAGCCAGGTCTTTTTACAGGACAGGTAGAAATGTTGAGGAGCAGGCTTGACGCACTAGGCATCTTTTTATGACATGCATTATATGAATTAGGTCCACAGAATTATACCTAGGAGGAGCGGCTTCTATGAAGGAACTTTGAATGCCGTTTGAGCTAGCTAGCTAACAAGCTTGGGCTAGCAAGCTAACAAGCTTATGTGTGCAGTGCGGCACCAGAATTAAAAACATATCTTACCTTTTTGTAGTTAATTAATCCAACGTAAAATGTCATAACTAGGCCTATAGTATCCTTAAGTAGCATTGAAAAAGTTAATCCAGTCTTATATAGCTAATTCAAAATCTATCTCCCTATCTTCACACGCTTCTAACGTCAATATAGTAGCCTATGCTTCGGAGGGGGGAGGGGCAGGTAGCCTGCACACACACTGGCAAAGATTTCCAGCTTGCAGGCAGAAGTTGGAATAAGTGACAAAGTGACATAGGCACTTTGTAAAAAAAAAATTTGGGACTAGAAAAAATTACTGGAATGTAAAATAACGTTATTAACATTAACATTTACGTCATTTAGCAGACGCTCTTATCCAGAGCGACTTACAAATTGGTACATTCACCTTATAGCCAGTGGGATAACTACTTTACAACATTATTTTTCTTATAATTTTTTTAAATCTTTTTTTTTTGTTTTTTTGGGGGGGTGGGGTAAGGGGAGGTAGAAGGATTACTTTATCCTATCCCAGGTATTCCTTAAAGAGGTGGGGTTTCAAGTGTCTCCGGAAGGTGGTGAGTGACTCCGCTGTCCTGGCGTCGTGAGGGAGCTTGTTCCACCATTGGGGTGCCAGAGCAGCGAACAGTTTTGACTGGGCTGAGCGGGAACTGTGCTTCCGCAGAGGTAGGGGGGCCAGCAGGCCAGAGGTGGATGAACGCAATGCCCTCGTTTGGGTGTAGGGACTGATCAGAGCCTGAAGGTAAGGAGGTGCCGTTCCCCTCACAGCTCCGTAGGCAAGCACCATGGTCTTGTAGCAGATGTGAGCTTCAACTGGAAGCCAGTGGAGTGTGCGGAGGAGCGGGGTGACGTGAGAGAACTTGGGAAGGTTGAACACCAGACGGGCTGCGGCATTCTGGATGAGTTGTAGGGGTTTATTGGCACAGGCAGGGTGCCCAGCCAACAGCGAGTTGCAGTAATCCAGACGGGAGATGACAAGTGCCTGGATTAGGACCCGTGCCGCTTCCTGTGTAAGGCAAGGTCGTACTCTCCGAATGTTGTAGAGCATGAACCTACAGGATCGGGTCACCGCCTTGATGTTAGCGGAGAACGACAGGGTGTTGTCCAGGGTCACACCAAGGCTCTTCGCATTCTGGGAGGAGGACACAACGGAGTTGTCAACCGTGATGGCGAGATCATGGAACGGGCAGTCCTTCCCCGGGAGGAAGAGCAGCTCCGTCTTGCCGAGGTTCACCTTGAGGTGATTATCCGTCATCCACACTGATATGTCTGCCAGACATGCAGAGATGCGATTCGCCACCTGGTTATCAGAAGGGGGAAAGGAGAAGATTAGTTGTGTGTTGTCTGCGTAGCACTGATAGGAGAGGCCATGTGAGGATATGACAGAGCCAAGTGACTTGGTGTATATCGAGAATAGGAGAGGGCCTAGAACTGAGCCCTGGGGGACACCAGTGGTGAGAGCACGTGGTGCGGAGACAGATTCTCGCCACGCCACTTGGTAGGAGTGACCGGTCAGGTAGGACGCAATCCAAGAGTGAGCCGCGCCGGAGATGCCCAGCTCGGAAAGGGTGGAGAGGAGGATCTGATGGTTCACAGTATCAAAGGCAGCAGACAGGTCTAGAAGGACAAGAGCAGAGGAGAGAGAGTTAGCTTTAGCAGTGCGGAGAGCCTCCGTGACACAGAGAAGAGCAGTCTCAGTTGAATGACCAGTCTTGAAACCTGACTGGTTTGGATCAAGAAGGTCATTCTGAGAGAGATAGCAAGAGAGTTGGCTAACGACGGCGCGCTCAAGAGTTTTGGAGAGAAAAGAAAGAAGGGATACTGGTCTGTAGTTGTTGACATCAGAGGGATCGAGTGTTGGTTTTTTGAGAAGGGGTGCAACTCTCGCTCTCTTGAAGACGGAAGGGACATAGCCAGCGGTCAAGGATGAGTTGATGAGCGAGGTGAGGTAAGGGAGAAGGTCACTGGAGATGGTCTGGAGAAGAGAGGAGGGGATAGGGTCAAGCGGGCTGGTTGTTGGGCGGCCGGCCGTCACAAGTCGCAAGATTTTATCTGGAGAGAGAGGGGAGAAAGAAGTCAAAAGCATAGGGTAGGGCAGTGTGAGCAGGACCAGCAGTGTCATTTGACTTAACAAACGAGGATCAGATGTCGTCAACCTTCTTTTCAAAATGGTTGACAAAGTCATCCACAGAGAGGGAGGAGGTGGGGAGGGAGAGGAGGATTCAGCAGGGAGGAGAACGTGGCAAAGAGCTTCCTAGGGTTAGAGGCAGATGCTTGGAATTTAGAGTGGTAGAAAGTGGCTTTAGCAGCAGAAACAGAAGAAAATGTAGAGAGGAGGGAGTGAAAAGATGCCAGGTCCGCAGGGAGTCTAGTTTTCCTCCATTTCCGCTCGGCTGCCCGGAGCCCTGTTCTGTGAGCTCGCAATGAGTCATCAAGCCACGGAGCAGGAGGGGAGGACCGAGCCGGCTGGGAGGATAGGGGACATAGAGAGTCAAAGAATGCAGAAAGGGAGGAGAGGAGGGTTGAGGAGGCAGAATCAGGAGATTGGAGGGAGAAGGGTTGAGCAGAGGGAAGAGATGATAGGATGGAAGAGGAGAGAGTAGCGGGAGAGAGAGAGCGACGGTTGCGACGGCGCATTACCATCTGAGTAGGGGCAGAGTGAGTAGTGTTGGAGAAGCGCGAGAGAGAAAAGGATACAAAGTAGTGGTCGGAGACATGGAGGGGAGTTGCAGTGAGATTAGTAGAAG
Source organism: Coregonus lavaretus (assembly GCF_964263955.1). Taxonomy (NCBI): domain Eukaryota; kingdom Metazoa; phylum Chordata; class Actinopteri; order Salmoniformes; family Salmonidae; genus Coregonus; species Coregonus lavaretus. The sequence continues at coordinate 39,887,389 of NC_139989.1, read as the reverse complement.
AACAGCATCTAGTAAAGATGAGGTCAAGCGTATTGCCTGCCTTGTGAGTAGGGGAGGACGGTGAGAGGGTGAGGTCAAAAGAGGAGAAGAGTGGAAAGAAGGAGGTAGGGAGGTTGAAGTCACCCAGAACTGTGAGGGGTGAGCCATCCTCAGGAAAGGAACTTATCAAGGCGTCAAGCTCATTGATGAACTCTCCAAGGGAACCTGGAGGGCGATAAATGACAAGGATGTTAAGCTTGAATGTGCTAGTGACAGCATGGAATTCAAATGAGGAGATAGACAGATGGGTCAGGAGAAAAAGAGAGAATGTCCACTTGGGAGAGATGAGGATTCCTGTGCCACCACCCCGCTGACCAGATGCTCTCGGGGTATGCAAGAACACATGGTCAGACGAGGAGAGAGCAGTAGGAGTATCACTGTTTTCAGTGGTAATCCATGTTTCCGTCAGCGCCAAGAAGTTGAGGGACTGGAGGATAGCATAGGCTGAGATGAACTCTGCCTTGTTGGCAGCAGAACGGCAGTTCCAGAGGCTGCCTGAGACCTGGAACTCCACGTGGGTGGTGCGTGCAGGGACCACCAGGTTAGAGAGGCAGCAGCCACGCGGTGTGAGGTGTTTGTATAGCCTGTGCGGAGAGGAGAGAACAGGGATAGACAGAGGCATAGTTGACAGGCTACAGAAAATGGCTACAATAATGCAAATGAGATCGGAATGAAATGAACTAAACATCTGGGAAAGGAGAGAGTGGGGCCTCCCTCACTTACGTTTCACTGAAACACCCAAATATAAAACTCTCCCAAATTCCACCTCAGAAACTATACTTGTTGTAAACTACAGCGGTTCAATGTTTTCTAGGAATAGACTAACTTAGTTTATTCAGATAGCTAACTTGGTACAGTATTCTTCCGTGAAAATCGTCCAGGGCACCTATTCATATGACGCCACAGCCAACTAGTATGCCGGACTTCAACAACATGGTTTAACACCAATACTCGGCCACAACAAACCACCAGTGTGTCAACACGCCAAGCAGATCATTCGTGTCCGTGTCTAACGTTGTGGGTTAGTCCCGACAGCTTGAGTGAGTCCGTCGTCAACTTATTCAGCCAGTTAGTTAGCTAGAATAGTTAGCATACTAGCTAGCCATTGCTTTCAGACAACGAAGCAACCCCTCCTCCCACGCCACGAACACACAGAGAGAGCCAAGCTAACGTTAACTAGTCACCCATGTCCCGAATTCCCTTGAACGACTCTGGCTACCAGTATGTAAAAACAAAACACAAATGTAGGTTATAACTTACCCCTAGCAGCTACTGTTAGCTAGCCAAGTGCAAAAGCTAGCCACTGAATTGACTCAGCCAGTTCGCGTCTGTTAGCTAGGTCGTTCCAGCCATTGTTTAGTAGCTATCCAGGTAGCAACAAGCTAGCTAAATTTCAAGCACAGTAGCCACTTACTACCTAACGTTAACGCTTCAGACAATGAGGTTAGAAAAACAGCTGAATGGTAGGCATTATTGTATGTAAATATTGTAGGCAGCTAGCTGGCGTAATTACAGGCACTATCCACCGTTGCTAATATTTACCAGTAGCCACCCGCTAGCTAGTCCAGGTAGTGGGTTAGCTAGCTAGCTTTGTGCTTCACCGGGCTCAGCCGAATACAATACTAACCTACAATAATTACATACAACAACCCACGATAACTACCTACAATACCTAACTACAATCTAAATACATAGTTTAAGCTTTACTCGACAAAGCCCAAACTATGTATATAAACCATATAAGCCAAGCTTACCTCCCGCCAGAGAGAGACACAACCTCACCCGACGACCTCACCCGACAGCTATTTTCCATGCTTTTAAAATAAACGTTCTGTTCCAGAACAGTATGGATCACTTTCGTTCCCGGTTGCATTTCTGTTCCTTGAAAAATGTGGTTATTTTCTGATTTTCGGTTCTGTTCCCTGAACCGGTTCCAATCCCTGGTCTTCACTGACATTTTCAACCTATCCCTGACCCAGTCTGTAATACCAACTTGTTTTAAGCAGACTACCGTAGTCCCCATGCCCAAGAACGCCAAGGTAACCTGCCTAAATAACTATTGCCCTGTAGCGCTCACATCTATAGCAATGAAATGCTTTGTAAGGTTGGTTGATCATGGCTCACATCAACACCATCATCTCAGACACCCTGGACCCACTCCAATTCGCATACTGCCCCAATAGATCCACAGATGATGCAAAGTCCCAATCCTGGACTTCTTGACGGGCCATCTTCAGGCGGTGAGGGTAGGCAACATCACATCCACGACGCTGACCATCAACAAGGGGGACCCTCAGAGTCGTGTGCTTAGTCCCCTCCTCTACTCCCTGTTCACCCACGACTGCGTGGATGCTCACGACTACAACATCATCATCAAGTTTGCTGATGATACAATGGTGGAAGGACTGACCACCGACAACAATGAGGCAGCCTATAGGGAGGAGGTCAGAGACCTGGCAGCGTGGTGCCTGATTACAACCTCTCCCTCAACGTCAGCAAGACAAAGGAGCTGATCGTGGAAAACAGGAAACGGAAGGGATAGCACACCCCCATCCACATTAATGGATCTGTAGTTGGGTGGGTCAAGAGCTTCAAGTTCCTCGATGTGTCCACATCACTAATGAATTAACATGGTCCACACACACCCACACAGTTGTGAAGAGGGCACGACAGCGCCTCTTCCCCCTCAGGAGGCTGAAAAGATTTGGCATGGGCCCTTAGATCCTCAAAAGGTTCTACAGCTGCACCATTGAGAGCATCTTGACTGGCTGCATCACTGCTTGGTACGACAACTGCAAGGCACCAGACCGCAAGGCGCTACAGAGGGGGGTGAGCTCCCTGCCATCCAACAACTGTACAACAGGCGGTGTCAGGGGAAGGCCCAAAGAATTGGCAAAGACTCCAGCCACCCAAGCCATAGACTGTTCTCTCTGCTACCACACAGCAAGCGGTACCAGTGCACCAAGTCTGGAACCAACAGGACCCTGAACAGCTTCTACCCACAAGCCATAAGACTGCTAAACAAGACTGCTAAATAGCCAATCAAATGGCTACCTGGATTACCTGCATTTAACAATTTTTGCACTAACTCTCTTGCACTGATTCTATGCACACACACTGGACACTGCCCACACACTCACACATACTTACACTAACACCCCAAAACACACATACACACACACACACTACACACATACACACACACACACTACATACGCCCACACACACATAACACGCGCACACATGCATACTGACGCCACTCACACACACACACCACATACGCTGCTGTTACTGTCTATTATCTATCCTGTTGCCTAGTCACTTTACCCCTACTATATGTACAGTGAGGGAAAAAAGTATTTGATCTCCTGCTGATTTTGTACGTTTGCCCACTGACAAAGAAATGATCAGTCTATAATTTTAATGGTAGGTTTATTTGAACAGTGAGAGACAGAATAAGAACAAAAAAATCAAGAATGTTATAAATTGATTTGCATTTTAATGAGGGAAATAAGTATTTGACCCCCTCTCAATCAAAAAGATTTCTGGCTCCCAGGTGTCTTTTATACAGGTAACGAGCTGAGATTAGGAGCACACTCTTAAAGGGAGTGCTCCTAATCTCAGCTTGTTACCTGTATAAAAGACACCTGTCCACAGAAGCAATCAATCAATCAGATTCCAAACTCTCCACCATGGCCAAGACCAAAGAGCTCTCCAAGGATGTCAGGGACAAGATTGTAGACCTACACAAGGCTAAAATGGGCTACAAAACCATTGCCAAGCAGCTTGGTGAGAAGGTGACAACAGTTGGTGCGATTATTCGCAAATGGAAGAAACACAAAAGAACTGTCAATCCCCCTCGGCCTGGGGCTCCATGCAAGATCTCACCTCGTCGAGTTGCAATGATCATGAGAACGGTGAGGAATCAGCCCAGAACTACACAGGAGGATCAATGATCTCAAGGCAGCTGGGACCATAGTCACCAAGAAAACTATTACACACTACGCCGTGAAGGACTGAAATCCTGCAGCGCCCGCAAGGTCCCCCTGCTCAAGAAAGCACATATACAGGCCCGTCTGAAGTTTGCCAATGAACATCTGAATGATTCAGAGGAGAACTGGGTGAAAGTGTTGTGGTCAGATGAGACCAAAATTGAGCTCTTTGGCATCAACTCAACTCGCCGTGTTTGGAGGAGGAGGAATGCTGCCTATGACCCCAAGAACACCATCCCCACCATCAAACATGGAGGTGGAAACATTATGCTTTGGGGGTGTTTTTCTGCTAATTGGACAGGACAACTTCACCGCATCAAAGGGACGATGGACGGGGCCATGAACCGTCAAATCTTGGGTGAGAACCTCCTTCCTTCAGCCAGGTGATTGCAAATGGGTCGTGGATGGGTATTCCAGCATGACAATGACCCAAAACACACGGCCAAGGCAACAAAGGAGTGGCTCAAGAAGAAGCACATTAAGGTTCTGGAGTGGCCTAGCCAGTCTCCAGACCTTAATCCCATTGAAAATCTGAGAGGGAACTGAAGGTTCGAGTTGCCAAACGTCAGCCTCGAAACCTTAATGACTTGGAGAAGATCTGCAAAGAGGAGTGGGACAAAAAACCTCCTGAGATGTGTGCAAACCTGGTGGCCAACTACAAGAAACGTTTGACCTCTGTGATTGCCAACAAGGGTTTTGCCACCAAGTACTAAGTCATGTTTTGCAGAGGGGTCAAATACTTATTTCCCTCATTAAAATGCTAATCAATTTATAACATTTTTTACATGCGTTTTTCTGGATTTTTTTGTTGTTATTCTGTCTCTCACTGTTCAAATAAACCTACCATTAAAATTATAGACTGATCATGTATTTGTCAGTGGGCAAACGTACAAAATCAGCAGAGGATCAAATACTTTTTTCTCTCACTTTACATAGCTACTTCAATTACCTCGTACCCCTGCACATCGACTCAGTAGTGGTACTCCCTGTATGTAGCTGTATGTAGCCATGTGATTTTTACTTGTTATTGTTATTTGTTATTCATTGTGTATTTATTCCTTGTTTCACTATTTAAAAATCTTTATCTTTAACTCTGCATTGTTGAAAAAGGACCCGTAAGTAAGCATTTCACTGTTAGTCTACACCTGTTGTTTACGAAGCATGTGAAAAATGTAATGTTATGGGAAGTGCATTTTTCACACTGATTAAAAACGACATGTGTCTGATAACTACTTCAAACCAGGCACCTGGGTGACCCCCCTCTTCCTGTATGATTGACCAAAGTCACATAGTTCATCAGGAACAGTGTCATCCCTGGCTTTTCCTTAGAGTTGGAAAAGCTGCAGCAGTAAAAGAAGAAGAATAAGATTGCACTATAGGTGATTGACCCCTTTGTTATTCAGCCTCACTGATCAAAATGCAACAAACAGCTAACACATGCAGTACACATCAACAATGATCAGTGACTGTTATCATCCAAAACAAGATGATTGGGCATGAAAGCAGTTTTACGATAAAGTTGATGGTCTGCATGTCAAGAGTCATTTGGTGTTAAACAGGCTGGTCAATATTTCCCAGTATCAGTCAGCTGCTCAGATAGTGGTAAATATTCCTATCAGGGGTTTCACCTTGACAGCTTTATCTAAATCTCAGTTTAGCTACCCTACCCTTTCTCATCACAAATTCTAAGTTCCTATAGCTTATACTGTATGTTGGTCTCCATGAAGAAGTGACTTCAAAGCCACTCTGACATGAGTAAATACATTTACATTTACAGTTTAGTCATTTAGCAGACGCTCTTATCCAGAGCGACTTACAGTTAGTGAGTGCATACATTTTCATACCAGTGGAGGCTGGTGGGAGGAGCTAGAGGAGGACAGGCTCATTGTAATGGCTGGAATGGATTTAATGAAACGGTATCAAACATATAGAAACCACGTTTGACCCCGTTCCATTTATTCCATTCCAGCCATTACATTGAGCCCATCCTCCTATAGCTCCTCTTACCAGCCTCTACTGGTATAAATACACATTGATGAAACCCCATTACTTTTGGGCCTGACTGCTCTTTGTTCCTCTGATTACCAATGAGTGAATGATATCACTTCACCATTCTCTTCTTTCATTTTCTCCTTCCCTTTGTTGTTTTCTTTTCTACCCTCAGCTGCCAACGGTATTTGGAGTCAGTCTTTTTGTGCCTTTTCTATCACTTGAACGTCACCACTGTACGTCAGCAAGCTCTGTTGTGGCGAGTGACGCACAGTGCCATTGTGTGGCCGGCGAGTGATCAGGACAGTGCAACGGCTCATCGTCAGCCCGATGGAGGGGACATTTGTTCCTTTTGTTAGCCACAATAGATGTGTCACAAATACCACCAGTTGGAGAAAGAGGGTCTGGGGGGTAAGACTTGAGTGGTGTGTGTGGTAAGCATCTAAATCAACCCAAGCTATTAGCCCTATGTGGTTTTATGTGGTGTGAGACCTTCCTGCTCCTTCAAGGCATCTTTACACTGAGGTCAGAGCAAACACAGAGGGGATAGCAATAGTATGTGACCTGGGCCCACCCTCATTACCTCATCGCTCCAGTGTCACAGAAGTGTCACCATAGTGACTCTGCAATGATATCATCCAAGATGGCCTACTGTCAACTGGCCCAATCATTCTGCACTTTTACAGGACTTTAGGTACCAAACCTACAAACCTTACAAGGCTAACAACATTGAGAGATTGTTTCTAGTCCCATCTGCCAAGGGTTTCAAACACCCCTGGACGATAGATGGCTTTGGTTCCCAAATCCCAAGAGGCCAGAAGTACATAGAGTGCCTTCAGAAAGTATTCACACCCCTTGACTTTTTCCACATTTTGTTGTGTTAGAGCCTGAATTTAAAATTGATTAAATTGAGATTTTGTGTCACTGATCTACACACTACACTCAACACTCAATCTACACTCACTCTGTGTGCAATAATAGTGTTTAACATGATTTTTAAATCAATAGCTCAGCTCTGTAACCCACACATACAGTGGGGGAAAAAAGTATTTAGTCAGCCACCAATTGTGCAAGTTCTCCCACTTAAAAAGATGAGAGAGGCCTGTAATTTTCATCATAGGTATACGTCAATTATGACAGACAAAATGAGGAAAAAAAATCCAGAAAATCACATTGTAGGATTTTTTATGAATTTATTTGCAAATTATGGTGGAAAATAAGTATTTGGTCAATAACAAAAGTTTCTCAATACTTTGTTATATACCCTTTGTTGGCAATGACACAAGTCAAACGTTTTCTGTAAGACTTCACAAGGTTTTCACACACTGTTGCTGGTATTTTGGCCCATTCCTCCATGCAGATCTCCTCTAGAGCAGTGATGTTTTGGGGCTGTCGCTGGGCAACACAGACTTTCAACTCCCTCCAAAGATTTTCTATGGGGTTGAGATCTGGAGACTGGCTAGGCCACTCCAGGACCTTGAAATGCTTCTTACGAAGCCACTCCTTTGTTGCCTGGGCGGTGTGTTTGGGATCATTGTCATGCTGAAAGACCCAGCCACGTTTCATCTTTAATGCCCTTGCTGATGGAAGGAGGTTTTCACTCAAAATCTCACGATACATGGCCCCATTCATTCTTTCCTTTACACGGATCAGTCGTCCTGGTCCCTTTGCAGAAAAACAGCCCCAAAGCATGATGTTTCCACCCCTTTGCTTCACAGTAGGTATGGTGTTCTTTAGATGCAACTCAGCATTCTTTGTCCTCCAAACACGACGAGTTGAGTTTTTACCAAAAAGTTCTATTTTGGTTTCATCTGACCATATGACATTCTCCCAATCCTCTTCTGGATCATCCAAATGCACTCTATCAAACTTCAGATGGGCCTGGACATGTACTGGCTTAAGCAGGGGGACACGTCTGGCACTGCAGGATTTGAGTCCCTGGCGGCGTAGTGTGTTACTGATGGTAGGCTTTGTTACTTTGGTCCCAGCTCTCTGCAGGTCATTCACTAGGTCCCCCCGTGTGGCTCTGGGATTTTTGCTCACCGTTCTTGTGATCATTTTGACCCCACGGGGTGAGATCTTGCGTGGAGCCCCAGATCGAGGGAGATTATCAGTGGTCTTGTATGTCTTCCATTTCCTAATAATTGCTCCCACAGTTGATTTCTTCAAACCAAGCTGCTTACCTATTGCAGATTCAGTCTTCCCAGCCTGGTGCAGGTCTACAATTTTGTTTCTGGTGTCCTTTGACAGCTCTTTGGTCTTGGCCATAGTGGAGTTTGGAGTGTGACTGTTTGAGGTTGTGGACAGGTGTCTTTTATACTGATAACAAGTTCAAACAGGTGCCATTAATACAGGTAACGAGTGGAGGACAGAGGAGCCTCTTAAAGAAGAAGTTACAGGTCTGTGAGAGCCAGAAATCTTGCTTGTTTGTAGGTGACCAAATACTTATTTTCCACCATAATTTGCAAATAAATAAAAAATCTCAATTTGTCTGTCATAGTTGACGTGTACCTATGATGAAAATTACAGGCCTCTCTCATCTTTTTAAGTGGGAGAACTTGCACAATTGGTGGCTGACTAAATACTTTTTTTCCCCACTGTATAATTATCTGTAAGGTCCCTCAGTCAAGCAGTGAATTTCAAGCACAGATTCAACCACAAAGACTAGAGAGGTTTTCCAATGGTTCGCAAAGAAGGGAACCTATTGGTAGATGGGTTAAACATTTTTTTTTATATTTCCCTTTGAGCATGGTGCAGTTATTAATTAGACTTTGGATGGTGTATCAATACACCCAGTCACTACAAAGATACAGGCGTCCTTCCTAACTCATTTGCCGGAGAGGAAGGAAACCGCTCAGGGATTTCACCATGAGGCCAATTGTGATTTTAAAACCATTACAGAGTTTAATGGCTGTGATAGGAGATAACTGAGGATGGATCAACAACAGTGTAGTTACTCTACAATACTAACATAAATGACAGAGTGAAAAGAAGGAAGCCTGTACAGAATAGAAACATTCCAAAACATGTATCCTGTTTGTAATAAGGCACTAAAATAATATTGCAAAACATCTGGCAAAGAAATTAACTTTTTGTCCTGAATACAAAGCGTTATGCTTGGGACAAATCTAACACAACACATCATTGAGTACCACTCTTCATATTTTCAACCATTGTGGTGGCTGCATCATGTTATGGGTATGCTTGTCACTGACAAGGATTAGGGAGTTTGTAGGATAAAAATAAACGGAATAGAGCTAAGCACAGGCAAATTCCTAGAGGAAAACTCGGTTCAGTCTTCTTTCCAACAGACAATGGGAGACAAATTCACCTTTCAGCAAGACAATTACCTAAAACACAAGGCCAAATATACACTGGAGTTGCTTACCAAGATGACATTGAATGTTCCAGAGTGGCCTAGTTACAATTCTGACTTAAATCATCTTGAAAATCTATGGCAAGACTTGAAAATGGCTGTCTAGCAATAATCAACAACAACTTGACAGAGCTTGAAGAATTTAAAAAATAATAATGGGAAAATATTGTACAATCCAAATGTGCAAAGCTCTTAGAGACTTACCCAGAAAGACTCACAGCTGTAATCGCTGCCAACGGTGATTCTAACATGTATTGACTCAGGGGGGTGAATCATGATATATTAGTGTTTAATTTTCCACTTTCACATTACAGAGTATTTTGTGTAGATGACAATTAAATCCATTTTAATCACACTTTGTAACACAACAAAATGTGGAACAAGTCAGGGGTTGTGAATACTTTCTGAAGGTACTGTATGTGCAGGTACGGTATTATACTGTAAACAAGCAACGGCAGGCAATGCATCTCATTCATCCAAGACGGATTTAGGCAGAGATTAACTAAAGTAACCTTTCAGGGCATCACCCGTTCATTACTGAAGATTCCACAGTGTGCAAGCAACAGTTTATATCTAAGAACCATAAACACAGCAGGTAGACAACCAGCAATCATCCTCCATGGGGATTGAACATGGTCTGCAACTGAAATCTTTCACCCCTTTTAACATGGCACATCTCTTCATAGGGGTAAATCAAGGACTCTATAACTAGTCAAGAAAGCCCCCCATGTTCATTTAAACCAACAGCCCTATGGTTGGTTGCCTCAAGTTATCACTAGCTCACTGTCTTCTGTCTGTAACCATTGAAAAAATGATTTTAAAACTAAAGACATATGTCTAAAGACATAGGTGTGCCAGAAACTCCATCGTCACTCTGTCAGTTCTACACTCTTAGAAAAAAATATGCTATCAGGAACCTACAAGGGTTTTTCAGCTGTCCCAGGAGAACCCTTTGAATAACCATTTTTTTGTTCCAGGTAGAACCCTTTTGGTTCCAGGTAGAACCCTTTTGAGATCGACGTAGAACCCTTTCCACAGATGGTTCTACCTGGAACCCAAACGGGTTCTACCTGGAAGCAAAAAGGGCTCTAATTGGAACCAAAAAGGGTTCTCCTATGGGGACAGCTGAAGAACTCTTTTGGAACCCTTTTTTTCTAAGACGTGTTCAGTGTGTGTCAGATAGGCCTTTGAAATGCAATGCCTCTCATCGTTGATACCACACTTGGCATGTGTGGGGACGGCACACCCTCATCAGACCGCCTGCCTGCCTGCCTGCTGGTGCTTGTCCATGACATGCTGCCTCAGCCACGCTAATTCCCCCTCTGTAGAAAAACAAGCAAAACAGAGAAAAAAGGTCATGGTGTTCCTTCCCTCAGACAGAAAGGAAAAGTCACAGTAGTTTATCAAAGCAGATGATCTCCACTTAACTACTCCACAAGGGTTTCTGAGGAGCCTCATAAAGGAATAGCAGCAGATGCCTATCTACCAGCATGTGACAGGGTCTAGGCCTAGGGAGAAAAACACTTATATAACAAATATCCCCATTAACAGACCCTCGTGTGAGGAAGGATTGGATGTTACATGATCAGTCTTGTGAGGAAGGATTCACTTAGAGGGCCCTTTGCCTTGACATGTCTGTCTGTGACTCTAGCTGGTCTCTCAGTGTTATTGGATGTTATTGGATTTGCAATGTTGTGACTGAGACAACGTGCCCAGCCACACCTTTGTGCTTTGTTTCATTTTCACGTGTCCTGACTATATGGTCATGTAAGACTTGCACACAATTTTATGCGACTCTTTTTCTGAATGGAACCATTTAGCCTACGTACATAGCTAAGAGTTCAGAATTTCCCCTGATATACAGAACCATTCGAATGCCCACTGAAGAACATCAGGCAAATAACTTTGACACTTTATCTATCGGCACCGATCCAAAACGTACACACAAGTTGGGTTTTTGTTCAACAAAAAGCTGTTTTTCTTACTGACAGCAGCCCAGACCGATTGGTTCCAGTCCCTCTGAAAGTGCTCACGGTCCCCAGGTCACGGCTGAACCTCTCGTATTTATGTGAGTTGAACTTCAGGCTGGCAGGCTAATTCAATGGTATGTGTTTTCATTAGGTCTCAGGGGCCGAGTAGAGCCCCCTCGCTAACTTGGCCTGTCTGGACTCTGACCCCGGTTTTATGCAGGGTAATAACGATGGGGGTCAAGGCTTTGGAACGCACCCAGCCCAGACTTAAGGTAACAATTTGAGGAGATAGGCAGCAACATTACAGGGTTATGTAACCCATAGTCGCCAGTCCTTAATGACTTCACAGGCCCTCTGGAATGTCCACTTCTCAATAAGTCTCTCTTTTCACCGCTCTGTTTGTGGCAACACAAATTAGCTTTGATATGGTAACCTTAAACAAATCCTTTGTCTGTGCTGTCCTGTCCTGTGCTGTGCTGTGGTGGTAAAAGTACTAAACTGTCATACTTGAGTAAAGTAAAGATAAACTTAATAGAAAATGACTCAAGTAAAAGTGAAAGTCACCCAGTAAAATACTAATTGAGTAAAAGTCTAAAAGTATCTGGTTTAAAATGTACTTAAGTACAGTGGTGGAAAAAGTACTAAATTGTCATCCTTGAGTAAAAGTAAAAAGTAAAAGTAAATGCTATACGCATTTAGTTTTTTACTTAAATAAAAGGCATGCGGGTGGGACATGTGCACCAGACCAGTGGCGATTTTCTAAAAAGAATTAGTAGTTTTCAATGGCCACCTGACAACCAGAAATAGACGCCTGAATTTTAGATTGGGTTCTTTCCTTTTTTCTTTTGTGGTTGCATTATTTATGATTTCCTGTTCTTTCCTGCTTAGCTGTTCACATATCTCTCTCCTTCAGTAAAAACACAGGGAATGAGGATTGGGCTATCATGTACAAGAACAAAGCCTCACCCAATTTCAAGATAATGATGTTTCCTACCATTATGACACCATCGATTGATATTCAATGTCAGCAGCGGCAGTGCCTTTGCATTCTGCTACAGCAGGGCCCTGTAAGCTGACTGGTCCTTTGAACGAATGGCTTGATAAAGATCAACATGGCACCTTGCCACATGTGGTCTCTCCACTCTACACCATTTGTAAAGTGAGGAGAACTATCCCCCATACAGAATGACCAGCTCTGTTTGTCCGGGGGGGCAATCCACCCCAACACAGGGGCCTTCAGCCTTATAACATCGAACATCCTCGGCCCAGGCCAGCCGCGACGTCAGCAAGCCTCTGGTGCCTAGGTGACACATTTCCCAGGGGAGGGAGCCCAGCCCAGGCCTGGTTCTGCTGCTGCATCATGGGCCAACTCACTCTGCTCTGCTCTACTGCCGGTCGTAAACACCAATTACTTAATGAGGATGCCTGAATTCCTGCCATGCATGCTGCCCAATTTACTGTATTTTTGGGTCTCCACTGTGGCTGCCCAGGGAGGGATGCTTTCTTCTTATTTTGGTTCCTGGTGAAATTATGTCATTATAAGATAAAGGGAAAGCTGTGATCCTTGACGACTGCCCTACTTTTAAAGTTATTTTGGACTTTAACATTGTTACGGGCCATGATATTCCTGGCCATGGTAGTTTCTACTTTGTGTGTTCTTTGTCTGGATCTGTTTTCCATGAATAAGCTGCCAACGGATGGGGACATGTTGTGCATTCTTGCCCAATGACAGGCAGCAGGGCAGGAGCACTGACATAAAATGTGCCACTCCCAGAGGTGAGGTGAAGGATACATGTTCAGAATGAGAGAAGAGCAGTTCCTATCATGCCTCCTGGGCAGTCTGAATGACTGCCATGATTGCAGTATGCGTGGGAGAGATGCACGGCTCACCTGGTAAAACCTTGCCCAAAGTAATGATTGACACATTTGATTGCTCACTTACCTAAAGAATGTTTCTGTTAGGTCAAACACTTATTGTTTTTAGGTGTGTGTGCCTGTGCATGTGCGTGTGCGTGTGTGTGTTGCAAAATCTAAACAGTAGGTGGTAAAGTTTGATTACTTACTACTTGCATTAGAGGTGTAGTTATGTAAAAAAAAAAAAAAAAAAAAAAGGGGGCTCAGGCAGTAGGAGTAGGCTACCTGTTGAATGCCACTCCAAGTAGGCTAGCGCCTATCTATCAGCCGTGGAGTAGTATACGCACTGACTTTAGCCCGCCCCCTTAACAAAGCCAAATTACCATGGGCTTTTATGGCACATCGTCACTGAGAAAGGCTGGCCCTGCGATAGAGCTAATTTTTAGGACTGTCTATCCACACGCAAACCAACATACAGCGCTTGGCTTGATTACAACTGCCGTGTATTAGCAGTTCCTTCATATTTGAACGATTCATCTTTCTATTTCTTGTCAGTCAACGTCTATTTCTGAGGGTCACAGAATTCACCAGCGGATTTTTTTTTGTGCTGAGAAGTTTGCTGTTCTACAGTTTTATTACAACTTATTTTTCTATTTAGCTTCCTCTGTATTTTTTGTCATGAAATTAACTTGAACGTATAGAACAGCAAATATAATTTCTGTCAAGGAAATACCTTTTATCATCTCCCTCCAAACGGACTGCAACAACAATGATGAACAAGAACGGGATGGTGACAAAAATTCACACGAGAATTAGGACCGATCCTTTCACGAGCAATTATGAGTTGCTTGGCAGAGAATTGGGCAGGTAAGTCGGATGAAATGTTTCATAGGTTACGTTACCCTGTTCAGATCATGAAATTATGAGCTAGAATAGATGTCTATGCGTGCTGCAGTGCGAAATAAACACGGGGAGGCAGGGGTAACACACTGTTAATTCTTTAAAATTACAAATTGGAAATGTTTGTATTTTTCTCTCTGCACGTGCAAACGGGAATTAGTGAACATTTCACCGTGTCGGCCCAATCCGGATGAGTGGCGCCGGCACTGCCATGGAGACTCTCGATCTGCGCCCATGAAATTGTTTTGTGTGGTTGGCATTTTTTTTGTAAGGAAAATCTGTGGGATTTATTATTCTTTGTGCGCGTTCTGAGATTTCTAGAATTTGATGTAAGTATAACCAGCCTGGTCTCATAGACTAGACGTAACATAGTAAACGTAAATCTGGGACACTTAAACTACTATGATATGTTACTTTTGGTATGGTTACATAAGACAGAAGGTTACTTAAGGCAAAAATTAGAGGTTGGTTGGCCAGGCGTATAACGCGAACGTCTAGCATGCGTGTTGGATTCTCATCACGGACAACTTTAGCATTTTAGCTAATTGGCAACTTTGCAACTACTTTTTAGCTACTTTGCAACTACCTAGCATGTCAGCCAACCCTTCCCCTAACCTTAACCCTTTCCCTGACCTTAACCCTTTAACCTAACTCCTAACGGTGGTGTAAAGTAAGTACTTAAGTACTACATAAGTCGTTTTTTGGGGGGTATCTGTACTTTACTATGTATATTTTTGACTCCTTTTACTTCACTACATTCCTAAAGAAGATAATTTATTTTTTACTCCATACATTTTACCTGACACACAAAAGTACTCATTACATTTGAATGCTTGGCAGGACTGGAACAATTTTCAATTCACGCACTTATCAAGAGGTCATCCCTACTGCTTCTGATCTGGTGGACTCACTAAACACATGCTTCATTTGTAAATCATGTCTGAGTGCTGGAGTGTGCCCTGGCTATCCACAAATAAAATATAGAATTGTGCCATCTGGTTTGCTTAATATAAGGAATTTGAAATTATTTATACTTTTGATACTTAAGTATATATTAGCTATTACATTTACTTTTAATAATTAAGTATATTTAAAACCAAATACTTCTAGACTTTTACTCAAGTAGTATTTTACAGGGTGACTTTTACTTGAGTATGACAATTGAGTACTTTTCCCACCACTGACTCCTAACCTTAACTCATAGCCTAGCGAACGTTAGCAGCTAGCTAACGTTAGCAACAACAAATTGGAATTTGTAACATACCAAACTTTTTGCAAATTCGTGACATATTGTACGAATTGCAATTCGTAACATATCATACAAAATGGATGATGGACAGCCACAAATGAATACATTCCATACGAAACGTAATTATCATACTAAATGGAGTGTTCGTATTTACGTACAGAATAATACGAAATTGGTATAACGATGTATGTTGAATTAGGATAACAGCCTCTAATGCACAATTGCATGGGTAGATCATTCTGAAAGGTGTTCATGACAAAGATGGTGGATAAATTAAGACAATTCAGTCAGCTGTTTACCATTGACAGAAATTGTCTGTTCAGTCTACTTAATTGGGTGTGTCTCCCATAGACACCAATGTAATAGCAGCTGGGTCTGGTCTACATACAGTAGTTCATTGACTTTCATTGAATCAGAAAAAACAGCAAGTGGTGTGTCTCACTCACTCTTCCGTCTCTGTTTATGATCTTGTAGGTGTTCTTGGGGGTCCACCTGACAACTGCGCAGGCGCATATTTTCAGTCACAATAAAGAGCATCATAATTATGTCTCTCTTATACTCTGAGAATTGGTTTTGTTTTGGTATGTAGGCTACTTTTTATCATGGCTGATTTTACATGAGTAAGGACTTGAGTTTATAAATGCTAAATCAACCTTGTTTTTCTATGTGGTGTTTTATTTTGGGGCAGATGGTATGTTGAATGTTACTTCCTTCTAAAATGGGACAATTTTTATGCTCTTGATACACATACAGTATCAACACTAGAACCAAAAAAAATTGCCTCCCTTTGGAATTCATCCCAGCCTCAAGCAGTGGCATGTGAAACTTATCTGATTCTCCTTCAATTGTTGTCAGCTGAATTGAGATGTCAGAGGAGATGGCACAACACAACGTCCCCTGAATGCAAACTATTTTACCCTAAATCCCCATCTCTCCCCTCTTTAACTGCTACTGCTGTTGGGGCCCTCGGTGGCCCCTTTGCATTGGTAGAAGGGCGAATATGCAATGCATTTGACCAGCCCCAGTATTATTAGCATGAAATATGCTCTAACCTACATGCACCATCACCGCAAATCACTGGACTCAGTAGCTCCCTATCTCTATCTCCACCATCCAAGGAATCTCTGGCACACACAAGTTATTAACACAGGAAGAGATGTTTGCTATTATTCTGTGTTTTCCAAGATCCAGACCATGCCTACAGCCTCATCCATGGCTGTTTGTTTGGGTTTGTTACAGTGGGCTATTTCCCTGCCAATCAGCCCTGTTTTGTCCTGGGGGTCAGGGTGGGGGATAACATGCAATTACCATCAGTCTCCCTCCGCCCTGCTCTGGCCTCCTGTTGTTCTCCACAGATCAGTGAG
The DNA here is from genome assembly GCF_964263955.1 of Coregonus lavaretus. Classification (NCBI taxonomy): domain Eukaryota; kingdom Metazoa; phylum Chordata; class Actinopteri; order Salmoniformes; family Salmonidae; genus Coregonus; species Coregonus lavaretus. The sequence continues at coordinate 39,870,656 of NC_139989.1, read as the reverse complement.
TGTGACCTACAATGCATTTTAACCCAGACACTAAAGTGTGTGCATTCCAAGCGGGTTGAATGGGGGGGTCTCAGAGCTGTTAAACTCCCATTTTAAAAAGCCAGTAGCCAGGCTACTTCTTCCCCAGGTCCAATACACATGGAAAATGTTTTAGTTAGAACCCGTTGACTAGGATTATTAAATAATCTAGACTTTGGTCATCACATCGTTTCTGTCTCAGGTGATGTTATACCAATACCCCATGCACCTGTCCTTATAACTTCATAGGGAGTGGGAGACAGGGAGGTATTTCATTTTTTCTCTCTTTCCTGGATAGTATGCAGTCAGGGCGGTTAAATAAAGACTAATTCACTTTGGCAGTTGGTAGAAGCCAGATTTCCCTGTCAGACATCCTGGGCCAGCAGCCAGGACCTGGGGGGGCTGTTGGAGCTCTGAGCGAGCCCAGTGTCCTGGGGGTGCTGTTGGAGCTCTGAGCGAGCCCAGCGTCCTCTCAGCACCCCTTCCACCCCATCTCTCTCTCCTCCTCATCCTCCTCCCATTACCTCCTCGCCCCCACAACATCCTGAGATCTGGCCTCATAAATCCCATTAAGTGCAGGAATGTGAGCTGTGTTGGATGCCAGGAGAGTAGCTTGTCATGATTAGATGGCTAGTAGAAGAGGAATGGATCTCTCCCCCCTCTCTCTCTCTTCTCCACTGTGTGTGAGACCTTGTGGCCCCTGGTAAACCTGCTGGAGAGGATTTCCGCAATGACACCTTTGATGGCTTCTCAAATCTGCCCCTGACTGCTTCCCTTCAATGACCCCCCCCCCCCCCCCCCCCTTGAATTGGTTGGATTGGGTCCCTGTTACTAGGTCACATGGGTGTCCTCTGATATTTACTTGGCCTAGATTTTCACTATCTTCACTATGATTTAGAAGGACAGCAAAGGGGTTGTCATTAACAAAAATGTGTGGGTTTTTGTGTCGTCTGAGGGGAGTTTATGAAGAGGAACCCAGCCCATACTGTGTGAGAGAGGCAGCTGAAGGCTATCAGCTGTCTGTGCTCTTCAGACATGAGTCACTCCCCTTTGAGAAACACAGACCCCACAGGAAAACCAGTTTCTCAGTTAGATTAGTGCCATCACCACCACAATAAGTTCCTGGGTTGGTGTCTATGCATACTGAATGAAAACTTCCTTTTATGGTCCCCTGTTGATTTGAAAATTGACATACCACATACATGAAGATCTGCAAATCTGGTGTTGGTGTGTCTGCATAATTGCCTTTTCTGTGGGATTTGGGATTTACACAGAATGTTAAAGACAACCTTCAAGTGGCTTCTGTCTGAGTGTCTTTTAGAAGCAGCTTCCTACTCAAGGAGAAGGCTGAAAGTAATGTCTTCTCTCATGGTCCAGACATTTGAATTGAAGCATGTTGAATTTGATGTCTGTATCCACCTCAGTAACCCCTGTGCTCTGGTCTCTGGTGTGTTACTACAGACAGGGTGTGAAAACAACAGGGTAATGATGGCCTCGTTTAGCAACCTTTGACCTGTTGTCACCATCTTTAAAAGGCCTCCTGTTGCTCCTCAGCATCGCCTGGGGTTTCTTTTAATTTCATCTGCAGTTCCCAGCATAGAGGTAGCTGCTCTGAACTTGGGGAATTGGCTAATTAAAGAAGAAAGGCTATGACTTTGTCTTTTGATTTGGAACAATGTGCCCTAGCAATCCTTACTAGGGCTGGGAACCAGTGAGAGTGAAGAAAGGGGAAGGAGGAACAGCCCACAGGGAATGGGCTTGTGCCAGCTAACCTATCCAGGAGGAGTAGCAGGCTTTGGTTTACAGCACAGCCAGCCTGGAGAAAAGATATAAGAAAATGACCGGCACCAAGCTGACACTCCCTCTCCATACAGACACTGCTTTTAATAGCAGAACCGTAGGGATGCCATTATGTCTACCTATGCAGTTTCCCTGAATGGTTGCCTTTCACTGCCAGGCTCTGTCTGGCCGAGACATCTGACTCCAAAGCAGTATCTGTGTCATATGTCAAGTAACATGGCAGAAACAGTTGTCAGTTGAATCAGGGAAGTGAGGGAAGGCCGAAATTCACTAACAGGGATGTCAAAGGGTTTGGTAAGTGAGGTTGCGGCCTCCAGTTTTTTTCAGGGGTTGGGAGGACTCCGCTGTGGCCTCCTGGACCCCCTTCCCTTCTCCCCTAGTCCAGCCCCAGTGAAGTGGGTGGTCCTGGTACTAGTACAGGGGCTGCCATGTTTGCTGGTCAGCCTGTACAGGCCTTTGTGTGGCTGTCTGAGGAGATGCAGGATCCTGCCAAAGGTCTGGGTGGAGGCGTTTGGGAATTCCATTTGTCCCCCGCTGCTGTCAGCTGTAAGAATGGGAAGTGTACAAGACTCCTTTATCGCCCTGGGATGGACAGGATGGTGTTTGTGGAAGGCTGGACACAGTGGGGTGATTCTACAAATCGGATTTCCTGCCCACACCCGCAGCCTGACCCACAACACCTCTGCTGAATCCATCAATGTATGCAGCAGCAACTGGAATGCTCAGATGGTATTCTAGAATTGTGGTTGTACGTTCTTTTCTTTTCTCTGTGCCTGGGGGTGGGGCTTGTGGACAGACAACAAGCCCAGCTGTTGCACTCTTCTCTTTATGTTGACTTTCAGAGAGCGCTATTAGTCTTATCACCCACCTGCCTGTCCATAGAGCCACTCAGGCCCAACCGTCACTCCCATCTCCTGCCTGTCAGGCCCTCCACTGTTGAGGAGGAAGTGGAGAGAAGGATGTCTTACTACACTGGTGAGGGAGCCTATCACTTGGTGTATTTATCATCAGTCCTATATTGCATAACAATGGTAGATAACTCGATGTGTATCCCTCTGTTTTGTAATACCACTCAGTCCACCTCTTCATTTTCCTTTTGAGATGGTTCACTCTTTCGACTAGTGGGCCTTTGTGGTCTTTCAGTGGCCTGTGCATCCCACCTATTGTAATCTGTTTCACTGCACTGCACATTTTTTGCTTTATTTGTTGCGTCATAATTGTTTGGAACTCAGTGCCGTAGTTGCTGTTTGTCTCTCCCATGATTACTCCTTGCAGGGTCATGGCCAGAGTCAATCAATCAGATTACTGAAAAGACCTTGGAAGACAACCAGATAAAACGTGTGAGCCTACTGTAAATGAAACCGTTAGTTGTGTTTCTGATTATTCAACATATCCCTCTCCCCCACTATTTTTCTCTTCCCAGGGGAAAGTTTGCTGTGGTGAAGAAGTGCATTGAAAAGGCGACAGGGAAGGAGCACGCTGCCAAGTTCTTGAGGAAGCGTCGGAAGGGCGAGGACTGCCGCATGGACATCATCAACGAGATCGCTGTTCTGGAGTCAGCCAAGGCTAACCCCTATGTGGTGGCGCTGCACGAGGTCTACGAGACCAACTCTGAGATCATCCTCATCCTCGAGTGGTGAGTGAACTCATACGTATCAAAACAGAAAGTCCATGGAAAACGTGGTGTGTCAGTGTACAGTATGTGAGTGTTTGGATCTCTGCACCACCCTTAGCTCATGTCGCCAGTGATGGAAGAAAATGCTGGTGATGGTAATCTAGAAGACCTTTTAAATACTCCTTGCATGTTGATGCTCCACCACAACGCAGCACTGCCAGGAAAAAACGGGATGAAACGATAAGGTTCCTAATGAGGGGGGAAATGAGAAACCATTATGCGCCATTTACCAAAAAAACTTTCCATCTCTGCAGGTTTTTCTCTTTCTGCGTAGTTTCGAGGGATTTTGATGCGGTCGCCTGAGTCAAAATATATTCTGCTGATATAAAGCATGGGATTTTTTTTATGTGATCTTTATTTCAAAACCGCATGTGAGATCTTGCGTAGACAGGATGTTGAGTGACACGTCAGTGCGTTGGGTTTCTTCAGAAATGGTAGATTACATCTCTCCGGTCTAACCCTAACACGTCAACTTCCTGTGTTGCACACTTTATGCTGAGAATGTAGCTGCCTGTCACTCAAGAGTTTCTGGCCTTAAAAACAGCTGTGTGAACACGCACACCAAGCACACGCATGCCTGCTTGAACCTTGTAACCTTATAAGGAAATTATAACTCTGTGGTTGGAAGCTGTGTTCATAGCCACATCTCAGATTCTTGTTACCTTGTCTGACTGTTGATTGTGTCAGTGTTCCTGTGTACAGACTGATGTAGATGGACCAAATGACTAAATCTATAAGATTTTTTTTTGAATAATTATTTGTCACATTTTAAGGAAAGCTAGCCTCAGTAAAATGGTTTCATCATGCTTCAAAGCACCTATTCCGTCCAAACACAGGTGCACCAGTCAGCATCTGAGCTGCATCCATCTGATCAATGAAGTCAGGGAGGAAGGAAAGGATCTGTCTGGTCTGTTGTCATATGACCACTATCTAGCATCTGTGTTATGACTGTCCTCCATGACCACTCTGGTCTCATTCTAATTAGGAGCCAGAGAGAGTAATGAGCATCCTAATTATCCCCTAGCCCCATTACAGATAGACCACACCAACCAGTTAATCTAGAAGACCAAAAGACTGTCCCCTCCTGACCCTGGTCTGGTCATAAACCACCCACACACACCCCCCTCTTCTCCACCCATTCCCATCCTAGACATGGAATGCTCCTGCAGAACAAAAGGTTCCCTATAGGGGGGTGGGTTTGGGGGTGTTTGGCCTTGGACCCCAGTGTGAAAGAGGAAGCGGAGCCACTAGTTCATGCCTGCAGGGGGGTCAGGGGGTCAGCTCTGCAGGGGCAGGCACTGGTCCATAGCCCTACACTAGCTGCCAGATAACTTTGCACTGGGCCAATGTGCATAATTTAGTGCCTTGACTTTGTTTTCCTTGTGCAATCTTCCTTTGTCTGTCTGAAGGTTTTAGAGATTCTTATAGGCCTATGTTCACCAGATCCCAGTATAGGTTATGGTTCCTAGTGAAATCCCCTACTAATTTGGTAATATGCAGCCATTGAGATATGTTGTTGCAGCCTGTATGACTGTGAGCTCTTTGGCTGTTAAAGGGCTCTCTGACCTCAGCGTGGGCTAGATTTGCTGCAAACTAGAGAATAATTTTCCATTTCCTGTGGGTTTACATATAAGCAGTTAGTAACCTCCCAAAAGTAGCACACACAAAGTAGCATGCGCATACACTCATACTCATACATTGGTCTTCACATAGCCACAACCACATCCCCTCGCAACGTATGAGAAATGGAAGCGAGAAGCTAAATTTCCATAATCTGTAAATTTAAACCCAGTCTGCGCGAGTACCACAACCCCCACACATAATGACTAGTCTAAATGCAAATGCAACTTTAATGAGAAATAAACCTGCATCATCTCTGCTTAGAACGCATTCTGATGGTTGAATCATAAATGGTTTTCCATACTCTGGTCACAGTCCCATGGCCTGCTTCTCATGGAGGTGAATAGTTGCAAGAAATACATTTTCTTAAATGGTTCTCCAACAAACATATTGTCATCTGTGTGTTCCCAACTCTCCACATGTCTTGTCAAAAAAAACATGGTGTTACCAGAGATCCAAACAACCCTCTAGGATGAGACAAAACATCTTAAGTTTTGTCATATTGACAAATACAGGATTGTGCAGATACATTTCTAGATGAACCTGACTTTAAAGCTTTTCAAGGTCACAGAGTACGCAAGGCTAAGGTTTGGTCCAACCCTCAGTCACTACATATTTGTTTATCATTTGGCAGACAATACAAGATACAAATGTTGTGAATACTGTACTTAGCCTTTTCACCTCAAAGAGGCTTTGAACTCATGACCCTGCTGTAAACTCTGAGGTAACTTCAGATAAGAGATACCCAAAATCCTAACCAATTACAGGCAATCGGATCGTCCTGGGAATGGCATACAGGCCCACAGATTGCCCGGCCAATCATAACCCTAGAGCAGCTTTAAAGCTTTACAGGGTATGTTTATGAAAATGTATCACTTTGACTCACTCTTGCTTGATCTTTCAGTGCTGATGGAATCATTCCTGAGGTAATTTTTTCTAGAACAGTTTTTCAGCCCCTCTGTAATTGGAAAGAGGGATATGTTTTTTTCTTCTCCTCCTCTGTGTAACGGTATCTGGTGTTTTTACGTGGGTATTGAGACATCTTACGTAACGTACATTTAAACCCTCACCTCCAGTCCATGTCAGCCATTTACCTTTGTCACTTCAAATGTATGCTGTCCGCAGATAAGTAAATGTATTATATAAGAATCTTTGACACACATCTCCACTGTTTGGCATGGGCTGACCTCCATTTAAAACTGCAATAGTCTTCAGAAAATATTTTTAAGAACTAGTAAAAGTGTTTTTGAGGATGAGGGCTGGCTAATAATTTGTATTCCAATTTTTGAATTTCCTTGAAAAACTGTTTGTACCGAGTTCTCTTCGTTCTAGTAGGGTTTGATACATCAAGTCTCCTGTAATGGGGGATGAGTGTTGTCACAGCATAATCCCATCTAAATGATGACAACTCTGAAACCAGAGTCTATGTACTGTACTGAGTACAGCCAATATCGTGAAGGACACACGTAAACACACTGTCCCACATGTCCTCTCATTGAGAGCTCATGGCTCATCTGTCTTTAGCTCTTTGCCTGCCCTCCGCCCAACCCTAATGTTATGTGGGTGACGGCTACTGTGAGTCTCTTTTGATGTGAATCTGCACAGTTCTTCTCTAATGTCTTAAATGGATGGGAAACCATTCCATGTCATATGTCTGCTGACTGACAGTGGGGAGACTGATCCACTGAGGCATAGAGGGAGAAATGAGACCATACAAACATGACGGCAGGAGACGTATCAAAGTGCTTGGAGAGTATGTCCTCAGTCCATTTAATTTCTACAGGATGGCTCTTGTTAGTACTAAAAGCCTTGTCACCTCCTTCCAGATGAGAGTTTATGAAAGTATTTTGGAGGGGATCTTCGTTTCCGCCTATTGGTAGTTAGTTCAAACGGGGAAAGGAGGGGGTGGGATAATTAGACCTATTTGACTGATTTTATTTTTATTTTATTTTAATCAATTGTATTAAATTGAGACCCAGCACATGGAACAGATGAATAATGGGTGGCACGATCAGTCAGCTTTTTAAAAATCATGCAGTTGTCAACAAGCATAAATCAAAGCCATGCTTCCAACGACACACTGATGTCTCTAATTTCTCCTCTACCCCCCAAAACCGGTATTACTAGGCCTGCTATGCGCATTTGGTATACATGTGTACTGTAGGGACTTTGGTTTGAATGGTCCTCTTGCTTCCTTCAGTAGTCTTCCACCAACTATTTTTTGGGGGGAGTGTTTAGTTGGATTTGGGGTGTTTTCAGCAGGTGGGGTTGGGGAAAGGTCAAGAGACGGCCAGCATTAAATGTGTGGTGCCCCAAGCGAAAGAGGATTTATATGGCCCAATGATTGATATCCAGAGAAATCCAGAAAACAGAACCTCATATTTTCACAGCTGAGGACAGTAAAGGGGGCAAGAGTGCGAGGCTAACCAGGGATTGGGTGGTGTGGTTATGTAACAGTCATGCCCGGGCCATGGTCGCAGATTTCCTCTCAAGATAAAAAGCATGTGTGCTGACCAAATCCCCCACACATGGCTGTGCTATTTGGCAACGTCATCTCTCCAGGCTTTTCATCTGCTTTGGAGAAGCATCCAACATAAATCTGCCATGTCCCGGACGGCATTGCTTACCATTGTTACAAAAGCATGACAATGATTGACAAACCAGGAATTTGCCTCTACACCATCTAATTTTGTAATTAGCCTTTCTATTTTCAAAGTAGATCCGGAAAATAGGATAACCCCACTCATCCTGAGCAGTTAGGAGTAGATGCCCAGATTGGATGAACTCCCAATTTTTGGGGAGCGACACATTGGTGTGGGGATTATCCCTGCAATTTAGTGTTCTACGCGTTACTATGAAACTATGGGATCGTTTCAGTGTGCTGTCACTGTCTCAAGTCTTAAACTCTTTATTATACAACAGGGCTCTCTAGTTTGATAGATTTGAAATTAGTTCCCCTTCGTTTTGTGTTTGACTTATCTGTGTGTGTCTGGAGCCTTATCAGGGGCTGGCACTGACTGATATGGGTCCTCGTAGCTCGAGTCAAAGCTGAGGTCAGGGAGGCACAATTTTTCTTCTGATTTACGGGTGGGACCGTTGGAGCGCCACAGACAGGAGTCACATGCCGTGGATGTGGAGCACAGACCCTGTTCCCAAGCCCAAAGTACAATAACCACAGGGCCAGTATATAGTACAATAACCACTCCCTGTATATAGTTACTGTTATTTTATTTTACTGCTGCACTTTTATTATTTTTTACTTAACACTTATTTTTATTTAAAACTGCATTGTTGGTTAAGGGCTCGTAAGTAAGCATTTCACTGTAAGGTCTACACCTGTTGTATTTGACGCATGTGGCAAATAAAAATTGATTTGAGTTGCGTAACTTAAAAAAATAAAATCACTGGCTAGGGCTTGACACACTGTTCACTGTGAATGTGATAACGGGATAGGTGTGGGATTGGCATTGTCATGTTTGAGTTGATAGTGGTACAAATGCAGTGATTTACAGTGTAAGGATGTACACTATTCATGTGTGAATGCTTTACAATGCATAATCAGCAATCAATCACAGCAGCCCAAGCAAAAACTACAGACATAACAAACATGTACATTGTTGTTCATCTCATCACTATGGGCTCTATTTTGATCCTCCATTGCCTCTGTGTTTTCCAGTGCTGCCGGTGGAGAGATCTTCAACCAGTGTGTTGCGGACAACGACGAGGCCTTCACGGAGAAGGATGTGATCAGGTTGGCCAGACAGATCCTCACCGGCGTGGCCTGTCTGCACCGCAACAACGTGGTCCACTTGGACCTGAAGGTCAGTAGAAAGCTAGTCTCGGCACCCAGAACCAAATCAGCTACTAGTTACGGCTGTCAAAGCGAGAGACTAGTATAAAAACAGGGTTTCTCTCTGTAGAACTTATGGAATTTTTCAGTAAAATACTGCAGGGTTGTGTAACAAAAAAGACACAGAACAAAAGCTGTAGGTCTTATAGGTTTGTTTTGTTTGCCCAGCGACAACAAAAACATTTGTTGTTGATAATGATGAATAAAAACATTGTTTTGGAGCGTGTTAGTCCCGTATAGCTCAGTTGGTAGAGCATGGCGCTTGCAACGCCAGGGTTGTGGGTTCGATTCCCACGGGGGACCAGTATGAACAAAAAAAATGGAGGAGAAAAAAAATGTATGCGCTCACCAACTGTAAGTTGCTCTGGATAAGAGCGTCTGCTAAATGACTAAAATGTCAATGTAAAAATGTTAGAACTTGGCAGGCGGGTTATGGCGGAATATGAAGAAACCCTCCTCTGATCCAGGGTGTTTATGAGCAGGGTTTTTGGATGAGGGGGACTGAACCGACACTGTCCCCAGACTAGATTTTATTGGCTCGCCATCTTCCTTCTCTCCTCCCCCAGTGATAGACAGTATTAAATCTATTCCTGGTGAAATGTCATAGGCTGGCTGTCTCAGACTCTGGTCTGTCTCTGTCTTGCTCCTTAATTTATCCCAGATGTCCTGGCCAAAGGCCCCAGGCCAGTAATCTAGTCAGTATGACATGGGTTAAAGCATCTAATCTGATAGGCCCTCCAAGACATTCCACCTTTCCTAGGAATCATCTAATAGCCTGAGGGGATGAACCTGGTTTAGTGATATTGATGTAACCAAATTGAATCCCTCTGGGGCTGTACACTATGGGTTTCGCTTATACATGTAGAGGTAGATTAGACTCTAGTGGAAGGCCTTGAGTCTCAATGACTACTCAACAACTGATTAACTATCTATCAAGCATGGAATGTGACCTTTGTCTGTCAATTCACATACCATGCACTCTTTAGATTTGGTCTCATCTGTCTTGGCCTCTCCCCTCAGCCCCAGAACATCCTGCTGACCAGTGCCATCCCACTGGGTGATATCCGCATCGTGGACTTTGGCCTGTCCAGACGCATGGACAGTGTGACAGAGCTCAGAGAGATTCTGGGCACTCCGGAGTATGTGGGTGAGTTCTGGCTTCTGCAATCGGTCTATATCAATAAGGAAGATGGATAACCAATTCTTCTTAACTTCATTACTGTAAAATGTTTATCAGGACTAATTGGTGTTGTCTATTGTTATCCCAGCTCCAGAGATCCTGAACTATGAACCCATCAGCACAGCGACAGACATGTGGTGAGTAAGAGCTAAAGGGACAATGTCCGCCAAGCTGATATCAGCTAGTGTCCTCAATAATCTCGGTTTTTCCAGAAGCCATAAAATATTGATATCACCCGCTGAAAGACGTGCTAATGATTTCTACAGATTAACTGAAGTAATGCAGCGTCAAACAATCTAGTGTTTATAAAGCCAGCTCCACAGTGGAAATCTGAGAAAAATACTTTAAAATCTGCTTCTTTCCTATGTCTTGTAGTCTGACACCTTTCCCTCTTCCTCCTCCTCTCTCAGGTCCATAGGGGTCCTGACCTACGTCATGCTGACGGGCGAGTCTCCGTTCCTGGGGGACAACAAGCAGGAGACCTTCCTGAACATCTCCCAGGTCAACGTGGACTACTCCCAAGATGCCTTCGAGGGCGTCTCCTCTCTCGCCATTGACTTCATCAAGACCTTGCTGCTCAAAAACCCCAGGTGAGGAACAGCATAGGGTCAAGAGTCGGCACTCAATTAGTTCAGTTCCACAGCCTGACAGATGGATGTCCTCCAACATGACCCATAGTGAGTTCAAGGCTAATTAACACATGAATGATGTCATTCATACTGCTGCTTGTGGCACATCCTCATTAAAGGTCTCCCAATGCGTGGTAATGTAAATACATCATTTAATATAAGGATACTGGTCCTTGTTACATTTAATCTATTAACACATTCTGTGTCATCACTGTCACTATCTGATCAAGTGTTCCAGCACAGAAGGGCTAGATACTGTATGTCACCATCATGTCTCAATGAAAAACAGCAGCAGTCTATCGCTGTGATCCAGGCCCATAATCTTCACTCTATATAATTTAATTGCTGCAAATGATCGGCGGTATAAAAAAAGTGGAAAAGATTCCTGCGTGTCTGAGTAATCCCAAAGAGGGGAAAAGGCTGGGATGAAAAAGTGGCCAATGGTGGTTTTTCAAACAGACTGTCGGGGGGAAAAAGTGTCTGGGGGAAGGGGAAGAAGTTGTATAACTGCATATTTGTCACCTTTTTTTACCATTGGCTTTCCTTTACATATATTCACATGAGCTATTTCAGTTTTACTTTCAAAACATATTAACAGAAGCTTTAAAGTCCTTGCTGCCTAGACATTGATGATTGATTTGAGATCTGACACTCATTCTCTCTATGTCTGTGTGTCCACAGGAAGAGAACCACTGCAGAGGAGTGCCTTAACCACCCCTGGCTGAATGGGCCAGCTGACCCCTACACACAGCTCCACGCCAGCTCTCTACCCTCATTGGACGAGCCTGAGACCAGCCAATCAGAGTCTGAGCCTGAGAGCCCGGCGCCCTCCCCAGAGCTGGAGAGCATGGTTTCGTACCTGACGTGCCCCGGTCAGGTGGACCTGAAGACAGGCCGCAATGCCTTCTCCTTCACTTCTGAGCCCTTCCCCACACGGCCAGAGATCCATAAGGAGCTCATCTGCTGAGGGAGGGCTCCGCTAGACACTGTGTAGTGACTGACTGGACTGCTGTCACAGAATGGACGCTGTCTGGGAGCCAGTGAGGCCTGGTCTGGCCCGATGCAGGGCATCCAGCTCTGTTTGACTCTGTGTGCTACTGCTGTGATGGATATGTGATAGGTCTATGAGCTCAGCTGACCATGTGCAGTAAATCCATGCGTGTTTGATGCATGTTACCCTGTGCTCATAGTGTGCTGATGTGTGGCATCTGGTGACGAGACACACTGACACACTTTAATGCATGTGTAGTGAGGGTACTGTAACTGTATGAGTGGTGTGAATGGAAGGAGTGGCCAGGTCTTTGTGCTCTGCTATGAAGACTAGAACAGTGGGACTGACTTCATCCATCCATTACTTGGTCTGGTCTGCACTCTCAGTAAAGGAAGTCCTGCTTTGTCCCAGGCTGGGTTGATCCCATGTTGGCCCTCAACCTCGCTCTCACCTTGGCTCTCCTTCACGTTCCACTCCCTAACCGACCTTTGAACCAGGACTTCTCCTCTCCTTTGTGAGGACGTGACTGTTCACCCTGAGAGGAATTGGCGTCAGCCAACAGGAAGTTGGAACCACTTTGCTTTTGTTTAGGTCTGCGCCTTAAATGCCTTTCATGATGATGTTGATTATGAAGGATGCCTATGTGGTTAGACAGATGCCCCTAGTTGAGATTCTGCCTATGCAGCAAAGGAGAACTAACTGACTGACTGTTAGGGGAGTACCCTCACAGAAACCAGTCAGAAGGGTTAAATGGTCTTATCTGATTTTGTTTGTGTTCATATGACCACTTCATGCCGCCAAACATAGAAAGCAATCTCAATCGCCACATTTAATTAAATCACATCCTTTGTTTAGTTTAAGGACAATCTTGATGTCAATTTAAAGCACTTTTTATTTTAAAAATGAACTTCACAAATGGTCAAAGTAATAACCAAAGTCTTAATGAAATGGCTCAAAAAGCACAGTTTAGTTGAATGATTAATTAAGACACAAATGTACATAGCCACTTCCCACCATCTATTTTTGCATAGTTTCCACCAAGTGCCATATAATTCACCTGTTGTGTTGATTTTTCTGTTTATACATGTAAGAACATATTTGCTATTGTTGCACAATTTCCTTGTACTCATGTTTGAAATATCATCAGTTTGCCATGTTGGATATGTCACAATATATTTCCTTTTCTTCAGGCTTTGTGAACAGATGTTTGTTTTGAAGAGGAAGTGCCTAGGATACAATGACATCACAATAATTTCAAATTGTGGCGTTAATGACAGTTCAATGATTTGCAACCAATTGAAAGGCTTTGTAGAAAGCTCCTTGGGATATGTGGTGTTTGAGAGTGAAGAGAAATTACTCTTGAGGACTTCTCAAAGTACTGAAGTGTATATTGTTTGATAGTGTAAGAATAATCTGCAAAAAATATTTTAAGATCCATAATGTATGAACATTTTAATAATTATTGTATGCCTCTTTTTTTCTTTTTCTTGACTGTACTTATGACTTTCATTCCTGGTTTCTGCTCATGAATTTCAGGCAGGTTTGCACTTGTGTCCAGGCGGACGTTACATTGAAATGAATAAATGTTGATGGCATGCCTCGCAAAAATGTATCGAAGAACAAATGTACATTTTGTATTAAACTATTCATCTTGATGAATTTACTTCATTTGTGGTCTGTTAGACATGGAACGACCAAGTGTTATTTTCCCCATCTATACACTCACCACTTCGTCTTGCTGTGCCCTCAACCACAAAGCTCTAGTCTAGTCAGAATGTAGTTCCTTGTACAAAGGACCAGGGAACCATTGTGACCCTTTTTAACCTTATTCGCCTCTTGTGTGCAGAACATTATGGTCTCTTCACTGGAAAGACATTCCTCAGACTACAGTATCTTTAGTTTACACTTAAGACCATTTCCCAAGTTTCTGTCTTTCCTGTTTTTTTTTTTTGGGGGGGGGGGGGGGGGGGGGGGGACCAGTTAAATGTAGCAAGAAGAACTGATGGGTTTCCAGAAATATCTAGCCACTCTTCACAGGAAATACCAGTGTCACTTGAAAATGGACATGATGCGATGGTTTCTTCACTGGTACACACACACACACACACACACACACACACACACACACACACACACACACACACACACACACACACACTCCCAACCACAACTCTTACACACACTCCCTTCCTTGTTTACTTGCAGCAGGTTGAACAATGTCCCTGTATGCCAATGTTCTGGAGTCCTGCTTTAATGTGCTCTTCCTCTGAGGGTCGGCACTGGGCCCAGTCCAGCTAGCTCCACTCAGGCCGGGTTGAGCTCTGGATGGATGGACAGACAGGCCCTGCCTGGAGTGACCACCTCCCTGAATAAACTGCTCCTCAGACCTGTGGAATGCAAGAAATGTGAGTAACACTTTCCTTCTCCCTCCCTCTTTCTTTAGTCACCCTTGTTAATATAACCTTTGTTTTCTCGGCAGGAGTGGCTCTGTTTTACTCCGTTGCTATATTTACACCCCTACCAACCCCAAACACACATTCACACCCTCGCACACACACATTATGCAAGCCATGACAGATAATAGTCATAGCCTATGTTGCAAATTCTGTCTGGGTTTCACACAGTTGCAGGATCATTTTGTCCTCATATTTATCTGGAAGACAGCCATTGTGAGAGGATTTTAAACTAATTCAGGTATAGTTATATTAAGAGCAAAGCCTTTGCGGAAGAACTGCAGCTGAAAGCCAGTGGACCAATACAAATGAAAATAATAAAGCAGAGCTTCCATAGACGCCAAGATAACCTGCTCTCTGGGGGAGAAGCAGGTGCAAAGGCTTCAGAGGAGTGGTTTTCCTATCATTTATCATTCCTGGCCATCTCTTTCTACCAAAGCAGGACATAACAAATTGATTCAATGATCTGTTACAGCATCTAACTCATCTCTATGAACCTTCACCCTCACATGTCCAGCGAAGATTATGTTGGTAGTACTCTGTGTGAACTGTGTTGCTGAGTATGAAAAAAATAATGTATGCACTCACTAACTGTAAGTCGCTCTGGATAAGAGCGTCTGCTAAATGACTCAAATGTAAATGATGTACAACACAAAATGTGCCTGTTCTGTTTGGAAAATGTAAGAGACATCTGGATTCTAAATCGTTCTTGCTAAAAGCAGCCAGCAAGCTTTTTCTTCCCTGGTAACAAGCATCCTAAAACAGTTGTCACCACCTGGATCCCCTCCCAACCTTGATCCCCGAGTTGAAAATATGGAACAGGGAATCCGAAACGCAGAACATGTGGGGAAGAGGAGGAATCTTTTGTCTTCCCATATAGACACCATTGACTGAACTCAACATCACCAGTTACAAAACCAAGGTTGACCATATTTGACAACAGGTTTGAATTTGTGATATGGACCACTGGGCCTGTATTCATTTGAATTGTTTGAGCACAGGGCAAATACTATGCAAATGGTGGTGAATTTTATTTCCATAAGACATGCTTTTATAAATCCAGTATGTGTTCTGAACACACTATTCAAACGCAGGGAAGAGATCAGATCATATGACGTCGTGAGAGATCTTCCGTATGAGATTAGTGTGAAGGCTGTTTGTATGAAAGACCAAGCCAACACGTGGCCTTACCATTCCCTATTTAATTACTTAAGGCCATTTAGCAACTGACACCATGGGAATAAAATGGCCCAAACTCTTCTTTTATACCCGTCTACTTCCTTATTTGTATTTGTCTTTATCGTCACGTTTCTCTGGCGCTCTTTCATTTGCCCCGTCCTCTCCAATCTCTAGATCTCTGTCAGTCTTTCAGCTTTCCTAGAAGCTGCTCCCTCACACCTTACATAATGGGGAAATTCCTGCTTATGTTCCTGATTAAAGTCTCATTATGGTGTGACCAAGTTGATGTCAGAGCAGTCAAGAGGGGGATCACAAAACAATCCCTGCTTGGAGGCTCGGCTGCCTTGGGATACTCCCCCTCTACACCCCACCCCCTTTACTCTCTTCTCTCTCAGGACCTGCTCACCTTTTAAGTATCAGAACTTGTATCCATTTGACAAGCTTTGTATGTGAACAATTATCAAGGCATTGTTAATGGTACAGCAATTACATTCCAGTGAACTTTCTGTGCCATGTTGTTCAATAGGCATGCCTGTCAAGTTATCAACTCCTAATCACATCACATGGCATTCCATTCCCCACGCCCAGACAAATGATCCATCAGTGTTCCAGCAAATGACTAGTTGCCCTCTAGTAGTGCAAGTGTAGCCTACAACATTGACAGACCAATGAATCTGGTATGTGCCTGTTTGTCTGGCCCTCTCCAATTAGTTGACTTGTTGTGTTACATTCCAGCATTGACCTCAAGTACCTCATGCCATCAAGTGCAGTTCTAGGTGTCCAGACCTTCACATTCAGTAACTAGAAAATATACGCAAAAGGTATGTCTATCTATGATTAAATATAAGTATATTATCCAAAGGCCAGGGACAAGCAACCTGGTCATGTAGAAGACAAGACGCCATCATAGGAGACTGAGAGAAGACTCACTGAGACAAGACCCAGAGGTTCATGTCTTTTGTGTTTCATGGACAGTAGTGTTTCCTATTGATAACAAGACCAACCATGCACATACCGTACTGCTCCTCAAATAAGTAGTGACGTTCTGCTTGTGTCCTCTATAGATATCAACTAAGACAAAATAAAGAGAAAATTGCTTTCACAAGTTAGTCCCGCTTTGAAGAGAGAAAAAATAAACAATTCTCAGAGAGCACAAAGCCTATCCTAACCAAGTTAATATGTTTCTCATGGCGAGTCATTCTTAGCCGAGACATTGAATGCCTTTGGTTAAGCACAGCTATGTATTATTTCCCTGGAAAAAGCTTAAGCACAGCAAAAGCATTCTAAACAAAACGTTGCCAGGTCAGATGGCTGATGATGTCTGTTTTTTCTCCGTCTGTGGCAACTGTATCCTGCCACAACATGGAAGAGGCAGGCAGCGCTGGCAGAAATGATATTATTGAACTTGGTGATACTCAACTCAGGGTGAACTTCTCAACTTCAACTCAATACCCTTGAAAAGGCCCCAATCAAAACAAGAGGCACAGCTTAGCCAGTCCTTATAGGGTTCATTTTCTGTGTGGTGGGTAAGCTCACTGAGAACAATAAAAATACAGCCAAATACAGTTGTTTGGACTGGAGTACTGTACACACACATGAACACTGACACGAATACATGCAGATACACACACGCAGGCACACACAGTGAACTCTGTGGGCTCGTTGTGACTCTACTAGCTCGTAAGGGAGTCCAGTGTTTCAGAGTGTGGGGGTACAGAACTGATTCTGGTGGTCTGGATCATTCAGAGCTCTTAGTCATTTCCATCCCAATCACAACATGAACACTGCAGCCCTGTTCACTTCAGCTTTGGGGTTCTGGGGTTGGGGAATGGTGAAGTACACAACCCGCTCTCTAGGGTCTTTCCCTCCTCCCCCGGCCTATCTCATGCTCCAACTATCTTTCTCAGTACCTCTCTACCCTGTGACTTCTTCTACTCTGCTTTTAGTTGTCAAAGAGGAAGGGAACAATACAACTCTTCCTGGATTTAATTAGAAGTTATGAGTTGTGATTCTTCAGTGACATTACATAACTACCACTGGGTTGAGGATCAAAAACTATTTGCCATGATGTTTCAGCTGGTGGCTGGCATTAGTTGTTTTGGGTTCTGGTTTGGTGACATAACTGTCATTTTTGTGTGTGTGTGAGAGAGAGAGTGAGTGAGAGTGAGTGAGAAGGTGGTAGGGGAACCAATAAACCTAAGTTCTTTCCGTTTAGGACCAGCTGATTTATCAGGATGCCAGGGAAGAACCTGTTGGAACCCTTTGAGAAGACTTTCAATGTTGCCCGGTGCACGGGACACTTCAATGAGAATAAAGGCCGCCATCGTTTCATTTATGTGTCTGCAGCTTCTTCTTCCTCCACTCCTCCTCTGCGTTATGTAACTCACTCCCACAGAGGTGTGTTTGTGTATGCGTGTGTAACGACGTCATTAGTGTCCGATTTTCATATTGTGTGAAACTTCCTGATGTAATCGGCCTGATGTAATCAGCCAAAAACCAGCTGAAAACAATGGCGAGGTCAGACAGGTCGTGGAAAAGGGTTTCACTAACAATGTTATCAGAGCGCTTAGCAGTAATAACACTATCGTGAGGAAAAGCCCTTGCCCTCAGAATAGAGGGTTTCTCTGTCCCGGCCTCACCTGGGCATTTAATATACCTAATGTACCTGTCACTCAAATTTCTAACGCTCTTCTTTTTCATCTAATCTGTCTCTCCGACTCTACCTTCTTTCACTATCCGTCAGTTGTGCCAATTCAAGTTTCAGGAGTTTTGTCTTTAAACTGTCTCAGGCTAAACTGACAGACGGTACATGATTTAAGTTTAAGAGGTAGCTACTGCTGTGGGGAAAGAAAGGGGCCTTCAGAGGAATGTCAAGAGTTAACAAGTCCTATAACTCCCAGGACAAAATGTCTTGTCCTTTCTCCTCTGTTATTTAATGGCAAACAAACAGGAGAGACTTTTGATTTCTTGAATCAAAGTTCATTTCTGTTTTTCAGTCAGATATTTTACTTGAAAAATGCATCTTCTAAGACTGGGTCAGTCATCCTGGTCAAAATGGGTCATATGTTATGGTTAGGCCATGTTCCCACAGTCAGGGTGATACATTTTTATTCTGTAATTCAGACCATTTTACTCCCATTACTGGGTAATGGCTGTGGTTTATAGTGGTGCCTTTCATTTCTCCATAATGTCAATGTGCCTACAACTCAGACAGTAGAAGCAGATGAACATTGCCATGACTAAACAACTGGGGCTAGAATTCTATTGGATACAATGTGTGCAGCCAGTTTGTCACCTCTAAGAACCTTGTGGTTGGCTGAGCACTGGGGTTGTCATATCCAATGTTCATTGGCCCTCATTTGGGGAGGGAAAGAATATGCTGACCTAAAAAAAAAAACATAGGATCAGTCGAATTCCGAGTCACAGTTTGTGGTAAACAAAAAAAAAAGCTTCCGTGAGCCTGTCAAGAGGATGTTGAAGGGCTGTTAGAATCAGGCTAATGAGTTAAGCAAGGCACACAATGTTCCATTTCCATGCTAGAGTACACTGCCGTCCCTATAGACATGTGTACTGTACACACAGGCCACACAGTGTACAGTATACACACGTGTATAAAAATACACACTATGAAAATACTGTCAACAGATAACGATTGGGCTTTGAAACGGGGGGGGGTGATTTGTGAAATTCCTCATCCCTTTAACTACCACAGAGCTGTGACTGTGCACATATTTGTACCTAATTGATTATCACATCTTGAGCCTGTAAGTCCATATCTCTTACTGTACCTGGATCAGTGGATGTGAAGAGAATCAGAGCCAGTACAATTACAACAGCTGTAAAAACATATTTTGACCAAGGAGAAATCTCTTATAACCATACTAGGAAAAGAACATTCCAAAGGAGATTATTTCTGGTCAGTTAAAGAACACTGTATATTTAAATTAGGTAAAGGAGCAAAATAATAAACTCCTTCTTACTTTCTGCTTTGAAACATGACCAACGGGGGGAAAAAGACCCTGGTAATGTAAACACAGTGGGGATTCTAGGCCTCTTACGCAAGCCAGCTCTTACTGCTGCTTAGCCATGACACGCTGGGAAATAAAGTTGTAAAAAAAGAAGTACGATAAATAAATAACTATTATTACTTTGTGCTGTTATGGCGGATGGGGGTCTAGTGTTGAAGGCCCTAGAAGAAAAAAAACATTGTCAGGAGAAGAACACGGTGTTCCCTCTTTCTCCCAGTGTCTGAGGACTACTCTTTAAAAGGACACTACAGTACCACATGGGTCAGAACCACACTAGCCTCAGGGCCACACCATGTAGACAGAGACCCCATAGACATAGTTCAATTGAGGAGCAACTCTACATGCCTTCCCCTGTATGTTGTCCTTGTTATTCCTTGAGATAAACCAGGTCAGGTTTAATTATGGGATGGGGGGGGGATCTTATTTTCAAGGTGTCGTCCACAGGCTTAGAGGGCCAACGTGACTCTGAGCTAGCTGTGCAGCAGGAGAAATATCTAGTGTGCACTGAAGATGTTTGGAGTAATAATATAATAACACAATCCCCTGCCATAAGTCTTAATCATGTCAATCCATTATGCAATGAAAAGTGGCTTTACTATAAGAAAATACCCATTATGTGAGAGTGGATGAGTGTACGTTGATGTGCTACAGTAAGTGCTTAGACGTTTCTGGACTAATTTCATTTTGGTTAGCACGGAGCTTTAAGATATCACATTCCATCCCCATAGTTCACATGTAGAGCAGGTCATTAAGATAATTGATCTGTCACACAGATGCTCGCTTCGAGGCAAGCAACACTGAAGCATGCATGAGAGCACCAGCTGTTCCGGACGACTATGTGATCACGCTCTCCGTAGCCGATGTGAGTAAGACTTTTAAGCAGGTCAACATTCACAAGGCCGCAGGGCCAGACGGATTACCAGGACGTGTACTCCGAGCATGTGCTGACCAACTGGCAAGTGTCTTCACTGACATTTTCAACATGTCCCTGACTGAGTCTGTAATACCAACATGTTTCAAGCAGACCACCATAGTCCCCGTGCCCAAGAACTCTAAGATAACCTGCCTAAATGACTACCGACCCGTGGCACTGACGTCTGTAGCCATGAAGTGCTTTGAAAGACTGGTCATGGCTCACATCAACAGCATAATCCCAGAAACCCTAGACCCACTCCAATTTGCATACCGCCCCAACAGATCCACAGATGATGCAATCTCTATCGCACTCCACACTGCCCTTTCCCACCTGGACAAGAGGAACACCTACGTGAGAATGCTATTCATTGACTACAGCTCAGCATTCAACACCATAGTGCCCTCAAAGCTCATCACTAAGCTAAGGATCCTGGGACTAAACACCTCCCTCTGCAACTGGATCCTGGACTTCCTGACGGGCCGCCCCCAGGTGGTAAGGGTAGGTAACAACACATCTGCCACACTGATCCTCAACACGGGGGCCCCTCAGGGGTGCGTGCTCAGTCCCCTCCTGTACTCTCTGTTCACCCATGACTGCATGGCCAGGCACGACTCCAACACCATCATTAAGTTTGCCGACGACACAACAGTGGTAGGCCTGATCACCGACAACGATGAGACAGCCTATAGGGAGGAGGTCAGAGATCTGGCCGTGTGGTGCCAGGACAACAACCTCTCCCTCAACGTGACCAAGACAAAGGAGATGATTGTGGACTACAGGAAAAAAAAGAGGACTGAGCACGCCCCCATTCTCATCGACGGGGCTGTAGTGGAACAGGTTGAGAGCTTCAAGTTCCTTGGTGTCCACATCACCAACGAACTATCATGGTCCAAACACACCAAGACAGTCGTGAAGAGGGCACGACAAAGCCTATTCCCCCTCAGGAGACTAAAAAGATTTGGCATGGGTCCTCAGATCCTCAAAAAATTCTACAGCTGCACCATCGAGAGCATCCTGACTGGTTGCATCACCGCCTGGTATGGCAACTGCTTGGCCTCTGACCGCAAGGCACTACAGAGGGTAGTGCGTACGGCCCAGTACATCACAGGGGCAAAGCTCCCTGCCATCCAGGACCTCTATACCAGGCGGTGTCAGAGGAAGGCCCTCAAAATTGTCAAAGACTCCAGTCACCCTAGTCATAGACTGTTCTCTCTGCTACCGCACGGCAAGCGGTACCGGAGTGCCAAGTCTAGGTCCAAAAGACTTCTCAACAGCTTCTACCCCCAAGCCATAAGACTCCTGAACAGCTAATCATGGCTACCCGGACTATTTGCACTGCCCCCCCACCCCATACTTTTTACGCTGCTGCTACTCTGTTAAGTATTTATGCATAGTCACTTTAACTCTACCCACATGTACATATTACCTCAACTACCTCAACTAGCCGGTGCCCCCGCACATTGACTATGCAACGGTACCCCCCTGTATATATAGCCTCCCTACTGTCACTTTATTCTATTGTATATATAGCCTCCCTACTGTCACTTTATTTTTACTTCTGCTCTTTTTTTCTCAACACTTTTTTGTTGTTGTTTTATTCTTACTTTTTTGTTTAAAATAAATGCACTGTTGGTTAAGGGCTGTAAGTAAGCATTTCACTGTAATGTTTGCACCTGTTGTATTCGGCGCATGTGACCAATAAAATTTGATTTGATTTGATTTGACGTTTTAGCTGATGTTATTAAGACCTTTTTACACATACCGGATTCTGGTCGGACAAATAAAGTTTCCTTCCTTTGACAGCTAGTTTTGAAGAACAGAGCACTGTGTAATAAATCACATTTACCTTACTAGAATGATTAGAATAATAAGCTTTTGCAGTGAGAATGTTTGGCTGCTTGACCAGTGGTCACTCCAGTCCAATAGCGCCCTCATGTGGACTCCTGAGAAACTACAGATACTGATGATAAAAACCATACCTGCACTACACTCAGTAACCACCAGAGAGTGCCCTTGGCTTGGTTTTAGTCATCCCGGTATTCATATAGACAAGTTTTAGTTTTAGCACATGCTTAGAACTTGATGTTTGTGAACGTAAATTGAAAGCATGCATAATGCAATAACTGTTTGCCATACTACACCAAAACAAGTATTGGAAGTGAATGTAAAAAAATTAATTGTAAAAAATGTGGTGCTAGCATTCAATTAATTATTATCCACTTATTGGCATCTTACCCCTTCAAACACCCAAAACTAATGTACTTGATTGGTTAGCTGCTCACTTGAAACCTATGACCCTCCACCAATCCCAGCCAGAAGAATTGTAATACGTGTTTGTTTAACCAGCTCTTTCCTCTTTAATGACAAACACATACAGACAGATTCTCAATGCAACTACAGATTTAGTTGATGTCTCACAATTATGACAATAGACTGATCCCCTTCACATAATCCTGTTGTGTGGTCTGACCTTCCCTCTCACCTCATACGGGCCTACACAGTCACGGTGTAAACATTTACAGAAAATTAACTAACAGGTGTGGAACAAAGACCAATCAACACACAATGACCGATAATCTTACAGTCATGGATTATCACAGAAAATCCAACTACTTTCCGCACCATTTAAATACTCCACACTAATATGATGACATGTGACAGACAGGTTGCCCATAGTTCACTGCATATCACAGATACGTAGTCGAAAACAAAGCAGTCAGTATATAACGCAGGTCAAAACAGCAGGACGTGTGTCAAGATCAACTCGTACATAAGATTCAATTCACTGCATCGCATAGAGAAGAAACTGCTATCATGATGAGTCGTTGTATGGTAGAATTCATTCCCTTTAGACCTTTTAACAGTAGAGGTCTGATTTTATGTGCTTCAGAGAATGAGTGTGTGAAAATGTTTTCAATGTGTAAATGTGTATTAATACGAGCAGCGATGTGAGAGGGAGATATTGGTAAGGACAAGGGACAACTAAAAACAAACAAACACACTTAAAAGACCTTGAGTAGTCTCCTTTACTGGATCTGAGCCTGGTGCCATTTTCTCTCATTTTCAATGGACATCTACTGTATCAATGACAATCTGCAGAATGACTCAATTTAGACTACCAGAAAGCTAGTCCTTGTTTACAATGATCAGACGTGCAATTCTCACAATGAGGTTTAAACACACAATTGGACAGGTTTCACAACGAAAAAACACATTAAATAATTGATCGAATAAACAAACAAAACAATCGCGGAAATACAGATTTTCAGAAATAGCTATTTTACCCAAGATCCTGACCAGTGAGCTCAGTGACAATCACATGGGTTCCTGTAGCAATGCCCAGGATGGGTGGGGTCTAACTCACACCAACATCACTACTCAATACCACATTGGCTGTCAAGCGGAACAGAATGAGGTTATAGGAGCAGGACTCAGTGGTCAGTGCAGTGTTCAGTCTTCAAACCTTCCCTCCAGAATGCTTTCAAAGGTGAACGGGAGGAACTTGAAGCCCTGGCCTACATAGAACTTATTCTGGAATTCCACCCTGAAGAGAAGAAGAGAGAGGCAACAGTTAACGTCAGGCATATTACAATAAGTAAATCAATGCAAAGATCAATGCTACACAGACATACTAGTCTAGCACCATCAACGGTTATACAAAAATATTTTGAAAGTTAGTCTGAGGAGTTCCTTTAAACTGGAGTTTCTTTGAGGTGTGTCCATGTTAGGCCAGAGGCTGCAGTATAGGTAACCCTTAATGATTGTATCAAGCCAAAGCTGGATAGCGAGCTGAGATGACCTCTGCTCTCCATTCCACAACCTCCCTGTGTAACCCACTTTGTAACACACCCACGGTAGGATCTAGGCCTGGTCCTCAGAAGCGAAACCTAACCCTCTTCCCATCTCCCTATTTATAAAATCTCCCTGCAAACTAAAGGCTGGATGACCTTTCAACTGAGGAAGCAGACATGCTTGTCATGCCTCCCTACGTCTGGAGGAGGTAGATTTTCATCTGGGTAGGCTGGGGCTCTATAATATTTCACTAGAATACGCTTAGAGGAAAAGGTCAAACTTAGTCAACTAGCACTACTTTCCTTTTGAACATTTATGGCAACAAAGAAAAAGTGATAGGCTTTGTGTTTCTATGAATCTGAGATCGTAATTGCTCCCTGGACTGAAAACTGATTTACAGTGAGCTCCAATAGTATTGGGACAGTGACAAATGTTTTGATGTTTTGGCTCTGTACTCCAGCACTTTGGATTTGAAATGATATGCACAAATATCATACCGCCCAAAAAATGCTAACCTCTCCTGTTATTGTAATAGTGAGAGGTTAGCATGTCTTGGGGGTATGATATTTGTGAGTCTAACTTTCTCGATCATCATTATTCACGATTCATTCAGGATTATCCATAATCATGGTAGCGTCCACATTAATGTAGTGTTTAGAAACATATTATATTCTTAATTACAATAAAAGTGACTCCAAAATGACACAATACATTATTTACTATTCATATCTATTGGGCACAAAATAATCTGAAACAACCAAAACGAACTGCAAATGCATCCAACACATTTGTAGAGTCACAAGCTTGATGTAATCATTGCATGCTAGGAATATGGGACCAAATAAACTTTTGGCTACTTTAATACACAAGTGAATTTGTCCCCTAAAATGGGGGGACTATGTACAAAAAGTGCTGTAATTTCTCAAACGGTTCACCCGAAATGGATGAAAATACCCTTAAATTAAAGCTGACATATTGCACTTTAACCTCAGTCATTGTATCATTTCAAATCCAAAGTGCTGGAGTACAGCATCTAAAATAGACCAAGAAGTATTTAAGGGGTGACTCCTCTCTCAGCTACTGGAGGAATCTCTCTGGCTGGATCAAATGATGGTTTCGGAATAGGAGTGAGTATGTATGCATGTTGGCCACAGCCTCAGCTAGATCAACAGTTACTATTGCTATAAATTTGACAGATGTCTGACATTACTTTGGCAGTTCACAATCACATTTACAACTGTGTTAGTTAGCAACCGCTAAGAAAAATACATTAAACACTAAAAAAAAAGCTCAGATTCAGAAGGCCTCATTTCCTATTTGTCCTTCCCTAAGGGCCTTTAGGTGAGAGTGGAGCATTAGAATTCCTATGTGCTGGGTAAATACAGTGATTAGTCTATGTCACTGACTCAGTGCTGTGCTTTGTGAGGGTGCCAGTGGATGATCAGTTCCAGTTCAACCGGGCTGTTCTGAGACGCCAGATAGGGAGCCTGTCCCCTAATGATGGGACAACAGAAGTTCCTCCATGATGGCCAGCCAGCATCTCACACACAGTAGTCAATGCTCCATTGCTCTATGGGATGCAGAGAGATTCCAGGTTCATGGCCAGGAAAGAGAGCTGGTGGTGGGAGCTGGAAAACCACAGCTCCCATTAGCACCAGTCTGTTTAATACCAGTGGGATGGAGACACACGCTCTGTTCTCCATACACACACACACACACACACTCAGACGAGGCCCCAAGGAACTACAGAGCTAAAACAGCTGTTACCATAGATACCAGCAGGGGGCGCTACAGGGTTGTGTCACTCCACCATGCCCCCTGACAGAGGAAACTCTTGAAGACATGCTCCTTCCTTTACCCAAGTCAATGAGGAATCCAGACTAGCAGAAGATGGAGCCCTCCACAGCTTACAGTGGCTGTTAAGTGCAGAGAAGGTTCTAGAAACCTTAGTTTGAGTCGGAGCCAACAGGTCGTCGAGGATTTCAACACATCCTTA
This sequence comes from Coregonus lavaretus, assembly GCF_964263955.1. Taxonomy (NCBI): domain Eukaryota; kingdom Metazoa; phylum Chordata; class Actinopteri; order Salmoniformes; family Salmonidae; genus Coregonus; species Coregonus lavaretus. The sequence goes on along the minus strand of NC_139989.1, from coordinate 39,844,529 downwards.
ATACAGACACGGAGCAATGCAGCAAGGATTCTATTCATACATACTCATCAGTGTTAACTGATAACATGGGAGCATATATGAGTGACTCACAGTACAGACTGAACAAACATGTTATGTTGCCTATGTGCAAGAGAGAGCAGTGTGTGTCTCTCACCAATGCAGACGCAGTGCGTGCAGGAAGGCAGACAGGCCCTCCATGATGAGCAGGATGCAGACAGTGAGGACGGCGAAGGCCCCGAAGATGATGGACAGGGCAACGAAACCCCCAAAGCTCCTGGAGGACAGGCCAATGTGCATCACCATGGTCCACAGCACCTCTGACAGCTCTGTGGGATCACACAGAGGAAGAAAACAGATGTTTTATTGGAACATTTCAAAGAGAAACCAAAAAGGGTGACGACAGTATGTCTCAGAGAGAGCGAGCAAGAGAGAGAGGAGAGCGTGAGAGAGAGGTTTATGTACTTGCTATGTACTGCGTGTGTGTGTGACTCACGTGCGTGTGCCAGGCTGAGAGCCCATAGGCGTAGGTAGGAAGCTGTGTTGGAGATGCAGCCCAGACAATACTCGATGGTGTGGATGGCCTGGTGCACAGCAACGTCCCCAAAGTTAAACTGGAGGACGGAGAGAGAACACACACCAGTATGAACCCCTAGGTGACAGGGACACAACAGTACAGGGACCGGGAGACTCCGGTCCAAATGAGGTCCTCCATCTACAGTTAAGTTCATGGCTAAACGGTACCACATTGAGGAAGACATTCACTAGATTAAAACAGCTCCAGAAACACCAGCCTGACCCACTAGTCAGATCTCTGTAGCAGAAGTTTCCCAAGAAGCTCCTTCATTACGCCCCATGAACCAGACAAATTAGGATCGGGGTAGACAGTGAGCACTACTAGTCTAAGAGTGTGGCCCAGTTTCCTGCTGTGTGATAGAAGAATCCCTTGAACACCCAGAGACAGCAAAAACACACAGACACCAGAGTCAACAGCCTCAGGGGACAGAACACACACACAAGCAGAGCCTCAGAGACAGAGACAGACTAGCAAGACATGCACTTGGGGTGAGGGGAGGGGGGATGAGTGCTGGCTTACCACTTCCTCCTCGGGGGCCTTGAAAAGAATTGACAACAGGTTAGGTTTTAATTAGTGACAGGACACACAACAAAACACAGTGATGAGAGAAACAGGAAAAAACAACATTGAACACAGGAAATGGACGTGTATGATATACAGAAGGTTAGGTGTTGCAGTCGTCACAGGCACTGGATCGAAACTACTGACAAAGTTTCTTAAGGGGCAGCATAAAAACATTATGGCACTGGTATCTAGGTGATGCATAGCCATTCCTCCAAAATCATGCATTTGTGCATGCTTAGTATTTTGTGACAACATTCTACTGTGACATTTCCAGATATATCTCCTACAGGCCTTTGGTCTTTGGCATATTGTTGTTGTGTTTGTGTCGGTGGTTGGTAGGGGAGACAGTGATGGGGAATGTAGTGACCAATGGGGTTGGTGACCCACTTCTGACAGTGACAGCAGGTGGGACTGGCCTGTTTGGGTTATACCCTGCTCAGCCATTCAGGGGGGCTGGTTAGGGCAAAGCTAACTAAAGCTTAAACCTAGTTAACGGTAGTATAGCTATTTACCATATCTAAGACCAAAGAAGATGGTATTTCCCCATTTAACACAAATTAATTAATGAAGTTATCGTTGAGGATTAACATGGTAAGCATAATTTGGATATTTCACCAGTTGAGTGGAGCAGTTTCTACGCAGGAATTCTGTAAAGGTGGCCTGCTAAAATGAGTTGCCCCATGTTAAAACAGAAATGCTATATTTACTGTGTTAGTTACTTAGCACCCTGCCTGCCTGAACACCTGCTGATCAGAGGAAGGAGCTGCACAACTCCAAACACACATAACATACACGCAGTTTGGTCAGTGAACTGGAAACACACTATGCAATTAATAAATTGCTTGAAGCAGATTGCATGGTGATACATGCAACCACTCCAATCCATTCATTGAATGCCTTTTGTAAATGAGCCAGAGCTCGCATTATCAACATGCGATATCACACGGCTCTAAAGCATCTTGGAAATTAATACAACATACTAGAATTAAAAGATTTGTTTCAGCACAGCCCTGTCCACTGAATTATGTAGAGATCTCTTCTAGTCCAAGGCCATAGAGTTTATAGTGACATGGACTGTGGAGTCTAACATTGCTAAATAAAGTAACCTCCAATCAAATCAAATTCCTCTCCACTTCAAAAGGTCAAGAATTATAGGAGAGGAATCTGTGTAAAGCGCTTTGAAAGCTGCTCTATAAAATCAACAAAAGGTCCTGGGTGTCCGGAACCATAAAAGAGCAAGTTCCGTCTGTAAACCTCCATCACTGCTTCCTGTTGGTTTGTTATGAGAGCTACAGAAACCACAACAAACTGACGGCTTGTCTGGTTTGAGGTTCACAGGAGCCTGTTGTACTGTTTCACATGCTTATCAGAAACTACTGAAACGGTGAGGGAGAGAACACCGAACAATCCCACAGACAATAAACAGTCACACTGAATCAACTCTAAAACTACTCTGAAAACTCAACTACATTTAAAAAAAAGTTGCTTTTCAGGCATTACAATAATGCACATGTTGAGTAATAAGAGCTGCTGGATTAGCTTTGTGGTCAGTTTTATTTGCTCCTACCAGATCCCACTTCTATAATGAATACGTATTCTATGCTGCTGTTAGTGAAGCAGGGAATATGAGAGCTCTGGTAACGTAAAGTCCATGGGTTGGGTTTCTATATGTGGCTGACTACTTCATTATTCAAGGTTATTCCATCTGGGCTAGGTCTGGATCATATTGCCTACAGCAGTATCCAATGGATTCCGATATTAAGTCTTGGGCCAACATTATAATAGACTACTCTGGTCACGTATTTGCTAGGCCAACAGAGTGGAGGGTGGGGGTATCCTGGTTTCTCACCTCATGCTCGTCATTCTCTGAGTGCTGGGAGAGCTGGTCATGCTGGATGATCTCAGCCTCGTCCTCCGTGGGGCCGTTCCCCACCCGAATCCCCCCAAAGTTCTGGGTGCCCTGGAGGAACAGACAAGAGGAGGACAAGGGTTATTGTTGGGGGTCACAAACTCTACACTCTAGATCCCAATGGAACAACATGTGTGTGGGAGGGCAGATGTTATTACAGTACCAAGTTCTTCTGCCAGAGGTGCTGTCGCCGCATAACCAGGGTTTTCACTATCAACATACAGGGAACACACGCCAGGGCTATCAACACCAGCAACGTCTGAATAACCATCTATGGAGGGGAAAGACACGAGAAAGAGGGATGTTAGATGGGTATGGGGCTTCACACATAATCCCACCATAAAATGGCTTGCTCAATAAATGGACAGATGAAAGAATGGATGGATGTAATGATCACCTGTCCTCTGTAGAGGGGTTGGTTGGTGGGGTCGCTATAGTTGAACAGGAACATGTTGATGAAGGCAATGAGAAGACTGGGAGCATTTCTGGAGGTGCGAGCGTCGTAGGCCACCCACTTATAGAAGACCAGGATGACCAGGTATCCAAACAGACTGGCCATGAACACAATCTCAGGGATGAAGCCCAGGTAGATGTTCAGGGGTTTCTTGAAATACCTTCAGAAAAGAACAAGACATGTTTACCATTGGATAAAAGAGTCACATACAGACAGGAAATAAACTGTCAGGGTTCCTTAAAGTTACAGTCTGGGATTAAAAAGAAGAAGAAAAGAGCCCTACCACTTGTTTTGGTAGACAGCAGAGGGATACGGCTGAGGAAATGTAAACCCTTTCAAATGCTCTATATGCAAGGACTGTAGCTTTAACTTAACTGAGGTGAAACAACGTAGGTTAAGTGTGACTCACAGGTGGTTGAAGAGACTGAGAGACACTCCAAACAGCATGTGGATGACACCCAGGATCACTGACATCTTCATCTTGAAGGAGTTGAGGAAGGTCAGCTTGTTGGTGGCGATGTTCCATATCTGAAGAACACAGTCAAACATAGTTAAAACAATGAAATCAGAATAATGATATAAATGTAACCTATTACATTGATCAAAATAACACTTTTTTTAGCTCACTATCCATCTTTATTGTTTTCACAGGGACTGAGTACTCACTGGATCAATGCCAATGGGGTAAGGTCCATTGAAGACTCCTCTTACTGCGGGGTCCAACTGTAAAACCTTGTTTTCATCAAGTGTCTGAAACCTGAGAACGTCAAACATGGCATGAATCATCACTTTACAGAGGCCACTGCCAACAAGGTACAGTAGGTAAACTAATCCAATCCACAGACAGTATGAGCCAGGCAGAGAGGGATACTTACGACCAGGTGAGGTTGTTAGCGCGGGGGTCGAACATGGGCCTGACGCTCCAGCCAGAGCCAAACAGGTTGAGGGACTTGGAGAAGCAGTCATTGTAGATGATGCCGGTGTAGATCGAGAAGATGCCCATCAGTAGGATGATGTAGCGCCCAGCAAACACCATGCTGAACATCTACACACAGACAGGAAGTGACACATTACAATGTTTGATTCTAACACCATGTTGAATATCTACACCCGCAGACAGGAAGTGACACGAACATTGTAGAACGTTGCAGACAGAAAATCCACAAATAGAGCCAACGTGATTCCTTATTCTACATGTCAGAGGCATGTTTGTTCTACATAGCATATTTCTATCTGTATGTTCCACTCATGTTGAACATCCACATACAGACCAGAAGTGATACGTTACACTGTTAGAATCTCAGGACAAAAAGACACACGTTTCTGGTCTCAGTTACATTTTGTTTTAGCCATAAAGAGGATTTGGTTATTTATTCACACTTCAAAAGCATCAACTTGAAACTGAAACTGCCCATCATGATGCCACTACAGTGTTGGGGCCATAGTAGAGATACAGTGCGTTGCAAAAGGATTCATCCCCCTTGGTGTTTTTCCTATTTTGTTGCATTACAACCTGTAATTTAAATTGATTTTTATTTGGATTTCATTTAATGGACATACACAAAATAGTCAAAATTGGAAAAGTGAAATTAAAAAAATTACTTGTTTCAAAAAATTCTAAAAAATAAATAACGGAAAAGTGGTGCGTGCATATGTATTCAACCCCTTTCTATGAAGCCCCTAAATCAGATCTGGTGCAACCAATTACCTTCAGAAGTCAAATAATTAGTTAAATAAAGTCCACCTGTGTGCAATCTAAGTGTCACATGATCTCAGTATATATACACACACACCTGTTCTGAAAGGCACCAGAGTCTGCAACACCACTAACCAGCACCATGAAGACCAAGGAGCTCTCCAAACAGGTCAGGGACAAAGTTGTGGAGACGTACAGATCAGGGTTGGGTTATAAAAAAAATATCCAAAACTTTGAACATCCCACGGAGCACCATTAAATCCATTATTAAAAAATGTAAAGAATATGGCACCACAACAAACCTGCCAAGGGAGGGCCACCTACCCAAACTCATGGACCAGGCAAGGAGGGCATTAATCAGAGAGGCAACAAAGAGACCAAAGATAACACTGAAGGAGCTGCAAAGCTCCACAGCGGAGATTGGAGTATCTGTCCATAGGACCACTTTAAGCCATACACTCCACAGAGCTGGGCTTTACGGAAGAGTGGCCAGAAAAAAGCCATTGCTTAAAGAAAAAAATTAGCAAACACGTTTGGTGTTCGCCAAAAGGCATGTGGGAGACTCCCCAAATATATGGAAGAAGGTACTCTGGTCAGATGAGACTAAAACTGAGCTTTTTGGCCATCAAGGAAAACGCTATGTCTGGCGCAAACCCAACACCTCTCATCACCCCGAGAACACCATCCCCACAGTGAAGCATGGTGGTGGCAGCATCATGCTGTGGGGATGTTTTTCATCAGCAGGGACTGGGAAACTGGTCAGAATTGAAGGAATGATTGGTGGCACTAAATACAGGGAAATCCTTGAGGGAAACCTGTTTCAGTCTTCCAGAGATTTGAGACTGGGGCAGAGGTTCATCTTCCAGCAGGACAATGGCCCTAAGCATACTGCTAAAGCAACACTCAAGTGGTTTAAGGGGAAACATTTAAATGTCTTGGAATGGCCTAGTCAAAGCCCAGACCTCAATCCAATTGAGAATCTGTGGTATTTATTTTATTTTTTTATTTAACTAGGCAAGTCAGTTAAGAACAAATTCTTATTTACAATGACGGCCTACACCGGTGAAACCCGGACGACGCTGGGCCAATTGTGCGCCGACTATGGGACTCCCAATCACAGCTGGTTGGTATCGAACCAGAGGGTCTGTAGTGACGCCTCAAGCACTGAGATGCAGTGCCTTAGACCGCTGCGCCACTGGTATGACTTAGATTGCTGTACACCAGCAGAACCCATCCAACTTGAAGGAGCTGGAGCAGTTTTGCCTTGAAGAATGGGCAAAAATCCCAGTGGCTAGATGTGCCAAGCTTATAGAGACATACCCCAAGACACTTGCAGCTGTAATTGATGCAAAAGGTTGCTCTACAAAATATTGACTTTGGTGGGGTGAATAGTTATGCACACTCAAGTTCTGTTTTTTTGTCTTATTTCTTGTTTGTTTCACAATAAAAAATAAAAAGTGAGGCATGTTATGTAAATCAAATGATAAACACCCCTAAAATCCATTTTAATTCCAGGTTGTAAGGCAACAAAATAGGAAAAATGCCAAAGGGGGTGAATACTTTCGCAAGCCACTGTAATCTGTCTAAAGCAGAGGTAACCAAGCCCCATTTAGTCCCAAGTAATGGTGCTAGAGGCTGGATAGGGGGTGAGAGATGGAGCTGGTGGGCTGATGGCAGGGGTAGTGACGGCCATACCTCGTTGTCGTTCTTCTGGGCGACCAGGCGGCTCTCTCTCAGGACCAGGTAGAGGGCAGCGCAGGTCATGAGCACCCCATGGCCCAGGTCCCCAAACATGACAGCAAATAGGAAGGGGAAGGTGATGATTGTGTATGGGGCTGGGGACAGGGAGGGAGGGACTCATGAGCATACACATGGAGGAATGGGAGACTGAACCAACCCAAGCTCACACTGACACACGTACCAGTGATACACAATACAGCATGATCAACAGTGATGGGGTGATAATGGGGGAAATAGACTCGGCACCGGGGGTGAACATTTATCATCTGCTTTGGCGCAGTGATCTAGCCAGCTGGATACATAGACATTATGTGAGTTATGAGATCCCTAGAAAATAAAGTCTGCTGCCTAGTGAGGTACATGAAACAATACCCATTATCTGAACAATAGGCAGTTAAATTATAAAAGGGGAATGAAGGATGGAGAGAGACAGGAGATTGATTGTGTCAGACGTGGTTACCTGGGTTCATCTCGCGGTAGTTGCCGATACCGTAGGCATCTACGATGTTCTGGAAGCCCGAGGTGAACTTGTTGGTCTTGTTGAAGGTGGGTGGGGTCTGCTTGGTCTGCATCCTGTTGAGGATGGAGGGGACGGTGGAACCACTCTTCTCCTGGAGACCAAGACAGAAAAACGGTCAGAGAAATGCGGTCAGGAGGACCACAACAACACCACTCAGTTATCTTCTACAAGGAGTCGAGGATATTCAGCCCTACAAGGCATTGAGAACAGCAGGAGTTGCCCTGCTAGCTCAATGTCCCTAGCTCAATAAAGGGATGTTGCGTTGTTCCAGCTGGAGTCTGACTGTCAGATGGCCTGGGATCTCCTCAGCACTCAGGAATGAGAGGAATCCTCCTGCTTTCCCCATTAGTCTGTAGACTGGGCACTTGGACCTTCCATCCCTCCATCACTCACACAGATCTGCAACATCTTCAATAAATCAGATTAATATGACTGATTCATTTCCACAGCTGGTTTGGAGATTAATCTATCACACTACAGGTATCTTCTGATCTCCCACACCTGCTGTGAGTGAAGGACAACAGCTTGTCCAAGGGATGTTTTGATGGCTGAGATAGAAGCAGAATCGTTGTGTGGTCCTCTGTAGCTCAATTGGTAGAGCATGGCGCTTGTAACGCCAGTGGTCCTCGATCCCCGGGACCACCCATGCACGCATGACTGTAAGTAACTTTGGATAAAAGAGACTGCTAAATGGCATATTATTATGGGCAGAGAGAGAGAGAGAGAGAGAGAGAGAGAGAGAGAGAGAGATTTTGATAATCTCCCTTATCTACTGGGTGAAAAACCACAGTGTGCCATCACAGCTGCAAGATTTGTGACCTGTTGCCACAAGAAAAGGGCAACCAGTGAAGAACAAACACCATTGTAAATACAACCCATATTTATGTTTATTTATTTTCCCATTTGTACTTTAACTATATATACAGTGTTACAACACTGTATATATACATAATATGACATTTGAAATGTCTTTATTCTTTTGAAACTTCTGAGTGTAATGTTTACTGTTAATATTTATTGTTTATTTCACTTTTGTTTACTATCTACTTCCCTTGCTTTGGCAATGTTAACACACGTTTCCCATGCCAATAAAGCCCTTAAATTGAAATTGAATTGAATTGAGAGAGAGACAGAGAGAGAGAGACAGAGAGAGAGAGCGCGAGAGACAGAGACAGAGAGAGAGACAGAGAGAGACAGAGAGACAGCGCGAGAGAGAGAGAGACAGAGAGACAGAGAGAGAGAGGAACAGACCAAGGTAAAAAAAAAAAGAAGACATTAATTCCTTCCAAGCCCCTCATAATTGTTTGAATCCGCTCCATTCCAACCACCCCTCTAACGCCCGACCTCCCTGGTGTACCAAAGCATGACGTCCTGATACCGCTGGAATCTGGCCTCCTGATAGCTGTAAAAACCGCACATATCCAGCACTCACGCAGTGCCTTACCTCCCCCTGTTAGCACTGTGTCTCAGTCTGGATCTGTTACGTCTTAACGCCCTAGCAGAGTCTAGGCATAATGACCTCACAGCTGGGTTAAGAGGTGACTACGAGGCTCACTGGTTCTTACATTTACATTACATTTTAGTCATTTAGCAGACGCTCTTATCCAGAGCGACTTACAGTTAGTGAATACATATTTTTTTTATACTGGCCCCCCGTGGGAATTGAACCCACAACCCTGGCGTTGCAAACGCCATGCTCTATCAACTGAGCTACATCCCTGCCGGCCATTCCCTCCCCTACCCTGGACGACGCTGGGCCAATTGTGCGCCGCCCATGAGTCTCCGGGTCGCGGCCGGCTGCGACAGAGCCTGGATTCGAACCAGGATCTCTAGTGGCACAGTTAGCACTGCGATGCAGTGCCTTAGACCACTGCGCCACTCAGGAGACCTACTGTGCCACTCTGGAGACCTCTCAGGAGATCAATGAACTTGACCTAAAGAGTATTATAGAAATGTTCCCATTAAATAGATATGGCATGTATAATCCCTAAGGATGCATCCCAAATTACACCCATTCACACTATTTTCGACCAGAGCCCTACGGACTCTAAAAGGTAATAGGGCACCATTTGGGATGCAATTAAAAACTTAATGTAGGATATCATGTACCTCCCCATGCCTCTAGTCTAGACGGGTGTCCACTCAACTCACCGTGCCTCTGCGCAGGGCGAACTGGATTGAGTCCATGTCTGATACGGGGCACCACACCTCGGCGATCAGACACTTCTGGGTGACATCGATGTTGCACAGGTTCAGGGTGTGGTAGATGGCCTTCATCTTCCTCACCTTGATGAACCACACCCTGACGGTCTTGGCTGCAGCCTGCAGCACCCGCTGTCTGTGGTCCTCCGTCTGGTTCAGCACCTGGAGATGGGAGGGAGATTAGGGTTCGAGCTGAGGTAATCGATGAAGACGAGATATGACTAGGATGCTACTGTAGTTGAAACCTTGTGTGGCTGGGTACAGAATATATCCCACTGTGTTACTAGCTAAGGTGCAAGGTGCTCTGTCCTAGACAGTCTACCGACTGTTCATGTGACTTTCTAACAAAGTTTGCAGGCAGTTCTCAATTAACACATTTGCACTCTGAGCATTTAAAGTGATGTCTAACTAAACCGACCTCAATTGGAAAACTAACACATACAAGCCAGGACCGGAAACTGTGGCATCAGGACAATCCTCTGGTAGTTTCCACTCAACACTATAACTGTGTGGGGAGTGGCATTGAACTGTCTACATAGTGTGCCTGCCCTATATGCCCAGAACAGCAAATGCTGTTGCAATGAATCAAGTTTTCCCTCTTATTTGTGGAGATGGTTCATATTAATAGAAGGCTTTGCTGGGCAGTGTGCACTGTGTGATCAAGTTTGATAAGTGGTTATATCTGACCCAGGATAGTAGGGTTTCCCGTAAGAGCCGGTGGAGGCGTTCTCAGGTATGCAGCACTGACTCATATCAAGTGGTCTTATGATCAGCGGATTGCTAACATGCCGCTACCCTACACCCACACACACTCTCGCCCACGTTGTCGAGACCCTCTCACGCCCACACACACACTCTGTTCACTCCCAAACTAGCTGGCCGGGCATTCCCCCTCGCCATTCTCTCGTCGACGACTATCCCGCCCCCGTAGCGACAGGCATAACAGTGGCCCCTCAAACAGCGAGGCAAGCATTCCCAGGCACTTACTGGCAATGAGAGGATGTTAACATTTCTGGCAGACAGGAGGACTGCCAAACATAATGCAGAGTCTCTCGCTCTCTCCTATGGTCTCTGTCCAGACTTGGGGCTCTAACTGATCCTGAGCCACAGAGATCCTAAACACACACACCACTGACTGTCTGTCTACCATAGAGAAGTGGCACGTTGAGTGACTCATTTAAAAAAAACTTAAAGCTAAGCCCATTCCCGAGAATGTGAGCAGTAAATGTGGTCACTATGTGAGTGTGGGTGGAGTGGGTGGGTGGCTAATCAGCTGAACTCTGTGTAAACCACCCTGATGATCAGCTGGTTTCCTATATGTGAGGCGAGTGAGTGAGGGTTCCTCCGAACCAAACAAGGAAAGGATGCCTCTTATCCATCCAAGTGTAAACAGTCTACACCACCAGACTACGTAGGGCTTTGGAGCAGAACAGTACAACACAATAACAGAAGTGGGTATTCCCAGAGGGAGTATAGGGATGGTGTTGCTCTATACACTGCTGCTGTTCCATGTTAGGCTAAACTACAGTTCTGTCTGTGAGGACTGGACTTCTAAAGATCACAGCTCACATGTTGCTCAACAGCTGCAAAACACTGAGACAGGCATTGTTCCTGGGTCACCAGACACGGTTGGCACAAGGAGACAGGGTGTTACACACTGGATTAGAATACCAAAGAGGTGCTCTGTGTGTGTGTGTGTTTGTTTTGGGATTGGCCTTCATTCCCAGTCCCGTGCCTGTTTATGCCACCGTTTTAGAGCGGTGAGTCACTGTGCCAGGTTTAGAGGTGCTCTCCCAAAGCCAGGCCAGTGTGTGGCGGGAGAGTTTATCCACTAACATCACACCGGTGCATCCATCACCAGTGCCTGGCACAAACTGGCAGGGGCAGATCCATTTCAGCCACCTCATGGGCCTGGCACGGCACGGATGACAACCGTTTCTGACCGCTCCCTGTAGCTTTTTCACACCCAGCTCCACCCAGCCCATTGATGCTGACGCCCACTACCGCCAAAGAGATTAAGTGAGACAGACACTCTGAAGCCAGAATTGTTTGAGATAATATGAGCACTGCAGACACAAACAGAAGTTAACTCAATTTGAAGGCCTCCCTAATGTGATCAACAAACATCTCCTCTGTGGTCTTGTGTAATAGATAAACTATCTATTATGGCAACACTGCTGGGTGAACTAATCTAGTGTCAGTCTTTCCGTCCACTTCATCATAATATGGTTGAGGGCTTAGTACTGAGGAAATAGCAGTGGTAGAAAGAGGAACTGAAACTTCCGTGGAGATTGCATCAGCAAGACGCAGAGCAAGAAACCTGACTATGCAATAGTCTAACGTTAGCAGAAAAAAGGTAAATAAAGATCCATCCAAAAAGCAGGTCAAAATGTGAGATTAATCTCATGTTCAACAATAGAAAAAAGGTCACTGTTCTACCTTCAGAAAGGCAGACTAAAACCACCTTTGAATTAGCCCCATGCGGTCACATACCACTCCCCTCCCCACCACCACAGCCTCCGGCAGCTGAGTATACAGTTACAAAGAAAACGGAACAGTGATCAGAAGCCATGATAGAGCCCAGATCAAGTTCACAATGAAAACAGATTTGAAAGAGATATTGAAAGACTAACCCATATGAAAACGGGGTGATTTCTCAGGAAAACTGTAAGGATCTGTTAGAATTAATGAATGTAACAAGCCATTATAGAATGTAAATATCTGTTAGTTTTGTCTGGCTGACTCTGTGGGTGGACTCCCTGTGTTACAACAGGCCAGGCAGGTCATACCATCTGCAGGTCATCGATACGGGTGGCCACCCCTGCAGCCATCTCCTTCCTCTCCTGGGGGGTCTCTGGACAGGGGTACAGTGACGCTCGGAACCTGAGGGGTGAAGGAGAGAGGGGTTGATCAATTACGGAGAATGTCTTAACAAAACCAATTCCAACATTCCTCTGTCTAGATTGGTTAGTGTTCCTTGAATTTGTCAACCAAACACTGCCCCTTACCCTTCACATATCTTCCTGACCCGGGTCTTCAGCTGATCTCCTTGGAAGAATATGATGAACACAGACTTATAGACCTGGTCACCCTGTAGAGGAAACATCAACATGAGTTAAGTGAAGAGGAGACAAAACATGATAGTGATACTTCTGCTCTATCATAAAGGGTATGGATGAGGAAGCATGAATAAGGACATCAATGCCACTCATATGACAATCACGCAATGACACCAAGCAGTCATGGTACAACAGTACACCACAGAATAGGTCACAAAATCCTGCATAGTTTTTGTTCCCCTAAGCCCTCCAGTTTATTATACTAGTATCAGTGAATAGTTACTGACCGTGGCAGGGTCCTCCAGTGAGTCTTCAATGTCTGCCTGCCTCAGGAACACATTACCACGGCAAACCCTCCACAGCATCCTCTCAAACGTAGGGATGCGCTCCCTGCCGATCACCCCGGCAACAAACCTACAGGAGGACGATAAGTAATGGATCAGCATTTACAGTAGATTAGCTACGAAATGTATATCCCTCAACACAACCTTATTTCAAAATAAGGTGTTTGATATTTGCAATGAGTTCGGTCCCTAAATGGCAGCTCAAGTTGGAGCTGATCCAAGATCAGTGTGTATGGCAACGGCCTGACAGAATGTACCCCTGGCACATTGATTTTGTTTGTTCACACTGGTGATGGGAGCACTGCTTATGAAAACATCCTCTCTGGATAGTGGTGGACATAGGAATGGGAGCTGAGGGCATGGGGGCCATGGAGGAGCATCAAACATAGACAGACTTCAGATGGGAAGTCCTAGGTCCCTGGGGCACTGCATCTGTACCTAACAATCCATTATCAAATGAGCACTAAGCTTTGCCACTCAACCACATTGGTCAAGGTTTTCTGATATTTTGAATTTTTCATCCCATTTTCTGTTGAAATTGTCCCCAACTTGCTTACTTCTTTATAATGACATTTAAATCACATCTCTTTTCTTTATCTCTGTCTGCAAATAGATTACAACCTTTGAAGTCCCCCTTCTAGAATGTATTTGTGTCCATTTTGTGTTGCTGGTGTTTGCATGCTCTGTAAACAACTGTAAACTGCTTATCATCATCATTTCTGTCCATCTGCTCACACTCTCTGTCCACAGAACCCTGATAAACAGAGAGCTACATTTTACTGTCAAGCAACAGGCTAGAGTGGTAGCACCTGTAGTAGCAGTACTGGCTTCTTACCAACCATTAAAAGTAATTAGGAAACATGAATTAATTAGGCCACCGATACTGACAGAGCATGTGGGCTGTCAGCTTAGGGACAAAGTACACACAAAGACACACAGCACCGCCACACACACTCCGTCAAGTGACCTTAGTTGGCCGACTAATCTGACAGCCTGAGCTTGTGTGGGCGAAACCATTGGTTAGGTGTTACACTGACTCCACCTCCAGGAAGGAACAGATGGTTTAATGTAATGGCGGTCCTTTTATTGACCTTTACATCTGGAGGAGATGGCTAATCCATCCTTAATAGAGTGGACCAAGGACTCAGACTCACCCCAGTCTGAGAGAAGCACGGGTCCCTGCTTCAGCAGGATCCACCAGGGTAGATGACTCCTCCAGCAGGTTGGGGTCCTCCATCTGCAGCGGGGTGGAGAGAATGACAACCATTACATTTAGACCAAGATATTTTCAGGCATTTAGACGTGTGATAACACATTTAGAAATGAATCCCTGTTTTCAGGAACAACTGCCTAGCTTTGTTGTTGGGGGAACTATTCTGCCATCCAGGACCTCTATACCAGGCGGTGTCAGAGGAAGGCCCTCAAAATTGTCAAAGACTCCAGCCACCCTAGTCATAGACTGTTCTCTCTGCTACCGTACGGCAAGCGGTACCGGAGCGCCAAGTCTAGGTCCAAAAGGCTTCTCAACAGCTTCTACCCCCAAGCCATAAGACTCCTGAACAGCTAATCATGGCTACCCGGACTATTTGCACTGCCCCCCCACCCCCACCCCATCTTTTTACACTGCTGCTACTCTGTTAATTATTTATGCATAGTCACTTTAACTCTACCCACATGTACATATTAACTCAACTAGCCGGTGCCCCCGCACACTGACTCTGCACTGGTACCCACTGTATATTGCCTCCCTACTGTTATTTTACTTCTGCTGTTTTTTTCTCAACACTTTTTTGTTGTTGTTGTTTTATTTTACTTTTTTATTAAAAAATAAATGCATTGTTGGTTAAGGGCTGTAAGTAAGCATTTCACGGTAATGTCTACACCGGTTGTTTTCGGCGCATGTGGCAAATAAAATTTGATTTGAACTATTTACACCCTGGGAAGGTTTGACGGTTCAGTGGCTTGAGCTCTGGGCAGGATGATATATTGAACAAAACAGACCAGGCTAGTGAGATGGTCTTCATAAAACATAGTAAACAGCTAGCTGGTGTTTATATGAATAGTAAATTATTGGCAAAAAAGGCTACACATTTGGCTGAATGATTTACCCCTATGCGACCTCATAAGCACTTGTAAAAGAGGTGATAACATTCTAAGTTCAAGTACCTTTGCTTGCAAACTCAGTCGAGTGGATTTGAAGCAGGTCAAAAGGTACAAACAGTAGGTAGTCTCGTCTCCGTCATATGAGAATGACTATCTGTGTATGGCGTATTACTCTGCTATGTAACCTAGTTGCATCATTAAAACTTGAATAACTGGTCTGGGGTTGGGCAAGTAATAATAGCTACTGGTAACTATTAGCAACTGTGGGTAGTTGTTTCCAATGTTATTTCACGCTTAAGAGTACCTGTAATTATGCCAGCTAGCTACCTACCATTCAGCTGTTTTTCAAACTCATTATCTGAAGCGTTAACGTTAGGTAGTTAGTAGCTACTGTACTCGAAATGTAGCTAGCTTGTTGCTACCTGGATAGCTAACTAAACAATAGCTGGAACGACCTAGCTGTAATATTTGGAGACGCTTTCTCTCTGGGACAGACGCGAACTGGCAGAATTGATTCAGTGGCTAGCTTTGCACTTAACTGGCTAACAGTAGTTACTAAGGGTAAGTTATAACCTACATTTATTTTTGTTTTGTTTTTACATACTGGTAACCAGAGTCGTTCAAGGGAATTCGGGACATGGGTGACTAGTTAACGTTAGCTTGGCGCTCTCTCTGTGTTTCGTGCCGTGGGAGGAGGGGTTGGTTAGTTGGCAGAGAGCAATGGCTAGCTAGTATGCTAACTAGTCTAGCTAACTAACTGGCTGAATAAGTTGACGAAGTACTCACTCAAACTATCAAAACTAACCCAAAACTTTACACAACGTTTGACACGGACACAAATTATCTGTTTGGCGTGTTAAAACACTGGGGGTTTGTTGTAACCGAGTATTGGTGCTAAACCGTGTTATTGGAGGCTGGCATGCTAGTTGGCTATGGCGTCATAGGATTCGGTGCCCTGGACGGTTTTCACAGAAGAATACTCTACCAAGTTAGCTGAATAAACTAAGTTAGAGTCTATTCCTATAAAACACTGAACCGCTGTAGTTTACAACAATTATAATTTCTAAAGTGGAAGTTGGGAAAGTTATTTTTGAGTATTTCAGTGAAATGTAAGTGAGGGAGGCCCCGCTCTCTCGCTTTCCCAGATGTTTAGTTTATTTCATTCCGATCTCCTTTGCATTATTGTAGCCTTTTTCTGTAGCCTGTCAACTATGTGTCTGTCTATCCCTGTTCTCTCCTCTCTGCACAGGCCATACAAACGCTTCACACCGCGTGGCTGCTGCCAGTCTAATCTGGTGGTCCCTGCGTGCACAACCCACGTGGAGTTCCAGGTCTCAGGCAGCCTCTGGAACTGCCGTTCTGCGGCCAACAAGGCAGAGTTCATCTCAGCCTATCGACTTCTTGGCACTGAAGAAAACATGGATTACCACAGAAAACACTGCTACTCCTACTGCTCTTTCCTCGTCTGACCATGTGTTCTCGCATACCCTGAGAGCATCTGGTCAACGCGGCGGTGGCACAGGGATCCTCATCTCTCCCAAGTGGACATTCTCTCTTTTTCCCCCTGACCCATCAGTCTATCTCCTCATTTGAATTCCATGCTGTCACAGTCACTAGCCCATCCTTGTCATTTATCACCTTTCAGGTTCCCAGTTCATCAATGAGCTTGACAAGTTCCTTTCCTGAGGATGGCTCACCCCTCACAGTTCTGGGTGACTTTAACCTCCCTACGTCTGCCTTTGACTCATTTCTCTCTGCCTCCTTCCTTCCACTCCTTTCCTCTTTTGACCTCACCCTCTTTTGACCTCACCCTCTCACCGTCCCCCCCTACTCACAAGGCAGGCAATACGCTTGACCTCATCTTTACTAGATGCTGTTCTTCTACTAATCTCACTGCAGTCTCCGACCACTACTTTGTATCCTTTTCTCTCTCGCTCTCCTCCAACACTACTCACTCTGCCCCTACTCAGATGGTAATGTGCCGTCGCAACCTTCGCCCTCTCTCTCTCGCTACTCTCTCCTCTTCCATCCTATCATCTCTTCCCTCTGCTAAATCATTCTCCCTACGATCTCCTGATTCTGCCTCCTCAACCCTCCTCTCCTCCCTTTCTGCATCTTTTGACTATGTCCTCTATCCTCCCGGCCGGCTCGGTCCTCCCCTCCTGCTCCGTGGCTTGACGACTCATTGCGAGCTCACAGAAGAGGGCTCCGGGCAGCCGAGCGGAAATAGAGGAAAACTAGACTCCCTGCGGACCTGTCATCTTTTCACTCCCTCCTCTCTACATTCTCTTCCTCTGTTTCCGCTGCTAAAGCCACTTTCTACCACTCCAAATTTCAAGCCTCTGCCTCTAACCCTAGGAAGCTCTTTGCCACCTTCTCCTCCCTGCTGAATCCTCCTCCTCCTCCCTCTCTGTGGATGACTTCGTCAACCATTTTGAAAAGAAGGTTGACGACATCCGATCCTCATTTATTAAGTCAAATGACACCGCTGGTCCTGCTCATACTGCCCTACCCTAGGCTTTGACTTCTGTCTCCCCTCTCTCTCCAGATGAAATCTTGCGACGGCCGGCCGCCCAACAACCTGCCCGCTTGACCCTATCCCCTCCTCTCTTCTCCAGACCATTTCCGGAGACCTTCTCCCTTACCTCACCTCGCTCATCAACTCATCCTTGACCGCTGGCTATGTCCCTTCCGTCTTCAAGAGAGCGAGAGTTGCACCCCTCCTCAAAAAACCTACACTCGATCCCTCCGATATCAACAACTATAGACCAGCTTTTCTCTCCAAAACTCTTGAGCGTGCCGTCTCTGGCCAACTCTCCTGCTATCTCTCTCAGAATGACCTTCTTGATCCAAACCAGTCAGGTTTCAAGACTGGTCATTCAACTGAGACTGCTCTTCTCTGTGTCACGGAGGCTCTCCGCACTGCTAAAGCTATCTCTCTCTCTCTCCTCTGCTCTTATCCTTCTAGACCTATCCGCTGCCTTTGATACTGTGAACCATCAGATCCTCCTCTCCACCCTTTCCGAGTTGGGCATCTCCGGCGCTGCTCACTCTTGGATTGCGTCCAACCTGACAGGTCGCTCCTACCAGGTGGCGTGGCGAGAATCTGTCTCCGCACCACATGCTCTCACCACTGGTGTCCCCCAGGGCTCAGTTCTAGAACCTCTCCTATTCTCTCTATACACCAAGTCACTTGGCTCTGTCATATCCTCACATGGTCTTTCCTATCATTGCTACGCAGACAACACACAATTAATTTTCTCCTTTCCCCCTTCTGACAACCAGGTGGCGAATCGCATCTCTGCATGTCTGGCAGACATATCAGTGTGGATGTCGGATCACCACCTCAAACTGAACCTCGGTAAGACGGAGCTGCTCTTCCTCCCGGGGAAGGACTGCCCGCTCCATGATCTCGCTATCACGGTTGACAACTCCATTGTGTCCTCCTCCCAGAGTGCAAAGAACCTTGGCGTGACCCTGGACAACACCCTGTCGTTCTCCGCTAACATCAAAGCGGTGACCCGATCCTGCAGGTTCATGCTCTACAACATTCGCAGAGTATGACCCTACCTTACACAGAAAGCGGCACAGGTCCTAATCCAGGCACTTGTCATCTCCCGTCTAGATTACTGCAACTCGCTGTTGGCTGGGCTCCCTGCCTGTGTCATTAAACCCCTACAACTTATCCAGAATGCTGCAGCCCGTCTGGTGTTCAACCTTCCCAAGTTCTCTCATGTCACCCCGCTCCTCCGCACACTCCACTGGCTTCCAGTTGAGGCTCGCATCTACTACAAGACCATGGTGCTTGCCTACGGAGCTGTGAGGGGAACGGCACCTCCTTACCTTCAGGCTCTGATCAGACCCTCCACCCAAACGAGGGCACTACGTTCATCCACCTCTGGCCTGCTAGCTGCCCTACCTCTACGGAAGCACAGTTCCCACTCAGCCCAGTCAAAGCTATTCGCTGCTCTGGCACCCCAATGGTGGAACAAGCTCCCCCACGACGCCAGGACAGCGGAGTCACTGACCACCTTCCGGAGACACTTGAAACCCTACCTCTTTAAGGAATACTATGAAGTAATCCTTCTTCCCCCACCCCCCATAAAAATACAAAAAAAGTGGTTGTCCCACTGGCTATCATAAGTTGAATGCACCAATTTGTAAGTCACTCTGGATTAGAGCGTCTGCTAAATGATGTAAATGTAATAACCTAACCGTTATAAATACACCGGTTTCAAAAAGCAAATGTTAGGAGACATCTGATCCATACTAAGTTAACAATCTTATGATACACTATTTAGTTGCAAGGGGGCTAGTCAATAAGGCAGCCACAGAAACGCTGTGAGTAAGTAGTGAATCGGTTTGTGTACAGTGGAGTTGACCTCATCGAAGAACTGCTGGGTGCGGCGCAGGATGTGCTTGAGCTCTGTCAACTCCAGGAAGTTCTTCTTCAGTGCCTCTTGGTTGGTGTTGATCTCCTTCAGCTCATTCTCCAGCTTCTCAAAAGTGGCCTATAGAGACAGAGGGTGATGGAGGAGTTAAGTGAGCTGGGGACATGGTGAGTTGAGCACTTTGTCACCGGAGTGGATTCTTAGACACGAGTGAGAGAACGGGGAGAAGTTACCTCCAGGTCAATCATGTCCCTAGGGAGGGGGACCTCTGGGTTCTCTCCTGTGTCCACCATTGGAATGTTGGCTTTCTTGATCTCCTTCTCCACAAACCCTGTGAGAGAGCGAGATGACTGGGTCTGATTAGGGGTAACTAATGGCAGTGATACTGTAGTCCCGTGTAGCTCAGTTGGTAGAGCATGGCATTTGCAACGCCAGGGTTGGGGGTTCAATAATTTATGCACTCACTAACTGTAAATCGCTCTGGATAAGAGCGTCTGCTAAATGACTAAAATATATAAATATGGGAGAGTATAATGCGTGAAGCAATGGGTTAAACACTTGAGCTCACTCACGCAGCTTGCGGTCCATCTCCTCACATCGACGCACTTCATTGACAAACTTGCGCTGGAACACATTCACGTCTGGGTTCAACTGTAATGCAAACATATCAACTATTCAAAACCTTTGCCATCGCAGGGATAAAAATTACTTCAATCCATTTGCCATTATCTGTCAATTAGAGTCAAACATTGCATTGTAACACTAAGATGCATTCAAAGAAATTGTAGCTTAGGCTACTTCTATAAAAATCATTTTTTTCTGAAAATGCAATAAATCATCCAGGAAACCTCAGTGCAAAAACAGCATATCTTCTGAAAACAATGCTGACACCAGTTAGCTATCATATGGTCTTATGAATGAGGAGAGGTAGTACAACCAAATAAAGGGTATAATAACACATACTGGGTACAACTGCTAGTCCCTTTCAGTGTTTCCCCTAGGATTTTTTTCAGAAGGTGTGGCAAAGTTAGTGTGGGGGGTAGGGAGGATGTCCTTATGCTGGGGCAATGTGGGGGCATGCACCCCCGTGAGTTTTTTTGGGAGAACGACTGTGAGAAGGTCACTTCTGGTGACTTTTTCAAAGGACATTCTACTCCAAAATGCATGAAAGTTAAATTATGTTGACATGTGGAGACAGGTTAAAGAAGGATTTTTAAGACTTGAGACAATTGAGTATGGACTGTATGTGTGCAATTCAGAGGGTGAATGAGCAAGTCAAAATATGTAAGAGCCTTTGAACGGGGTATGGTAGTAGGGTCCAGCCACACCAGTTTGAGTGTCAAGAACTGCAATGCTGCAGAGTTTCACGCTCAACAATTTCCCGTGTCTATCAAGAATGGTCCACCACCCAAAGGACATCCAGCCAACTTCACACAACTGTGGGAAGCATTGGAGTCAACATTGCCCAGCATCCATGTGGAACGCTTTTGACAACTTGTACTTGTAGAGTCCATGCACCGACGAATTGAGGCTGTTCAGAGGGCAAAAGGGGGTGCAACTCAATATTAGGAAGGTGTTCCTAATGTTTTGTACACTGTGCACATTTTATCTTGTCACTCCAGGGTTTTTTCTGGAACAACAGGTGGTGGGCGTGGTAGTGGACGTGGCCAATGATGCAATCGCCAACATAAATGTTTTGAGGCCCTCTTGGCTACAGAGACAAAACGTCACTGTTTTAAAGTTAATTTTCCTGCAATTCTACACATCTTTCCATGGTTTATGCAGCGTTCTTATGCTATCTGAGTGATTCAAATATAACCAAATTCATGGGGGCCCCACGCCACGCCATGACATTTGTTTTTATTTCTTGGAAATTCTCCCTGTCTATTTTTTATTTTGGTGACTGTTAGTTCTCAAATATGATCTTATAAAAATATGTATAGGTCCATTATATTTTCTACATACTTTTTCTGGTTTTAGTCATTTATGTTTAAACTGAATCCCCAAAATGTATTATAATAATACCTTTTTTGAGTGGCGGCTACGATTTAGCAGCGGCAGCCCGCAGCTGCTAAATGAATATATGGGAAACACTGCCTTTGTTTTCCCCCACCCCATATGATCCCTGGAGGGATGTCATGTGTGAGCTTTCCCATGCTCAGCCTGAAGGGTCAACTATGTGCACATGATAAAAATGTTGCAGACGCAAAGGTATGTGCTTTCACAACCATCTGACTGATTCGATGTTCCTACAACAGACTACCATATTCATCTACCTCCTTCCTGAGTATGTCCTTTGTTAACAGCCATACATTACACTGTTCTAGACCTATATAGCCTGAAGATGGAAGGAATGAGATGCCACCCATTGACAGACAGAATAGCCCTCAAAATAAGAAAATAAGTGTTAATAATCATTGAGTCTAGATCCAGAGAGCATCACAATGAGGAAGGGAAGAAGAAGCCTGGACAACTCACATCACGGAATTGCACCATTCCGATCTCTCCCAATTCGCTGACGCAGCAGTAGGCAGACTCTGATTGGAGGTAGAGCTGGGCCAGGGTCATCTCCTCACTTCTGAATAGTTCCCCCATGGTGGCGTAGTGGGGTGCACCTGCTCAGCACAGCGATCCTCCTGGATATCTAGCTAGGGACAAAGAGATTGAAAACATCACCTGCACAGTAAACAGGAGAAGCTGAGTTCTACCAGAAGGGATGAGCCTCCGATGTTTTCAAAAAGACAGCCAACTGAGTAAACATGGGCCTACATTGCCAACGGAGTTCCCTTGTGTTGTTTCCTTTAACACTACAATAGCCTTAGCTTTTTGACTTGAAGTGTAATTTCAGAGAAAAAGATTGGCATAGACCTGCACCCTCTTCTAATCTGTGTGTTGTAAGGATGACACTAATTGTACAGCAGTGATGAACAGTCTGTATTAATGGTGTGATAGTTTACACTTGAGCAAGGAGCAGGCACGTGACCAAAAATATCTGACATCTAGCCCCCATAATCGTTGCAGGAATTCAGATTGGCTCATTAGTCACTATTTTGTCATGAAACTGGGTAGCCACTCTTCAAGAACTATAATACTTGTAAAAGTACCATCATATGTGACAGTAGATCCTCACTCCCTCCGTCTCCCTGTTAACCCAAATGGTCTGATGGCTAGCAAGGCTACATTCTCCCTTACAGCTGTTAACCCCTGATTGTCTTCGCTATCTTAGTCCGTTTCCACCCTAGACCCTACCCACTGGTTGAATCAACATTGTTTCCACGTCATTTCAATTAAATTACGTTGAACCGACGTGAAATAGACGTTGAATTGGCCCCACGGGGGACCAGTATGAAAAATGTATGCATTCACTAACTGTAAGTAAATCTGGATAAGAGCGTCTGCTAAATGACTAAAATGTAAATGTAAAATATTTAGTTTCATCTCACAATAGGCCCCCTATCTCATCTTGTACAATCAATGACAGATTTTCTAGCCAAGCCAAGGGTTTGAGTTTCTCAGTCTAGGGTGTAAACTGACTCAGGACAGACAACAGGCTCACACTATATTAATTATAAATAATTTAAACATACATATTCAGATGTTCTTGAAGTGAAAATGCCTCGAGTGCCATAACAGGTTTAGTTACCTAGTTATGGATTAAGCCGCATCATGTGACCTGCTGTACCAGTCAAGCAGGACTAAATCTTCAATATTAAACACTATAACTACAACGGTTGATCAACTAGTGGGGATACATTTAGCAAACTATATCGTTAAAGTCCATGCAAGAGGAGCTCTAGAGTAGGATCACTGCTTATTTAGCATATCTGCATGAACATCTTTTGACAGCTCGAGCCAGGCAGTGAGTCTAATCAGCTGTCAAAACACTAATCGTTAACTAGCTACATAATAACAAAGCAGTTCCCTCTAAAATTCGCTAGCCAACCGTACAATTAATTGTCAGCGTATATCGACGACGCAAAGCCGATATGCGCTGACAATTAATTGTACCGCTGGCTAACTAACATTACTAGCAAGCTAGCTAACTAGTTAGCCATGGCACAGGCGAAGCACTTGTTGGACCGGGGCAAACTTTCTGGTAAAGTACGCTGGCTAACGTTGTTCAGCAAAAACAACAATGTTATATTACAGTACAACATGACTAGCTAATGTTCTTATTCGACTGACACGCAGGTTATTTAGCTATGTGACGTCTCTAGACAGAAAGCTAGATCATCTTACATCATAGCAAGTTAAAGCTACCTAGCAAGCTACAGTAGCTCGCTAAGACTGAGTGAGGTGGATGTCACTGAATCATCCATAACGTTTGCTTTACTAGCTAACTAGCTACAGGAAACAATGCTGGTATTGAACAGCGAATACTGTCACCAAACCATCAATTTCTTACTATTGTTGTAGCTAGCTACTAGTGTTCTGCTCCTGGTTCCCTAGTTTTCAACGCTGTTCCCATCCCTGTTCCACACACAGCGCTCAACGAAATATCAGCTGACCAGCCTTCATAATCAGAGGCTAGCTCCTCACGTGACTGAGAATGCAGAATGGTGATGATCATGATGATGCACATCTCAACTCATACAGTACCAGTCAAAAGTTTGGACACACCTACTCATTCAAGGGTTTTTCTTTATTTTTTTACTATTCTCTACATTGTAGAATAATAGTGAAGACATCAAAACTATGAAATAACACACCAAAAAAGTGTTCAACAAATCAACAAATATTTTATATTTCAAATAGCCACCCTTTGCCTTGATGACAGCTTTGCACACTCTTGGCATTCTCTCAACCAGCTTCATGAGGTAGTCACCTGGAATGCATTTCAATTCTTCATCTTCTTCAATTAAGTTTAACGGCGGTTGGCATCCAATTTGTTGCATTACCGCCACCTACTAGACTGGAGATCAACTCCCTTATATTTTCTTGAAAATAAAATAAAACAAAGCAAAGAAATATCCTACCATCTAACACTACACTACACTTCAAAATTACTACTAATGATTAACCCCACCCTTCTCCACTATTTAAATATACTCATTACTACTTCATGCCCTCAGCCTGAAATGATTGGACATCACCACTTAACACTCCCTGTAACTCTTCTGCTGTCAAGTCTCGCACACCCAAATGTCTCTCTGCAGCTGCCACCACAACCACAATTTGCGTTCCATTCCTGCAGTACAATTAATAACCATTGCTATAAACGCTAAAAACCCAATCTTACTGAAACATATATCACTTGCTTGCTTATCCCACTGTACTGGTATATAGCTCCTACTCTCACCACTCCCCCCCCCCCCCCAGGCCCCTCTTCCTCTACTTTCTTCACTTCCTCCGCATATGACAACTTCTTCTCTACTCTTACCCTGGAAACCTCAACCTGCTTCTCTTGCACTGGACATGTCTGATCCCCAGCCCCATGGCCACCCCTACAATTAGCACATACCACCACTTTCCCCACTGCTTCACACTCCTTCGTCTCATGCCCTTCTGCACACTTCTCACACCTTGGAATCTCCCTCCTACATACTGCTGCCACATGCCCATAAGTTTGACACCTGTAACATCGTAATGTACTCGGCACATAAGCTCGCACTGGATAACTTATATATCCTAACTTCACTTTATCCGGCAAAGACTCAACTTCAAAACTCAAAAGAACAAACAATGACTCTTCTGTTTCCCCACTCTCACCACCCTGTTTACGTCGCACCAAACGACAAGCATCACACACACTGGGAATCTTCTCCTTCAGTTGATCCACTTTTACATTTACTGCTACCCCAGTAATCACTCCTCTCAATGGCACCCTTTTCTTAAGAGCGAAACAATTCACAATTATTTTCCCCATTTGTTTAACTCTGAGCACCTTCTCCCTCTGCCCAACAGAAACACAAACAATTATCACTAGACCACTTCTGGTTACCCTCACCGATTCCACTATACCCAACGCTTTTTTCACCCATCTTGAAACCACAAATGGATCAGCCAAGAGGTAAGGATCCAATTTTTCCACAAATTTCACTCCTACTGTCACAGACTCATCTTTATCCTGACCCTCTGTGCAAGCCTCTGGCTCCGAGCACTTCACCACACCTACCACCTCCGATACTTCACCCTCTTCCATTTCTCTTCCTGTCTTCAGCTCACTTTGCTTACATTTCCTACCACTCTTCTTTAACAAACCTTCTCCCTTTTTCCCGCCATTTTTTACCGACTCAAACTCACAGTCTTCCTCCCTCTCTCTCTTAGAACTTCTCTGCCTCTCTTTTTCCCTCCATTCCTCCTCATTCATCCAAGTATACTTATGATAATACAGCATTTCTCCTGACCAATATCTATTTCTTGCCTTCTCAAAGGACTCAATTTTCCCCCTCCTTTCCCTTCCGGCGTCTATTCTATCCTCGGCCTCAGTCCGCAATGACCTCTTCATTGCTCCCTCCGGCGTCTATTCTATCCTCTGGACTTGTGTCGACATCTTGGCCTGCGTCTTCCATCGGGAAAAAATTGGTCTGCCACATAGTCCCCAATCGCCCGACGTCATTCCTTATTCCGGTCTACTCTCTACCATCCTTTCTCTGTCCCTCATGCATTTCAATGAACAGGTGTGCCTTCTAAAAGATCATTTGTGGAATTTCTTTCCTTCTTTAATGCGTTTGAGCCAATCAGTTGTATTGTGACAAGGTAGGGGGGTATACAGAAGATAGCCCTATTTGGTAAAAGACCAAGTCCATATTATGGCAAAAACAGCTCAAATAAGCAAAGAGAAATGACAGTCCATCATTACTTTAAGACATGAAGGTCAGTCAATACGGAACATTTCAAGAACTTTGAAAGTTTCTTCAAGTGCAGTCGCAAAAACCATCAAGCGCTATGATGAAATGGGCTCTCATGAGGACCGTCACAGGAATGGAAGACCCAGATTTACCTCTGCTGCAGAGGATAAGTTCATTAGAGTTACCAGCCTCAGAAATTGCAATGTAGAAAATAGTGAAAATAAAGAAAAACCCTTGAATGAGTAGGTGTGTCAAAACTTTTGACTGGTAGTGTATGAAGATAACATCTAATTATTGGCATTCGCATTAAACAAATGTGTTATTTAGCAGACACTCTTATCCAGAGCAACATACAGGAGCAATTAGGGTTAAGTGCCTTGCTCAAGGGCACAATGACAGATTTTTCACCTAGTCGGCTAGAGGATTCAAACTAGCGACCTTTGGTTACTGGCCCAACGCTGTTAACTGCTAGGCTACCTGCCAATTAAAATTGCCCAATCCACAGATCTGGGAGCAGAGTCCCCAACTCCAAATTCTAAGGATAAAACATACTGTACAGTGCCTTCAGAAAGTACTCAAACCCCTTCACTTATTTTCTCACTGTTTTTTTCTCACCCATCAACACACACAATACCCCATAATGACAAAGTGAAAACATGTTTTTAGACATTTTTGCTAATTTATTGAAAATGGAATACAGAAATATCTCATTTACATAAGTATTCACACCCCTGAGTCAATACTTTGTAGAAGCACCTTGGGCAACGATTACAGCTCTGAGTCTTTGTAGGTAAGTATCTGAGAGCTTTCCACAACTGGATTGTGCAACATTTGCAAATGTTTCTATAAAACAATTATTAAAGTCTGTCAAATTGGTTGTTGATCATTGCTAGACAACCATTTTCAGGTCTTGCCATAGATTTTCAAGTAGATTTAAGTCAAAACTGTAACTCAGCCATATTCACTGTCTTCTTGGTAAGCAACTCCAGTGTAGATTTGGCCTTGTGTTTTAGGTTATTGTCCTGCTGAAAGGTAAATTCATCTCCCAGTGTCTGGTGGAAAGCAGACTGAACCAGGTTTTCCTCTAGGATTTTGCTTGTGCTTAGTTCCATTCCATTTATTTTTTATCCTGAAAAACTCCCCAGTCCTTAACGATCACAAGCATACCCATAACATGATGCAGCCACCACTATGCTTGAAAATGTGGAGAGTGGTACTCAGTAATGTGTTATATTGGATTTGCCCAAACATAACACTTTGTATTCAGGACAAAAAGTGTATTGTTTTGGAAATATGTTTTGCAGTATTACTTTAGTGCCTTGTTGCAAACAGGATTTCAATTCTGTGAATATTTTGATTCTTTACAGGCTTCCTTCTTTTCACTCTGTCAATTAGGTTAGTGTTGTGGAGTAACTACAATGTTGTTGATCCATCCTCAGTTTTCTCCTATCACAGCCATTCAACACTGTAACTGTTTGAAAGTCACCATTGGCCTCATGGTGAAATCCCTGAGTTAGGAGAGACGCCTGTATCTTTGTAGTGACTGGGTGTATTGATACACCATCCAAAGTGTAATTATTAACTTCACCATGCTCAAAGGGATATTCAATGTCAGCTTTATTTTTTTTATTTTTACCAAACTACCAATAGGTGCCCTTCTTTGCAAAGCATCGGAAAACTTCCCTGGTCTTTGTGGTTTAATCTATATTTGAAATTCACTGCTCGACTGAGGGACCTTACATATAATTGTATGTGTGGGGTTCAGAGATGTTGAGGTAGTCATTCAAAAATCATGTTAAACACTATTATTGCACACAGAGTGAGTCCATGCAACTTATTATGTGACTTGTTAAGCACATTTTTACTCCTGAACTTATTTAGGCTTGCTATAACAAAGTGGTTGAATACTTATTGACTCAAGACATTTCAGCTTTTCATTTTTTATTAATTTGTAAAAATGTCGAAAAACATAATCCTACTTTGACATTATGGGTATTGTGTGTAGGCCAGTGACAAAAAAATCTCAATTTAATCCATTTTAAATTCAGGCTGTAACACAACAACATTTGGTGGTGTGAATACTTTCTGAAGGCACTGTATCTGACCATGAACCAGAGGTTAGGGGCAAACAGAGCCATGTATTTATTCTAAATATATAGCTCTGGGGGCAACTATACCAACTCCTAATAGTGTGTTTGATTGTGATGTGGCCCTCAATTGAATATGTGCACTTAGAAGACTAGATACTCATAGATGTCCTTTTCTCCCTCAACAGCTTGTTACTAGAGTGTGTAGATGGGCCTGTCCTGTGTGAGTAAGGTGGTCTCCGGTGTGCCCATACATGTGAGATTGCTGGCCTGCCTAAATGTGACTGGTCCAAAAATTTACCACAGACCCTGTAATTAAGAAAATGTATATTTGGAATGGCCATAAACAGGAATGGTCATAAATGTAAAGTTGAGTTACTGACTAGTATTGACCTGGCAAGAATGTGTTAGCTTACTGTCATTGGCATTGGTTGCTGAAAAATGACATTGTACAACTACACAATGTGGAGCGCCCATGAGGAAAATATGCCCTCTGCTGGAGATTTAAACAACAGCGTAAATTACCATCCTTTGCCTCCTCTTTATGCAAAACATGTAGGATCCCAAAAAAGAGAGTCCACATTGCTTAGCAATAGATTTCTATAAGGAGATGATATTAAGGTGTGGTCGGTTTGGTGTGTCTACCACCGCCTACAGCAGAAACATAAATAACACTTTGACAAATACAGCAGATAAAAGTCTCATTAGTGTGTGTGTAAATAAAACATCCTTATTTTTTTATTTAGCTGCTAATGTGGCTATCATAAAGAACTACAAATGCTGTGATGATCTGGACGAGACTGCCGAATCAAGGCAAAGGTAAGAATCTCTGGATCTAATCTAATGTTAGCAATGAATAAATTGGCTATTTTTTTTTTTTTTTTATTGACAATTCTGTGAACTGTCTTGTGCAAGTTTTAAATAGACATGATACCTGTTAGCAAAGGTGTCAGCTAGAGATGGCGTGCAGGAGCTTGCAGAGATTTGTAGTGTTGCATGATGTCTACTTAGCATTTTCAAATCTGTGAATAAATAGATAAATTGATAAACGTCACCTTGTCCGAGAGAGATTTACATGGTTATCAAAACGTCATGCCAGGTTAAGCCTACACGAAACACAGCCCTTATTTTAAGTGTTTCTAATATTCCTTATGGGAAAAATGAATGGTGGAAAAACGATTGGAACCATTTCCCTGTTTGACCGCTAGGTTTTATGGGTATTCTCACACCTCCACTTTGGGGCTCTATTCCCAGTTGTAGAACATGTCTAGCCAAAACTCTATTCTGACTAAACCATGTGGTATTATATTTGAATTTACAGATTTGATTAAATGAATTACGCAAGTGACTGGAGCTTTAAACTTGACTTTGCACTTAATCTGTGCCAGTTTGTGCCATTGTGTGCATATTTGGCTCCTTCCCTTGCCTCCCCTCTGGGGGTGGGGTCTGCCAGGCTCTGTCTAGCCCCTAGTGGTGGAGACGGGCTTGGGGTTTTTATACCCTCAGGCTGGGCAGGGGCAGGGGGTGGAGCCCCAGGAGCAGGGGGAGCAGGGGGTGAGGTGGGGTGGGGGCCGGCTGTAGGAAAGGAAAAGTTTACTGGGTTGTATCACAGGGAGTCCCATCATTTGAGTCAGGGCACACATGCCTCAGCAGTAAGAGGCTCCACTCCCGTTGGCTGGCCAGCATCCCAGGGCAGACGCACAGAGAGAGAGAGAGAGAGAGAGAGAGAGAGCGAGAGAGAGAGAGAGAGAGAGAGAGAGAGAGAGAGAGAGAGAGAGAGAGAGAGAGAGAGAGAGAGAGAGAGAGAGAGAAAGAGAGAGAGAGAGAGAGAGCGAGAAAGAGAAAGACTGAGAGGACTAAGAGTAAGAGAGAGAGGAGGAAAAGAAAGACAGCAAGTAGACAAGTAGACTAGAAAGTGGGAAGAGGAAAAGCGGCAAAGAAGTGGAAGAGTAAGTGTCCCTTCATAGAAAGAAAAGTATTTGGATTTGACTTTTGGTCAGGGTGGCCCCTTAAGGTTTGTTTTCCCAGTAGTGTATTTATATCCTGAGTGATCGTTAGAGCTGAGCGGTGTGTGTTTGGACTTGACAGCCATGGCGGATCCAGCAGGCTTGCAGCAGGAGCGAGTGGCTCTGACCGAGGTGTCTGACGACGACGAGGAGGTGTCCCTGGTGGCCGCAGCGGTCCAGCCCGCCACCGACAGCGATGAAGATGACATTTCAGAAGAAGTGGACCTGGTGCTGGCCACAGGCTCGGGCACCAAGAGTGAGGCGCAGGTAAACGGGGTCATGGTGCTGACCCTGCTAGACAAGATCATCGGGGTGGTGGACCAGATCCAGCAGACCCAGAACGGGCTGGAGGCCAGACAGCAGGACATGGAGAAGTCTGTATCTTGCATTCAGGGAGAGCTGGCCAAGCTGTCCAAGAGCCACACTGGCACGGCCAACACCGTCAACAAGATGCTGGACAAGGTGCGCAAGGTCAGCGTCAACGTGAAGACGGTCCGCACCAACCTGGAGAAGCAGGCGGGCCAGATCAAGAAGCTGGAGAGCAATGAGAACGAGTTGCTCAAGAGACGGCACTTCAAAGTCCTCATCTACCAGGTGAGAGTGGGAAACTGAGAGGTGTGTGTTCATACATGTTTATCAACAGGCTCTGAGGCCAGGCTTAATATGTGTGCTATCTTTATTTGACCAGTTTGCTACAGCAGGAATAATCCTGCAGCAACAGGAAATGTGAATTATTATGTGGATTTTAATTAATGGACATTTTTGTAGGGGTTGATACATTTTTAGGTAGGATAAATCAAGTCTGACATTTTTAGGGTAAATTACAAACCATAGAAACCTTTTTAAACCTTGAATACAATACAATTTTCATTTTCTGCTGCACAGGAAAATTCTCTGCGGCAACAGAGTGTTCAGATTAAAGGTAGCATATATGTAGTTTAGTAATGCTTGTCCCTGAAATGTATTAGAAAGTGTTAGCAGTGTATCAGTGTTTGAGTGTATCAAAGGATGGATACACAGCCACATGTGTATGGTAGAGTGTAACAGTGGGTTGCAGTAGCTGCTTCAGATGTGAGGTGGGAAAACCTTGTAGAGGACCACCAGATTCCACCACAGGGCTGGGTGCATTCTCCGTGATGCATGGGAAAATCATGAGCTGGTGCGAAATACACTCTGAACTTTATTATAACGTTATAGTGACTGTTTTAACATTCTCTCACCAAAGTGAGTAGCTCCTCACTCAGGGCTGAGTTGACCCTAAACGGGTATGCTCTAGCTGGTATACTTGGCCAATGCTATTAGGCCTCAGGCTTTCCGTGACCGATGAGTTATTTAGACCAGTGAGTTATTTAGACCAGTGTTTCTCAGCTCCGGACCTCGAGGACCCCCAACTGTACACATTTCTGCTGTAGCCCCAGCCAAAAATACCTGTTTCAACTCATTCGAGGGCTTGATGATTAGTTGACAAGTTGAATCAGGTGTGGTTGTCCGGGGCAACAATAAAAATGTGTAAGGGGGTACTCAAGGACTGGAGTTGGGAAACACTCTTGCTTGAGAGCCGAATGCTGATGCGATTGTGTAATTTATAATTTGAGATGCGTGTTTAACTTATACTTTCTTCTAAAACATCATGTCAAAGATTTCAACATTGGAGTTACATGCATGTATCTCAACTTAGGATTCAGACCTTTCTGAAAAACTACACACACTGTCTACCAACAGGAAGTTGTATTGCACAGATTGGCTATCCATGTTAAGTGTATTAGTTAGTTGTCCTGGAAGATTATAGTCCCACTGAGCACATACTGGTTGAATCAACGTTGTTTCCACATCAAAATTACGTTGAACCAATGTGGAATAGACGTTGAATTGACATCTGTGCCCAGTGCGGTAGTTTGATAGAAGAATGATACATAGGGTGAGGAGTGAGTTCATTGACCTTTCCCAGAACACAGTGTCTCATGGTTGACCAATGTGGCTAATGCTATATAAAGCCGCCAGACCTGTGGGACGAAATCATAAGATTTTATTTTTTATTTATTAATAGGGGACAATGCACATCAATCAACACAATATTACAATAATGCAACATCCATGTAAATGTGCCGGGGTTAGCCAAAAGCTCATTTGCACCCGTAGTACCAGGGCAGGGAAAGGCAATTACACAGCCACAATACAAATACACACTAAAACAATACAAAATACTAATACATTACATCCAATAATATATCATTCTAACAACAACAACAACTTATTCGTAATAAAAACACTGTCGTCTTACATATGAGCAACCACAGATAACTAATGTGCACAGGTTTGGATAGATTTGAGCCATGTTTTCAATTTAAAGTACAATAATCAGTGCAGCTTTTGAAGTCCACGGGCATTACATTCCAGTATATTGTAGCTCTAACAGAGAAGGCCGATTGACCGAATTTGCTGTGTCAAAAAGGGACAATGCAATCCCCTCTAGTTACTGCCCTTGTTATCCTGCAGGTGCTTTCCTTGAGCATGATATACCGGCATAAGGGTGGAGGGGCAACAGCTCGTTGTGAAGAATCAATTGATTTTTTAGAGAAGTACATACAAACAGTCTTGTCGATACTTAAATGCAAACAAGAATCAGTCATCCATTTAGAAATGTGTACCATAGCTTCAGTTAACTTGTTAACAACTAGTTAACAACTTGTTGTCTGTTTTTTGAGTGTACATACAGGACTGTATCGTCTGCATACATCTGCATGTTAACTTATGGGCAAGCAAGTGGGAGATCATTTATATAGATGGTAAACAGAAGGGGGCCTAATATTGACCCTTGTGGGACCCCAATGTTACAGTAAAGAGAGTCTGACTGAGTGTCCCCCAGACAAACCCTTTGACTTCTGTTTGTCAGATAGGAATACATCCAACTAATGGCTTCAGTGGACACATTAAGGGAGGATAGTTTGGATAGGAGGACATGATTCACAGTATCAAAGGCCTTTTTAAGATCCAAAAAGACTGCGCCGACTTCACCACCTATATCCAGTTTAGATTTAATGCACTCCAGAAAATAGCAATTGGCTGTTTCGGTAGAATGGTTTGTTCTGAATCCAAATTGCATTTGATGTATGGAGTTGCCCTGATTGAGGTGATCAGTCAGATGATCAGCCACCCATCTATCAGCTACTTTTGATAAGACTGGAAGAATGCTTATATGTCGGTAATTTTCCACCAGTGTTGGGTCACCAGATTTTAAAACCGGTATCACTGCAGCAGACTTCTAAGCATTGGGGAAAATCCCATAGTTGATGACAGATTAACTAGATGTACAATAGGGGCAATCAGAGAATATTTGTGTCTCTTCAGGAATACAGTGTCTAGACCAAACACATATTTTGTTCTAGAGCTCCTGAAGAAGTTAATAATACTGTCCACTGCTGACGCTGAGATTTCAGGAAAATTGGTTTATTATTATCCATGGGAGTGAGAACTGTGGTCTTGGTCGAACGTCTTTGAGCCAATTCCCTGACAGAGTCAACAAAGAAATTGTTAAAGGTGGTGGATATAAAATTGGAGTCTTCAATTAGAATCCCATTAACCTTTAACTCAGGATGTTTTTTGGACTTTTCAGCTCCTCTCCCTGTTAGTTTGTTGAGAGTTTCCCAAATCACTTTGCCATTTCCTTTTGCTTCATTGATCACTCTGAGGAAGAACTCTGCTTTTGCTTTTTTTATATTCCTTACCACCTTATTTCACAGTGATGTAAATATTTGTCTGTCATCATTCTGACCAGACTTTAGTGCTTTTCTCTCTCATCTGTCTCCAGAGGTCCTCGTTGCTATGGTAGAGAGTTTTATTTTGTCTTGGCTTACGTTGAAATTTCCTGGTAAAAAAAGGTATCCACTTTGTCAATAGCTGACAGAAACATTCTGTATCCAAACTCTGGATCTTCATTGCTTAACAGATCAGACCAGTCAATTTGACTTATAGCTGCATTGTAGTTACTCTGTTCAGTTTTAGGGATTTTTTTATCGTACTGTTGCACATTAATATGGTTCTTAAATCTCTGTTTAGTGAGATTTCTAACCACTAATGTAACATTGTTGTCAGAGTGGTGTGGGTGGATGAGTAAGGAATCAAGCGCAGGAAACCAGGAGGACTTTAACTGAACTTTAGTAAAGTCCGACACGACAAAAGACGTCAACCCAACCGGGTGGCGCAAACAAATTACGCACCAAACACTGTGCGGAGAAAACAAGAAAAGGCGCACGCAGTGCGAACTCTCGAATACCACATACGAGAGACTCAAAATACTAGAGTACAAGCTGACAACAAAACAATCACGCATAACACCTGACCCAAACACACAAAACTAAATAGGGAAACAATTAAGACACAAATAAGGGACAGGTGTTATGAACAGACAAAACCAAACGAACATGAAACATAGAACGGTGGCAGCTAGTACTCCGGAGACGACGACCGCCGAAGCCTGCCCGAACAAGGAAGAGGAGCAGCCTCGGCCGAAACCGTGACAGTACCCCCCCCTTGACGCGCGGCTCCAGCCGTGCGCCGACCCGGAGCTCGGGGACGACCCGGACGACGCGGAGCAGGGTGCGCAGGATGACCCCGATTGAACTCGGTCAGTAGGGACTGGTCCAATACGTCCCTCCTTGGCACCCAGCACCGCTCCTCCGGACCGTACCCCTCCCACTCCACGAGATATTGAAGACCCCCCATCCGGCGTCTAGAATCCAGGATGGACCTCACGGTGTACGCCGGAGCCCCCTCGATGTCCAACGGGGGCGGAGGAGTCTCCTCAATCTCAAAGTCCTGGAGTGGACCAGCTACCACCGGCCTGAGGAGAGACACATGGAACGAGGGGTTAATATTTTTGTAATCAATAGGTAGTTCTAACCTATAACTCACCTCGTTCAATCTCCTCAGGACTTTAAAGGGCCCCACAAACCGCCGACCCAGCTTCCGGCAGGGCAGGCGGAGGGGCAGGTTTCTGGTTGAGAGCCAGACTCGATCTCCAGGTGCGTACACTGGCCCCTCACTGTGGTGTAGGTCGGCGCTCGTCTTCTGTCGACGTATGGCACGCTGCAGATGGACGTGTGCAGCGTCCCACGTCTCCTCCGAGCGCCGCACCCACTCATCCACAGCGGGGGCCTCGATCTGGCTCTCATGCCATGGTGCCAGAACCGGCTGGTACCCTAATACGCACTGAAAAGGGGTTAGTTGGGTGGAGGAGTGGCGAAGAGAGTTCTGTGCCATCTCGGCCCAGGGCACATATCTCGCCCACTCCTCCGGCCGGCCCTGACAGTATGACCTCAGAAACCTACCCACATCCTGGTTGACACGTTCAACCTGCCCATTACTCTCCGGGTGGTAACCCGAGGTAAGGCTTACCGAAACCCCCAACCGTTCCATAAATGCTCTCCACACTCTAGAGGTGAACTGGGGGCCTCGGTCAGACACTATATCCTCGGGTACCCCGTAATGCCGGAAGACATGGGTGAACAGAGCCTCTGCGGTCTGTAGGGCAGTGGGTAGACCCGGCATGGGAAGGAGACGACAGGCCTTAGAGAACCGATCCACAACGACCAGGATGGTAGTATTCCCCTGTGAGGGGGGAAGGTCGGTAACAAAATCCACCGAGAGGTGGGACCAGGGTCGTTGTGGAATAGGCAGGGGTTGTAACTTACCCCTGGGCAAATGTCTGGGCGCCTTACACTGGGCACACACCGAACAGGAGGAGACATAAATCCTCACATCCCTAGCTAACGTTGGCCACCAGTACTTCGTGCTAAGGCAGTGCACTGTCCGGCCGATACCCGGATGGCCAGAGGAGGGGGACGTATGAGCCCAACAAATGAGGCGATCGCGTACCTCGAGCGGAATGTACGTCC
This sequence comes from Coregonus lavaretus, assembly GCF_964263955.1. Lineage (NCBI taxonomy): Eukaryota > Metazoa > Chordata > Actinopteri > Salmoniformes > Salmonidae > Coregonus > Coregonus lavaretus. Next base: position 39,808,195 of record NC_139989.1, on the reverse strand, counting down.
GACCCACAGGACACTGTGGAGGACTCGGGTCGGTGCGTAACGCCCGCTCGATCTCACCATCAACCTCCCACACCACCGGAGCAACCAGACAAGACTCCGGTAGTATGGGCGTGGACTCAACTGACCTCTCCTCTGCGTCATACCGCCGAGACAGAGCATCTGCCTTCCCGTTCTGGGACCCAGGGATGTATGTGATTTTAAACACAAACCGGGCTAGAAACATAGTCCAGCGAGCCTGGCGAGGATTCAGTCTCCTAGCTGCCCGGATGTACTCCAGGTTACGATGGTCAGTTAGAATGAGGAAAGGGTGTTGAGCCCCCTCGAGCCAATGCCGCCACACCTTTAGGGCCTGTACCACGGCTAACAACTCCCTGTCTCCTACGTCATAATTCCGCTCCGCCGGACTGAGCTTCTTTGAGTAAAACGCACAGGGACGGAGTTTAGGTGGAGTGCCAGAACGCTGGGAAAGAACGGCCCCTATCCCGGCCTCTGATGCGTCCACCTCTACTTGGAACGGTAAAGAGGGATCCGGATGCGCCAACACCGGCGCCGAGGTAAACAGGTCCTTCAGTCTCCCAAATGCCCTGTCCGCCTCAGCTGACCACCGCAAGCGCACCGGACCCCCCTTTAACAGAGACGTTATGGGAGCTGCCACCTGTCCAAAACCCCGGATAAACCTCCGGTAATAATTTGCAAACCCCAAGAACCGTTGCACCTCCTTCACAGTGGTTGGGGTCTGCCAATTACGCACAGCTGACACCCGGTCTACCTCCATCTTCACCCCTGACGCAGATAACTGGTAACCCAGAAAGGAGACCGACTTCTGAAAAAACAGACATTTCTCTGCCTTGACATATAGGTCATGCTCCAACAGCCGCCTCAATACTCGGCGCACCAGGGCTACATGCTCAGCACGGGTAGGACTATACACCAGAATGTCGTCGATGTACACAACTACTCCCTGTCCCTGCATGTCCCGGAAAATCTCATCGACGAAGGATTGGAAGACTGAGGGAGCATTCATCAACCCATATGGCATGACTAGATACTCGTAGTGTCCGGAAGTCGTGCTAAACGCTGTCTTCCATTCATCGCCCTCTCTAATGCGCACCAAGTTATATGCGCTCCTCAGATCCAATTTTGTAAAGAACTGCGCACCGTGCAGTGACTCCGTCATAGTCGCAATCAGAGGAAGTGGATAGCTGTACTTCACTGTGATCTGATTGAGACCGCGGTAATCAATACACGGGTGCAGACCTCCATCCTTTTTCTTCACAAAAAAGAAACTTGAGGAAGCGGGTGAAATGGAGGCCCGTATGTATCCCTGTCTAAGAGACTCAGAGATGTACGTCTCCATAGCCTTTCTCTCCTCTTGAGACAAGGGACACACATGGCTCCGCGGGAGAGCTGCTCCTGACTGGAGATCTATCGCACAATCCCCCCGTCTATGAGGCGGCAGCTGCGCCGCCCTAGTCTTACTGAACGCCAGTGCCAAATCCTCATACTCGGGGGGAATCTGCAGTGCTGGCATTAGATTCGGACTCTCCACCGAGGTCGCCCCTATGGAAACACCCAGACACCGCCCCTCACATTGAGCAGACCACCCTTTAAGAGCTTTCTCTCGCCACCTAATAGTAGGGTCATGAGTCATCAACCAGGGAAGACCCAGCACTACCGGATACGCAGGAGAGTCAATCAGATAGAGCTGAATTATCTCCTCATGACCCTCCTGCGCCATCATCTGAAGGGGTGCTGTGACCTCCCTAATCAACCCAGACCCTAACGGACGGCTATCTAGGGCATGGACGGGGAAAGGCTTATCCACTGGAAGGAGGGGAATCCCTAACTCTATACAGAACTGGCGATCTACAAAATTCCCAGCTGCGCCTGAATCTACCAGCGCCTTATGCTGGGAACGAGGTGCAACCTGTGGGAAACAAACAGGCAAGGTTAGGTGCACGACAGAAAGCTCTGGGTAAGCAGGGCGCCTACTCACCTGGGGGGACCCCCCAATGCGTGACCTGCCTTCTCCCTCACCGGAGGACCCGCCCCAACACCTAGCCGCGGTGTGCCCTCCACGACCACAGTTAGTGCAAGGGCCGGGTCCCCTCGGGCTCCTCCTCCTCCGTTCCCTAGCGCCAGCACCTCCGAGCTCCATAGGGCTCGGCTCGGAGGTGCTGGAGAGTGGAATGGGCGAACCCCCCCTCCCGGGACGTCCCCGGGTGGCGAGCAGGGTATCCAGCCGGATGGCCATGTCGACAAGCTGGTCGAAAGTCAACGAGGTGTCCCTGCACGCCAACTCTCGCTGGACGTCCTCCCGGAGGCTGCAGCGGAAATGGTCGATATGGGCCCGCTCATTCCACCCTGCATCGGCCGCTAGGGTCCGAAACTCCAAGGCAAAGTCCTGGGCGCTCCTCATCCCCTGTCGGAGGTAGAATAGACGCTCCCCCGCCGCCTTCCCCTCTGGTGGATGGTCGAACACAGCACGGAAGCGGCGGGAGAACTCCGCATAGTTCGTGGTAGCGGCGTCCATTCTCCTCCACTCAGCGTTGGCCCACTCCAATGCCTTGCCGGTGAGACAGGAGATGAGGGCTGAGACGCTCTCGTGTCCCGAGGGCGCCGGGTGTACGGTGGCGAGGTAGAGCTCCACCTGCAGCAGGAACCCTTGACACCCGGCAGTGGAGCCGTCGTACGCCCTCGGGAGCGAGAGCCGAATCCCACTGGGTTCCGGAGATGAGACAGGAGGGCTGACCGATGGGGCTGGTTCGGTTCGTGGGGGTGTGGGAACCCCGCTGGTCTCCCATCGGTGCAGAGTATTCATCACCCCCTCCAGGGCATGACAGACCTGGTTGATGCGGTCCTCCTGACCACGAAGACGTTCAGCCATCTCGGCTGTTGGCGCGGTCGCTCCTGCTGATTCCATGGAGAGGATGCGTGATTCTGTCAGAGTGGTGTGGGTGGATGAGTAAGGAATCAAGCGCAGGAAACCAGGAGGACTTTAACTGAACTTTAGTAAAGTCCGACACGACAAAAGACGTCAACCCAACCGGGTGGCGCAAACAAATTACGCACCAAACACTGTGCGGAGAAAACAAGAAAAGGCGCACGCAGTGCGAACTCTCGAATACCACATACGAGAGACTCAAAATACTAGAGTACAAGCTGACAACAAAACAATCACGCATAACACCTGACCCAAACACACGAAACTAAATAGGGAAACAATTAAGACACAAATAAGGGACAGGTGTTATGAACAGACAAAACCAAACGAACATGAAACATAGAACGGTGGCAGCTAGTACTCCGGAGACGACGACCGCCGAAGCCTGCCCGAACAAGGAAGAGGAGCAGCCTCGGCCGAAACCGTGACAATTGTGGTCAGATATGCCAGTTAGTAAGTTAATGGACTTTGTTATTTGATCAGGACTGTTAGTAAACACCAGATCAATTTGAGTCTGGGATGTCTGTGTTACTCTGGTTGGTCCTTGTATTACAGTGGGGAAAAAAAGTATTTAGTCAGCCACCAATTGTGCAAGTTCTTTCCACTTAAAATTGAGAATGTTTTTTTCCAGAAAATCACATTGTAGGATTTTTAATGAATTTATTTGCAAATTATGGTGGAAAATAAGTATTTGGTCACCTACAAACAAGCAAGATTTCTGGCTCTCACAGACCTGTAACTTCTTCTTTAAGAGGCTCCTCTGTCCTCCACTCGTTACCTGTATTAATGGCACCTGTTTGAACTAGTTATCAGTATAAAAGACACCTGTCCACAACCTCAAACAGTCACACTCCAAACTCCACTATGGCCAAGACCAAAGAGCTGTCAAAGGACACCAGAAACAAAATTGTAGACCTGCACCAGGCTGGGAAGACTGAATCTGCAATAGGTAAGCAGCTTGGTTTGAAGAAATCAACTGTGGGAGCAATTATTAGGAAATGGAAGACATACAAGACCACTGATAATCTCCCTCGATCTGGGGCTCCACGCAAGATCTCACCCCGTGGGGTCAAAATGATCACAAGAATGGTGAGCAAAAATCCCAGAACCACACGGGGGGACCTAGTGAATGACCTGCAGAGAGCTGGGACCAAAGTAACAAAGCCTACCATCAGTAACACACTACGCCGCCAGGGACTCAAATCCTGCAGTGCCAGACGTGTCCCCCTGCTTAAGCCAGTACATGTCCAGGCCCGTCTGAAGTTTGCTAGAGTGCATTTGGATGATCCAGAAGAGTATTGGGAGAATGTCATATGGTCAGATGAAACCAAAATATAACTTTTTGGTAAAAACTCAACTCGTCGTGTTTGGAGGACAAAGAATGCTGAGTTGCATCCAAAGAACACCATACCTACTGTGAAGCATGGGGGTGGAAACATCATGCTTTGGGGCAGTTTTTCTGCAAAGGGACCAGGACGACTGATCTGTGTAAAGGAAAGAATGAATAGGGCCATGTATCGTGAATTTTGAGTGAAAACCTCCTTCCATCAGCAAGGGCATTGAAGATGAAACGTGGCTGGGTCTTTCAGCATGACAATGATCCCAAACACACCGCCCGGGCAACGAAGGAGTGGCTTCGTAAGAAGCATTTCAAGGTCCTGGAGTGGCCTAGCTAGTCTCCAGATCTCAACACCATAAAAAATCTTTGGAGGGAGTTGAAAGTCAAAAACGTTTGACCTGTGTCATTGCCAACAAAGGGTATATAACAAAGTATTGAGAAACTTTTGTTATTGACCAAATACTTATTTTCCACCATAATTTGCAAATAAATTTATTAAAAATCCTACAATGTGATTTTCTGGATGTTTTTTCCTCATTTTGTCTGTCATAGTTGACGTGTACCTATGATGAATATTACAGGCCTCTCTCATCTTTTTAAGTGGGAGAACTTGCACAATTGGTGGCTGACTAAATACTTTTTTCCCCCAATGTAGTTGAGTCAAGTTGAAATGGTCTGCGATCTCTTTGAGTTTTTTCCTGCAAGTTTTGTTTTCCCAGTTTATATTGAATCGCCCATGAAGATGATCTCCTTCTTATGACCACATTCTTTAAGCATAGCATTTAGATGGTGATAAAACGAGATATCAGATGTTGGTGGTCAATATTATCCAATAATAGTGAGAGACATATGAGGGGAGAGGAAGACATTCAGCCCCAGACATTCAAGGTCATTGGCATGTTTCCATATGATACGATTGCATTTAAAGTTATCTTTCATATACATAAGCAATCCACCCCCTCTGCCCTCTCCCCTGTCCCTCCTGAATATGGAATATCCAGGGACATTAAAGGCAGAAATAGGAGAATATTTCTTCAGAAACATAAGAAATCAAGATTAGAGTCATTCAATAAATGTTCTACCTGTTCACTCTTAGAAATAATGCTTTGAATATTCAGATGAACTCCTAATATTCCTCTAGGCTTGAAACGAGGGTCCCAGAGCATTTTAGCCTGATTAACGGTTTGAAAAGTTTGATCGTACAATATTTTCTAATAGCTGGGTTAAGGGAAGTGAGTTTCTGTCTCGAAGGCGGGTTTAGTTTGGGACATGTATCAAGAGTTTGCCTTGAAATTAGATTGCTCATTCTCTTGAAAAGCCATGTTAGTGTCACGATCGTTGAGAGACGGGTCAGACCAAGGTGCAGCGTGAAAAGCGTACATGTTTATTAACTAAATAAACATACAACAAAACAAGAAACGACGTAACGTGAAGTCCTCCGGCTATACACATACAAGCCTAAACAGAACAAGATCCCACAACTAAGGTAGGCAACCAGGCTACCTAAGTATGATCCCCAATCAGAGACAACCAGCGACAGCTGTCTCTGATTGGGAATCACACCCGGCCAAACATAGAAATACAACCTAGATCTACCACATAGAAATACACTAACAGATCTCAACAGAAAACTCACACCCTGACCCAACCAACGAGAGTTCTCTCGATCAGGGCGTGACAGTTAGTGACAGAGGTTATGCTCACATACACAGAATGTCCTTCTCTAAGATAATATAGGCTACACAAATATAGATTATTTCAATCATTCATCAATGATTTCGGTCTGGATGGCTAATTAGGGGGCCTTTCCTCCACTTCTCCCAGAATGACATCCTCTATATCAGCCTTTGTTTCTGTAGGGGACCTAACCCCAGACTGATGAGGAGCTTGGTACTCTGGGCCTCTTGGGTGTTTGTTGATTCAGATTGTTTGAAGGAAGCCCAGCATTGATGTTTGGCTGCTTTCTTTTGTATTCTGCAGAGAGTTGAAACGCCTTCGGGGTCCCTTATTATCCTCAAAGTTCTCTATTAGGTTATGATTGTCACTGATCTCAGTAGCCACTTTCCCAGCTTCATTTTTAGCATTTTTTGCGACCATAAACACAGTAGTACCGGCAGTCCACATGTGATTAAACCAACGCCCTACCTATGACGACTGGTTGTGACAGATAGTTGAAAGCCTCAACACAGTGTAAGATGAAGACGTAATTTTAGTCCTGAAGCGGTGCCATGCTGCCTATTCATCATCATGGCCTTTCTGGCTGGAAAACCCACAATAAGTCTGTGTGAATATAAAACCGCTGATGCAATGCTACACTGATATATCACAGAAAGAGTCAACTCTACGCTACTATAAGTATATAAGTAGTTGTAGCCTACAACCATATGCTCCTTGCAAGACTAGCAAAGCTGCTTTCAAAGCATTTATTTTAATTCAGTGTAATTTTGTACTCACTTTCTGCATTACCATCTATTTCCAGGGTTATTATTGATTTGTTTACAGTATGTACTTGGGGGTATTTATCTTCTCTTTACCTGAGCGTATAGTGTGAGTGAAGATACAGTACATACATTTTTTCATGCTCAAATATAGTATGCCCTGGTATGTATGCCAACATGCCTCCCTCACATGAATGGCTGTCTCTTTGTGTATTGCCCTCTCCATAGCAACAAGCAGGGGTACTTTTCCCTTGTGTGTCAATACAGAGTATCCTAATTACAGAGTACCAGGCTGTATACCTCCCAGTCACACCACTCCAGTGTACATACATAAAGTCCTAGTCAAGCAGAAGGATTCTGTTATGATGAGTGATGGAAAGGGAAGGGCGAGAGTGTGAATGAGTGGCAGAGAGTTGAGTCTGAACAGCCCCTCTCTCTGTGGCAGCCTGCTACTCCATGGGCTGCAATGTCTGTAATGGCTTCCAGCTGGCAGCCTCATGGCAGGGCGAGACTTTGGGTAGTTTGCAACCTGGCTGGGGGCAAGTTCTGTGAAGTCTTGTCTCCTATTCAGACCTGGGTTCAAATACATGTGCTTCTGAGTATCTGGTATTTAAAATACTTTTTCTGTGTATTTGAGTATTTTCAAATACACAGCCAAAAACAAGTACTTTTATTTGAGTATTTTAATGGTTATTTGTAAAAACCAAATAGTCTGCCAAATTGTATTTGACAGCATTTTCAAATACTTATTTCAAATACTATTTTAAAATACCTGTGTTAAATGCATGGGAGTGTATTTGAGTAAGTGTTTTTGAGTATTTCAAATACTTTCCAATTATATTTCCAAATGCATAAAAATATTCAACTACTTGTCTTTTCAAATAAAATATATCTGAATACTTACTTCAATTGCACAGTATGTGAAAGTAATTGAGATATTTGAAATAGTATTTGAACCCAGTTCTGCTCCTATTAGCTAGCATGATTACAGTACAGTATATCAACCAGAGGAGAAGAAAGCAGAGGAAGGACCTATTTGGAAAATCTATTTTTGCCTAATGCCTCATTTATATATTTTGTATTTTAATCTTTAGAAATGCCTATAGAGGAGGTCAGTGTAATGCATTATAGAACATTTACATATTTTCACACTGTCAGTTTTTTCTGAACAGAATTAACAGTTTACTAGAGTGGTCCTCTGTAGCTCAGCTGGTAGAGCACGGCGCTTGTAACGCCAAGGTAGTGGGTTCGATCCCCGGGACCACCCATACACAAAAATGTATGCACGCATGACTGTAAGTCGCTTTGGATAAAAGCGTCTGCTAAATGGCATATTATTATTATTATTATTATTAAGAGAGTTAAAGGTGTGTCAGTATCTGGTAGCTGGCTGTTGGAGGCCATCTTGGTCAGTTTATTCTAGAGTGTCTGCATTGGCTTGCAGTCTTATTTTCAGATCCCCCTCCCGGAATGTCCACTGTGGCACTAGGTTACACTATTGGCATTTAGCAGGAACCTAATCAGAGACGGCCGGTCTTAATAAATTACCTCAGTAAAGCAGGGGCCCCCTGCTGTTTGACACACTGCTCCTATCGCCCTGTCCTGGATTCTGTCTGAGGCATTCTGACTTATTTTACTGTGTGCGTGCGTGCAACCTAATGTGAAGTGAAAGTATTACAACACTTTTTGCTTTCGCTGTTTACTGATGCCTTGTCATTTCCCAAAATTCATGCTTAATCAAGTTCCAACAAAGCCATGAACGGAGCTGAAGATTCCTGTCACATTTAGTTCCTCATCCTCTCCATCACCAGCTTTGCCATTCAAAACAACTAACTAATACTTACTGTTGAACTGTGACTGTGTTAACTTTGACTCCCATATTACTCTATGAACTTTGATCCCTATGTTACTGAATGTACTTTCTGAGTTATGACTTTCAGAATGGTGACTGACTGAATGCGACTACTGTTACTGTCTGAACTGTCAACTGTGACTCCACTCCACACCACTGTAACTGTCTGAACTGTGACTCCACCAGTAGTCAGTCGTATGAACTGTGACTTCCATGTTGCCGTAGTCCTACATGGTTCAGTCCCAGCTCTATTTATTGCCAGCGACTGCATGGTGTCTGGTTAAACGACATTGGAGGAGCATGGCCAGAGAGTGACAGCATGGTGAATCAACACTGGCTCTGAGTCAGGTTTCACCCCTTTCCACTGTCTCTGTGGCAAACACTTGTTTGTGTCTGTGTGTCTGTGTGTCTGTGTGTCTGTGTGTGTGTGTGTGTCTCTGTGTGTGTGTGTGTGTGTGTGTGTGTGTGTGTGTGTGTGTGTGTGTGTGTGTGTGTGTGTGTGTGTGTGTGTGTGTGTGTGTGTGTGTGTGTGTGTGTGTGTGTGTGTGTGTGTGTATGGACATAGGTCAAGCAGGAAATGTGTGTCTGAAGGGTCTGAAGGGGTCTGGTGCATAGAAATAGAATCCATGGATTATATTTCTATGATCTGGTGTACATGGGCTAGCTAATGGTTTATGTGTGAACTGGAGTATGTGTGTCTATAAGGGGAAGGGAAGGCGTATTGTCACGATCATTTACGAACGAGAAGGACCAAGGCGCAGCGTGATAAGCATACATGTTTATTTAACGAATAAACACCACGACAAAACAACAAACGAAACGTGAAGTCCAAGGTAGCATACACACAACATACCTTACACGGAACAAGATCCCACAACTAACAGGTGCCAAAAGGCTGCCTAAGTATTGTCCCCAATCAGAGACAACGAGCTACAGCTGCCTCTGATTGGGAACCACCCCGGCCAACATAGATCTACACATTCTAGATCAACCATAGACAATCAACATAGCACAACACGACACAGAAAATACACACCCTGACTCAACAAATACAAGTCCTCAGAGTCAGGGCGTGACAGTACCCCCCCCCCCAAAGGTGCGGACTCCGACCGCGCCACATAAACATAACAGGGTAGGGGCCAGGTGGGCATTCCGCCTCGGAGGCGTGACCACCACTTACTCTCCACCTCCCTGTTGCGCCCCTGGTCTGGTCTGGACCTCGGCACGCTGCTTCCCCTCTCCTTCCTCCCACGACGTACCAAGCCCTGTCTGGATCCTGGTGTGGGAGACTCCGAACCTGGAGAGGAGCTGAAGTCTGGGTCTGGACTGGAACCGCTGACTGGAGCTGGACCCGACGACGGTGGATCGAACTGCTCTGGCTCCGGAGTTAAGCGGCTGACCGGAGCTGGACTGGACCCCGGTGGAGCGGATTGCTCTGGCTCCGGAGTGGATCCGCTGACCGGAGTTGGACCGGACTCCGGTGGAGCGGATTGCTCTGGCTCCGGAGTGGAGCCGCTGACCGGAGCTGGACTGGACCCCGGTGGAGCGGATTGCTCTGGCTCCGGAGTGGAGCAGCTGACCGGTGCCGGACCAGGCACCGGTGGAACAGGCACGGGCCGTGCCGGACTGGACACACGCACCACTGGCTTGGTGCGAGGGACAGGAACAGGCCGGACCGGGCTGGCGACGTGCACCACTGACTTGGTGCGAGGGACAGGAACAGGCCGGACCGGGCTGGCGACGCGCACCACTGGTTTGGTGCGAGGGACAGGAACAGGCCGGACCGGAATGGCGACGCGCACCACTGCTTGGTGCGAGGTACAGGAACAGGCCGGACCGGGCTGGCGACGCGCACCACTGGCTTGGTGCGAGGAACAGGAACAGGCCGGACCGGGCTGGCGACGCGCACCACTGGCTTGGTGCGAGGGGCAGGAACAGGCCGGGCCGGGCTGGCGACGCGCACCACCGGCTTGGTGCGAGGGACAGGAACAGGCCGGACCGGGCTGGTGACGCGCACCACCGGTTTGGTGCGAGGGGCAGGAACAGGCCGGACCGGGCTGGCGACGCGCACCACTGGCTTGGTGCGGGGAGCAGGAACAGGCCGGAACGGGCTGGCGACGCGCACCACCGATTTGGTGCGAGGGGCAGGAACAGGCCGGACCGGGCTGGCGACGCGCACCACTGGTTTGGTGCGAGGGACAGGAACAGGCCGGACCGGGCTGGCGACGCGCACCACAGGCTTGGTGCGAGGGGCAGGAACAGGCCGGGCAGGGCTGGCGACGCGCACCACTGGTTTGGTGCGAGGGGCAGGAACAGGCCGGGCCGGGCTGGCGACGCGCACCACAGCCTTGGTGCGAGGGACAGGAACTGGCCGGACCGGGCTGGCGACGCGCACCACTGTCTTGGTGCGAGGGACAGGAACAGGCCGGACCGGGCTGGCGACGCGCACCACTGGCTTGGTGCGAGGGACAGGAACAGGCCGGACCGGGCTGGCGACGCGCACCACTCGCTTAGTGCGAGGGACAGGAACAGGCCGGACCGGGCTGGCGACGCGCACCACTGGCTTAGTGCGGGGAGCAGGTACGGGTCGGGCCGTACTGGGAACACGCACCACTGGCTTAGTGCGGGGAGCAGGAACGGGCCGGACCGTACTGGGAACACACACCACTGGCTTAGTGCGGGGAGCAGGAATGGGTCGGGCCGTACTGGGAACACGCACCACTGGCTTAGTGCGGGGATCAGGAACGGGCCGGACCATACTGGGAACACACACCACTGGCCTTGTGCGGGAAGCAGGAATGGGTCGGGCCATACTGGGAACACGCACCACTGGCTTAGTGCGGGGATCAGGAACGGGCCGGACCGGACTGGCGACACGCACCACTTCCTTGGTGCGAGGAGCGGGACTGGGTTCCCTTATAAACCCCCGCTCCTTCTGCTGCCTAACCAGCTCCTCTCGCCGTGCCTCTACACTCTCCTTCTCCCTTATAGCCTCCTGTAGCTCCTCCCTCTGACCAAATAACTCCTGCTCCCTCTGGACCAATAGCCCCCGTAACCTGGTGGCCTCCTCTCCTAACCTGCAGATCCGCCCTGTCGCTGCCTCCTGCTGCCTCGTCGTCCACACCGTGTGCCCCCCCCAAAAAAAATTATTGGGGTTGCCTCTCGGGTCTCCGTCGTCGGCACTGTTGGCGCTGTTTCTCCTCTCCTACCTGGGCATCCTCCTTCATCGCCTTCCGGTAGCGGACGGCCTCCTCCTCCGTGATTCTCCCCCAACCGAGGAGGACATCTACTAAAGTAACCTCCTGTTTAATTCCCGGCGTTTGCTCCTGAACACGCTGCTTGGTCCTATTTTGGTGGGATCTTCTGTCACGATCGTTTACGAACGAGAAGGACCAAGGCGCAGCGTGATAAGCATACATGTTTATTTAACGAATAAACACCACGACAAAACAACAAACGAAACGTGAAGTCCAAGGTAGCATACACACAACATCCCTTACACGGAACAAGATCCCACAACTAACAGGTGCCAAAAGGCTGCCTAAGTATTGCCCCCAATCAGAGACAACGAGCTACAGCTGCCTCTGATTGGGAACCACCCCGGCCAACATAGATCTACACATTCTAGATCAACCATAGACAATCAACATAGCACAACACGACACAGAAAATACACACCCTGACTCAACAAATACAAGTCCTCAGAGTCAGGGCGTGACACGTATGTTGGTTCTCTTTCAAATACTTGTCTCCAACAGATGCTTTTGATAGGTACTTCCGAGAGAGTAGGCGGTCCTAGCGAACCCCACGTGATGCATCTCACTTCCATCATCAGAGAACCGGGGTTACGCAAGTAACCTTACGTTTTCAACTGCTGATAGTGTCAAGTGTCAAGTCAAGTGGGGGTTACAGTTCGAGTTAGTTACTGTAAGTGAAAAGTTATCAGAGGATTAGTTGTGTATGTTTGCATAGGTGTGTGCACTCGTGATCTACTGTGAGTGTGTTTTCCATTTGTGCATGTTCCGTGTTCCATGATCCGTTTGTGCATGTTCCATGTTCCATGTTCCATGTTCCATGTTCCGTTTGTGCATGTTCTGTGTTTGTGTGTGTGAGTTTGTGCTGGCGTCAACCACAGCTGTTTTTCTCTCATGTAAGTGCACTCTGAGAATAGCCACATCTTTTCATATTGCTAGCATCAGGGAAACTCTTTGACAGTGATGCTTTATAATTAAACCTGGATCGACGGGAAAACACACAATCCCCTAGCAACAGCAGGGTGTGACCATACGATTGACATATCTCACATTTGTTATAGAACAGGAAATCATAATCAATCACATAAATGGCCTCTCCCATGTAGTGCCTAACCTATGCTATAACCTATTTAGGTTTTCCCAATGGAGAAAAACATATGCCACTCAAACACTCTGTCCTTGTAAGAGAGTTTGAGGAGGAGAGTGAGGAGGAGAGTGTGAGGAGGAGAGAGAAGTGTGAGGAGGAGAGTGTGAGGAGGAGCTTGTGAGGAGGGAGAGTGTGAGGAGGAAGAGTGTGAGAGTGTGAGGAGGAGAGTGTGAGGAGGAGAGAGAAGTGTGAGGAGGAGAGTGTGAGGAGGGAGAGTGTGAGGAGGAGAGTGTGAGGAGGAGAGTGTGAGGAGGAGAGTGTGAGGAGGAGCGTGTGAGGAGGGGAGTGAGAAGAAGAGTGTGAGGAGGAGCGTGTGAGGAGGAGCGTGTGAGTAGGAGAGTGTGGGGGAGGAAGATTCTGAATATGTGAATAAGTAAATAAGTGTTGGCTCAGATTACACTTTTGGTTGATCCTGATACTGAGATGTCTCTCTCTCTCTCTCTCTCTCTCTCTCTCTCTCTCTCTCTCTCTCTCTCTCTCTCTCTCTCTCTCCCTCCCTCCCTCCCAACCCTGCTGCTCAGCAGAGTTCCAGCAGCAGCTGACAGTGTTGTGGCAGCCTAGGGCAAAGCTACATCTCATCGGCCCTCTCTCAACTACAAATGTCCCTTGACCGACCCTTCTTCTATCCTCCTCTCCCCCCCTCTCTCCTCCTCCCTCACTCCTCCCCTCCTCCAGGGATGCTTCAGAGGTGTCTGTGGACCAAGGCCTCCCGCCCATCTGATCATTGCAGTGAGGGTGTGACATGGGCTGTCGGTCCACTCATTCATCTGTTATTGGAGACTCAAGATCTGAGTATTTCTGTGAGGATCTGTGTGTCTATAATGGACAAGTCTCTTCAGCATCCCTGTACATGTGTCATGAGTGTCCCCAGTCAGCCTCTCTGCTCTGGCATGGAGTCAGGGGACAGTGACAGTACTGTCTCCGACTCTATCACATGGGACATCCGACTTCTCAGTTACAGCTTGTCTCCGCCAGCCTCTGTCCCCAATCCCAGTTAAACCTGGCAGCACTTCAGAACCAATTACCTCAAGCTTGTGACCCCACTATGGTCTAGTTGGGGACTAACCTGTCCTCCCAGACTCACTGTGATCACTGTGGGGGAACCGGGGAGGGGTGTGATGATAGCGTACAGTAGGGTGGAGAATGAGAGAGGAATGGAAAGGTAGACAGCAGCCCCAAGTTAGCACTCTGATTCATCCCCTTGGAATCTCCCACCTTCTCTCACTCACTCTCCGTCTCTCACTCCCCTCTGGGTCAACCTCTCCTGTCATCCATACCCCTACGCTCCCCCCTCCCTCTCTTCCCCGCTCTCATTCTCCTCTCCCTCCCCACCCTCCGGTTCCTACAGCTTGTGGAGAGATGTCTGGCAGGCTCTACATTTCACTGTTGCGTGTCAGCTCTTCTGTAGAACACTGGCTGAGAGATTCAATACTAGGGTGCATGTGTGTTTGTGTGTGTGAAACGTCAGTTCACTGCCCCTCTCCCTCACAGTTCAAATTTCTGAATGCGACACTGACATGGTATTATGTTCTATGTTGAGTGCAAATTTAGAAGTTGCATTATATCAGTTTTGGTAAGCCGTTCATGTACAGTTTATTTGAAGTGTATCCCTTCATGACCTTTCACCTTAATTCCAATTACTTTATTGTTATTCTCGTTCTAAGATGTCCGCCTGAGAATTCAGAGGATCCTAAAAGTTGTATGGACAGAACGGGAGGAAGACCACAGCCAGAACAAGCCAGGAAGAAGGGGAAGCCCTCGCCTTGCTTTGACAAGATGATCCTACAATCTTGTAGGTTTGCGTCAAATAAAATGTTCCTCTTCAGTCCTCCGGTGTGGGTTTTCCTTGAACATCCTGAGTCCACTCCAAACCACAGGCTCTCTCTATCATGGCCCAGGAACAGACTGGAACAGCCTGGAGCCAGCTATCTATTGGCACAGTGTAGCAGTCTGTGGTCCTGTACAGATTATCTCCTGCTTCTCTGTTCTGGCTTCAGGAGGAGTTCAGCCAAAAGCACTGAGCCGTCATTAATTTTGTTTTTCTTTCCTTTTTATTATTGGGAAAGAAAGAGTGCTGTGATAGGTGCGCTTGGATAGGTTTCACATCACAGTATCATGCCCTGGCTTGAAAGGATTCTCTCTGACTTTGATCTAACTTGTGTAAAAGGATTGTGTATAATTTTAACAATGTGGTTCCACTCTTGACAACAGGGGTGTAGGCCTTCCCCTGTTATTGTTCTTCGTGCTTTGTCCTGTAGCTTTATGTTTCAACATCACAGAACAGTTATTTTCAGGTTAAGCAGATGGGATTGTTCTATTCTATTGTCACAGTATTCATAGAGTTTATGTCCTAAAGAATGCAATGTATGCCTAATTTCAAATCAACCCCTGGCCCCTAACACAAGACACGGATATAGAAACAGATATACCATACATGACTGGATTGGTTTAATAATTTAGCTCCACCTAATAACTCAGAGAGCTTGGTGGAGTTTCAGCCATATTTCTTACATAGTTCTGTCAGATCTAGGAGGGCTGTGCCGTGGTCTGGTCTGGTGGTAGCGCCGCGTGCCGCTTAAACCAGACTACATATGCCCCCCAGCGGCAGAGGTTCTATCCACCTCTCTTCTGTCTTTCTTTACACCTCCCTCAACCGTAAAAGTCCCCAACTAGATTCAACCTCAAGCTGATTTTTTTCTGAGTGGATGGTCGGGGGGACAGAATATTATAATAATAATTTGTACCATGCAAATTGACAGAATGAAGCCCAAACAGATGGGCCGCCTGTTGAAGACCCCTGCTCTACCCTATCACACCCAGTCCCAGTCACCCCCAACAAATACTAAAGGGTAATGAAATGCTATTCTCCTTCTAATAATTTCTTTACAAAGATCAATGGGTTCATGAAGGTTGATAGATCTGTCTCATAGCTCGTATCTGGGTATCATGGCTGTGTGAAGGCTTGATAAGAGAATGGCTGATAGATACTGTTACTCTTGCGTAGGTGCTTTTCTGTCACTGCCTGAAACCACTGTAGTGTGTGTCTCTTTGTCCATGTCTGTTTATATATCACCAGTAGATTTTGCAGCTGGAGCACCTGCAGCATTATTAACAATGTGCATGGTTCACGCTGGGCTCATTTTGATGCTGTTGGGGGGAGAGGTGAGGTCCTGCTGGGAAACAGCATCACTTGTTGTTGTGTCGTCTGAGTCACTGACCCACAAGACTGTTGTTTCCTGCTACCCATTAGCTAATTCAGCTCTCATCCTGCCAATGAGTGCATGCGTGTGTACTTTTGTGCGTTTGTGTGGGTCAAAGCCTTTACTCTTGCACGAGGACCGAATTAAGGGGACCAAATGAAGTCACTGTGAGCTGCACTTATTAAGATATACAAACATTAACTACTCGTATGACACAGACGTCTGCACTGGGCTCAACCACCCACTGCCCTCTTGGCTTACAGACCTCACTGCCACAACAGAAGACATGATTTGCCAGGCAAGCTAAAGATCAGGGCACCTGTCCATCCGCCACTCAACGTTCTTGGTTGGTTAACAGATATTTTGTTCCAATTCCAGTCCACAGAATTGTGGGAGCTGGAGCAACCACTGAAAACATGTTGCTTACTGTAAGGTGTAGCCTACGCTCTAACCCTTACTTCAGAAGGCCACTGCCAAGATAGTAATAACTCAGCCAAATTTGTCAGAAACCGTGTAAAATAAAATCTGCGCTGGTGCTTTGATTATAAATACTCCTGGAGCGATGTGGAATGGAATGGCGGCGGGTCCTGTTTCATAGAGTGAGACTGGATTTAGCCACTGGCAGCAGCACAGAATGATTGTGTCAGTGTGTGTTTCTGTGTGTGGCTGTTTAGATGTCAACGTCTAAACACAGTGTATAACATAAGAATATCTATCCATATTTTTGTATTCAGAGAGTGTGTCCTGCAGTTCCAGATGCAGCTGTATTAGCTGGTGACATGTCCCCATACTGATGCCTGCTGCTCGGACTGTGTGTTCCTGGCACTGGCCTGTGAGTTATAACCTGTCACTGAGATCTAGGCAGGGCACTGGGTGGGTTATGGCCACTCATAACCCAGATTATTAACCTAACAGACTGCGTACGGAGGCGTTAGACTGATCAAGCTGTTAAAATGGTTTCTTATCAAGGAGTGGGTGAAGGGTTAGACCCTGGCTTTAGTTGCTATTACTCTTCCCACATTTCACCCTTTTTTAAGACACATCACTGCTTAGAACTACTTAACACCGCTCTCTTTGAGAGGGAAGTGTCACGATCGTCTAAGGAAGCGGACCAAGGCGCAGCGTGTGCAAAATACATCTCTTTATTTTTGAAGAGAGAAAAACACGAAACCGAACACTATCCAAAACTTACAAAATAACAAACGACCGTGAAGCTAAATAACGTAAGTGCACAGACAAGCAACAAACGTTCAACATAGACAATTACCCACAAACACATGATGCCCATGGCTGCCTTAAATATGGCTCCCAATTAGAGACAATAAACCACAGCTGTCTCCAATTGAGAACCAATCTAGGCAGCCATCAACATACAAACACCTAGACAAGACATTACCCCATAAACTTACAAACCCCTAGACAAACCAAAACACATGCTTCACCATGTCACACCCTGACCTAACTAAAATATAAATGAAACAAAGATAACTAAGGCCAGGATGTGACATAACCCCCCCCTTAAGGTGCGAACTCCGGGCGCACCAGCATAAAGTCTAGGGGAGGGTCTGGGTGGGCGTCTGTCCACGGTGGCGGCTCTGGCACTGGTCGTGGTCCCCACCCCACCATAGTCACTACCCGCTTACGTAGCCTCCTCCAAATGACCACCCTCCAACTTAACCCACCTGGATTAAGGGGCAGCACCGGACTAAGAGGCAGCACCGGACTAAGGGGCAGCACCGGACTAAGGGGCAGCACCAGGATAAAGGGCAGCACCGGGATAAGGGGCAGCACCGGACTAAGGGGCAGCACCGGACTAAGGGGCAGCACCGGACTAAGGGGCAGCACCGGACTCAATGGCGGATCCTGGCTGGACGGCTCTGGCGGATCCTGGCTGGACGGCTCTGGCGGATCCTGGCTGGACGGCTCATGGCTGGCTGACGGATCTGGCTGCTCATGGCTGGCTGACGGATCTGGCTGCTCATGGCTGGCCGACGGATCTGGCTGCTCATGGCTGGCTGAAGGATCTGGCTGCTCATGGCTGGCTGACGGATCTGGCTGCTCATGGCTGGCTGACGGATCTGGCTGCTCATGGCTGGCGGAAGGCTCTGGCTGATCCTGTCTGGCGGAAGGCTCTGGCTGATCCTGTCTGGCGGAAGGCTCTGGCTGATCCTGTCTGGCGGAAGGCTCTGGCTGATCCTGTCTGGCGGAAGGCTCTGGCTGATCCTGACTGGCGGAAGGCTCTGGCTGATCCTGTCTGGCGGAAGGCTCTGGCTGATCCTGTCTGGCGGACGGCTCTAGCGGCTCCTGTCTGGCGGACGGCTCTAAAGGCTCATGGCAGACGGGCGGCTTAGCAGGCTCAGTACAGACGGGCAGTGCAGGCGCCGTTAGGCAGACGGCAGACTCTGGCCGGCCGAGACGCACATAAGGCCTAGTGCGTGGTGCCGGAACTGGAGGTACCGGGCTGAGGACACGCATCTCAGGTCTAGTGCGGGGAGAAGGAACAGGGCATGCTGGACCCTGGGGACGCACATAAGGCCTAGTGCGTGGTGCCGGAACTGGTGGTCCCGGGCTGAGGACACGCATCTCAGGGCTAGTGCGGGGAGCAGGAACAGGCCGGGCTGGGCTGGCGAAGCACACCGTAGGCCTTGTGCGAGAGGCAGGAACAGGTCGGACCGGGCTGGAGACGCGCACCGTCCATTTGGTGCGAGGGGCCGTACCAGGCCGGACCGTACTGGGGACACACACCACTGGCTCTACCCCGGGAACTGGAACGGGCCGGACCGGACTGGCAACACACCCCAGTACCTCTCGCCGTGCCTCCAAACCTCCTTTCCCTACTTTGACCAGTAGCCCCCGTAACCTGGTGGCCTTTTGAATTCGCCCCTTCTCTGCCTCCGTCAGCCCCGTCGTCCATGCCCTGTGCCCCCCCCTAAAAAATTATTGGGGGTGCCTCTCATCCCTCCGACGCTGCTCCCACATCCAGGCTGCCGATTCCTGAACCCGCTGCTTGGTCCTTTGGTGGGTAATTCTGTCACGATCGTCTAAGGAAGCGGACCAAGGCGCAGCGTGTGCAAAATACATCTCTTTATTTTTGAAGAGAGAAAAACACGAAACCGAACACTATCCAAAACTTACAAAATAACAAACGACCGTGAAGCTAAATAACGTAAGTGCACAGACAAGCAACAAACGTTCAACATAGACAATTACCCACAAACACATGATGCCCATGGCTGCCTTAAATATGGCTCCCAATTAGAGACAATAAACCACAGCTGTCTCCAATTGAGAACCAATCTAGGCAGCCATCAACATACAAACACCTAGACAAGACATTACCCCATAAACTTACAAACCCCTAGACAAACCAAAACACATACTTCACCATGTCACACCCTGACCTAACTAAAATATAAATGAAACAAAGATAACTAAGGCCAGGATGTGACAGGAAGACATTTAAGTGCAGGTAATAGAACTAGTGCCTCCCACCCAGGTATGCTGATGTCAACAATAAGATATTAACTTCAGATGTAGAGATTCTGACAACTCAGGCATATCTCATAATAGGATATTAATCAGTTATCTCAGGTGGCAAAAACTTCCACCAGAAGAGGATGAGGGGAAGGAGGACATGTTGGATTGTGTTGGTCCTAATAAACTCCAGGGATAGTCTGATAGAGCGTCTTGCGTCAACCAAAACAGAGGCTGCTGCACACATGACGAGCAGACAAAGACCGAGAACAAAAACTCTTCCTCTAATGTCAAACCTTTTCCATGAAAACATTCCCCTCCCTCCCACAAGGATGTGCCCTTTAGATAAAGCAGAATCAGTTACACAATGGATACAGTTAGAACCAAAGCCAGACTGACATGACATAGGATTGATGGCTTGATGTGTGTCTTATGTTATTAGGCAGGAATGATGGCTCATTAATCATTACTACAGCCAGATGCAATCTGATACAGACTTTATATCTAAACTGTCAACCTGTTATTAATGTTAGAAGTTCGGATCAGATCTTAGTACAAACATTACAGAATCACTACGTTTTAGAGTTAGATGTGCCAGTTATACAGAAAAACATGTAGAAAAGCAAAGGTTCCATGATGGCTGGTGATGCCATGTAGACAGTTGAGTGGTGGTAACCAAGCGATTCCAGTGGTTTAGTCATGGAGAGAGGTGGAGGGGATTGGCTGAGCCCTGGAAAGGGATATCCCCGCCAGACTCCTGTGTGGTGAGGTCACACATTGCTTTGACAGAAACCCCAAGGAACTCCCTTCCTGTGTCAAACAGAATGTACCATTACACCACCATTGTGTCAAAATAGAATACAGGGAACTCTCTCAACCTGCCTGTCTGGAATTCAGTTTGTAAAGGGAGAGGTGTAGTGCGTATTTCCACTGCTTCATTTCATGTGAAGCCATCACAGTTGGGCTATGTTACATTCTGTGCCATAGTGGGATGGTGAGATCAGAGAGGAGCAGAAAGTCCCGTTGGTCTTTACACAGAATTCCCTTTGTACTCCTCTGCTGCGTCATGATGGTGGTCATGAGGATTCCCCAGGATGCCCGAGGTAGATGGAAAGAGAACACGATCTCTGTGCCTTGGCTGTGTCTAATTGAACTGAAAGAGTGAGCTGGGATGCATAGACTATGTAATGGCTTCTTGTAAATAAAGATTCTCATTATAGTAGTGTGTTAAATGTGTTGAACCCCAAAATACTATACCTACAGAAAGAGGCTTAAGCAATGGAAATGTACAGAAGCCTGTTGTACATCAGCTGCTAGCCCCATGTTTATAACTGCCAGACCCCTCCACCCCTGCTCCTGTCCCAGAAGTGGGGCAGATGGGTCATTGTGAAAGCTGAAGGCATAGCTGCATACTGCAGACTGGGGCTAGACAGGATCAGACAGCTGTCAGGGTGACTCACCAGACATGCCTCTCATCTCTGCCCCAGGAGGAATGGTGGAGGGAGGTCAGGGGCTGTCTGTCTCTGATTAAGATGGGGAGTAGAGGTACCTTATACAGATGTAGGATCTTAATTTGATCACTCTTTTGTTACTCTTTTCCTGCACAGCATGAAATGCAAACTTGTAGTGTATTCAAGGTTAAAAAGGCTTCTAAAGTTTGTAATTTACACTTTTAAATGTCAGACTTGATTTGCCCTAACGAAAAATGTTTCAACCCCTACAAAAAATGTAAATTCATTATAATCCATATAATAATTCACATTTACTGTAGCTGCAGGATTATTTTCCTGCTGTAGCGAACTGGCTCAAATTAAGCAGATGCCCATTGCCTAGTAAAACCTAAGTAGCACTTCTTACCTCACTAGGCTTCATCTCTTCTTCTCCTGTTCTTGTGAAATATCTGATGCATGTGGGAGGGTACCAGAGTAAAGGGTTGGCATCAATCCTAATGTCATCCAAACATGTCCTAATCTACATTCCCCAAAAGTTTGTTGTGAAAACCTTCAGTTCCATACAAAAGGGCATGGACGGGAATTTACGAAACAATTTGGTCTGTGACATTCATTATCTACAACAATTATCAAATCCACATGACATTGTTGATAGGTCATGAAAGACAGACAGACATTAATATTAGGTTTATTTAATTGATGTTATAAAATGCTGATGTCATAGGACTGTGACTGATATCTAAGGAGAGAGAGTCTGAGAGTGTGGCTTTGTGTTGTAGAAAAGGGGCCCTGGGCTGGCTAGGAGAAGAAAGAGACTCGATAGTGGCCTTCTAGCCAGAGCTGTTGTGGTTTGGACAACTGTTTGTTCTGTCGTCATCCATGGCAACTAGTGTGTGGTTAAGAATGGTCCCCAGTGCCTATGAGTCAGAGGCAGAACACTCACCCTCAGAGAAAAATAACCAAACTAGAAAGCCTTTGAAGGTTTTAATAGTAAAACGCTGCATTCAGATGCCAAAACAGGATAGGCCTCATGCAGCATCGATGGGACTGCAAGAGTTTAAATGTTAAGAGGCCTGTTTACCACTGTACCTTCTACTTTTCTACTCATACCTCTCTCTCTCTCTCTCACTCTCGCTCTAACACATACACACACTTTCTCTCTCATTCACTCTCTCTCTCTCTCTCTCTCACATATACCCACTCTCTCTCTGTTATTTCATTCTCAGTCAGTAGAATGTATGACTTGTTTACTGTGTTCTCTGGGCCTCAGGCTGGTTTGTGTATTTTCAGAATACCTCCTAGGGAGTGGTTCCCTCAGAGAGACGACTCATAAGCACTAGACCGATGTTGGCTTGTCTGGACTCAGCACCCTGCATAGAATATACAGTCATAGCCAACACACACTGTACACAAACACACACAGATTTGTGGTCCTCTGTAGCTCAGCTGGTAGAGCACGGCGCTTGTAACGCCAAGGTAGTGGGTTCGATCCCCGGGACCACCCATACACAAAAATGTATGCACGCACGACTGTAAGTCGCTTTGGATAAAAGCGTCTGCTAAATGGCATATTATATTATTATTTTTTATTATTTGCATTCAGAGATTTACAGACACTCTTGTTCCACATACACACAAGCATGCGTGTGCCACACACACGCACGCATGCACACACACACACACACACACACACACACACACACACACGGTGTAACCAGTGCTAAATCTCCTCCATCTGCCAGCTTTTCCATGAGCTATGACTCAGGCACCCCCAGGCCACTCTCCCTTTCCAGCAAAGCATCAGACATTAACAAACAGAGCTCCCTCTTTCTTTCTGTAAGGGCTCACACACACTCAACCAACCACATTCTCCACAGGCACTCCTTCAAGCATAGTAGCGTACATACATGTAGACCAGACTTTTCCATGGCTGGAATGGGAGGAGAAAGGAGGGTAACACAGGGACACTAATGGAGTTTCCATCTCCATCTGCACTCTTTCCCTCCGTACGTTCCCGCTCTCTCTCATTGTCCAAGACTTCATTAATCACACACAGGGAAAGCTACTGATGGCTGCGAAGACATGCATTTCCTTTCGTACATGATTTTAATCAGGGTGCGTCGGGGCACCACCCCGACACAGGAGATGGCGATTCCCTCTATGATGTAACGTCCTACGTTTTTAATGACTTCAGCCTTTCCCAGAATGCCCGGCTGAGCAGTTTTTCCATTGGCTGCAGCCTCTTCCTGTTCCAGACTTCACAGCTCCTGATTGTTATTCTGCAGTGAGGCTCTGAATCTCAACAGGGTCAGACTCTGGAGGAACCAAGTGCAGCAGGGCTGGTCGGGGGAAAGAGCTTTTTCATGGGGCCTAGTCTAGACACAGTGGCTGGCTGGCATTAGAGAGCTCTGCCCTCTCAATCTGTTCTCTCAGTTCTATGTGGCATTGTTCCGAGGTGGGCGAGGCACCCATCATCTTATTACATCACCCCAATGGAATCAGTGGTAGGCCGACATGCTGCTTAGGGGTCGTGGTCCTCTGTAGCTCAGCTGGTAGAGCACGGCACTTGTAACGCCAAGGTAGTGGGTTCGATCCCCGGGACCACCCATACACAAAAATTTATGCACGCACAACTGTAAGTCGCTTTGGATAAAAGCGTCTGCTAAATGGCATATTAATGTAATGTACTGTTTAGCTGTAGCATTAGTATGATGTTGGCAGTTATGTTCTGGATCGAGGCGAAAGAAACGCACACCTCTTTAGGCGAGGTGCTAGCTAACGGAGTAAAACACTTGTAAAAGAAAAGGAGAGCCGCACACTCTAGGAGCTCAGATGCAATAATGTAATAACCTAATAACCAACGTTTCGACAGACAAGTTGTCTTCATCAGGGTATAATGACAAACACTGCGGGTCACTAGTTTATATAGTGTCAAAGGACACGCAGGTGTCTGTAATCATGGCCGGGTGTGGCCTAATAGCATTGGTTACTTCACAGATAAACAGAACATACAAAAAACATGGATAGCAGCCCTCTAACCAATTGTCCTATTATGTGTTTTTCCGCGTTATTTGTAATTTATTCTGTACATAATGTTTCTGCCATCGTCTCTTATAACCGAAAAGAGATTCTGGATATCAGGACAGCGATTACTCACCTCATATTGGACGAAGATTTTTTCTTCAACAAGTCGGACGCGAAGGATATCCTACAGACATCCGACAAGGCCCAAATCCCATTCGCATGAGAAAGAGACGGAGATATCGTGGACGTAGGTCGGGGTGCCTTGTAAGGATCCGACGGCGAGCGAGTAAACTGCCTCTTCCATCAAACCTATTAGCCAATGTTCAATCATTTGAGAATAAAATAGATGACCTGAGATTACGGTTATCCTACCAATGGGACGTTAAAAACTGTAATATATTATGTTTCACCGAGTCGTGGCTGAACGACGACATGGACAACATACAGCTAGCAGGCTATACGCTACATCGGCAGGATAGAACGGCTGACTCCGGTAAGACAAGGGGTGGCGGTCTGTGTATATTTGTAAACAACAGCTGGTGCACAAAATCAAATACTAAGGAAGTCTCAAGGTTTTGTTCGCCTGAGGTAGAGTATCTTATGATAAGCTGTAGACCACACTATTTACCAAGAGAGTTTTCATCTATATTTTTCATAGCTGTCTATTTACCACCACAAACCAATGCTGGCATTAAGATTGCACTGAATGAGCTGTATAAGGCCATAAGTGAACAGGAAAACGCTCATCCAGAGGCAGCGTTCCTAGTGGCCGGGGACTTTAATGCAGGGAAACTTAAATCAGTTCTACCTAATTTCTACCAGCATGTTAAATGTGCAACGAGAGGGAAAAAAAATCTAGACCACCTTTACTCCACACACAGAGACGCATACAAATCTCTCCCTCACCCTCCATTTGGCAAATCTGACCATAACTCTATCCTCCTGATTCCTGCTTATAAGCAAAAACTAAAGCAGGAAGCACCAGTGACTCGGTTAATAAAAAAGTGGTCAGATGACGCAGATGCTAAGCTACAGGACTGTTTTGCTAGCACAGACTGGAACATGTTCTGGGATTCTTCAGATAGCATTGAGGAGTACACCACATCAGTCACTGGCTTCATCAATAAGTGCATCGAGGACGTCGTCCCTACAGTGACCGTACGTACATACCCCAACCAGAAGCCATGGATTACAGGCAACATCCGCACTGAGCTAAAGGGTAGAGCTGCCGCTTTCAAGGAGCGGGACTCTAACCCAGACGCTTATAAGAAATTCCGCTATGCCCTCCGACGAACCATCAAACAGGCAAAGAGTCAATACAGGACTAAGATTGAATCGTACTACAACGGCTCTGATGCTCGTCGGATGTGGCAGGGCTTGAAAACTATTACAGACTACAAAGGTAATCACAGCCGCGAGCTGTCCAGTGACACAAGACTTCCAGACGAGCTAAACCACTTCTATGATCGCTTTGAGGCAAGCAACACTGAAGCATGCATGAGAGCACCTGCTGTTCCGGATGACTATGTGATCACGCTCTCCGTAGCCAATGTGAGTAAGACTTTTAAGCAGGTCAACATTCACAAGGCCGCAGGGCCAGACGGATTACCAGGACGTGTACTCCGAACATGTGCTGACCAACTGGCAAGTGTCTTCACTGACATTTTGAACATGTCCCTGACTGAGTCTGTAATACCAACATGTTTCAAGCAGACCACCATAGTCCCCGTACCCAAGGACACTAAGATAACCTGCCTAAATGACTACCGACCCGTAGCACTGATGTCTGTAGCCATGAAGTGCTTTGAAAGGCTGGTCATGGCTCACATCAACACCATTATCCCAGAAACCCTAGACTCACTGCAATTTGCATACCGCCTCAACAGATCCACAGATGATGCAATCTCTATTGCATGCCACATTGCCCTTTCCCACCTGGACAAGAGGAACACCTACGTGAGAATACTATTCATTGACTACAGCTCAGCATTCAACACCATAGTGCCCTCAAAGCTCATCACTAAGCTAAGGATCCTGGGACTAAACACCTCCCTCTGCAACTGGATCCAGGACTTCCTGACAGGCCGCCCCCAGGTGGTAAGGGTAGGTAACAGCACATCTGCCACACTGATCCTCAACACGGGGGCCCCTCAGGGGTGCGTGCTCAGTCCCCTCCAGTACTCCCTGTTCACCCATGACTGCATGGCCAGGCACGACTCCAACACCATCATTAAGTTTGCCGACGACACAACAGTGGTAGGCCTGATCACCGACAACGATGAGACAGCCTATAGGGAGGAGGTCAGAGACCTGGCCGTGTGGTGCCACGATAACAACCTCTCCCTCAACGTGACCAAGACAAAGGAGATGATTGTGGACTACAGGAAAAAAAAGAGGACTGAGCACGCCCCCATTCTCATCGACGGGGCTGTAGTGGAACAGGTTGAGAGCTTCAAGTTCCTTGGTGTCCACATCACCAACGAACTATCATGGTCCAAACACACCAAGACAGTCGTGAAGAGGGCACGACAAAGCCTATTCCCCCTCAGGAGACTGAAAAGATTTGGCATGAGTCCTCAGATCCTAAAAAAATTATACAGCTGCACCATCGAGAGCATCCTGACTGGTTGCATCACCGCCTGGTATGGCAACTGCTCAGCCTCCGACCGCAAGGCATTACAGGGGGTAGTGCGTACGGCCCAGTGCATCACTGGGGCCAAGCTTCCTGCCATCCAGGACCTCTATACCGGGTGGTGTCAGAGGAAAGCCCTCAAAATTGTCAAAGACTCCAGCCACCCTAGTCATAGACTGTTCTCTCTGCTACCGCATGGCAAGCGGTACCGGAGTGCCAAGTCTAGGTCCAAAAGGCTTCTCAACAGCTTCTACCCCCAAGCCATAAGACTCCTGAACAGCTAATCATGGCTACCCAGACAATTTGCACTGCCCCCCCACCCCATCTTTTTACGCTGCTGCTACTCTGTTAATTATTTATGCATAGTCACTTTAACTCTACCCACATGTACATATTACCTCAACTACCTCAACTAGCCGGTGCCCCCGCACATTGACTCTGCACTGGTACCCCCCTGAATATATAGCCTCCCTACTGTTATTTTATTTGACTTAGGCTCTTTTTTCTCAACACTTTTTTGTTGTTGTTTTATTTTACTTTTTTTATAAAAAAATAAATGCATTGTTGGTTAAGGGCTGTAAGTAAGTATTTCACTGTAATGTCTACACCTGTTGTATTCGGCGCATGTGGCCAATACAATTTGATTTGATTTGATTTGATAATAGATACAACTTGGCTACATAGGCCCACAAACATTTACAATGAATAACAAAATCACAATAATCACAAGAATTGCTTCAAATCAAAATTGAGACCGAATGGAGCAAGGGTCTTTAAATTAAAGATCCAGGCAGCCTCTCGTTTTAACAATAAGTTGTCGAGGTCACCCCCTCTCCTAGGGAGGGTGACGTTCGATGCCGATATAACGTAGGGACGAAATCGAGTTGTTCGCTTCCAAAAAGTGGGCAGCGACTGGGTATGTCGAGTTTTTGATGTTCCGAGATTCGTACTTCTAATTCGCGCTTTGTTTTACCCACATAATGTTTACCACAAGGACAAATTATAAGATAAATAACTGCCTTAACGGAGCACGTAATAACACCTTTGATTGAGATCTGTTTCCCTGTTTGGGGGTGTTTAAAGGATCTACATTTGTAAGTGCCATTGCATTGAGCGCAGCCGTTACACTTGTAGTTTCCATCCCATAGAGGCGCAAATAGACGTTGTGCAGGGATATTTAGGGGTGGTAAATCCGAGTTTACCAATTGATCTCTGAGGTTTCTGCCCCGCGAGAATACAACCAAGGGAGGTTCCGAAAACACTTTACCAATACTGTTGTCGGACCTTAGAATGTGCCAATGTTTGTGAACGATTCCCTTAATTTGTTCAGAGCACTTTGAATAGCGTGTAGGTAGAACGCAAGAATGCTTCTTTTTGCGAGACTGTCCCTGAAAGAGGTCAAGTCTCGATTTGTTTTGAATTTTCTCAATGGCAGTATTAATCTGACCATTTTTGTACCCCCTCTCCTTGAATTTTCTTTGCGTCTCAGCCATATTTCTGTCGAAATCTGATTGTTTTTTACAAATTGTTTTGATTCGACAGAATTGGCTGTACGGGAAACTGTTTTTCAAGGGAAGCGGGTCAGCCCTCAACAAACTGTTACGATCAGTAGGTTTCCTGTAAACATCAGTGTATAGAACATTATCCTCACACAAAATCAGAAGATCAAGGAAAACTGATTTGACGTGTGTCAGATTGCATAGTAAATCTCAGGTGCTCAGAACAAGAGTTAAGAAATGAATGCCTGGAGCTGTTTTAAGTCACCCCTCCATAGAACAAAAATATCATCAATGTACCGTTTCCAAATAATAATATTAGGCAAGAAAACATTTTTGAGAGGATTGAAAATGTACTGTTTCTCAATGTAACCCACATATACACATTAGCATAGTTAGGAGCCATAGGGGATCCCATAGCAGTACCCTTCGTCTGAATAAAGAAATCATTTAGAAACATGAAGTAGTTGTGTGTGAGTACTATTTCAGCCAGTGTTATAATGCATGCACTGGAAGGTAGTTCATTTGGGTCACGTTGCAGAAGAAAATGTTCCATGGCTTCAATACCGCCCTCGTGTGGAATATTCGTATATAACGACTCAACATCAAAAGTAACTAACAAGGTATTATCAGGGAGGATCAAGAGATTCAATAATAGAGATCATACTGCTGGTGTCCTTTACAAAGGAGGGGAGCTGTTCTGCGAGAGGTCTAATAAAAAAGTCAACAAAGGTCGATAAAGGGGCTGTTACTGCATCAATGCCCGCTACAATAGGGCGCCCTGGAGGTTTTGTAACATTCTTGTGTAATTTCGGCAAAGAATAGAAAGTGGCAATTTTAGGGTGTTGAATAGGCCAAAAAAACGTGTTCTTTTTTGGTGATTTGAGCAGAACTTAAATACCCATCTACATTTACATTTACATCATTTAGCAGACGCTCCTATCCAGAGCGACTTACATCTAGGACAGTAAAGATAGTGTTCTGAAATTGGGAAGTGGGGTCACTTCTGAGTTTCTTGTAAAAGGTGTTGTCAAGCAGTTGTCTGTGACACTCGTTTACATAAACGGTCCTATCCATGAGTACAACCTAGAGTGTGCGGCTTTCCTTTTCTTCCTTTTCTTTCTCAACTGGATCTAATCTGCTCCATAGAACTCAGTACAGTAGCGTGGTAGCACAGTAGTTCCTCCGATGATGTCGCTATGGGGTCATCATCCTCCAAAGTCATTTATCAGGCTAAGCTTCACACCCCACCAGGGGCGATATTCTGCAGTGGTGGTTGCCGTGGTGACATGGTCCTGTGTTTATCTGTTGCCCTGTTGAGGACTGGGAGGAGAGACTAGGAGGGGAGGGGGCAGAATGTTACAGTGGCTAGTAGCCAGGGAATGATGGATGGAATCCAGAGAGAGGGAAAGGCGAGCCCAAAATAAACACACACACCGCGGGCTCAGTAGGACACAACACCAGATAAGGAAGCGATGGTCATTTTATGATAGGTTCCACTGGCACCATTGTGAACGTCAGACCAGCACAAGGATTAATAAGGGGAAGGGTGTGGTATTTGTTGATGCTGATGTAAAAATACAGTATATGAAACGTCTGAACAGCCAATCTGCCTGGCAGTGATGAGGTATAATGTACAGTATGTCAGAATAAACCAAAGTACGAAATTCAAAATCACAAATTATTTGGCTCAGGACATACAGTGAAGGAAATAAGTATTTGATCCCCTGCTGATTTTGTTGGTTTGCCCACTGACAAAGACTTGATCAGACTATAATTTTAATGGTAGGTTTATTTGAACAGTGAGAGACAGAATAACAACAAAAAAATCCAGAAAAACGTATGTCAAAAATGTTATGAATTGATTTGCATTTTAATGAGGGGAATAAGTATTTGACCCCTCTGCAAAACATGACTTAGTACTTGGTGGCAAAACCCTTGTTGGCAATCACAGAGGTCAGACGTTTCTTGTAGTTGGCCACCAGGTTTGCACACATCTCAGGAGGGATTTTGTCCCACTCCTCTTTGCAGATCTTCTCCAAGTCATTAAGGTTTCGAGGCTGACGTTTGGCAACTCGAACCTTCAGCTCCCTCCACAGATTTTCTATGGGATTAAGGACTGGAGACTGGCTAGGCCACTCCAGGACCTTAATGTGCTTCTTCTTGAGCCACTCCTTTGTTGCCTTGGCCGTGTGTTTTGGGTCATTGTCATGATGGAATACCCATCCACGACCCATTTTCAATGCCCTGGCTGAGGGAAGGAGGTTCTCACCCAAGATTTGACAGTACATGGCCCCGTCCATCGTCCCTTTGATGCGGTGAAGTTGTCCTGTCCCCTTAGCAGAAACCCCCCCCCCCCCCCAAAGCATAATGTTTCCACCTCCATGTTTGACGGTGGGGATGGTGTTCTTGCGGTCATAGGCAGCATTCCTCCTCCTCCAAAGACGGCGAGTTGAGTTGATGCCAAAGAGCTCCATTTTGGTCTCATCTGACCACAACACTTTCACCCAGTTCTCCTCTGAATCATTCAGATGTTCATTGGCAAACTTCAGATGGGCATGTATATGTGCTTTCTTGAGCAGCGGGACCTTGAACGGGCGCCGCAGGATTTCAGTCCTTCACGGCGTAGTGTGTTACCAATTGTTTTCTTGGTGACTATGGTCCCAGCTGCCTTGAGCTCATTGACAAGATCCTCCCGTGTAGTTCTGGGCTGATTCCTCACCGTTCTCATGATCATTGCAACTCCACAAGGTGAGATCTTGCATGGAGCCCCAGGCTGAGGGAGATTGACAGTTATTTTGTGTTTCTTCCATTTGCGAATAATCGTACCAACTGTTGTCACCTTCTCACCAAGCTGCTTGGCGATGGTCTTGTAGCCCATTCCAGCCTTGTGTAGGTCTACAATCTTGTCCCTGACATCCTTGGAGAGCTCTTTGGTCTTGGCCATGGTGGAGAGTTTGTAATCTGATTGATTGCTTCTGTGGAAATGTGTCTTTTATACAGGTAACAAACTGAGATTAGGAGCACTCCCTTTAAGAGTGTGCTCCTAATCTCAGCTCGTTAACTGTATAAAAGACACCTGGGAGCCAGAAATCTTTCTGATTGAGAGGGGGTCAAATACTTATTTCCCTCATTAAAATGCAAATCAATTTATAAAATTTTTGACATGCGTTTTTCTGGATTTTTGTTTTGTTATTCTGTCTCTCACTGTTCAAATAAACCTACCATTAAAATTATAGACTGATCATTCCTTTGTCAGTGGGCAAACGTACAAAATCAGCAGGGGATCAAATACTTTTTTTCCCTCACTGTATGTTGCAGGCTTGAACATCACATTATCCTGTTTAACAGTGTACACTGCTCCAGTCAACTACCCCCCTTGGCCTTGGTTTTGCATTAGTTGTGATCCCGAGCCTCTTGTTTGATTTATGATTAAACAAATAGATAGTGTCCGGGGATTATTGTCTTGATGATAACAAGGGAAGAAAGGAAAGTGGCACTAATTGAGGAGGTGGAGGAGGAGGAGGGCTAGATGCTCTGGGAGTACACCTACACAGGAAGGAACAAATGATAAACAATTATTTCATATGAGGTAACAGCAGGGAGGAGAGGAGGTAGGAGAGGAAAATGATTACAGCTTTAATGAGATGTGAAGATTAAGAAACATTACAAACCTGCTCCCATGTGTTACAATGATGCAAAACTCCATCTTTAACCTTACTACTGGGATGGGTTGCTATGGCCTTGTTAAATCATTGTTTTTACATCGGCAGTTCCTGATGGATCACTCTGCTGTTTAATAGAATTGGTTGAATAAGGCGATACAGATCTGTTCCATCGTAATGCCTTAAATTATGCCCAACTCTGTCCACATGCCAAACTCATCTAACGGACGGATAATCTCCCTCAGGAATCGATAAGCAGTGTGATTACGTAAAACATTGCAAAGTAGACAGGGAAAGGGGAAAGAGTGGAGATGAGAGTTTTATTTTTAGGCAGAGGAGGAGAAAGGGAGAATTTCTCCAGAGAAAAAGCTATCCAAACACACAAACCAAACATACCTCACACACACTTCATAAAACCACATCAGAGATGAGCACACCAACCCTCAGTGTCATAACAGAGCTCACAGACTCAGTTGTAATTGTTTCACTCCCTGCTTACAAGCCGACCTATCCCCATTCCCCACCATGCTCTCAGTGAGAGATCACACACACACAGCAGGGGAGAGGGGAAGGTGACTCAGCGCAGACACTCAGGACTGGGCCAGTTTTCCAACATTAAATCTGGACAGTGTGTACAGAGAGATAGATTGTTGAGAGAGACAGGGTGAAAGAGTTCAGAGAGAGAGAGAGAGAGACAGAGAGAGAGAGAGAGAGAGAGAGAGAGAGAGAGAGAGAGAGAGAGAGAGAGAGAGAGAGAGAGAGAGAGAGAGAGAGAGAGTAAAAAAGCAAAAAGCAAGAGACACTTGAAGATATAAGTGATACTATATAATTTTTCAGAATGAGTGAAAGTCAAATCAAATACATGGTAACACAATGAATAGTAACATGAGGGATAAAATAAAATACACAAGAATGGAGCTATATAGAGGGAGTACCAGTACCAGATCAACGAGGTAATTGAGGTAGATAGATGAGAGTGTCGGCATAGTGTTTGCGTGCGTGAGTGTATATATAGTCTTGTGAGTGTGCGTAGAGTCAGTGCAAGATAGGGTTATGTGTGATGTGAGCAGTGCTATGATGGGGCAGGGCGGGCCAGTGACAACAAAGACATAGCTATCTCTATGGGATGCAGGGTCAGAGGGGTATGCTAGGATTAGCATAGGGCATTAGGAAGGATAACATTCTCTACATATTCCTGGTCTCCCTCAGTAGATATCCGATAATACAACAACATTTCTCTAATGTTGTGAAAACATCATCACTGGGACGATGAGTGAGTGGCAGCTGTCAGAGAAGCATAGGTGTCAATTGATGTTTTGGACAGATGGGTTGTGTGTGAGTATTTGTGAATCTCAGTGTGAAGTACTGCTTTTATGAACAGTCAATGCCATTTCTGATGTAGCATACTCGTGCAGGCTGCTATAACTTTGCAGTTATTTTGGTTATGCTAGAAACTAGTATCAGGGTCTTCTTATGGTGCTGCAGCACAGACTTTCCATGTGTACCCTAGAATGAATGACTATGGTACTTTAAATAAAGTCTGCCTGAAACCTCTGTTTGTATGTGAACCAGCAGACTGTGACTGATGTAACATTTAAGAGTGAGATGCTTTAGTCAGATTGAAACTCACATATGTGATAACCACATCAAAGGGTTAGGTTATGTAATACGCTTACTGAGATGAGCTGTAAAGAAGGAGGCCTACCAGTGACATTGACGTGTGAAAGGCTGTAGGTATCCATCCATACACTCACTGAGAGAGAGAGAGAGAGAGAGAGAGAGAGAGAGAGAGAGAGAGAGAGAGAGAGAGAGAGAGAGAGAGAGAGAGATGCATGAGCTACACCAGAAGAAAATATATCACAATGATTCAGCGAGGTAGGAGTGGGCAGTAAAGTAGTTTACCAATAGCAGGAAATGCT
Source organism: Coregonus lavaretus (assembly GCF_964263955.1). Lineage (NCBI taxonomy): Eukaryota > Metazoa > Chordata > Actinopteri > Salmoniformes > Salmonidae > Coregonus > Coregonus lavaretus. The sequence continues at coordinate 39,774,360 of NC_139989.1, read as the reverse complement.
TTTGCGTCTAGTTGGCTCAGTATGCTAGTTTCATTATGAGACACCATACAAACCTGTATGACATACTCTTTAAGTCTTTCACAAGCTGTTTGTGATTACTTATTCTGTGTACTGAACACGTATCAAGTCGTTTGGCACAGTTCTTCATTGTCTGTGCTGATTTAGGAGTCTTGGTCAGTTTTTATTGTAAGACCACTAGATGGGGCTGGCCACCAGTAGCAGTCATGTTTTATATATTTTTTTATGCCACTGATAAATGTAAAGTTACGTGTCTGAGGCAAGCCATGAAGATGAATAATTTATCATACACATAAATGTCCAATTTCATTTCCATCTCAGAGCCCACATTCATATGAATTGATATTCATTATTTTTCTCTGCCTCAGGCTTTTACATGACACTTCAATATAACCACTATAATCATGCAGTCAATTTGAAAATGTGTGTATATATTGGACAAATCACATCCTGTGAACACATTGAATGAACACATTAGAATAGGAACATCTTATCTCACTCACAGAGTACTGATATGTAATGAGGTAGATTTAATACTGTCTTTTTAAACTTATGCTTGAAAACGAATAAAATATAAATAATAAAACAGAATAAAAAAGATGTAATACTGTCCGAGTCTATCTATCAGCTGGCTGAAAAACAGGATCTGCTGCTGTTTCTATTACCCTAACTGGAGCCTTAAACATAAACTTTCATACTTATTTTGTATGTTTACTCTTCCTGTTGTCTAACCTCATCCACTCTCTCCTTTGTGTCTTCACAGGACGAGAATAAGGCCGCTAAAGCCTCGCTAAAGTCGTCCAAGGCGGCAGAGAATGTAGCTAAGGGCTGCTCTGTGGAAGGGGGGCTGGAGCAGATCCCTGAGGAGGGGGGTGAGGTGGCGCACACTGGCCTCAACTCAGACGAGGAGGTGGAGATTGAGGAGATCATCGAAGAGTCCCGGGCGGAGAAAATCAAACGCACCAGCAAGGCACGCGTGGACAACATCAAGAAGGTCTTCTCCAAAGAGCAGAGGGAGAAGAGAGTGCAGAAGACCAAGGAAAACCTAGAAAAGACCAAGCAGAAGACCAAGGATAACCTGGAGAAGACCCGGCAGAAGACCCACGACAAGCTGGAGAAGACCAAGCATAGCCTGGAGAAGAAGATGGGCAAGCTGGGCAACAAGATGACCCCCAACATGGAGCGGAAGGAGAAGTTGAAGGGCTCCAAGGAGATGTTGAAGAAATCTCTGACTCCCGACCACACCGTCTACGCCCGTTCCAAGACAACCGTGTACCGCGTGCCTCCTTTCACCTTCCACGTGAAGAAGTTCCGGGATGGAGAGGTGGAAGTGGTGCACACAGAGGGCACAGAGATGGTGGAGGTGGCCGAGAATGAGGCCCTGCAGGCAGGAGAGGGAGACGTGGAGGTGGAGGAGCTGGTGAGAGTAGTAGACACCCCAGAGATGGCTGCTGTCCTGGAGTTGGATGAAGAGGAGGGGGAGCTGGTGAGAGTAGACACCCCAGAGATGGCAGCTTTCCTGGAGGTGGCTGAGGACCAGGTGGCAGAGCATCTGATCAGGCTGGAGAGTAAGCTCCCTGTGGTGAAGACAAACATGAAGACAACCAGCAAATAACTCTGTCTACAGGGCCCAGCAGGAATGAAAAAATTAAACGATAGAGGGATGAGGAGACAAAGGAGAAGAGAGAGGAGGAGAGTAAGGAAGAGGAGAGAGAGATACTAAGTGTTTACGACAGTGACACACCATGCACGATAAGGGCTGTCTGGACAATGTTCACAATCTACTCATCTTATAATAATAATATAATATGCCATTTAGCAGACACTTTTATCCAATGTGACTTACAGTCATGCGTGCATACATACAGTCATGCGTGCATACACTCCATCATGCGTGCATACATACAGTCATGCGTGCATACATACAGTCATGCGTGCATACATACAATCATGCATGCATACATACAGTCATGCGTGCATACATACAGTCATGCGTGCATACATACAGTCATGCGTGCATACATACAATCATGCGTGTCTACATACATCTTGTTTGATTTCATTTTTTTCTTACCCAACAGGGATGACTTTCAATGTAGTATTTGCTGTTCTAGACAAAAAAGTTGTAAAACCCAGCCCTGAATTTTTTTCTTACTCACATATTTTCTTGGCTTTTAGTTGGTGATTGACTCTGTTACCAATTACCACAATGAATATCCTATGTGGTCTAGTCTGGGATATTGCTTGTTGATATCGTTTCGTTAATTTTTTTGTTTTTGAAATAGAATGACCACAATGCTAAGGTAATAAATAGTCTTTGCTATTGTGATTTGATGTACAATCATTTCTACGTAGGATATACAGTACATAGCAGTGTATATGGAAATAGGACCCACTGGGCACAGACGTCACTTCAACGTCTATTCCACGTTGGTTCAACGTCATTTCATTGAAAAGACGTGGAAACAATGTTGATTCAACCAGTGTGTGCCTAGTGGGGGTGGTGTTTTGAGATGTTTTGATTTTATGGTCGGTGGTCATGTGATGTGCATGTCAGAGAAATGACGTTTTGACAAATGAAGAGTAAGTGCACATACTGTAAACACATAAAGATGGTTTCAACATGGATGGAGAGAGACACAGGGAACCGTCTTTTCCTTGACTGAAGAGTTTACAGATCGGTTAAACAAATGCTCACAGCCATTTTGAGCAGCCAGCTTTCTACTGTAAGTGTGGGCATACAAGCTCTGTCAACATGTCAAGGTTTTTAAAGGACGAGATATAAGATAGATAAGTTAATGATAAAGATTAAGATTGTTTTCACTTTTCTTAAAGGAGCACTATGTAGCTTTTATTTCTGATGAACAGTGTGGCCCTAATGGTTGATTGTTTTCATTATGGAGGACTGAGAGGGAGGGTCACGGCAAATGCAATATTAAAAAAGAAGAGGAACAGACTCACTGATTGGCATAAATATAACTACTTTTGTGTGTGTGTGTTATGTTTCAGCCATGATTTTGAGCAATCAGGAAGAAAACTAGTGTACCTTTAAATAATGTCATGGGGTGGATGGATGCCAGAAGTGTAAAGAAATTCTTCTCTTTAATTATTTCGAAAGTTTTTCACACAAATAAATGGATTGCAACAGATCCTTGAAAAGTTTTTTAGTAGCCAACAAAAAAATTGTTTTGTTGTTTTGAAATGGAGACCGAGAAGGATGAAGGATTACTGATGACTTGAATGAGATCTGAATTTAGATGCATAGTTACCTTTTAAAATAATGTTTCATCAAGTTTCTAAGTTGTACTATATTGTGATATCTGGAAAATAGTTATCTTTCTGAGTTGAGAGTTTTTAGTTACCAGTGTAACCACCAAACTACCTGGCTGTTACTAGGGCTGGTCACTGATGATAGGAGAATGACATTTTGAACCATCTTTTAATCAAAGGTTCCCAGTGCCATCGTTCTGTAGAAGTTAACTTTTTTCACCGTTTTTTCTCTCACTTGTGCTTACATGATAATGTTCAAAAAAATAAAAAAAAACATTTTTAATTGTACTGACACACATTTTACAAATGTATGCATGCATGCTCAGAGTGCTACAAGAATCATACCTGTACTGTACATATATGCTATAATAAGCACACACATAACTGTGTTAAACTGCCACATTACAGTTACTCCAGGGGCTTCTCTCCTGGAAGAGGAGTCTTGATTATTGAATCTATCACCATGGTCACAGCTATTGACAGGATATATCCAGCACTTCCCCTGGACTGCAAAGGGTGCTGTAATTGTGGGGAGTAAAAGGAGAGAATCTTGTAGGAACCCCTCCAGCGTATGTCAATGTGCCAGGTGACAGTTTAATGAAAGTCTATAGTGACATATGGAAATGTAAGCGCTATCCAATTTTGTTGGTGCCGGCAGCAAATTGCAAGGGATTGTGAATGACATGGCAGTGTTACAAAGGTGAACTAAAAAAATACATGTCCGTTCCTGGACCTCAGTCTCTGTCTATTTGAATTACTTGTCCGTTTGTTTGTGCTTGTGTGGTCTGGCAAGGGTCTGCTATAGGGAGGCGATGGTGATTAGAATAGATTATTTGAGTTTGACATGAAGTGAGACCAGTAAATGCAATACAAGCTAAAAGCTGTTGTCTCGTGTTCTTTCTCTACCTACAAGACATGCCTCTGGAAAACAAAGTAGTGAGACTATGTACAGAAGGACTGAAAGCACACATGGCCTGGATGGAAGACAGTGCTACAGAAAGAAGGCTTTTCTATGTGTCTCCATAGCCCTCTGTGTCTGACCGACCTTGATGAAGGAACCGGAGGAGGGGTGGTCTCTGTGGAACACCATTAGGATAATCAATGAGGCAGGAATCTGATTAAGGAGAGTGCTTTCTCTGAGGAGAGTGATTGAAAGAGACAACACAGAGAGAGGACATTGTGTGTGTGTGTGTGTGTATGTGTGTGTGTGTGTGTGTGTGTGTGTGTGTGTGTGTGTGTGTGTGTGTGTGTGTGTGTGTGTGTGTGTGTGTGTGTGTGTGTGTGTGTGTGTGTGTGTGTGTGTGTGTGTGTGTGTGTGTGTGTGTGTGTGTGTGTGTGTGTGTGATAGAGAGAGACAGACAGAGAGTGAGAGAGAGTGGGGGCATGTGAAGGAGTGTAGGGAGAGGTCAGTGCAGAGAGAAGGAGAGATGATGCAGTCAAAAAGCAACCAAAGATATTCCTCCAAAAATCAGCAGGTCTTTGTGCAGTTCATATTTATTTTTTATTTTTTTACAAGGCTGAAATGTATTCTCATTACATAAATGCCAAGGCCAATACTGAACACACAGATACATTAAAGATTGACCAAGTTTTTGTCAAACACAAGCTAAGTTTACCACCATCTATAAACACCCGTCATCTCCCCCTATTAGCCGAGGAGATTAATAGCATTTCCTGCCTTCTTCAGGAGAGAGTGGAGACACGAACAGTGACTGCTCATCTTTCAACTGTTTAATTTATTTGCATGTAGTGTAGTCTCACAGCATTGTCAGTCCATATGCAGTTCTGTGTAAAATTATCAGACAAACTACTGCAGGATACCAGGGTTGGGGCCAATTCCATTTAAATTCAGAAAGTAAACCAAATTACAATTCCACATTTTCCTAATTGAAAAGCATTTAAGGTAATTGGAATTTCAGTGTACTTCATGAATTGTCTGTAATTGAAATGGAATTGACCCCAACCCTGCAGGATACTGTACATATCCTGATTACAAGAATAGAGAATGTAGCACTGCCATTTTCAACTGAACTGAGATGATAATATCTCCCTATTCTTGTCAGATCAAATAACTAAGCTTGATTTTTCTGTTGAATTAAATGACTTTTTGTCTAACCACTTATATATCAATAAAAGCTATCTGATTTACACCAGACTTCACCACTATGATTATTGAATGTGTCAAAGTTCAAACCAATGCTATGTAAGTGCAGCCTGTACAGCTGTATTCTTGTGATGAGGTGATGTTGAAGGAGTCAGGCGCAGGAGGGTAAATCACAGAATAACAAGCTTTATTCCGCAAATACATAGTTATGCAGTAATGAGTCAAAAAACACTCCAGTGCTCAAAACAGGCATACTGGAAAATACAAGGCACACGGGGAAATATCCCGACGATACAAAATACACGGCGCTCCACCGAGCTTCACTATTCTCCACAATAAACAATCACACACAAAGACAAGGGGGCAGAGGGAACACTTATACAGGTACTGATGAGGGGATATGAACCAGGTGTGTGTAATAAACAAGACAAAACAAATGGAATGATGAGATGAGGAGCGGCAGTTGATAGAAGGCCGGTGACGACGAACGCCGAAGCCTGCCCCGAACAAGGAAAGGAGGCAGCCTCGGAGGAAGTCGTGACAATTATTGACCATTACTACACTCCTATTAGTCACCCGGGGTAAACAGAGGCCAGTCATTTTCTTTGAATGAATTTGCATCCTAATGAAGAAAACGACATGTTCCCTTTTCCTTGAAAACCATTCAAACCTACACATGGTAAATTATTATCTTGCTCCATAAGCTGATGTTAGTCCATGATAAGCACTGACTAATGATGCAAAACATCATAAAGTAAAGAGAAGAGTACTTGAGCTATTGGTCATTGGGGATAGAGATTTGTGTCATGCTGCTTCAAAGTGTGAGTGAGTTTGTAATGAAAGTAAACATTGTCAACCGTGTTTCTTTGCCTCCGTAGATGACAACAAACAACGGAAAATCTGGGAGTGACAGAGGATCCAGAGTTCTAGCTACTGTAAAAGTAACTCCATTGAGCATGCATTTTAGTGTATGCTTGGTCCTAATCTCAGGAAACCAGTCATATTAATTTGGTTTTCACAGCATGTGGCCTGACCTGCTATGATTCTGATAACCTCAGTTAAGTGTTTACTCTGGTTATGTCCCTGCTGAAAAGGGACACTTAAATTATGCTACTAGTCTCACTATGTACTATAATGACCTAGGCCCATAAGGTTAGCTACCTGAGAGATGACCACACTCAAATTGATGGGCAATGCCTTACAAGAAAAATTTGAAAGTTTAGGAGCATAGAACCCTGTAATTCTTAGGTCCCATGAAACCAAGTAAACATATTGATCAAATATTTAATTATTGATGATCTGTTTGTGCTATAGCCTACATAGATGATGATGAAGAAGAAGAAAAGAAGAAGAAGAAGAAGAAGAAGAAGAAGACTAGACCATATCGCCAAATTTTTCTCACTGTAATAATTAATATGTTATATTTCAAATACTATAATAACACTGTTTTCAAGCCTTGATTAGAATATTTGTCGATGCCGCATATAATATTGATTTGGGCAAGACAGAAAATCAACGATATTCAAGTCTTGTTATTAAACTTGTGATGACGTAGCGACTGCCAGTAATTCAGATGACTTCCAGTTTAGCTGTTCCATTGGGCTATTTATTCTCCCACTGCAAGGCCATGTTTGTAAAATAAATTTTCCGTAAAAACGGAGGGAGTGTGTTATATAAGGAACAGCCTCCGTGCGGAGGCAATGAACACTACACCCACAACCTCTTTAGCTTTAGTCCCGCCTTCGTGCAATAACCTACACAAAGATTGGACGAAATTGTGTTCTCGTCTGCTGTTGCATCCTAGTCATGTCAATCAACACTTTCTTGACGTTTGTCTGCTTTCGGGGGTGGAAATAGAAAACTTAAGGTATGTGTGTACAGTACTGCAATATTGAAGTAGGCTAACGTTACTCTATTTGCGATTGTTAGAAATACAGTTTGGTTGAAAGTTTTCTCGGTTGTCCTGTACAATAAGACATTTCGTTCTGGTGGTTTCATGCTGGTGGCTGGCTACGATTTGACGGGCTCATTTTTCTGACACACTTTCCCGAGGACAGTAGGGTAAGTAGGCGGTCGTAGACCGCTCTGCTTTGTATTATTTATACATCAAATTGTGGTTGGGCAGTGAGAATAATGTTATAAGAATGTGTTACACAACACAAAGTTACGCGTGTGTGGTGGGCGAGTAACATCAATGTATCAACAGATTGAGGATACACTGCCATTCGGTGAATCTCACTCGACACAAAGTAACTGGAACTCCGTCCTCCATGTTAATACATAAATCGCTAAAAGTTTAATCACACTGTTTCGCAAGTAGATTAGGCCTACCAATCGTTGCAGCTGTTGTTGGTTCTATGTTTGATTTCAAAGGATAGCATACGCCGACAGTTTATGCTTAATTCTTGTGATGATGTGCTGGCCATTTCTTCAAGGATGATCTTGCACATTTTATGAGGTTGCAAGTGCAACCATGTTGGGATGCTGACTTCGGTCAAATCCACATCCAGTGATGCAGGTTGTGATGACCACTTTCATGTGGGCATGTCACGGCCATTTGATCCATCAAAAGGTGCTTGGAAAGGTCATCACGTCAACCATGCATGCCTCCAGGTTTGCAACAACCAGACTACAGTTTCCTACAGTTTGAGGGATTACAAACACACACAACCAGTGGCGTGTATTTATTGATGCCAAGGGAAGCCAGGCTTCCCCAAAAAAGTGACCAATAAAAAAACATAAAATAATGTATCTTTCGTCTCTCTGTGTATCATCATTTTCCTACATTCAGCCTCTTGCGAATTGAATCTCACAGGAAGAAAGCATCAGAGCGAGCGAAACAGCGCCCCTTTGACGTCTCTCTATGTGTAGGCTATCTATCTTATCATGTCTTGTCCAAACGAGGATGACAATAGTTCCCGCCCTAGCATTTAATGAAAGGGAAGCCAGCGCTCAACTGGGCTCCCTAGTGGCGCAGCGGTCTAAGGCACTGCATCTCAGTGCTTGAGGCGTCACTACAGACCCCCTAGTTCAATTCCAGGCTGTATCACAACTGGCCGTGATTGGGAGTCCCATAGGGCAGCGCACAATTGGCCCAGCGTTGTCCGGGTTTGGCAGGTGTAGGCCGTCATTGTAAATAAGAATTTGTTCTTAACTGACTTGCCTAGTTAAATAAAATAAATACAAATAAACTGTGAATGGTCCTGGCGCACCAAAAAAGTGTCAAGGGAAGCCAGCTTGGATTTGGCATCACTGCTATCAAATCCCATTGAGAGCAAAAGTCATTGACAGAAACACTTTAATTGTAGCATCTCATTGGATTGTTGTCCTCCGGCGGCTAGCTAGCCTAAATTAGCCATGGATGGAGATAGGGATTTGGACTTGTGGTTTTACTTAATTCTCTGTACTGGCCAATGATTATAATGGTGATTCTGATCCAACCGTTAATTCATACATTGTTGTGCCCCTGGCCTGAGAGGATGGAAGTTCAATATGTAGCTAGATGTAGAAGGCTAATGTTAACTAGCAAACGTTGCCCATGAATGGAAGTTTGACAGTGATAGACCGTTTAGTCAACATGAAAGAGTGAAGGATGGCATTGGTGTTTCTCTACAAGTAGGGGGAGTCAATATGTTTTTCTACTTGCACGAAGGCATACACACAGAAATCAGAACCATGGACAGCCACATCATATTTAGCTTACGTTGATTGGACTAAATTGTTTTTGGTATCTTTTAGTTGTCACTGTATTAGACTAAGCGAGGTGATTTGAATATGTTGAAGTTGAAATGGTGCTGGAATAGTGGAGGAAGCTCCTGTTTTTTTGCGACTTGCGGATACTCTGTGCTTTTAAATCAATAGTTGTTTAGTGGTCAGAAAATGTCGGAAACATTAACTTGCTTAACCATGCTGTAGGTTATGTTACTGTACATGCAATATGCTTTGTGGACTTCATTGGACAGAGGTAGCTATCTGGTTTTGTGATAAAAACAAAGGTGTGGTTACATTTATTCTGCCACTGTGTCTTCTTATTGTCTCAGCCTTTAGGCCTATATATCACGGTGGCAAGGCATATGAATTAACAGGTTATAGAGCAAACAACGCAATTATCACCACAGGTTGTAATATGGCATTTTTTGTCCCTGGCTTGGCTTCCCCAGTTATTTAACCACACACTGCTACTGCACACAACACACACACTGTTCTCATGATGTCATTGCTCACAGAATGGGGGGAATCGTCTTTTAGGTTCAGCTGTCACCAGACTTCTGTTTGACCCCCACCCCTTAACATCATCTGGAGACATTAATTTCCCTTCCTTCGGCTCTAATGAATTTAGTCAATAGGCCTCTTTTTGCTTGATGCTGGCCTCTTTTTGCTTGATGATTGGTAGCAGCACATGTAAGATAACCCATGTGGCAAATAGGATATAGTAAAACTGCAAGGTTGTCACTGAAATGCACCAGGAAATACTTACCGGAATAAAGTAATGCATGTTCCTGGAATCTCTTCCTCAAATAATGTTTCCATTGTCCAATGTCCTCGTTTCAGCTTTTGAGGTGCTTTTATGATCACAATCCACGTACACATTACACCTGAGAGCCTATGAAGGATGACATTCATGTGTTTTTCTCTTGGGGGTTTTCCTGAGCATTATATATCTAAATATCTATATATATTTTTTAAAATTCTTTTTTAATTGATGTTTTTATTTTTTTATTTTACCTGGGCCCAGTTTATCTAAACATTTAATCCAGATAAAAATGATCCTGTGTTGTCAAATTTCCCCATTCAAATTTGTTCCCTGTTTAGAAAGACACAGAAAGACAATATTTCAACCACATGTTATGGGATCATATAACATGATCTTTGTTGTAGCATATGATGTGGTGATAGAGATTTGCTTCCATTTTGTCTTAAAACTACATCCAGAAATGAGGACGGACTTCATCTAAAGGGGGAGCAGAATGTAACACCACACAGGATCATTTTGGTCTGGATTAAATGTTTTGGAAAAACTGGACCCTGGTGACTAAAAGAGAAGCAACTGCTTACCGCATTGAGTGAGACTTTGATACTGTAGTGATGTGTATTGAAGGGGTGTAGAAATGTGTGATACCTACTCCCTGTCTGACTTAGAGAAACATGGGGTTTAACAGTTCACTGCACAAAAATGCTGTACAGTACACCACGCTCTTTTAGACAAATGTATAAACAATGTTTTTTTATTATGTAGCCTACCCATAGTGGCTGCAGAGAGACACTAGTGATTAAATGAGTGCTGACTTGCTGCGGTATGGGCTGTTTCCTGTTCTTGAGGCCTACAGTTCTTGCAACACAGGCGCAGTGAAAGTCAGTTCATGTTGATTTGCTCCTGTAGGCCAAGGCCTGCCCTGAGGAGTAGAGAGCCCCAGGCCTGTCTGGTGTTGTGCCACTGTTCACACAGCTGTGTTAATAACCCTGGTGGAGTTCAGTGTCTCTGTGGCTCTCTGTTGTCTGCCTGTGCATTCCATCCCACTCTGTAATGGGAATGATGGGACAAGTGCTGCTCAGACAAAGCCCTGCTCTTTTCAGAACTATAGCGAAGCCAGCAATCTTTATAGGCACTGGTAATGCCCACTTTGAATATGAGCTGAATCTAGTGGTGTTGCCATACGTTCGTTTTAATTCTCTGGGTGTGACTGAGTGAATAATAAAGAGGATTTCGACACCCACCATCTTGGATTGTTCTGAAATCATTTCTGTAGTTAGTAAAAGGTACGATTAGCATTTCTAAAACATAATTTTGTTGAAATATAATTTGATCTCTGAGAAATTAAGCTAATTGATTGCACCCAAATTGGCTACTTTTACATTTATAGGATTCAGATAAAAGTCAATAAATATAGTACCCAACATCCGATTTGGATCAAACTTCTTCCTACCAATGAGTAAGACATGAGAAATTCCCCCAAAATGGACAAAAGCTACCCATGGATGGAGGGTCGGGTTGTACAAGGAAGTTTCTGCCTTTTAGTTTTTCATCTATTATCTTGTCATCTATATTTTATGGGTTTTGACTGGGTTGTCATCTGTTGCCAAAGAGTTGTCTGTTTTGAGGTACTGTAAATTACAAGCATAGCTGTTGATTAACTAACATGGGATCCATTTAAGCCCACACACTTTGTATGACTTGAGAAACTCCAGTAAGAGGAAGTTGAAAGAAAATAACAAGTAATTGAATTGGAAGGTGACAGTTTGAGTTTTGACACATGATGATGAGTCAGCTCAGCTGCTCTGTGTTGTGGTTTGATACTAGTTTTTGTACGCAGCACAATCTCACACCAGGAGTGTATTCATAATGTCTTGCAATGGAACCATTTACCGTTTAAGAACCAAATGGGGGCAAACCGACCCAAACGGGAGGGAACTACCTGAATTTGTTCAATAGAAACTCATTTTTTGTTGCAAAAACATTTTCTGTTTAAACGGTTTCTGTTGCAAAACGTTTTGCAGCAGAATCAGCGTAATGAATACACCCCATGCAGGGTAGTGAAAGAAGAGCGAGGAAAGGAGAGGTGACATGATGATGTCTAACATGTGAAATGAGTATGGGTTCCCTTTAAACTTTCCTATCTTTCCTTTTCTCAAATAAACTTGTAATGGACCCTTACAGCAGGGTTTAGTACAGCGCTGGGACGACATGTCACTCTAGCCTAAGCTCTCTCGAAATGAGCATCTGAACAAGCCCTGCAGCAGGTATTCAACCAACATTAATATGTTACTCCATAATCAATAAATCTCAATAGTTGAAACATCAATGGCCAATACATAATATATTTTAACACATCAGGACATATTTATCACACACAGTCAACGAATAGCGATATTAGGAAATCGCCCCTCAACATAGAACATACTAATTACTGAGCATGCACACCTGCTGGGTATACAGTTGAAGTCGGAGGTTTACATACACCTTAGCCAAATACATTTAAACTCAGTTTTTCACAATTCCTGACATTTAATCCTAGTAAAAATTACCTGTCTTAGGTCAGTTAGGATCGCCACTTTATTTTAAGAATGTGAAATGTCAGAATAATAGCAGAGAGAATGATTTATTTCAGCTTTTATTTCTTTCATCACATTCCCAGTGGGTCAGAAGTTTACATACACTCAATTAGTATTTGGTAGCATTGCCTTTAAATTGTTTAACTTGGGTCAAACGTTTCGAGTAGCCTTCCACAAGCTTCCCACAATAAGTTGGGTGAATTTTGGCCCATTCCTCCTGACAGAGCTGGTGTAACTGAGTCAGGTTTGTAGGCCTCCTTGCTCGCACAGGCTTTTTCAGTTCTGCCCACAAATGTTCTACAGGATTGAGGTCAGGGCTTTGTGATGGCCACTCCAATACCTTTATTATTTTTTTGCTTAAGCCATTTTGACACAATTTTGGAAGTATGCTTGGGGTTATTGTCCATTTGGAAGACCCATTTGCGACCAAGCTTTAACTTCCTGACTGATGTCTTGAGATGTTGCTTCAATATATCCACATAATTTTCCTTCCTCATGATGCCATCTATTTTGTGAAGTGCACCAGTCCCTCCTGCAGCAAAGCACCCCCACAGCATGATACTGCCACCCCCGTGCTTCACGGTTGGGATGGTGCTCTTCGGCTTGCAAACCGGCCCCTTTTTCCTCCAAACATAACGATGGTCATTATGGCCAAACAGTTCTATTTTTGTTTCATCAGACCAGAAGACATTTCTCCAAAAAGTGCAGTTGTAAACCGTAGTCTGGCTTTTTTATGGTGGTTTTGGAGCAGTGGCTTCTTCCTTGCTGAGCGGCCTTTCAGGTTATGTCGATATAGGACTCGTTTTACTGTGGATATAGATACTTTTGTACCTGTTCCCTCCAGCATCTTCACAGGGTCCCTTGCTGTTGTTTTAGGATTGATTTGCACTTTTCGCACCAAAGTACGTTCATCTCTAGGAGTCAGAACGCGTCTCCTTCCTGAGCGGTATGATGGCTGCATGGTTCCATGGTGTTTATACTTGCATACTATTGTTTGTAGAGATGAACGTGATACCTTCAGGCGTTTGGAAATTGCTCCCAAGGATGAACCAGACTTGTGGAGTCTACAATTTTTTTTCTGAGGTCTTGGCTCATTTATTTTGATTTTCCCATGATGTCAAGCAAAGAGGCACTGAGTTTGAAGGTAGGCCTTGAAATACATCCACAGGTACACCTCCAATTGACTCAAATGATGTCAATTAGCCTATCAGAAGCTTCTAAAGCCATGACATCATTTTCTGGAATTTTCCAAGCTGTTTAAAGGGCTGTCAACTTAGTTTATGTAAACTTCTGACCTACTGGAATTGTGATACAGTGAAATAATCTGTCTGTAAACAATTGTTGGAAAATTACTTGTCATGCACAAAGTAGATGTCCTAACTGACTTGCCAAAACTATAGTTTGTTAACAAGAAATGTGTGGAGTGGTTGAAAAACAAGTTTTAATGACTCCAACCTAAGTGTATGTAAACTTCCGACTTCAAATGTATATGCAGACGTGACCGACCTGCGCAATTACATACTTATTTAATTTATTTAATATACAAAGTTGTGCAACACCCAATGCTCCTGTGTGAAAAAGTAATTGCCCCCTTACAATCAGTAACTGGTTGTGCCACCTTTAGCTGCAATGACTCCAACCAAACACTTCCTGTAGTTGTTGATGAGTCACTCACGTTGCTGTGGAGGAATTTTCAAATAAAATCAAATCAAATTGTATTGGCCACATGTGCCGAATACAACAGGTGCAGACATTACAGTGAAATGCTTACTTACAGCCCTTAACCAACAGTGCATTTATTATTAATAAAAAAGTAAAATAAAACAACAAAAAAGTGTTGAGAAAATAAAATAACAGTAGGGAGGCTATATATACAGGGGGGTACCGGTGCAGAGTCAATGTGCGGGGGCACCGGCTAGTTGAGGTCATTGAAGTAATATGTACATATGGGTAGAGTTAAAGTGACTATGCATAAATAATGAACAGAGTAGCAGCAGCGTAAAAATATGGGGTTGGGGTGGGGGGGCAGTGCAAATAGTCCGGGTAGCCATGATTAGCTGTTCAGGAGTCTTATGGCTTGGGGGTAGAAGCTGTTGAAGTCTTTTGGACCTGGACTTGGCACTCCGGTACCGCTTTCCATGCGGTAGCAGAGAGAACAGTCTATGACTAGGGTGGCTCGAGTCTTTGACAATTTTGAGGGCCTTCCTCTGACACTGCCTGGTATAGAGGTCCTGGATGGCAGGAAGCTTGGCCCCAGTGATGTACTGGGCTGTACGCACTACCCTCTAGTGCCTTGCGGTCGGAGGCTGAGCAGTTGCTATACCAGGCAGTGATGCAACCAGTCAGGATGCTCTCGATGGTGCAGCTGTAGAATTGTTTTGAGGATCTGAGGACCCATGCCAAATCTTTTCAGTCTCCTGAGGGGGAATAGGCTTTGTCGTGCCCTCTTCACAACTGTCTTGGTGTGTTTGGACCATGATAGTAGGTTGGTGATGTGGACACCAAGGAACTTGAAGCTCTCAACCTGTTCCACTACAGCCCCGTCGATGAGAATGGGGGCGTGCTCATTCCTTTTTTTTCCTGTAGTCCACAATCATCTCCTTTGTCTTGGTCACGTTGAGGGAGAGGTTGTTATCCTGGCACCACACGGCCAGGTCTCTGACCTCCTCCCTATAGGCTGTCTCATCGTTGTTGGTGATCAGGCCTACCACTGTTGTGTCGTCGGCAAACTTAATGATGGTGTTGGAGTCGTGCCTGGCCATGCAGTCATGGGTGAACAGGGAGTACAGGAGGGGACTGAGCACGCACCCCTGAGGGGCCCCCCGTGTTGAGGATCAGTGTGGCAGATGTGTTGTTACCTACCCTTACCACCTGGGGGCGGCCCGTCAGGAAGTCCAGGATCCAGTTGCAGAGGGAGGTGTTTAGTCCCAGGATCCTTAGCTTAGTGATGAGCTTTGATGGCACTATGGTGTTGAATGCTGAGCTGTAGTCAATGAATAACATTCTCACGTAGGTGTTCCTCTTGTCCAGGTGGTAAAGGGCAGTGTGGAGTGCAATAGAGATTGCATCATCTGTGGATCTGTTGGGGCGGTATACAAATTGGAGTGGGTCTAGGGTTTCTGGGATAATGGTGTTGATGTGAGCCCACTCTTCCATGCAGAACAGATGAGTGAAAAGTGTAACCATCTTTGAGCTGAAGCTGAAGCGCAGCTGGCTCATGCAGCAAGACTATGATCCGAAACATACAATCAATTCTACATGAAAATGGTTAAGAAGCAACAAATTTGAAGTTTTGGAATGGCCTAGTCAAAGTCCAGACCTCATCTCAATTGAGATGTTGTGGCAGGACTTGAAATGAGCAGTAAATGCTTGAAAACCTACAAATGTTGCTGAGTTAAAGCAGTTCTGTGTGTTAAGAAATACTAATGTTAAAATGCCTATCACATTTAGTAATGACAAAATGCATTTAAAACTTCACGCACTTAAAGGGATACTTCGGGATTTTGGCAATGAGGCCCTTTATCATCTTCCCCAGAGTCAGATGAACTTGTGGATACCATTATTATGTCTCTGCGTGCAGTTTGAAGGAAGTTGCTAACTAGTGTTAGCGCAATTGCTAACTAGTGTTAGCGCAATGACTGGAAGTCTATGGGTATCTGCTAGCAAGCATTGGCTCACGAAACTACCTTTAACTTCCTTCTTACTGCACACAGAGACATAAAAAGTGTATCCACAAGTTAATCTGACTCTGGGGAAGTAGATTTTGATTTCAGCATAAATTAAAATGTGGCACTTACTCGCCCATGGATTGATGTTTCAGCATTGTCTCGATGAAGAGTTTGGCTTTCGACTAGCCACGTGTGACATGCACACGCAGTTACAAGGCTGCTAGAATTAGCGCGGGCGGACAAGCAATATCCACCATCGTAGTACGGATGAAGCCTGAGCTGGAATGTGAAATTAACTGAAGCTGGCTAGCTTTAGATCAATTTTGCATCATAGTATACCCCTCTGGTCTGCGATACAATTGCTGTGTTCACACAGGCAGCCCAATTCTGAGCTTTTGCCCATTTTATTGGCAAAATACCTAATTAGTGGGGGGGGGGGAGATCTGAATAAGGCTTCCTGTGTAGCCAATGTAGGCCTAACTTTAAACAATGTAATGCACGTTAGAAAAGTTTTAGCAAAAGGAATATGCTTGTTCACGCTAGCAACATAACAAACATTGGCAAACATTTGCAATTTGTTTTTGGCGCGGAGTCTCATGTGACGGGTACTCTCCAGTGTGCATCATCACAAGCTTTTTTGTGTGATCCTGTGGCTCATAACCTCTATTTGACTGACTCTTCATCATATTGGTGGAATCGACTGGGATTATAATATTGTATTTATTGGCCTTAGTCTAGTCTGACAGGAAGTGGACAGGGAAAGTAAACCAGGATTGCAATCAAATCTACCAATTTCAACACCAATACAAACAGTAAAGGTCACAGGCAATTTCAGCTCATTGATTCACCTGTTTAGGACAAGAGGAAGTGACATTTATAAATTAGGATTTATCCCAAATGGCAACCTATTCCTAGTGTACTACTTTTGACCAGGGCACAGGAAAATCTTACCATTTAGGACACAACGTCTAGGATTCTCTGCAAAGCAAAATGCGGTTGGAGCATGTTTGTTCACCTGTTATCCAAGGAATTGGGTCTTTGTGATTGGATAAATTCTGTTATCTGAATCTGTCAGTGGAGCATATCAGATATGATGACGCAAAGAATGGAATAAAGATAAAGATCTACTGTTTGCTCCTCCTGTTTCTCTCTTCTGGATTTCCTTAAATCTAGCCTACAGTACAAAATGGTCTTGCTACTGTATAGGGACTTGTTATCAGGACAGTTGTAGCCTAACCACAACCCTTTGTGTCCTTCTTGGCCTTGCAAGTTATTGTGCATTTGAGCCACTAGGGGAACATTGTGTTCCTTCCTGTGTCCAGTAAAATGAGAAGGGTGGCAGGTGTTGGCTAATGACGGTATGATCGCTCAGGGCTGGGGGATGCTCTGTAGTTCTCTACCTTTCACTGGTGGTAATTAGGATTTTGTCAATGCTTTTAGCAAGTGCACTATAATGTAGGAAAAATACCAGGCCTGGGTTAGCATGGCTGCTCAAATAACTAACTGAAATCATGACCGCTGTTAGTGGGAAATCACTTTCACTTTGAAAATATAGTGACACTGTTATTATGGAAGGAATGACGAGCAGCAACCTTTTGTGCTAACATGCAGACAGTGTCATCTGCATTAGGCTACATAGCCTACATCATTCAATGGTTTGTTGATGATGACAACAGTGACATTATATTCAGCTGGTGATGAATATCAATGTTGTGGTTCCTGTTTAATTAGCAATCTGGATAGTTTTCTGGTAATGCAGAATAAATCTGCTAGTTTCAGACCTGGGCTCCCCGATGGGGAGGCCAGGGTTTATTTTGGTCTTTATTTCTCGGTGAAGGCTGTGTGTTGAGCTGAACAGGATGTCTCTGTGTTTTATAGGAAGCTGCCTGAGGTACCATCATATACTTTGTCTTCGGCTTCTGGGGTTTTCTTGTCAGGGCGACTATGACGTGTGTCTATAATAAATTGATCAAGGTGTTGGAATGTTTCAAAGCAGAGACATACTGTATGGTAGCCTCAAGGTTTTCTCCTGCATTGGGTAACTCTCAAGAGCCGAACATTGTGTCAAGAGACCACAGCTGTTCCCCTCATTAGTATCTCAAGAGCCGAACATTGTGTCAAGAGACCACAGCTGTTCCCCTCATTAGTATCTAGCTTCCTTGCGTCTTCCTTGCTTTCCATTTCTCCCTCTAACTGTTTCCTTGTGTGTCCTATCCAGGGTTGTGGAGGAATCATGGCCCAGTGGAACCAGTTGCAGCAGCTGGAGACCAGGTATCTGGAGCAGCTGTACCACCTGTACAGCGACAGCTTCCCCATGGAGCTCCGGCAGTTCCTCGCCCCCTGGATCGAGAGCCAGGACTGGTGGGTACTTTCCTAGTTCCTATGGTTCACAACATCACTACAGAATGGGTACCTAGTACGTACAGTTCACTAACACCACTGCTGCTGGCAAGACTCGGCAGGATTACATGGCTCATTGTTGTACTTACTCATCGTATTTGTTAATAGTGTTTTATTTATTTTGACTTTAGTCATCAGTGTGGCATTGATTTTCCTCTACAATCGTTATGATTTATTTTGAAATAGCAACATCAGCATTACAGCTAGACTGTTAGCAGGGAACAACACACAGGAAATTATTGACCTAATTGGCATCTCATGATGACATGTTGTCAGTTCTGCCAGGAAAAAGGGTAAATCCATATGAATTTAAAACCTTTTTGACAGCACCCCTTTTGATTCGAACAAAACCTTCCATACACATTTGCCCATTGTGGAAGTGCTCAGAAAACGACTTTTTGGACCTTAATGCCAAAACTTTCAAGAGGTAAAGGTTCTCAAAGTTGACCTATCTTGCATACCCCACCATGAGACATCCATGTCTTAATCACTGGAAAAGATAAGCGGTTGAGATTAATATAATTTAAAAGCTTATAAACAGGGTTGTCAAACTATTTTATAATTTCTGGGGGGAAAAGTTTTTTTGTAGTAAAAAAATAATTTCTTTACCTTTAATGTCAAATATCTAAAAACGTGTAAACTCCAGGGTTTTTTCATATTCGCATATGTTGAAGTTTATAATCTATTTTACATAATCTGAGGTATTTGTGTTGTGCCCGCTATCGGTTGAGACACAACATGCTCTTGAATACAGGGTGGGTGTCATGTTCTGGCTGATAAATGTGCTCAAATGGGAAACTTTCAAATGGTACCACAAAGATGGTTGTAGGTCCACACATCAGAGAATTTTGACTTAATGGAAATATGTTTTCAATTATACTGTCAATCATCCATAGGAAACCTATTAAAAATATATACAGTGGGAGAACAAGTATTTGATACACTGCCAATTTTGCAGGTTTTCCTACTTACAAAGCATTTATCATAGGTACACTTCAACTGTGAGAGACGGAATCTAAAACAAAAATCTAGAAAATCACATTGTATGATTTTTAAGTAATTAATTTGCATTTTATTGCATGACATAAGTATTTGATCACCTACCAACCAGTAAGAATTCCGGCTCTCACAGACCTGTTAGTTTTTCTTTAAGAAGCCCTCCTGTTCTCCACTCATTACCTGTATTAACTGCACCTGTTTGAACTCGTTACCTGTATAAAAGACACCTGTCCACACACTCAATCAAACAGACTCCAACCTCTCCACAATGGCCAAGACCAGAGAGCTGTGTAAGGACATCAGGGATCACATTTTAGACCTGCACAAGGCTGGGATGGGCTACAGGACAATAGGCAAGCAGCTTGGTGAGAAGGCAACAACTGTTGGCGCAATTATTAGAAAATGGAAGAAGTTCAAGATGACGGTCAATCAACCTCGGTCTGGGGCTCCATGCAAGGTCTCACCTTGTGGGGCATCAATGATCATGAGTAAGGTGAGGGATCAGCCCAGAACTACACGGCAGGACCTGGTCAATGACCTGAAGAGAGCTGGGACCACAGTCTCAAAGAAAACCATTAGTAACACACTACGCCGTCATGGATTAAAATCCTGCAGCGCACGCAAGGTCCCCCTGCTCAAGCCAGCGCATGTCCAGGCCCGTCTTAAGTTTGCCAATAACCATCTGGATGATCCAGAGGAGGAATGGGAGAAGGTCATGTGGTCTGATGAGACAAAAATAGAGCTTTTTGGTCTAAACTCCACTCGCCATGTTTGGAGGAAGAAGAAGGATGAGTACAACCCCAAGAACACCATCCCAACCGTGAAGCATGGAGGTGGAAACATCATTCTTTGGGGATGCTTTTCTGAAAAGGGGACAGGACGACTGCGCCGTATTGAGGGGAGGATGGATGGGGCCATGTATCGCGAGATCTTGGCCAACAACCTCCTTCCCTCAGTAAGAGCATTGAAGATGGGTCGTGGCTGGGTCTTCCAGCATGACAACGACACGAAACACACAGCCAGGGCAACTAAGGAGTGGCTCTGTAAGAAGCATCTCAAGGTCCTGGAGTGGCCTAGCCAGTCTCCAGACCTGAACCCAATAGAAAATGGAGAAGGTCTGTATGGAGGAGTGGGCCAAAATCCCTGCTGCAGTGTGTGCAAACCTGGTCAAGACCTACATGAAACGTATGATCTCTGAAATTGCAAACAAAGGTTTCTGTACCAAATATTAAGTTCTGCTTTTCTGATGTATCAAATACTTATGTCATGCAATAAAATGCACATTAATTACTTAAAAATCATACAATGTGATTTTCTGTATTTTTGTTTTAGATTCCGTCTCTTACAGTTGAAGTGTACCTATGATAAAACTGACAGACCTCTACATGCTTTGTAAGTAGGAAAACCTGCAAAATCGGCAGTGTATCAAATACTTGTTCTCCCCACTGTATATACTACCAGTCAAAAGTTTGGACACACCTACTCATTCAAGGTTTTTTCTTTATTTTTAAAAAATGTTAACATTGTAGAATAATAGTGAAGACATCAAAACTATGAAATAACACAAGGTCACAGTCATGTAGTAACCAACAAAGTGTTTAAAAAATCTAAATATATTTGAGATTCTTCAAATAGCCACCCTTTTCCTTGATGACAGCTTTACACACTCTTGGCATTCTCTCAACCAGCTTCACTTGGATTGCTTTTCCAACAGTCTTGAAGGAGTTCCCACATATGCTGAGCACTTGTTGGCTGCTTTTCCTTCAGTCTGCTGTCCGACTCATCCCAAACCATCTCAATTGGGTTGAGGTCGGGGGATTGTGGAGGCCAGGTCATCTGATGCAGCACTCCATCACTCTCCTTCTTGGTAGTTAAAATAGCCCTTACACAGCCTGGAGGTGTGTTGGGTCATTGTCCTGTTGAAAAACAAAGTAAAGTCCCACTAAGCCCAAACCAGATGGGATGGTGTATCGTTGTAGAATTCTGTGGTAGCCATGCTGGTTAAGTGTGCCTTGAATTCTAAATAAATCACACAGTGTCACCAGCAAAGCACCCCCACACCATAACACCACCACCTCTATGATTTACGGTGGGAAATACACATGTGAAGATCATCCGTTCACCCACACCGCGTCTCACAAAGACACGGCGGTTTGAACTAAAAATCTCAAATTTGGACTCCAGACCAAAGGACACATTTCCACCGGTCTAATGTCCATTGCTCGTGTTTCTTGGCCCAAGCAGGTCTCTTCTTATTATTGGTGTCCTTTAGCAGGCTATCTTCTGTATACCCCCTCTACCTTGTCACAACACAACTGATTGGCTCAAACGCATTAAGAAGGAAAGAAATTCCACAAATTAACTTTTAAGAAGGCACACCTGTTAATTGAAATGCATTCCAGGTGACTACCTCATGAAGCTGGTTGAGAGAATGCCAAGAGTGTGCAAATCTGTCATCAAGGCAAAGGGTGGCTATTTTAAAAATCTCAAATATATTTTGATTTGTTTAACAAATTTTTTTACTACATGATTCCAAATGTGTTATTTCATAGTTTTGATGTCTTCACTATTATTCTACAATGTAGAAAATAGAAAAACCCTTGAATGAGAATGTGTGTCCAAACTTTTGACTAGTACTATATAAACTCAGCAAAAAAAGAAACGTCCCTTTTTCAGGACCCTCTCTTTCAAAGAAAATTAATAAAAATCCCAATAACTTCACAGATCTTCATTGTAAAAGGTTTAAACACTGTTTCCCATGCTTGTTCAATGAACCATAAACAATTAATGAACATGCACCTGTGGAAAGGTCGTTAAGAACTAACAGCTTACAGACGGAAGGCAATTAAGGTCACAGTTATGAAAACGTAGGACACTAAAGAGGCCTTTCTACTGACTCTGAAAAACACCAAACGAAAGATGCCCAGGGTCCGTGCTCATCTGCGTGAATGTGCCTTAGGCATGCTGCAAGGAGGCATGAGGACTGCAGATGTGGCCAGGGCACTAAATTGCAATATCCGTACTGTGAGATTTTTACATTTTTAGTCATTTAGCAGACGCTCTTATCCAGAGCGACTTACAGGAGCAATTAGAGTTAAGTGCCTTGCTCAAGGGCACAGCGACAGATTTTTCACCTAATCGGTTGTTTTAGATTCCGTCTCTCACAGTTGAAGTGTACCTATGATAAAAATTACAGACCTCTACATGCTTTGTAAGTAGGAAAACCTGCAAAATCGGCAGTGTATCAAATACTTGTTCTCCCCACTGTACATACATACATACATACATACATACATACATACATACATACATACATACATACAGTGGGGGAAAAAAGTATTTAGTCAGCCACCAATTGTGCAAGTTCTCCCACTTAAAAAGATGAGAGAGGCCTGTAATTTTCATCATAGGTACACGTCAACTATGACAGACAAAATGAGGAGAAAAAATCCAGAAAATCACATTGTAGGATTTTTAATGAATTTATTTGCAAATTATGGTGGAAAATAAGTATTTGGTCAATAACAAAAGTTTCTCAATACTTTGTTATATACCCTTTGTTGGCAATGACACAGGTCAAACGTTTTCTGTAAGTCTTCACAAGGTTTTCACACACTGTTGCTGGTATTTTGGCCCATTCCTCCATGCAGATCTCCTCTAGAGCAGTGATGTTTTGGGGCTGTCGCTGGGCAACACGGACTTTCAACTCCCTCCAAAGATTTTCTATGGGGTTGAGATCTGGAGACTGGCTAGGCCACTCCAGAACCTTGAAATGCTTCTTACGAAGCCACTCCTTCGTTGCCCGGGCGGTGTGTTTGAGATCATTGTCATGCTGAAAGACCCAGCCACGTTTCATCTTCAATGCCCTTGCTGATGGAAGGAGGTTTTCACTCAAAATCTCACGATACATGGCCCCATTCATTCTTTCCTTTACACGGATCAGTCGTCCTGGTCCCTTTGCAGAAAAACAGCCCCAAAGCATGATGTTTCCACCCCCATGCTTCACAGTAGGTATGGTGTTCTTTGGATGCAACTCAGCATTCTTTGTCCTCCAAACACGACGAGTTGAGTTTTTACCAAAAGGTTCTATTTTGGTTTCATCTGACCATATGACATTCTCCCAATCCTCTTCTGGATCATCCAAATGCACTCTAGCAAACTTCAGATGGGCCTGGACATGTACTGGCTTAAGCAGGGGGACACGTCTGGCACTGCAGGATTTTAGTCCCTGGCTGCGTAGTGTGTTACTGATGGTAGGCTTTGTTACTTTGGTCCCAGCTCTCTGCAGGTCATTCACTAGGTCCCCCCGTGTGGTTCTGGGATTTTTGCTCACCGTTCTTGTGATCATTTTGACCCCACGGGGTGAGATCTTGCGTGGAGCCCCAGATCGAGGGAGATTATCAGTGGTCTTGTATGTCTTCCATTTCCTAATAATTGCTCCCACAGTTGATTTCTTCAAACCAAGCTGCTTACCTATTGCAGATTCAGTCTTCCCAGCCTGGTGCAGGTCTACAATTTTGTTCCTGGTGTCCTTTGACAGCTCTTTGGTCTTGGCCATAGTGGAGTTTGGAGTGTGACTGTTTGAGGTTGTGGACAGGTGTCTTTTATACTGATAAGTTCAAACAGGTGCCATTAATACAGGTAACGAGTGGAGGACAGAGGAGCCTCTTAAAGAAGAAGTTACAGGTCTGTGAGAGCCAGAAATCTTGCTTGTTTGTAGGTGACCATATACTTATTTTCCACCATAATTTGCAAATAAATTCATTAAAAATCCTACAATGTGATATTCTGGATTTTTTTTTCTCAATTTGTCTGTCATAGTTGACGTGTACCTATGATGAAAATTACAGGCCTCTCTCATCTTTTTAAGTGGGAGAACTTGCACAATTGGTGGCTGACTAAATACTTTTTTTCCCCACTGTACATACAGTTGAAGTCGGAAGTTTACATACACCTTAGCCAAATACATTTAAACTCAGTTTTTCACAATTCCTGACATTTAATCCTAGTAAAAATGCCCTGTCTTAGGTCAGTTAGGATCACCACTTTATTTTAAGAATGTGAAATGTCAGAATAATAGTAGAGAGAATGATTTATTTAAGCTTTTATTTAATCACATTCCCAGTGGGTCAGAATTTACATACACTCAATTAGGATTTGGTAGCATTGCCTTTACATTGTTTTACTTGGGTCGAACGTTTTGGGTAGCCTTCCACAAGCTTCCCACAATAAGTTGGGTGAATTTTGGCCCATTCCTCCTGACAGAGCTGGTGTAACTGAGTCAGGTTTGTAGGCCTCCTTGCTCGCACACGCCTTTTCAGTTCTGCCCACACATTTTCTGTAGGATTGAGTTCAGGGCTTTGTGATGGCCACTCCAATACCTTGACTTTGTTGTCCTTAAGCCATTTTGCCACAACTTTGGAAGTATGCTTGGGGTCATTGCCCATTTGGAAGACCTATTTGCGACCAAGCTTTAACTTCCTGACTGATGTCTTGAGATGTTGCTTCAATATGTCCACATAATCTTCCTTCCTCATGATGCCATCTATTTTGTGAAGTGCACCAGTCCCTCCTGCAGCAAAATACCCCCACAGCATGATGCGGCCACCCCCGTGCTTCACGGTT
Organism: Coregonus lavaretus; assembly: GCF_964263955.1. Classification (NCBI taxonomy): domain Eukaryota; kingdom Metazoa; phylum Chordata; class Actinopteri; order Salmoniformes; family Salmonidae; genus Coregonus; species Coregonus lavaretus. The sequence goes on along the minus strand of NC_139989.1, from coordinate 39,749,226 downwards.
GGGATGGTGCTCTTCGGCTTGCAAGCGATTCCCTTTTTCCTCCAAACATAACGATGGTCATTATGGCCAAACAGTTATATTTTTGTTTCATCAGACCAGAGGACATTTCTCCAAAAAGTACGATCTTTGTCCCCATGTGCAGTTGCAAACCGTAGTCTGGCTTTTTTATGGCGGTTTTGGAGCAGTGGCTTCTTCCTTGCTGAGCAGCCTTTCAGGTTATGTCGATATAGGACTCGTTTTACTGTGGATATAGATACTTTTGTACCTGTTTCCTCCAGCATCTTCACAAGTTTCTTTGCTGTTGTTCTGGGATTGATTTGCACTTTTCGCACCAAATTACAATCATCCTAGGAGACAGAACGCGTCTCCTTCCTGAGCGGTATGACGGCTGCGTGGTCCCATGGTGTTTATACTTGCATACTATTGTTTGTACAGATGAACTTGGAACCTTCAGGCGTTTGGAAATTGCTCCCAAGGATGAACCAAACTTATGGAGGTCTACCATTATTTTCTGAGGTCTTGACTGATTTATTTTGATTTTCCCATGATGTCAAGCAAAGAGGCACTGAGTTTTTATTTATTTATTTATTTATTATTATTATTTTATTTTTTTAGCAGACGCTCTTATCCAGAGCGACTTACAGTTAGTGAGTGCATACAATTTTTTTTTTTCATACTGGAATCGAACCCACAACCCTGGCGTTGCAATTGCCATCCCTGCCGGTCATTCCCTCCCCTACCCTGGACGACACTGGGCCAATTGTGCGCTGCCCCATGGGTCTCCCGGTCGCGGCCGGCTACGACAGAGCCTGGATTCGAACCAGGATCTCTAGTGGCACAGCTAGCACTGCGATGCAGTGCCTTAGACCACTGCGCCACCCGGGAGGACGGTTTATTTGAACAGTGAGAGATAGAATAACAACAAAAACATCCAGAAAAACGCATGTCAAAAATGTTATAAATTGATTTGCATTTTAATGAGGGAAATAAGTATTTGACCCCTCTGCAAAACATGACTTAGTACTTGGTGGCAAAAGCCTTGTTGGCAATCACAGAGGTCAGACGTTTCTTGTAGTTGGCCACCAGGTTTGCACACATCTCAGGAGGGATTTTGTCCCACTCCTCTTTGCAGATCTTCTCCAAGTCATTAAGGTTTCGAGGCTGACGTTTGGCAACTCAAACCTTCAGCTCCCTCCACAGATTTTCTATGGGCTAGGCCACTCCAGGACCTTAATGTGCTTCTTCTTGAGCCACTCCTTTGTTGCCTTGGCCGTGTGTTTTGGGTCATTGTCATGCTGGAATACCCATCCACGACCCATTTTCAATACCCTGGCTGAGGAAAGGAGGTTCTCACCCAAGATTTGATGGTACATGGCCCCGTCCATCGTCCCTTTGATGCAGTGAAGTTGTCCTGTCCCCTTAGCAGAAAAACACCCCAAAGTATAATGTTTCCACCTCCATGTTTGACGGTGGGGATGGTGTTCTTGGGGTCATAGGCAGCATTCCTCCTCCTCCAAACACGGCAAGTTGAGTTGATGCCAAAGACCTTGATTTTGGTCTCATCTGACCACAACACTTTCACCCAGTTCTCCTCTGAATCATTCAGATGTTCATTGGCAAACTTCAGACGGCCCTGTATATGTGCTTTCTTGAGCAGGGGGACCTTGCGGGCGCTGCAGGATTTCAGTCCTTCACGGCGTAGTGTGTTACCAGTTGTTTTCTTGGTGACTATGGTCCCAGCTGCCTTGAGATCATTGACAAGATCCTCCCATGTAGTTCTGGGCTGATTCCTCACCGTTCTCATGATCATTGCAACTCCACGAGGTGAGATCTTGCATGGAGCCCCAGGCCGAAGGAGATTGACAGTTCTTTTGTGTTTCTTCAATTTGCGAATAATCGCACCAACTGTTGTCACCTTCTCACCAAGCTGCTTGGTGATGGTCTTGTAGCCCATTCCAGCCTTGGAGAGCTCTTTGGTCTTGGCCATGGTGGAGAGTTTGGAATCTGATTGATTGCTTCTGTGGACAGGTGTCTTTTATACAAGTAACAATCTGAGATTAGGAGCACTCCCTTTAAGAGTGTGCTCCTAATCTCAGCTCGTTACCTGTATAAAAGACACCTGGGAGCCAGAAATGTTTCTGAATGAGAGGGGGTCAAATACTTATTTCCCTCATTAAAATGCAAATAAATTATTAACATTTTTTACATGCGTCTTTCTGGATTTTGTTGTTGTTATTATGTCTCTCACTGTTCAAATAAACATACCATTAAAATTATAGACTGATCATTTCTTTGTCAGTGGGCAAACGTACAAAATCAGCAGGGGATCAAATACTTTTTTCCCTCACTGTATGTGCTCTATGCAGGGCGTACGCAGCGAACAAGGAGTCCCACGCCACGCTGGTGTTCCACAACCTGCTGGGGGAGATTGACCAGCAGTACAGCCGCTTCCTGCAGGAGAACAACGTGCTCTACCAGCACAACCTGCGTCGCATTAAGCAGCACCTGCAGTCCAAGTACCTGGAGAAACCCATGGAGATCGCCCGCATTGTAGCCCGCTGCCTCTGGGAAGAGCAGAGGCTGCTGCAGACCGCCACCACTGCCGCACAGGACGGAACGGCATCTCACCCGTCTGGCACTGTGGTGACGGAGAAACAACAGATCCTGGAGCACAACCTGCAGGACATCAGGAAGAGGGTGCAGGTGAGACTGCATGTTTAGTCCAAAGAACAGGATCTTGTTCTTCAATAGGTGTTTTTACACAGACAGATTATTTAATACCTCATTTGATTTATATGCTTTACTTGTTATTTTGATATAGGATATGGAACAAAAGATGAAGATGCTTGAGAATCTCCAGGATGATTTTGACTTCAACTACAAGACCCTTAAAAGTCAGGGTGGTAAGTTTCACATTTTTATATTACATTAAATTCTATAAATGTTTTGCTAGAATTTTATCTGAATTTGTGGATAGGATATCTTTTAGGTCTTTGAGGCTCTACTATTATAATCTACTACTACTATTTATTTGGCTGGTTCTTGCTTTGAAACTCTGACCCACCATCAAATTCTACCAAATATCACTGACTCTTAAATCTACAGATAACCCACCCAACTCCTCTCCTATTTGCTCAGAGTTGTCCCAGGACATGAATGGGAACAGCCAGGCGGCAGCAACCAGGCAGAAGATGTCTCAGCTGGAACAGATGCTGAGTGCTCTGGACCAGCTCAGGAGGGTAGGGCCCTTATACACCCCTCCTTAGTGTCCATTGGACCCTACATCGTACACCCTTCTTTTAGAGGGTCCTTTTTACCCTGAATCAGGATAGTCCTAATTTCTGCAATAAGTAGGCTAGGCTAGTTGACATTCCGCTCGAACTACATACGCGTGTGCAAGAAATTACATAAACCTGCACACTAACATGTTTGTTAAATAATACGATTTTTTGTAAGCAATAGAATTGGGTTATTCATTCTGTAATTATCAGCAGCAAGCTCAAACTGTCTGCCCCAGGCAGCCTGCTTCCCTATCCATTGCAGCCCGACTTAAACATTCGGACTCGGCAGCAGTACCTTTCACTACACATGCAGGGATCTGTATGTGTGTTGATATTAATGTGCGCTCGATGATTCATTTTCAATTGAGTTCAATTAATATTCATGCTGCTGTCAAGCACTAAATATTTATGAGCAAGATAAGAAGGACGGTAATAGCTGTCAACTTCTGGAGAATGTGGGAGTGGAGACTATTTAGTTTTTTAAATGATAATTTCCCTAAGGCCAAAATTGTAAAACAAATTCACTAATCATGTTGTCCAACATGATAATCATCCTAAGAATCATGTGCAAAATATAATCATCCAGCGGTAGCCTCGAGGTTAGAGAACCGGGCCAGCAACCGGAGAGTTGCTGGCATCAATATCTCAGGTGCCACCTACCGTTTATCTTCCCTTGTGCACTGCACTGTGGCAACCCTCTGCTCCAGCCTCTCCAACCTAAAGTGTGTGTATATATCAGGGGGTTGGATAAAAAGCAGAAGACACATTTCCATCTCATGTGGATTAATAAAATATATCTTATCTTAAAAGTATTTACAGAACCCCCTGAATATCACTTTAACACTGGTTGTGGTTGTATCAGTGTCAGAAGGATGTGCTGTTGTCCCTCTCTGTTGTAGCAAATTGTGACAGAGATGGCGGGGCTGCTGTCAGCCATGGACTTTGTCCAGAAGAACCTGACCGATGACGAGCTGGCTGACTGGAAGAGGAGGCAGCAGATTGCCTGCATCGGAGGACCACCCAACATCTGCCTGGACCGCCTGGAGACATGGTCAGTTACCATTAGTAACCTTTACTTTCCACATGTTAAACCCCTTTTTTATGTGCCCTCCCCATGACCGTACACTATCTATCTCCCCAACACTCATGTAGAGTAAACGTCAGAGAGGCGAAGAAGGAGAATTTGTAGTCAATACAAGACACCATAAGATAAATTGTAGTTCCAAATTTAGTTTAACATAAACAAAGTAGCACTGCCATAATGACTGACCTAGACTAACCTTTGGGACCTCTAGGATTACGTCCCTGGCTGAGTCTCAGCTGCAGATCCGCCAGCAGATCAAGAAGCTGGAGGAGCTCCAGCAGAAGGTGTCCTATAAGGGAGACCCAATCATCCAGCACCGGCCCGCTCTGGAGGAGAAGATAGTGGACTTGTTCAGGAACCTCATGAAGAGGTGGGGAGCTTCTCTTTAGCTTTAACACCTATCACATGTCCAGATGGTTTGGATATTTATTATAGGATAGAATTTGTATAATATTCAGATGTTTTGGATACATGGCATAGACTTTGGCATATATGGAGATATTTGGACATCTTTTATTATGATGGGCATTAGATGAGGCTTCGGAGCTTTGTCCATCTCGGACTTCCACCACTGTGCTCTAATGCGCCGCCTCTTGTCTGGTCGTGGTATTGCAGTGCGTTCGTGGTGGAGAGGCAGCCTTGTATGCCCATGCATCCAGACCGACCACTGGTCATCAAGACAGGTGTGCAGTTCACCAACAAAGTCAGGTAAGAGGAGCTGTGGGACAACTCAGTGCCACCAGTTGATGAATATGTTGAATACAAACTGCATTATTTGACGCCTTTGGCGTTTGCATTATGTGCTCTCACCAAATGTTATTTTCCAAATATTTTCTCTCTTTTCAGATTACTGGTGAAGTTTCCAGAATTGAATTACCAGCTGAAGATCAAAGTTATTATTGACAAGTGAGTTTTGCGTGCCCATTGTCCATCACTCCCATGATCATGTCTGATTTGCATAGAACACAACGATCGACTCTGTCCCAGGGAAGTTGTTTTGTGAATTTACCTCTGTTTTTTTCTCAGGGAATCTGGGGACGTGGCTGCTATTCGAGGGTAAGTGACTTATGTAACGTTGAAACCCTTTGATGACTCCAAAGCTTTCAGTCTTAGAATGTCCCTTTTGCCATGGAGCCTGTGAATAACCTACTCTACACTGCTCCTCCTAGGTCCAGAAAGTTCAACATCCTTGGTACCAACACCAAGGTGATGAACATGGAGGAGTCCAACAATGGCAGTCTGTCAGCAGAGTTCAAACACCTGGTGAGTGACTGTCTGCTAGTCAGTATAGTGGTGAGCCTAGTGTGGTACTGTACAGTATGTTGCTTGACTGATAATTGCCCTTCTCTTTCAGACCCTGAGGGAACAGAGGTGTGGCAATGGTGGCAGGACCAACAGTGATGTGAGTCCCACACTCAATCTTGAATGCTCCTTTTCTTATGGTGACTGATGTAGCTATACTGTTAAATTAAACTTAACATTTTGGGGATTTATAGTACAATTGTCATCAGTATTGATAGTAGCATCAATCGACCTATAACCCTGACTGTCCTGTTCCTCCTCAGGCCTCCCTGATCGTCACAGAGGAGCTCCATCTAATCACCTTTGAGACAGAGGTCTACCACCAGGGCCTGAAGATCGACCTGGAGGTGAGACCTAGCTTAGCTCTCTACCTGTGTACACACACAGTCGGCTTGGGGAATTTCTATTGTGCTTCCTAACTCCCAGGTGGTGTTTGTCAAGTCTCATTACGGCCACACCAAACACTCAGCATGTAATCCCCTAACTCCACTTTAATCCTACATCAGCAGGAATTACATGGAGATTAGATATTTAAGGCCAAGAGTTAGCTCTGCCACACACAGTGAGCCAATAGACGAGTCATTATCATTATCATTATCAGGGGCCTGGCTCTGCTCTCCCCATGCACAGAATACCAATGAGCTGATTCAGTAATCACACTTGATCTCCATGCTTCCTGCTGTTGCTTCTCCTCGCGCCCATCATCCCTCCCCTCAACCCCCGGCCGGTGGAGCGTGTCCAGGGGTGATCCGTCTCTGACCCACTCTATACCTCCCTAAACACCACCATTGTTCCTCCCTCTGATAGCACCGTAGCTAGCCCAAGCCCCCTGCTGGGACACAGGAACCATTCATCTAGTGCAGGGGTGTCAAACTCATTTTAGCTCAGGGGCCACATGGAGGAAAATCTATTCTCAAGTGGGCCGGACCGGAAAAATCATGGTATATATAACTTAAAAACAACAACTTCAGATTGTTTTCTTTGTTTTAATACGATCAACATACAACATAAAGCTGAAGCCTGAGGACAGTGTGTCCAAAATAGTACAAGCACAACATCACTATTAATCATAAAACACGTCAAGTTTATTTGAAAATTCTAAAGAAAAAGAACACACAAACACACAATGCCTCAGTGATTAACAGAACTGTTTCACAGATCACAGAACTATATCAGGGTGTCATTTCTCAGGCAGAAATGTAGATAAAAATAATGAAATCCTGTTCCCCAAACAAGTGCAAGAACCACAGAGTCAAGAATAGGTTAAATATACAAATAAAATAAAATCAATTAAAAACAATAGCACATCAACATAAAAACATATAAACATAAATCTGAAAGCGTTGCTCAAACTCCCGTAACAGTCCCGTTATTTTATCTTTGAACCGCTTCATGTCTGCCACATGTTGGGTCGCGCACACATTTTTCAGACAGGGGAAGTGAGCTGCATCACCACCGGCAAGTTGCGTCTCCCACAATGACAGCTTCAACTTGAAAGAACGTATGCTGTCATAATACTGCGTGACAACTTTGTTGCGCCCTTGCAGCTGTTTGTTCAAGTTATTCAGGTGCTCTGTAACATCCACCATAAATGCAAGGTCCTGCATCCATTCTGCGGAATGAAATTCTAACACTGGTTTGCCCTTTTCTTCCATGAACTGTTCAATTTCTTCTCGTAAATCAAAGAAACGCCTCAGCACAGCACCTCGGCTTAACCATCTTACCTCAGTGTGGTATGGCAGGCCATAGATGTGGTCTTTCTCTCTGAGAAGGCTGTCAAACTGACGGTGATTCAGGCTTCTGGATCGGATGAAATTAACAGTTTGGATGACCACCTTCATGACGTTATCCATCTTTAATGACTTGCAACACAAAGCCTCCTGGTGCAAAATACAGTGAAAAGTCAAAAAATCACGTCCTCCATTTGCAGATTGCACTTTCTCTCTGAACTTTGTCACAACGCCTGCTTTTTTCCCGATCATTGAGGGCGCACCATCTGTAGCCAGGCTGACAGCGCGGGACCAGTCCACTCCGACCCTGTCCAGCGCGCCGACGAGTGCGGTAAAAATATCAGCTGCTGTCGTTGTATCTGTCATCGGCACCAACTCCACGAACTCCTCGGTGACGGTCAATGTGTCATCAACTCCGCGGATGAAAATGGCCAGTTGTGCAACATCTGTAATGTCCGTGCTTTCATCAATTGCAACCGAAAACGCAATAAATGACTTTACTTTTTGCTTCAACTGGCTGTCCAAATCCACTGAAAGATCGGAAATCCTGTCTGCAACTGTGTTTCTTGTCAGGCTGATATTTGCAAAAGCCTGCCGCTTTTCAGGGCACACAATCTCCGCTGCCTTCATCATGCATGTTTTTACAAATTCACCCTCACTAAATGGTTTTGAAGCCACTGCGATTTCATTAGCAATGAGGTAGCTAGCTTTCACTGCAGCGTCACTGATGTCTCGGCTGTGAGTAAACACAGACTGCTGTTTCTTCAGACCCGCCAACAGTTCATTCACCTTCTCTCATCTCCGCTGTCCTTGAAAGTTGTCATATTTGTCGGCATGAAGACTCATATAGTGGCGACGAAGGTTATATTCTTTCAGCACTGCAACATGCTCTGAACACACCAAACATACAGCTTTCCCATTCAATTCCGTGAATAAATAGGATGACAATTTTTCTTGGAACACTCTGCACTTTTTTTTTTTTTTTTCAAAATCATCTCACGGGCCGGATTAAACCCGTTTGCGGGCCTGATCCGGCCCGCGGGCCGGACGTTTGACACCCCTGATCTAGTGGTTATGCCCTGCAGGGCTTTGTGTTGAGCTCAACACTGCGGCGCTGGCCCCCCTGAACACAGCAGTGTGAAAATGCATTAGCTAGGATAATTAAGACATTAGCATTGAGAAATGGAGGGAAATTAGCGTGTGTGTGTTAGAGGGTTTGGCACACCCACGTTATGAAGTAATTTATCACAACACTCCCGTCTTCTATAAACGACACCATTTAGCAAGGCAAGGAGGAGTGCTGCTGTGTGATTAAGACTTAATTCTCAGTGAGGGACTAAACACTCAGTGAGGGACTAAACACAGTGAGGGACTAAACACATGGACAGCTTTTCCTCCCTTATGGACAACTACTTTGTCACAGCCATCAAAAAAATAAAAATGTCCATTCAGCGTAGAATTTAGTTTATTTATTAAATGGCATTTCATGTCAGACTTGAATAGAATGACCAAACAACCTAGATGAGTTTTGAAAGCCTGGCAAAAAGTGTGAATGCTCCATACGTATATCTTCATTGATCCAATGTCCAGGTTACCCATTCTTCATGTGTTTCTCTATGGACCTTTAGACCCATTCTCTACCAGTGGTGGTCATCTCCAACATCTGCCAGATGCCCAACGCCTGGGCCTCCATCCTGTGGTACAACATGCTGACTAACCACCCCAAGGTAAGACGGCTATCGCCACCTCGTGTTAGACCACTGTCCTGTAACTTCTGTCCCCCAAATACAGTCTGTTTTATTGATATCATCTTTACTGTGTCATACATTCTTTGCATTGGCATCTGTCTTGGAGAGGGTTAAAATGTGTGAGAAATGAATCCACTTTGACCACCTCCTCCTGTTGTCATGTCCTATAGAACGTGAACTTCTTCACCAAGCCTCCGGTGGGGACGTGGGATCAGGTAGCGGAGGTGCTGAGCTGGCAGTTCTCCTCCACCACTAAGAGAGGCCTGACCATCGAGCAGCTCACCACCCTGGCTGAGAAACTACTTGGTGAGGAACCTTTCTGTTTGCAACTCTACCTTAATCTGGATTGGATGGGTCCATAGCAATAGAATGATGATGATGATGTCTGTCTGTCACAGAACATTGAATGAGAGTCGAATGAATGTCCACTTTAGTAATTATATTTCTATGGATGGGTCCACCTATACCTGACTGGTACTGTCTGTATGGCATCAATGCCTAATAAATGTGTTTGTGTTGTTTGTCCAGGGCCGTGTGTGAACTACTCTGGATGCCAGATCACCTGGGCCAAGTTCTGCAAAGTATGTCCTTGCCCAATCAGTCTCTCTTGTTCTCTATTGATATTGTGGGATGGTTATCTAGCTGTCGTAAACAGCTTCAGTTTGAATTGATTAGTTCCTCCTTTGTCCTCAGGAGAACATGGCGGGTAAAGGCTTCTCTTTCTGGGTTTGGCTGGACAACATCATTGACCTAGTTAAGAAGTACATCCTGGCTTTGTGGAATGAAGGGTGAGAGGTCGCTTCTGTTTGTTTACCGACTTGTTACTGGAACAGCTGGGTAAAAATCCAAGTTGGAGGGAGTTGAGTTCATGACATTGAGTTCATATGAGCAATGCAGAGAACTGTAATACTGAGCCGTTGAACCCTAGATAGTGGGAAACTGGATTGAGGACAAGTACAGGTTTTAGGGTTAATGCACAAGTGTAAAGTGTCAAGTGTAATGGAGTTAAATTGTCTCCCTTTTAGTCTTTCTCTGTGCTATCTGGTGAAAGTGAAAATAAAAACCTCATATTTTTCTCTCTGCTCTCTCTCTGTGCAGGTATATTCTGGGTTTCATCAGTAAGGAGAGAGAGAGGGCCATCCTGAGCCCTAAGCCTCCTGGCACCTTCCTGCTGCGCTTCAGTGAGAGCAGTAAGGAGGGAGGCATCACCTTCACCTGGGTGGAGAAGGACATCAGTGGTAAGAGGACAGTCTGTCTGTCTGTCTGTCTGTCTTTGTCTCTTTCTTTTCTATTGTGCGTGTCATTTGGTCTTTGTCTATGTTGCACATTATTTAGTTTCATCTCATTATTGCTCTTGTGACATGGTTTCATATCTCTCTCATTCTCTCTGTGTGTCTGTAGGGAAGACTCAGATCCAATCGGTGGAGCCTTACACCAAGCAGCAGCTCAACAGCATGTCCTTTGCAGAGATCATTATGGGATACAAGATCATGGACGCCACCAATATCCTGGTGTCTCCGCTGGTCTACCTCTTCCCAGAGATTCCCAAGGAGGACGCCTTTGGGAAGTACTGCCGACCGGAAGCTGCTCCAGAGGCTGAACTCGGAGACCCATGTAGTAGTAAGTCAATCAGGAAGTTGAACATAATGTCATGAAAACTGTGGGATGAGTTTGATAATGAAAGAAGATCTGGAAATACCTCATAATGAATATTTCTTTACTGTTTTGGAGGTTGATGCTTTGTGACATGGGGAATATTTAGATCTGTGTGTAAGTTAAAACGTGTTTTGATTTTCTCCCACAGCCATTCAACCATACTTAAAGACAAAGTTCATCTGTGTAACCCCGTAAGTATCCACTTTCCTTGAGAGCTGTTTTTAGTGTTAAATTCCCTCACAGGGGTTAGTTAATGCTCGTCAGTGACCTCACACTAGGTTGTGTAATGGAAACTGGGACAGTCATGTACCTTCCTAGAAAGTCTTGACACTCTTTTCTGCCTATGTTGCAAAATTGACATTTAAACTTTTTTATTCTATGAAATGTTTGAGTGTCCTCCAGAACATCCCCTTGTTGGGTTCTTGTAAGGGTGGGGCTGGGGTTTTAACCCTGGTAGAAGAGTGGTTCCCAGATCGTTCCTCTAAAGTCATCACCAACAAACTGTGACACACTGATTCACTATCAATCAGGGTCTTTCCCTTATTTGTACAGTCATTGGTCTGCCCTGGGGACAGTAGAACAGGAAGCACAGGACTGTAGGCAGGTGGGAGGAAAGTGTACACATCTCTCTAGACAAAGCAGAGTGGAGAAAGCAAGTAAGGATCCCCAGACAAAAGCATACAGATCACTTTAATACGAATCGCTCAACACAGTAATACCACCAGTAGAACCAAAGAGAAAGCTTACCTTGCACTTATAGGGGAACAGACAGTGTGTCGTGTTCTGTAGGCCATGCAGTGCTCTATTCCGGGACGGAGAGGGTGTGTGTGAGATTAGCAGAGGGATCAGAGGGGTGTGTATACTGGCTAACCAAGGGGTGGAGGTAGTGTTTCGGGGTGGGGGTGGCAGCATTGGAGAGGTTTGCTCAGTGAGAACCTGACCTGTCTCTGTAGGACTAGACGGGTGTGTTCTACATAGGTGGAGGTGTCTGTTGGGGTGGAGGGGGGTGTTGGAGAGGAATGCTCAGTGAGATCCTGACCTGTCTCCGTAGGTGCCCTTCCGTGTTCATGGACTTTCCGGACAGCGAGCTGCTTGGGAACGGGATATTCCCTGGGTAGGCAGTGGGGGGGGGGCATGTAGGGCTGTGTGTGTGTTTCTCTACGTCTGTGTGTGTGAGGGTGGGTGAGACTCAGACAAGGGATGGAGTAATAAGTCCCTCGCCATCCTCATCTAGACCCCCCACCCCTCACCATTTTGTTTCCAACTCACTGCCACTCTCCTTGGTTCTAACACCAGAGCATTTTCCAGTCATATTGTATGCAGCCATTTTGAGTTGGTTTCATCCTACTCAAGATGGCTTCCCTTTCCCAATCACATCCTCCGTAGATCATTCACCTTTCAAACTCCCTGTATGTCTACGTATTGGTGTCATGACCACTCCATTAAAATCAGTCCACACTGGCCATGTTTAGTTTACAGCTTGATAACTGTATCAAAATGGTCCCCATCTCACAGTCATTATTATTATTGGGCTCCCGAGTGGCGCAGTGGCCTAAGGCACTGCATCTCAGTGCTTGAGGCGTCACTACCGACCCCCTGGTTCGATTCCAGGCTGTATCACAACCGGCCGTGATTGGGAGTCCCTTAGGGCGGCGCACAATTGGCCCAGCGTCATCCGGGTTTGGCCGGTGTAGGCCGACATTGTAAATAAGAATTTGTTCTTAACTGACTTGCCTAGTTAAATAAAGGAAAAATAAAATACAAATAAAATAAAAAATGAACTGGCTAGAACAGCAGGAGGGGAGAAGAGGCAGTGGATTGATAGGCTGTAGACTGAATGTCTCATTGGGAGAAGTGCCTTCAGTGGAGATTAACTCCTAACGCCCTAACATTGGTCCTTACTTTAGTTCTCCACCGCAGGAGGTTGGTGACACCTTAACTAGGGAGGACGGGCTCGTGGTAATGGCTGGAGCGGAATCAGTGGAATGGTATCAAATACATCAAACGCATGGTTTGATGCCATTCGCTCCGTTCCAGCCATTATTATGAGCCGTTCTCCCCTCAGTAGCCTACACTGTTCTCCACATATGACTTTATAGTAGTAGGTTGCTGTGAGACATCATGCACTTTTAGAATGAAATGTCTGTCAGGGGTGTAGAGGGTTTTGGTGTGTTTCTGCCCACTGGCCTGCTCTAACCAACTAGATTGTGTAGAATACTTGTCATTAACATTCCCACTAACCATCCCAGCCTCCTTATGTGACAATGTGCTCAGTGCTGCCCCCAAGAGGAGAAGCCATTTCTCTCTCTCTCTCATTCACACATCCACTGCACTCCTATCCCCCTTTCTTTCTGCTACTGTAGTCTAACTTCAATCATTCGTTGGCCACTGGGAAGCACATTAACACATAGTGGCTGAACTGACCTAACCTTGGAGTCATTGGCTCACCTTTCACTAATCCGACCCAGTCAACACTGAACCACTTTAGTCATGTATTTAAACCTGTAATACTGTGTGTACATGTAATAATGTGGAGTATTGTCCCAATCTATGGTGACATAACAGCAGTGATGATGATGACAATGACTTACGCACTGGCAGTAGACTGACAGTTAGTTTATCGCTTGTGGTAAAATGGACATAGAGATGTAATCGCTATGACGTCTGTGTGTGACTGTATGTGTTTAACATCTAGTCTTGGTGTGTCTCTCCTATCCTGTATTGTCTTGTTGCAGCACCAACTCTGGTAACACCAGTGACCTGTTTCCCATGTCCCCTCGCACCCTGGATTCTCTGATGCACAACGAGGCTGAGACCAACCCTGGCCCACTGGGTGAGTCCTAATACACACACTAACGCACACGCAGACAAACACACACATGCACATACTCGTACTGTACTTGCATGTGAGGCAAGGTTTAACTTGTTTTAATGGCAGCCCTCTTGCTTTCTGTCTTCCCAGATTCCCTCACTCTGGACATGGAGTTGAGTACTGATGCGGCGTCACCCATGTGAAGAGATGAATGAACCAGACTAATTTTAAATCTTTTAACTCCCCGTTTTCTTAAAAATAAATATCATCCACAGGTACTTCTGTCCCATATTGTGAAAGGGAACAAGACGCATTACATTTAGCCACATGTTTTGTTCTTTACCTTTCACCTAACACACCAACAGCGTCATTGCGCAAAATGGTACGCAGCATCATCTGGATATGTGTGCAACAAAAGTTCAACGTTAACCTTCTGCTACCATTTCTGTCAAGCCATCTACGCATACAGTTTGATGCATACGTTAGAAAAAGGCAAATGCAGCGTTCCATTGGAAAAGAATGTACTTCTGGTGTACCAAAATGCAATGACGCTATCGGTGTGATCGAGGCGTTAGTATCAATGTTTTGAAAAGCCACGTCTCCCTCCCTGTGGGTGTTTCACAAAGTACCTTATATTTAAATTGTGTATTTTAATACAAAATTATATTTTTGTTTCCTTGAATTTCTTAAAATGGTTTTGATCTCAACCTTCATTTTTGAACCAGCGCTTTTGTTTTTATAAGAATGTCTGAAGAGGAAGATTGCTATCTAGCTTTTCAAAGATAAGAAGTTATTCTTTGTTAGCTTGAAAGTTCTAGCTTTTCAAAGATAATAAGTTATTCTTTGTTAGCTTCATAGTTCTCAATTACCTATTCTATGATAACCTTTTTGGTAGTCCGTCCGTCTGTCTCCCATGAAATTCTCTATTGAAAGGGACACCTGTATCTTTATGTTCCTTTGTATTTGATTGAGAAATATCCTGGTCCATTCTTTCCGGTTGTATCTTATTCCTTTTTTATTTTTTATTTAAAAAATATCTATAATCTCACTGTAACACAATGAGTCAGTAATATGATGTGTTTCTAAAAACCAAGGAGATAAGAACCAAGGTGACTGGAGTGAATTTGTTAATTGAACATTCATTTATAAAGGTCATTTATGTGAATGGCGCTGGTTTTCGTTTTTTTTGGTGTCTGAAATGGCGTTGATAATGACAGGATATTTCCCTGACCTTCTCTGCTGTCTCCTGTCTCAGCCTCGGATCAGCCCCGCTCTCAGCAGGCAGCAGCATGTCTCAGTTGAAGGGAAAATACTGATTCTTCCCTGGATTGTAGAGCACGTTGACGTTTGTCATGAATCTTGCCCTGAGCAATTTCCGCTAGCTGGGCCAGCTGCAATGTCAAAATTGGCGATATCGTAAAAAAATAGTTTTCCTTAATTTAGGGTTAGGCATTGGGTTAGAAATGTGGATTAGGGTTAGGTTTAAAATCAGATTTTATGACTTTGTGGCTGTGCCAGCTAGTGACCACTCTGCAGAGCTGTCTATAGGACAACATTCATGACATATGCCAACCTGCGACTGTAGATAGAAATGTACATTATTCTCTGGGGTTTTTAATTCATACACACCCCCTTCGTCCTTTATAGTTTGTCATAATGTGAATAGCAGTTGTTGTTTTCATTGATCCATAAAAATAGAATTATCATTGCCACAGTACTGCACTAGTCTGTGCCGTAATGGTTTATGTAGTGCCTATCTCATATCGTATTAATGATTTATTTTAAGCGAACACTTCTTGAATGTGTTGACCTTGACCTTGTTTTTTTTGTTATTTACATAATGTTAGTATCAGTTTCTAATGATATTTCACTTTTCTGTTTGATTGTATATGGGTATGATATGATACACTTGTCCATCGCTTCATGACTTAAGTGCTCAGTTGAATCTGTAGTTGAGTTCACTCTGTAGATGTTATTTGAAAAAAGCTATCTGTAAATTATGCTGTAACTAATCTTATATTTGTTTAAAAATCATAAAAACAAAAAAAATATTATCCCTCATATGGACTCGTTTGTCTATCTTATTTGATTTTCCCTATTTAATTGTGTTATTTTAAGCAGATGTGTGTGTTTTTTAATTTTTACCTGTGATCCAGTTGCATAGCTTAAAGTCTTTACATATTTGTGTTTGCAAACAAGCTAGTCATAGGTTTCGCCTCAATCACTCAGTCGAGTCATGCCATTGTTATGAACATTCTCCACCCGCCCTCCATCAGTGGTGCCCTAAAGTGGTGATGAGGCCATTCATTTTGGACGGAGGCTAACTACCGTTTAGTCTAAATTACACTATAGTGCCTGGAAATAAGATGACATTGCTAAAGTAGTCAAATATTTAGTAGGAAACAACTTTGCCAGCATGTCGGTCCTGTATAGCTTAGTTGGTAGAGCAGGGGTGTCAAACTCATTCCATGGAGGGCCTAGTGTCTGCAGGTTTTGGGTTTTTCCTTTCAATTAAGACCTAGACAATCAGGTGAGGGGAGTTCTTTACTAATTACTGACCTTAATTAATCAATCAAATACTAGGGAGGAGTGAAAACCCGCAGACACTCGGCCCTCTGTGGAATGAGTTTGACACGTGTGTGGTAGAGCATGGCGCTTGCAACGCCAGGGTTGTGGGTTCGATTCCCACGGGGGGCCAGTATGAAAACAATGTATGCACTCACTAACTGTAAATCGCTCTGGATAAGAGCGTCTTCTAAATGACTAAAATGTAAATGTCAAATTTACTTTAGGCAGTGTTGTCATTAACTAACAAAATGTTTGTCAAAAATAGCTAGCAATGCTAACGTTAGCTAGCTAAAATCCGGTGTCCTCCCCTCAACCTTAGCTAGCTAACACTGCATCTAAAGTCAATTTGGTGACATCAAAGTGATGACAAAAGGTTTTGCTACTAATTATTTGCCTCCTTTTGAATGTCATTGTATTTCCAAGCCACTGTAATGCACTTGACAGAATCTTCATCAGCGCTCATTGACGATGGATTGAGTAGAATGCTCAGTCGGGCATCAAAGTCCAAAACGAACATTCAAAACAATATTGTGACGAAACATGCAAACCATGAATATGCAGAAGAAAATTTATTTATCTACACGTCATTCGTCTCCTGTCTGCATATCCTCTGAGTATTACCTAATTGCTCCAACACATCTTGCCTAATTCTTAAAGCGTCCGCATGCTACCCAGCCGAAACAGTTCGGTAGAGTTCGTTCATATTATTATGACGACATTCTGTGACGTTTTGGACTTCGGTGAGGGGTTTTTTGGATGTTCGGGCACACAACATTTTTTTCTGGAGGCAAACCGAAGTTCGGAGCCGGAATCTACGCCCCTTCGTCGGTGATTGGTTAACAGTAGGGATTCTTCAATAAAGTCTCTGTTGTCATTCAACAAGAGCCGACTCGTTTTCATGCACATTTTTTAATTGAAGAATACTGCACAAAACATCTTAGTTAGATGTAAAATTGCGCGACTAAGATCTCGACAGCAAAAACGTCAAAAATTAATGACAGATTTCTTAAATTACTTCTGACTATTTTGAGGAAGTGGCTACGGCGTCTCAAAATGGACAAACAGTACTATTGCCGCTTTCCCTCGTAGGTATTTTAAGGGAGTACGCTAATGCACTCGTTCGGGTTATGCTTTGAACATTACATTTTTGTCATTTAGCAGATGCTCTTATCCAGAGCGACTTACAGTTAGTGAGTGCATACATTTTCATACCGGCCCCCCGTGGGAAACGAACCCACAACCCTGGCGTTGCAAGCGCCATACTCTATCAACTAAGCTACAGGGGACACACCGACTGTGTTATTGCGCGAAATAGCATGCAGCATCGTCTAGATATGTGTGCAGCAAAAGTTCAACATTCACCTTCTGCTACCATTTCTGCAACCTGTTTACGCATATGTTGGATAAATCCAATGTATGCACCACACAGAACGCACTGCAACTGCCTCTGCAACGCAATGCTGCAAGGCAAACAAAGCGTTCCATTGGAAATGAATGTACTTCTGGTGTACCAAAACGCAAGCTCAGTTGGTGTGTTCGAAGCGTTAGGCATCAGCCGAACTGAAGCATGCCAACGCCTGAGTTGATCCGAAAACACTTGAATGAGTTATACCTGCTGGAACGCATACTACGGGTGGGTGTTGTCTATGGGATAGAAATTCTGCATAAAATGTAAATGCTTTGGAATGTTATTTGTCAATTCCTGTGAGTTTTGACTAAATCTTTCGAAACGACACTGAGTGGTCTCCCCTGACCTTCTTTCTGTACGTGGTGAAACTGGAAATCCCATAAAATGAAAGCACGTTGAACATGTGCGTGCTGCTTCACTGCCATCAGGAAACCCATCTCACATTCACTGCATAGCAGCACACAGGTCTGGCCTGGGGCTTCCGCCGTGGTTTCACTTATTTACATTGGCTATAGTTGTCCCGTTGAGTCACTCCTTGGTGTAAACTGGTCTGAAATGGCAGGTGTGAAATATAGTATTTTTCGTATCATTCTTGTCTCCTCACATACTTTATTTATGTCTCTCTCTTCCTCCCTCTCTCTATTTCTTCGCTATTTTATCTCTCTCTGAGAGGAACTAGCCCTGTCCTGCTAGGCGTGAGGAGCTGAGCTAAGGTGAGTGGTGAAATGAAGGGGCGTGGAGAGGCAGAGGGAGACAGAGAGCGTTTTTTCTTTTAACATCAGCAGCTGCTGACTCAGCAGTTTCTGAACGCAAAATGTCAACCCTCCAGCCTGCCTGGCCAGCAGCCAATCCGTTTGGAGAATCGATTCCATTTTAACGGTGTGCTGTGAAGTGGCCTGATGTATGGCTGGGGTTGTTTGTGTGCACAGAGGGGGTTTGCAGGCCTTGTGGAGTGTGTGTTTATGTGGGTTTTCTGTTGTTGCCATAACAATTTTATATGTTTTTTTGTGTGAAACTGAAGTTAGAAATAATAAAAATGTGTTCATACTTTTGCCATGCCTTATTTGTCTTGAGAAATGTTGGCTTTTTGCATAAGACTTCCAGCTGCTGCGTTTGGCCAAGTGACAGTCGTTAAGTCTGAAACCTCTCATATTTCAAATGCCTAGTGGCGTACCGAATGACACTTACTTACAGAGGAGGAAAAATGGACTGTGGACCAAATTCTGGTTCATAAATTAGTCATTAGTCACTGAATCGTTTATGTGTATATGCGGTATCAATCACACAAGTTAACATGTAATTTACTGTTCAGTCTCTAGGGACCATCACTGCTGGGATTGGGTGCATGTAGGCCTATCTATCTGTAATGGAGGTTATTCAATGAGATTCATATTTCCTGCTTGTTTTTTGTCTCCAGCCATATACTTCGCTATGTACAAACATACACGCACAGAACTACCAAAACCTGCTTTAGTGTGTAAAGGTTACCAGGGCCTGAGGCATACATGGATCTAAGGTACGACACACACACGTCTCTGTCTCTCTTCTACTCCCTGTAAGTCTCACTCTTCATCTCCCTCAGTGGGAACCATTCTGTGGTTTTGTTCAGTCTGCTTGTAAAGCTGGTAGACGGCTGCTGCTGGCCCTCTTCCAATTAACTCAGTTTCACCTCTTTTTCTCTCTCTCTCTCTCTCATTCTCTCTATATCTCTATTAGAAAAGCACACATGCACGTGTGCACGCACAAACATTGAGTGTTTTTTTCTTTAAATCTGTTTTTCCATCATTAGTTGTTCTGCCAGATAATGTCCTTGCCAGCGCTTATTGAATGCTCAAAGAGAGATTGCAGGATGAAGTTTTAAGGCCAACTATTAACCCGTTATGGAAAATGTGGTATCCTAAATGAGATCCAAAACATATCCACTGTAACCCTGTCTATTCTGGTTTGAGGTAGTCACCTCATACAAGTACTTGGGAGTATGGCTAGACAGTACACTGTCCTTCTCTCAGCACATATCAAAGCTGCAGGCTAAGGTTAAATCTAGACTTGGTTTCCTCTATCGTAATCACTCCTCTTTCACTCCAGCTGCCAAACTAACCCTGATTCAGATGCCCATCCTACCCATGCTAGATTACGGAGACGTAATTTATAGATTGGCAGGTAAGGGTGCTCTCGAGCGGCTAGATGTTCTTTACAATTCGGCCATCAGATTTGCCACCAATGCTCCTTAAAGGACACATCACTGCACTCTATACTCCTCTGTAAACTTGTCATCTCTGTATACCTGTCGCAAGACCCACTGGTTGAGGCTTATTAACAAAACCCTCTTAGGACTCACTCACCCCTATGTGCCCAATAATGTTTGTACCATGTCTTGTGCTGCTACCATGTTGTGCTGCTGCCATGTTGTGTTGCTACCATGTTGTTTTCATGTTGGGTTGCTACCTTGCTGTGTTGTCGTGTGTTGCTGCCATGCTATGTTGTTGTCTTAGGTCTCTCTTTATGTAGTGTTGTGTTGTCTCACTTGTTGTGATGTGTGTTTGGTCCTATATTTATATATATATTTTTTTTAGCCCAGCCCCCGTCCCCGCAGGAGGCCTTTTGCCTTTTGGTAGGCCGTCATTGTAAATAAGAATTTGTTCTTAACTGACTTGCCTAGTTAAATGAATAAAGGTTAAATAAAAAATAAAAATAAAAATATTCCTCTACCACCAGGTGTCACTATGCTCCTCCACCTAGAGGAGATGTCAATATTACAATGCACAGCATTCTAAAGTTAGAATATCCATGATGATCATATCCATACATAATCACTTTGAGGACTAATAACAACGGGATGTTTTACAGTCAATGGAAAGGATTTTGTAATCTACCATAAAGGATTGTTTTGCAGTTTGTGTTTGTGTATCTGTGTAAACCTGTGTGAATAGTGTGTAGCACAGATTTGACTATTTAGCTTCTTTACAGTTGGAAAGGGCAGAGAAAATGATTCCCTCTGGGCAGTGACACACACACACTCTCTCTGCTAACATCTATCAGGCTCTAGACTCCCTCTGTGTAGGGAGAAGGATGCTGTGCTTAAATCTACTGCCTGCCAGGACCTAGCAAAAGATGAATCACTTTCATTTTGTCTTTCATTCACACCACCATGCATTTGACTAGAAAGTGCTCTGCTTTTAGTCAAATGAGACAAAATCCTCTGCCTATTTTGTTCACAAACAAAGTACTTATAAAATAGATGCAATTTTCCATCTGACCTGACAGAACCCTAGCTGTGTGTTGAAGGTCTGTCTGTCAGTGGCCAATATGAGTGCATAGCAGAACATAGAGGGTACAAAGGCCTACAAATCTGAGAAAAGTTTATCTCACTCTTGGCCTTGCTGCTTCCTAGAGCTGGGCTTCTCCATCTCTTCAACTTCCCATTGGTTTTCTCCACTTTATTCCCATTGAGACACATTGAAGGCAACATGTGCACATGTTGCTCTATTCTTGTGAACACCTGTTATGTGGTTCAATGTGGTTCATCAATAGGCTATGTACTGACTACATATTATGTATTGTAGTGCTATTTAGAAATAGATCACATTGCTCTAACAAAGGCTACTTCTGTTACTACTAGACTACTACTAATGGTGATTATAACAATAGCATATAACATGATAATAGGTAGGAAAATAATAATAATAAAACATTTCTCCTTCATCTATTTATTATTATTATTGTTGTTATTTGATCATCAATACAGAATTAGATAATTTGATCATTTAATTGCCTTACATTTGTTAGGTTAGGCTATAATATGCTGGTAAATTCACTTACTGAAGTAGGGCCAATATATTAACCCCCGATGTTGACATTTAAAATAGTTAAGGTAAGGGTTAAGGTTAGGGTTAGGTAAGGGTTATGGTTATGGTTAATGTTAGGGTAAGGGTAGAGGTTAAGGATATGGACGTCCCAAGGATCCCGGATAGCACTGACCGAGCTTAGAGGGGGAGAGCAAGCGAAAGACACGAGAGAGAGAGAATGAAAAAAACTGCGTAGCGAACAGTTAGAAAGAGACCGGAGAGGTTCCTATTCTGGGTCGTACGGACGTTGTTGAGCTTTCCCTTACTTTTATGCAAAAAGACAACTCAATTGATCGTCTTGTCAAGGTAGGTTTGTTAACTATGTAAGCTTCGAGAAGATTTTGGACAAGCATATTTCGTGCAGACGGTTTCTATTGCGAAATAATGTTCTGACAGTGCTTTGTAAACAAACTATGTGTGGCTCTGCGCTCTGCTGTCTTTTAGGCTGTCCAAGCGTGGTTAGAATGTCACATGTGAACCTACAAATTGAATTTTTTTCAGTTTACGATATTGATGGAGTGTATTGTTAATATAATATATACTTTGTTATTGGTGTTTGTTGGCCCTTTCTCATATATAGCCTTTCTCATATACAGCCTGTTGATTCAATATAAATATATATATATATATATATATATATATATATATATATATATATATATTATATATATTTGAATCAACAGGCTGAGTCCAACTCCCTCCTGGGAGTCAAGCGAGAACTCGACTGCACTAGATTTTCTTCAACATTGCACAATGTTTTTAACATAACATCTTAAAGGCTATATTATTAACATTATTTACATGTAGGCTATAACACATGTTATACGGATTATTCAAATAGCTTGTAGCCTAGGTCAAACGCAAATTGGAATGTGAGTTTATTCTATCAAACCGTTAGCCAGCGCCGAGGCGCATGTTATGGTGTAATGAATGTGCGTATGTAACTCCTCTCAAGAAGTTGTGTAGTAGCCTAACAGGTGAAAGTTGAACTTGAATTGCACATATGTGTTAGTTAGGTAACTTTAGAATTTAGATAAGAACTAGATAAATAAATGATCAATGCCGATGCAAAAAATATGGTGTGTCAGCCTGTCAATGTAGAAATAAGCAGTTGTATTATTATTTATCCTGGACAAACAGTTTTATTAGTATTTTATTTTAATTATTTTAGACAAATACGCTATATATTATTGGAATGACTTTCAGTGCAACAAAGAAACTATGAGTAATTATCCACTCTAAAGTGTTTGTGGAGATGGCAGATGATGGCTCAGAATATTTTTCTGAGATGTTTTTTATTTTATCCAAGTTTGCTGGTGAAAATGGGCTCATACTGTTTTTAAATTAACGGAATCAGTTGACAAAATGTTAACAATCATGTGATAATACACAACTGTGCATAATGACACATAAGTGCTACTGTAGGCTATATTGGCTGCAGACTTTCTATTTGGTGTTTATATGCTGGTAAAGTAGTCCAATGTGTATCTTATTGCACCTGGAGAGCAATGCAGCCTGGCTAATGGCCAGGTGATGCAGTCAAGGTGTGACATTCTCTCTGCTCCTGTTTATTTGAGTGCTTTATGCCAGTTGTTCTCCAAGCCTCCTTACCACAACTGAGTAAACATGGGTGTTTGGAACACAAACAATGGATTTAATTTAAGAGGCTTTATGTCAATGATTCAACATTTAATCTGGAATAAACAAGCCACTTCATTTAGTTGGCCTAATAGTCTCTCAATCCCTCATTGACATGTGTCAGTTAGTGTTTTAGTTGTTTTATAACAAAATGGCCACACAGGATGCTGTGTCAAATGTGGTCAGTCGTCATAACAATGAAAACAAATAACAAACGTGTACTGTATGAGTAATCGCTCTGAGCTGGTGAATCTAATCACATTCCACTTGTTATTTTATTAGAATTGTTGGCCCTTTAGTACCAAAACTGACATTGTGTTTGCTGTCTTATTCCTCTCCTGTGAGAAATGAGCTCAACATATTTTGTACGCAATGGGCTTCAACTAACCTGAGATTAATTTATTCACACTGTGTTATAAAGGGAGCTCATTCACTTGTTTTCATCACATTTGGTGGTATTGGGGTTAGGAGAAGCACCATCACAGAATCGATGACGTGGACGTCGATTAAGGCAGCCCCCCTCACCTCTCTGATTCAGAGGGGTTGGGTTCAATGCGGAAGGCACATTACGTTGGAATGCATTCAGTTGTACAACTGACGAGGTATCCCCTTTCCCTTTCCCTAATTAATGTCACAGAAGCCACTGATGTGTTTGCATTAAAATTCCACTGAAGGCAGTGCTGTATGGTTTTGGTTGTTGTCACTTAAGACATGGACATGTCCCATAATAGTACACTGTGTGACTCACATGTCAAGGAATGCAATTGTAACCACATACATTGATGTTAAAGTGTATGACTAAACTGTCATATGGCTCTACCTTACAAGCACAGACAGGTCTCTGTATAAAGGAAATACCCCTAAATTGTTGATGTGTTGATGACTAAAATGTCAATGTCACTGCAAGCTTTGATTGCTGATAAGATTTGTGTGTGTGTGTGTGTGTGCGCGTGCGTGCGTGTGTGTGTTACAAACGCACAGAGTAAGGACATTGATGTTTGTATAAAGAAACTCAGATAAAGAAAGTCATTACTTCCTGCGATGCAGTGTGATTGCACCCCACCTTGTCCCTGTGTAGCCTGCCTCTTTCATGTTATGATGACATTATACACACACCAACTGACAGCAGCACAGGTCAGGATGCTTTGATGAGTGTTTTGCTAATCAGGGGTAACAGTCAGGTGCACTACCTGACTTCCTTGACCCCACCCACCACCCCTTGAAAATTAATAGATTTGGTAGATGTTTTCATTATTTTGACCTCCTGCAGTTATAGTTTTGCCTGACGACTCATTCTGAATTTAACTCTGCTGCTCTATGGATCGCTCCATACATTCATTGTGGAGAAGAAATGGTAGTAGGTGTGGTGTTTGGCCGAAGTGATGTGGATGGGTAGTCAGGCTAGATATAATTGGAAGAGAAAATGTAAACTCTACTATAGCCTATTAGCTAGAAAGGTATCTCCAAACACATTTTTGCTAGTAGAAGCTGTTTAGCTGGTTAAACAAAGGTTAGCCATGTGTTGGCAAAAACTAATGTCCAAGTCAAGGAAGCTTACCAGCAGCCTTACCTGCTTTTTCAAGTCTATGTCAGATACTCCAGTGAGTGTAATTAGCTCCAATTACTGTAATTTGCTCAATATTAGGAGTTCAGAAATCAAGTTGGCATAGTTGGAAAGAAGATATTGGCCTCTTTCCCACTGTATGTATGCAATTTAAAATGTGTTTATTCTGTTGTTGCTAGTGATATTCATAAAAACAATCCACTTTTTTTCGTAAAAAAAGGATCCCCGGTTGAATACCCCTGATCTAGCTGATCCCATATCTCCTCTGCAGCATAATACCTACCCTGACAATCCACCACCCACAACCCCTCCTTATTCCTCCAACACCCTTCCACCCATTTTAGTCATTTAGCAGACGCTCTTATCCAGAGCGACTTACTGTTAGTGAATACATCTTTTTTTATACTGCCCCCCCGTGGGAATCGAACCCACAACCCTGGCGTTGCAAACGCCATGCTCTATCAACTGAGCTACATCCCTGCCGGCCATTCCCTCCCCTACCCTGGACCAATTGTGCACCGCCCATGAGTCTCCCGGTCGGCTGCGTCAGAGCCTGGATTCGAACCAGGATCTCTAGTGGCACAGTTAGCACTGCGATGCAGTGCCTTAGACCACTGCGCCACTCAGGAGTTTGACTAGTTGGGTACCCAACATCAGGTAATCTTGCCTGTTTGGATTGATTTCTTTCCTCTCATTAGAAGTAAAGATTGAAAGAGGGATGCTTGCAGTAAGGATGTTCCTGACCCGAGTGCTCCTGTCATACAATGTTCACTACTATCTACTGCTTCTCTCTGGGCCTGCATGCTCTTTAGTAGATGAGGACTTCTGAATATACTGTCGACTTTGGCTCTGTTTTATTACTTCGATTATATTTTTGAACGGTTTCTGTCTCTGTTCCCTTTGCTATTTGGCTGCTTATAAGCTCTGCTGTATTACTGTATTGGGCTTTCTGTCCTGATGCCTGCAAAATATTTGTTGTACTAGATCCTGTTGATTATTTTCTTAATGGATAGTTTGCCCAGCTTCATCTGCACAATTTGGGTGTTTTCACTCTATAAAATAAATAAGCACTAGGTCAGACATCAATGAAAACCGTTATGATAAACCATAAAGGATTGTTTGCACCACTTAACCCTGACCCACTTGGCATTATGTGAAGCGCTGCCTGGGGAGCCCACACAGTTAATTCAACTGGACTATGTAACTGGCCATTTCCACAGCCAAGGCAAAGTTTCAGAGGTCGGTTTGGGTCTGGCAGGCGTGGACAGTTGGCATGCCGGGCACGCATGAGCACAGCCTATCCTAGGCAGGGAGGGAGCAGAAACAGACACAGAGACACAGCCCCAGAAACAGCAGGGGAACAGGGGAAACCCTATGCTTAAGGATCCAGTCTCTCAACAGGCAGGGCAGGCCATGTGGTCACAGCATGCCCGTGTGCTTAGACAGGGTTCCCCCACTTTATCTCTTTCCCTGCTACCAGGCAAGCCATGGCAGGGATACTGACCTGATGGGTCTTTACTGGAAGTGGTGGAGGAAAGAGGAATATGAGAGGTTTTGGTGCATGGATGGGGTGCTCTGATGCTGGTTAAGAGGGATGGGTAGTTGAAGTATTCCATGCATGCCTGTGATTAATTCCTGGACATTTTCATTCTGTGGTTTCCATGGCGCCGTGAGGTCGCCTAGCAAAAGAGCTCTCTACATATTTTAGGGCTGACCCCATTTAGTCGACTGGTGGATTGTTTGGTCGATAGGCTGTTGGTCGAGCGAGATTTCTTTAGTCGAGCACTTTTTTTTATTTTTATGGTGCACAGGACACCTGTCTGATTCGCGCCTGTCTCAGTGGACTAATCCAATGCGGAAGCTACGGGGATGGCACAGTCCATCACTCTAAGACATGTGATGCTGAAATTGTATATGGTTATACTATGTTAAAAATAATGGTGCAACACTAATAAATCTAATATTATTTTATAACAAATGCTCTTTCTCCCGCGTTGGGTACGGTCGCTGTCTGCGGTTCTGAAAGATAATCTTCAGTGCGCCGTAGAATTGGTTCCTTTCCCTATGTTGCTATGTGCATAATAGCAAAGTTAACCAGCATATTGGGATTGAGAACAATGTGGCAGAGGCAGCAGCAGCAGAGACAAGAAAACAGCCCTTGCCTTAGCCTAATTGTCTAAGAAAATTGAGGAGAGAGGAAATCCCAACTTAATTAGGTCTATAATCAATAGCCTAACTGTTAAATCTGCCTGGCTTTGTCACGGTTTCGGCCGAGGCTGCCTCTCTCCCTTGTTCGGGCAGGTTTCGGCGTTCGTCGTCTCCGGAATTCTAGCTGCCACCGATGTATGTTTCATGTTCGTTTGCTTTTGTCTGTTTGTTTCCACACCTGTTTCTGTTTTGGTGTGATTAGTGTCCTATAAGTTTCTCGTTGTGTTTGTCTAGTGTTGTGTGTAATTATTTTCAGTCAGTTGTGTGTATTGCTCGGTTGAGCTTCTCTCCACTGCGCTGGAGTATTATCGCACCTGTTTGTGCGCGGTTACATTTTGTCGCACCTGTTTGTGCGCGGTTACATTTTGTCGCACCTGTTTGTGCGCTGTTTCTTTTCGCCGTTGTGCGTAATTTTCGCCTTCGGGCCAAGTTGTCCTTTTTGCCTATGTATGGGCAGTAATACAAGTAATTGGAATATCGTTCTGAGTCCTGCGTTTGATTCCACCATTGCACCTACAGCACGCCCTGACAGAATTACACACCATCTATGGAATCAGCAGGAGCCGAAGCAGCCCAGACGAGACTGGAGGCCCAGGTTCGGGACCAACAAGATCAGATCCTGCAGATGGGGACCGCCCTGCAGGAGGTGATTTCCACCCTCCGAGGCTGGGGTACGCCTCCACCGCCTCCCGCCCTGCCAGCACCATCGGCCAGCCCGCCCATTCCAGCGCCGGAACCTCGAGGAGTCCGACTATCTCTCCCGAGGGCCTACGACGGAACCGCGGCTGGGTGTCAGGGATTCCTACTCCAGGTGGAGCTATACCTGGCCACAGTGCACCCGGCACCTTCAGGGCATGAGAGCGTGTCCGCCCTGATCTCCTGCCTGGCCGGAAAAGCGTTGGAGTGGGCCAACGCGGAGTGGAGGAAGATCGACGCCACGACGATTACTTACAACGAGTTCTCCCGCCGCTTCAGGGCGGTGTTTGACCATCCCCCGGAGGGGAAAGCGGCGGGGGAGCGTCTGGTCTTCCTCCGGCAGGGGAGGAGAAGTGCCCAGGAATTCGCGCTCGAATTCCGTACTCTAGCGGCAGATGCAGGGTGGAATGATCGGGCCCTCATCGATCTATACAGATGTAGCCTACGAGAGGACGTCCGTCGGGAGCTGGCTTGTAGGGACACCAGCCTCTCTTTCGACCAGCTGGTCGACATGTCCATCAGGCTGGATAACCTACTGGCTACCCGCGGACGTCCTGCGGAGGGTCCGTCCATTTCACCCTCCAGCGCCTCCGAGCCGTGTCCTATGGAGCTCGGGGGCGCTGGCGCTAGAGAGAGGAGGAGTCGGCAGGCTAGGGGGTCCATCCACTGCACCAACTGTGGTCGGGGAGGACACACCGCGGCTAGGTGCTGGGGATGGCCTCCTAGGGGAGATGACGACAGGTCCCGCACTGGGGATTCCCTCCAGGTGAGTAGGCGCCCCACTCACCCAGAGCTCACT
Source organism: Coregonus lavaretus (assembly GCF_964263955.1). Taxonomy (NCBI): domain Eukaryota; kingdom Metazoa; phylum Chordata; class Actinopteri; order Salmoniformes; family Salmonidae; genus Coregonus; species Coregonus lavaretus. The sequence goes on along the minus strand of NC_139989.1, from coordinate 39,720,887 downwards.
GTTGCCCATTTTTGTATGCCTGTAAGTTTTCCACAGGTAGCACCTCATTCCCAGCATAAGGCGCTGGTAGATTCAGGCGCGGCTGGGAATTTTATTGATAAAAAGTTTTGTTTAGCGTTAGGGATTCCCCTCATTCCTGTTGATGTTCCTTTTCCCGTTCACGCCCTAGATAGTCGTCCGTTGGGTACGGGCTTAATCAGGGAGGTCACGGCGCCACTTAGGATGTGTGCGCAGGGGGATCATCAGGAGATGATTCAGCTGTTCCTGATTGACTCTCCTGCGTATCCGGTGGTGCTGGGCATGCCCTGGTTGAGTACCCATAACCCAGCTATTTCGTGGCAGGAGAGGGCTCTGATGGAGTGGTCTGCTCAGTGTGTGGGTAGATGTTTGGGCGTTTCCGTAGGGGCTACCTCGGTGGAGAGTCCAAACCAGGTGCCCGCATTGCACGTTCCACCTGAGTATGGGGATTTGGCTATTGCGTTTAGTAAGGCGAGGGCGACGCGGTTGCCACCCCATAGGCAGGGAGATTGTGCGATAGACCTCCAGGCAGGAGCTGCGCTCCCACGGAGCCATGTGTATCCTCTGTCTCAGGAGGAGAAGAAAGCTATGGAGATTTACATAGACGAATCTCTGAGACAAGGATACATACGGCCTTCCACTTCCCCTGCGTCCTCGAGTTTCTTTTTTGTGAAGAAAAAGGATGGTGGTTTGCGCCCGTGCATCGATTACCGTGGTCTCAATCAGATTACGGTGAAGTATAGTTATCCACTCCCGCTGATTGCGACCATGACTGAGTCGTTGCATGGGGCGCGTTTCTTCACGAAATTAGATCTCAGGAGCGCGTACAACTTGGTGCGCATCAGGGAGGGTGATGAATGGAAAACAGCCTTTAGTACCACCTCGGGCCATTACGAGTATCTGGTCATGCCATACGGGTTGATGAACGCTCCGTCAGTTTTCCAATCATTCGTGGATGAGATCTTCAGGGACATGCAGGGGCAGGGGGTGGTGGTGTACATTGATGACATTCTCGTGTACTCACCTACCCGTGTCGAGCATGTGGCCCTGGTGCGTAGAGTGTTGCGGAGGCTGGTGGAGCACGACCTGTATGTGAAGGCAGAGAAGTGTCTGTTTTTCCAGGAGTCGGTCTCCTTTTTGGGTTATCAGTTGTCTGCGTCAGGGGTGAAGATGGAGGTAGACCGGGTGTCGGCCGTGCGTAATTGGCAAACACCAACCACTGTGAAGGAGGTGCAGCAGTTTTTGGGGTTTGCAAATTACTACAGGAGGTTTATCCGGGGTTTTGGACAGGTGGCAGCTCCCATCACGTCTCTGTTGAAGGGGGGTCCGGTGCGTCTGCAGTGGTCGGCCGAGGCGGACAGGGCGTTTGGGAGGCTGAAGGACCTGTTTACCTCGGCTCCGGTGCTGGCGCATCCGGATCCCTCTTTGCCGTTCCAGGTAGAGGTGGACGCGTCGGAGGCCGGTTTAGGAGCCGTGCTTTCACAACGGTCTGGCGCGCCACCTAAACTCCGCCCCTGTGCTTTTTATTCTAAGAAGCTCAGTCCGGCGGAGCGGAACTATGACGTAGGGGACAGGGAGCTGTTAGCCGTGGTACAGGCTCTAAAGGTGTGGAGGCACTGGCTTGAGGGGGCTCAACACCCTTTCCTCATTTTGACGGACCACCGTAACCTGGAGTACATCCGGGCGGCGAGGAGGCTGAACCCTCGCCAGGCAAGATGGAGTATGTTCTTGACCAGGTTTACTTTTAAGATCACGTACATCCCTGGGTCACAGAATGGCAAGGCAGATGCGCTGTCTCGGCGGTATGACACGGAGGAGAGGTCCGTGGAGCCCACTCCCATACTGCCTGAGTCGTGTCTGGTGGCACCGGTAGTGTGGGAGGTCGATGCTGAACTCGAGCGGGCGTTACGCACCGACCCTAGTCCACCACAGTGCCCGGAGGGTCGGAAGTACGTTCCGCTCGAGGTTCGGGATCGATTGATCTATTGGGCTCACACGTCACCCTCCTCTGGACATCCGGGTATCGGCTGGACAGTGCACTGTCTTAGTGCCAAGTACTGGTGGCCCACGTTGGCAAGGGATGTGAGGGTTTATGTTTCCTCCTGCTCGGTGTGCGCCCAGTGTAAGGCGCCTAGACATCTACCTAGGGGTAAGTTGCTACCCCTGCCCGTTCCACAACGACCATGGTCCCACCTCTCTGTGGACTTTATAACAGACCTTCCCCTCTCCCAAGGGAATACTACCATCCTGGTCGTTGTGGACCGGTTCTCTAAGGCCTGTCGTTTGCTCCCCATGCCGGGTCTTCCTACTGCCCTACAAACTGCCGAGGCACTGTTTACCCATGTGTTCCGGCACTACGGGGTACCCGAGGACATTGTGGCTGATCGGGGTCCCCAATTCACCTCCAGAGTCTGGAGAGCGTTTATGGAGTGGTTGGGGGTCTCGGTGAGTCTCACCTCGGGTTACCACCCGGAGAGTAATGGGCAGGTGGAACGCGTAAACCAGGATGTGGGTAGGTTTCTCAGAACATACTGCCAGGACCGGCCGGAGGAGTGGTCAAGGTACGTACCCTGGGCCGAGATGGCCCAGAATTCCCTACGCCATTCCTCCACTAACCTAACTCCATTTCAGTGTGTGTTGGGTTACCAGCCGGTTCTGGCACCCTGGCAGCAGAGCCAGATCGAGGCTCCTGCGGTGGATGAGTGGGCGCGGCGCTCGGAGGAGACGTGGAACGCTGCACACGTCCACCTGCAGCGGGCCCTCCGACGTCAGAAGGCGAGCGCTGATCTCCACCGCAGTGAGGGACCGGTGTACGCACCTGGTGATCGAGTCTGGCTCTCTACCAGAAACCTGCCCCTCCGCCTGCCCTGTCGGAAACTGGGTCGGCGGTTTGTGGGGCCGTTTAAAGTCCTGAGAAGGTTGAACGAGGTATGTTATAGATTACAGCTACCTGTGGAGTATAAGTGTATTAACCCCTCGTTCCATGTGTCCCTTCTCAGGCCGGTGGTAGCGGGCCCACTCCAAGAAAATGAGATCTTGGAGACTCCTCCGCCCCCATTGGACATCGAGGGGGTACCGGCGTACTCCGTGAGGTCCATTTTGGATTCGAGACGTCGGATGGGGGGTCTCCAGTATCTAGTGGAGTGGGAGGGGTACGGTCCGGAGGAGCAGTGCTGGGTGCCGAGGAGAAACATTTTGGACCCGTCGCTCCTGACGGAATTCCATCGGGGGCATCCGACGCGCCCTGCTCCGCGTCCTCCTGGTCGTCCCCGAGGCCGGAGTCGGCGCACGTCTGGAGCCGCGCGTCAAGGGGGGGGTACTGTCACGGTTTCGGCCGAGGCTGCCTCTCTCCCTTGTTCGGGCAGGTTTCGGCGTTCGTCGTCTCCGGAATTCTAGCTGCCACCGATGTATGTTTCATGTTCGTTTGCTTTTGTCTGTTTGTTTCCACACCTGTTTCTGTTTTGGTGTGATTAGTGTCCTATAAGTTTCTCGTTGTGTTTGTCTAGTGTTGTGTGTAATTATTTTCCGTCAGTTGTGTGTATTGCTCGGTTGAGCTTCTCTCCACTGCGCTGGAGTATTATCGCACCTGTTTGTGCGCGGTTACATTTTGTCGCACCTGTTTGTGCGCTGTTTCTTTTCGCCGTTGTGCGTAATTTTCGCCTTCGGGCCAAGTTGTCCTTTTTGCCTATGTATGGGCAGTAATACAAGTAATTGGAATATCGTTCTGAGTCCTGCGTTTGATTCCACCATTGCACCTACAGCACGCCCTGACAGGCTTTATAAATCATCCATATATATCTACAGAAATAAGACAGATTTAGCTTCTGTTGCCTGTTTGAGTGTTTGTTTAATAGCCTACTGATTCATTGAGCACCAAGCCTCATGCAACGGCAAAATGTCAGATAAAGCAATTTCACAGATTCGGCAGTTTTTCATCTTTGCTATGCTGTAATAAAGGCTTTACACATTTCTTTTTCGTTAGAACAGACTGTTATTACTTCACATTTATTTAGTGCTGTTTACACTGTTCCAAATAGGCAGAACAATTATATTGTAATCTAACAGCACCTGTTTGTTACACATAATATGCACGCAGCTCTTGCTCCTATACCCTCCTTTTTCTTGATATCCTTCTTATTGTTATTATTACAATCATTATTATGATCATCATTATAATAAGTAATGTCGTTATCATTAGTAGGCTTTGTATAGTAGCCTTGTATAACCACCATTGAGCTGTAGGCCTAAGAGCGCATCCTGTTTAGTCTTAATACCGTAACTTACTTAGGCCTATATTTCAATATATAGGCTACTGTATCGATCAATCAATCATTCATACGTTCATGCCATCACACAGCATACGAGACATTCATGCTTTGAAATGCAATCAAGCATTTTAGTTTTAAAATTAAATAATAAAGGGAGCTTTGAATAATTTGCCTAAACAAGAAATAAAGCGCAATTCACGAATGCATGCAACTGTTTTTAGTCTGCTGTAATAAAGGCTGTATATATATTTTTTCCCCATTAGAACAGACTCTCTGGTACACTTATTTATTTAGTGTTATTTACACTGTTCCAAATTTTAAAAAATAATTATAAAATTGTAATCTAACAGCAACTGTTTGGCACACATAATACTCACACAATGCTTGCTCCTATACCCTCCTTTTTCTTGATCTCTTTTTTGACTTCCCCTACCCTCCTGAGCAACCAGTAAACATTCAACCGTTTCGAGTTTTTTTTTCATTTCCTCCGCATCCATTTTGCTGTCGACATTACTGTGTTCGGAGTTTATTATAACCAATTAATTTATGTGATTATGATAGGCCCTATTGGGCACATGCATGCGATGCTTACATGTTTCACATGAAGTGAGCATTTCGGTAACAGAACATTTCAGTCAGAAACAAGTAGGAAACTAAATGGCTGAAATGATGTTGCAGCTTCAGCACGGACAGCGCAATAAAGACTTACAATTGGTCGAAAGAGCAGGACGAATCTCGGTCAACCAATATTTTTTTTTAGTCGGGGACAGCCCTAACCAATTTTAATAGTTGTAGGTGTTTTTTGACGATCGTTTTAAATCCACTTTTAATTTTGTTATCAAATCAAAGTTTATTTGTCGTGTTACTCGTGTACACAGTTCAGCAGATGTTATAGTGGGTGCAGCAAAAATGCTTATGTTTCTAGCTCTTAACAATGCAGTAAAATGTCAAACAAGTACACAAATAATCAACATTAAAAAAAACGAAAAAATGGCGGAACAAATCCAATTAACAACCCAAATAGCACTCTAACAGTAATACAATCTATATGTATCTACACCGGATGAATTTACACAATATATACTAAGAATGATATGTACAGTCGTGGTCAAAAGTTTTGAGAATGACACAAGTATTGGTCTTCACAAAGTTCGCTGCTTCAGTGTTATGAGATATTTTTGTCAGATGTTACTATGGTATACTGAAGTATAATTACAAGCATTCCATAAGTGTCAAAGTATTTTATTGACAATTATATTATGTTTATACAGAGAGTCAATATTTGCAGTGTTGACCCTTCTTTTTCAAGACCTCTGCAATCCGCCCTGACATGCTGTCAATTAACTTCTGGGCAACATCCTGACTGATGGCAGCCCATTCTTGCATAATCAATGCTTGGAGTTTGTCAGAATTTGTGGGTGTTTGTTTGTCCACCCGCCTCTTGAGGATCGACCACAAGTTCTCAATGGGATTAAGGTCTGGGTAGTTTCCTGGCCATGGACCCAACATGTCGATGTTTTGTTCCCTGAGCCACTTAGTTATCACTTTTGCCTTATGGCAAGGTGCTCCATCATGCTGGAAAAGGCATTGGTCGTCACCAAACTGTTCTTGGATGGATGGGAGAAGTTGCTCTCTGAGGATGTGTTGGTACCATTCTTTATTCATGGCTGAAGCCCACTCCCTTGGCTGAGAAGCAACCCCACACATGAATGGTCTCAGGATGCTTTACTGTTGGCATGACACAGGATTGATGGTAGCGCTCACCTTGTCTTCTCCGGACAAGATGTTTTCCGGATGCCCCAAACAATCGGAAAGGGGATTCATCAGAGAAAATGACTACCCCAGTCCTCAGCAGTCCAATCCCTGTACCTTTTGCAGAATATCAGTCTGTCCCTGATGTTTTTCCTGGAGAGAAGTGTCTTCTTTGCTGCCCTTCTTGACACCAGGCCATCCTCCAAAAGTCTTCGCCTCACTGTGCGTGCAGATGCACTCACACCTGCCTGCTGCCATTCCTGAGCAAGCTCTGCACTGGTGGTGCCCCGATGGTGCCCCGGTGCCCAGCTGAATCAACTTTAGGAGACGGTCCTGGCATTTGCTGGACTTTCTTGGGCGCCCTGAAGCCTTCTTCACAACAATTGAACCTCTCTCCTTGAAATTCTTGATGATCCGATAAATGGTTGCTTTAGGTGCAATCTTACTAGCAGCAATATCCTTGCCTGTGAAGCCCTTTTTGTGCAAAGCAATGATGGCACGTGTTTTCTTGCAGGTAACCATGGTTAACAGAGGAAGAACAATGATTTCAAGCACCACCCTCCTTTTAAAGCTTCCAGTCTGTTATCCTAAATCAATCAGCATGACAGAGTGATCTCCAGCCTTTTCCTCATCAACACTCTCACCTGTGTTAATGAGAGAATCACTGACATGATGGCAGCTGGTCCTTTTGTGGCAGGGCTGAAATGCAGTGGAAATGTTTTTTGGGGATTAAGTTCATTTTCATGGCAAAGAGGGACTTTGCAATTAATTGCAATTCATCTGATCACTCTTCATGACATTCTGGAGTATATGCAAATTGCCATCATCAAAACTGAGGCAGCAGACTTTGTGAAAATTAGTATTTGTGTCATTCTCAAAACTTTTAACCACGACTGTACATCAGTAGATAGGCCTATATTAGGGTTAGCTATGTCAAGAATCCAGAATATAAATAAATATGCGGTGTGTACAGTGGTGTAGTGGAGGGTATACGCAGGTATACTCTGTATACCCACTTATTTTTCAGTGGGCATTGCGTATACTCACTTCTTAATCCCCACTGTACGTATAAAAGTAGTGTAGTGGAGGTATACACCGTATCAATGAATACGGCTGATGGAACAGATCAGAATGTTTAGCTTAAAATGTTGATGAACTATTATTTGTTCAAATTTTTGCAGCAGAAATGTACACACGGCAGTAGGCCTACGTGTGAATGTTCCAAAATGCAATTTGCGGGAAAACACCTTTCTAAAATGCACACCGCACATGGGCAGAGAAATAAATATCAGTTAGGGGGGATTTAATGATGCAACAACTATCATGGGTTGCTAATATGATTAGGATAATGCCTTTGGCTGCTAGACAATGAAAGAAAGTTGAAAGAAAATAGTCTTTATAAAAAATTATTGCCTCCACATTTCTATGGTGGGATTTTGTCTATAGGCTACTTTGATGCAAGGTAAGACATGCTTCATAATATGAAGTAAAATGACCAGGTTTCAAACAAGTAAGGAACAGGAAAAATATAGCGACGCTAATGAAAGGCCTAACCGTCTTTTGGTAAATGGAAAGGCTTTCCCAAAAACCTTCTCTATTAAATGTTAACTAGCTACAAAGTAGCCTATGCCTACCTGTCAGAATGATATTATGATTATTTGAGTCAATCCAGTGGCCAACTCCATCTCATGTGCTACAGAAACACCACTAACCAAACAGCAGTGCTAGGTGCCTGCACACTTGAAATAAAGGGTAACTACTCTCAAAATTCTAAATTTCTTAGATTTTTCCCAGACCTCAAAAGTGGTCTCCTGATGTGGTTTAATTATTGTTATGGACTTAGAACATAGATTTTTTTTTTGGTCTGTTTGGAAAATGTTTTGGCAAAATTTGAGTACACCCACTTCTCCAGGCACCACTACACCACTGGGTGTGTATAAACATTGTAACTAAAATGCAATGGACAGTGCATTCGGAAAGTATTCAGACCCCTTGACTTTTTCCACATTTTGTTACATTACAGCCTTATTCTAAAATTGATTACATGTTTTGTTTTCCTCATCAAGCTACACACAATTCCCATAATGACAAAGCTAAAACAGTTTTTTAGTAATCTTTGCAAAGGTAAAATAAATAAATACATGAAATATTACATATACATAAGTATTCAGACCTTTTACTCAGTACTTTGTTGTAGCACCTTTGGCAGCGATAACAGCCTCAAGTCTTCTTGGGTATGAATCTACAAGCTTGGCACACCTGTATTTGGGGAGTTTCTTCCATTCTTCTCTGCAGATCCTCTCAAGCTCTGTCAGGCTGGATGGGGAGCGTCGCTGCACAGCTATTTCCAGGTCTCTCCAGAGATGTTCGATCGGGTTCAAGTCCGGGCTCTGGCTGGGCCACTCAAGGACATTCAGAGACTTGTCCCAAAGCCACTCCTGTGTTGTCTTTGCTGTGTGCTTAGGGTCGTTGTCCAGTTGGAAGGTGAACCTTCGCCCCAGTCTGAGGTCCTGAGTGCTCTGGAGCAGGTTTTCATCAGGGATCTCTCTGTACATTGCTACGTTAATCTTTACCTCGATCCTGACTAGTCTCCCAGTCCCTGCCGCTGAAAAACATCCCCACAGCATGATGCTGCCACCACCATGCTTCACTATAGGGATGGTGTCAGGTTTCCTCCAGACGTGACGCTTGGCATTCAGGCCAAAGTGTTCAATCTTGGTTTCATCAGACCAGATCATCTTTTTTCTCATGGTCTGAGAGTCCTTTAGGTGCCTTTTGACAAACTCCAAGCGGGCTGTCATGTGCCTTTTACTGAGGAGTGGCTTCCGTCTGGCCACTCTACCATAAAGGCCTGATTGGTGGAGTGCTGCAGAGATGGTTGTCCTTCTGGAAGGTTCTCCCATCTCCACAGAGGAACTCTGGAGCTCTGTCAGCGTGACCATCGGGTTCTTGGTCACCTCCCTGACCAAGGCCCTTGTCCCCCGATTGCTCAGTTTGGCCGGGCGGCCAGCTCTAGAAAGAGTCTTGGTGGTTACAAACTTCTTCCATTTAAGAATGATGGAGGCCACTGTGTTCTTGGGGACCTTCAATGCTGCAGACATTTTTTGGTACCCTTCCCCAGATATGTGCCTCGACACAATCCTTCGACCTCATGGCTTTGTTTTTGCTCTGACATGCACTGTCAACTGTGGGACCTGATATAGACAGGTGTGTGCCTTTCCAAATCATGTCCAATCAATTGAATTTACCACAGGTGGAATCCAATCAAGTTGTAGAAACATCTCAAGGATGATCAATGGAAACAGATTGCACCTGAGCTCAATTTCGAGTCTCATAGGAAAGGGTCTGAATACTTATGTAAATAAGGTATTTCTGTTTTTTATTTTAATAAATTTGCTAACATTTCTAAAAACCTGTTTTCACTTTGTCATTATGGGGTATTGTGTGTAGATTGATGATGGGAAAAAAGTATTTAATCAATTTTAGAATAAGGCTGTAACTTAACAAAATGTGGAAAAAGGAAGGGGTCTGAATACTTTACGAATGCACTGTATATTGATCCACGGCAGTGCAAGACTGTTAAGTCAGTTATTTTACTAACTGAACTGAGAAGCTATTTAGCTAGATAGCTGACAGTTTTTATTTGAAACAACAAGAGATGGCAGAGGATCACAAAAGTTATTCCAAAGTGGACTTTCCCTTTTGACTGTAGTGAGCTTCAAGCTTAGTGGTTGCTTGGATTCACCCAGGTGGGTGTTACATGTTTTTCGGAGGAGTTTATCAAGGAGTCTACGACTGGGGATGGCAAGAGGTGACCTGACTTCTGACTTGTTAACCCCATGGATCTGATCATCGTTTCCCCCCTGCTCAACCCTTAATCTGGGCCTTTTGGTTTTTGGGTGAAGTCTGGCTTCTCTTGGCGTCCATGAATACACGCCACTGGAGGAGGGAGGGAAGGAGGAAGAAAAGGGAAAAGGGGAGGAGGTGTTGCTGATAGGAGGTTGAAATTGTCCATGTTTGACCACTGAAAATCATAAAGGCTGTTATTGGGGTAGGATAATCAAATCTTAGATTAGGACTAAGCGGGGGTTCCAATTTGAGCATGAGGAAGTGACTAGCCAGTGTTGCCCAATCAGAGTGCGGTGTCATGTAGGCTACAAGGCTGTGGGCGCGTTCGACATTGCAGCCGACTTTAAAGGTGAGTCGAGACTGACTGATCTACAAATCACCTTGCATCTAAAAAATGACTCAATCTTATTTTTAGATCAGTCATTCATGATTTACCCATGATACAGTGTTAATGATCTCCAACACAGCCAATGAGTCCATCAGTGTGTGGCGTGGCCATTTTCATATGGCCATGGTGTTGGTTGGTTTCTTTTGAAATTCTGTCTCTCGTCTCTCTCTCTGCCTTTAGCTGAGTAACAGTGGGTTGCCCAGTCCAAGCAGAGATTAAACCTCACTAGGGTGAGCGTGAAACAGGTTTAAAATGTTTTCAAGCAGCGAGAGGAGGAAGGGAGAAAGACAGTTAAAGGGAAATATATACTGTAGTAGGGGAGGAGTCCCTGGGTGAATGAGAAAGCATGTGGTGGTGAAAGCAAGGCTCACACTAACCCCTACCTCCCCTAACCCCACTAACCCCACCCCTTTCAGTTGGGCTCAAACTAATCTGATAGTCACATGACCTCCAGAGCTCTCAGCCTTGCCTAGGCAAGACTGATCTGTCTGTCAAATACATAATGAAGCTTGGGTGACTGTTGACAGCTACATTACATTACTCTGAAGTTTGTATCTATTAACACTAAATGGGCTACATTGTTAACAAGAAGTTTATCATCCAACCAAAATCCTTCCTTTTAAAATGGTTGGATGGTCAGTATAGTCATCAACACCCATAGAGTTGAATCCCTCCTGCTGGTCTTCATGTGCCAGTGCAATGCATCAGTCTCTCTCTCTCTCTTCCTCTTTCACTTTTGCTCTCTCTCTTTCACTATATTTCTCTGATAGAATGTAAAAATATATATATTTTAAAGATTTCTCTCTTCCTCTGTGTTGTGCACCAGACACTGAGACGCGTGATAAGGCCTCCGGATATTATCTTTGTGACACACCAGAAATAGCCAGCGCTCTCGAAGAAGAGCGCGCTCTCAGCCAGCCATGGGAAGGTAGCATGCAAATTAGGGAGGGGCATGTGGCTGTGAGCATCACGTTTTTCCTCAAACGTCGCCTGTGGCTGTTTTTGTTTTTGCTGTGATTCTGAGTTTCTGAAATGTGTGAGTTAAGCTGACTGAGTTAAGCTGACTGGGTTAAATGTGATATATTTGTTAAATGTGATGGTCTTTGGATGTACCTTACTTAACTTTTATTTCTGGTTAATACCTTCTTAAATGTCCATTTGCATTGTTTTGTGGTAAGGCTGGGGGATAACTGGTGTTATTTATCCTTGTTGCAATGTGAAAATTGTATGCAAATAGTTTTCACCATATTCTCAGTTATTTTCTGTAAAGTAAACAACACACATGAGCAAAATGCTGTTCTATGCTACAACCACTTCACCAGAGTTACATTCAATAGGCTCTAAACAGGAGCAGGCATGTTCACATTGAAGCTGAACCAACAGGGATGCTCATTTGCATTCTCATAGAATTTACAATATATTCTAATAATTTACATTATTGTGCTATCATATGACTGATGTGCATTTCGTCCAGCCGAACATATTATTTTAAAAGTAATTAATTAAAAGCTATCAAAGCTTCGTAAGGCATGCTCACCTCATGCTGGGTTGGCACCGGTGGACATGTAAGAAGACGTTTGAACTTTAATGTTTGATCAACTCTACAGGAGGTCCAATTTGCAGAATTCGTTCATATGTTAGCAAATATCAATATCACTCACATGCAGCTCAGAGCAAGCCTTAGCTACCATGCTAACCACTTTGGGCCCCGACGTTGAAATGATTTACCTGTCTGTTAGAGATAGAGACCAGTAGAGCCTACTAAGGGTGAATTCCCAACCGACCACATCATTCCACACAATTTTTAGCCTCAAATGTTCACCTAGTCTTCAGGTGCCACGATGCCAAAGATACAGACTTCCTCACCCTTCACTCTTCAACCTTCTGGCTACACTCTCCTGTCAAGACGGGCACAGAACATAGATTTGTAAATGAAGAGAAAGACTTAACAGAATGGACTGGATGAGTATACAGAAGTAGAATCTTAATTTGAGCCAGTTTGCTACAACACGAAAATAATCCTGCAGTAACAGGAAATGTGAATTATTATGTGGATTATAATGAATGGTGATTTTTGTAGGGGTTGATACATTTTTCGCAAGGGAAAATCAAGTCCGAAATTTCAAGGTGGAAATTACAGACTTCAGAAGTCTTTTTAAACCTCAAATACACTACAAGTTTTACATTTCCTGCATTGCAGGAAAGTTCTCCTGCAACAGGGTAATCAAATTAAGATCCTACATCTGTAGCTAGCTGTACTATCTACAGTATGTTGTATGCATCTGTGTGACCAGTGTTCCTGTTGTTCAGTGGATAAGGCGAGGCAGTAATATCCCCCCAGATAACCTGGAGGAGAGACTCTAATCTAGTGGCTCCAGTAATGCACTAGAGGTCAGGGATCATCTGCTCTGCCCTTATTGCCATAAATCAGCCTGGCATCAGCCTTGCATTAGTTCACTGAAAGGTCAAGCCTTATAAGCTCACCCATGACTTGACCAATGGCTGGCTGCTACACTGAAGATTATTCTATGTGCTTCAGTGAAGGTGATGTCGTCTAGACTCTTATATGGTCCTCCACTGATGATTTCTGTTTCTATTCCTATTGGGTCATTTTGGTCTGGTGTTTGGTTTATATTTTGCCTTGTCTTTCCTGGTTTTGGTTTTGTTGAGGATTGTGTTGGCTGGTTAGGGTTTATATTGGCTGTATTTTTCAGCAGATGGTTTTGTTTGGACACTGGCTGGTTGTGGTGTATAATTGTACAATGTGTTCTGGAGAACTCAACTGTATCCTTTTGGCTTTCTGAGGACTTTATTCTTGGTTAAAGATCCTGGCAGAGAGTAAAGTGGTCAAGCCCTCTGTTTGAATGGAGTTTGAGAATCTGGCTGTTAAATGTAGTGTTACTTAAAGCAGGATGAGGTCTAACCGGTAGTCGATCACCACATCCACGTTCAAGCCTATTAATGGTTTAGTTACAGCAGGAGATCCTCACCTCATAAAATATAAAACCCTGACTGAATGATGAAGCATGTGGGTGGCAGAGAACTAAGAAGAAGGGAAGGAGTGAGACAGAAATAGGGAAATAAGAACATCTCATCAGATGCCGCACACACACACACTCACACACACACACACACACACATCATGTTGCCATTATTCCCGAACCCGCTTAATCCTAGAGTGTTAAAAAAAAAACAACATTTAGGTCATGGCTGCGCTCCCTCTGGGGAATGGGCCAAATGTCTTTAGCAGATTAAGACAATGAAGCGGAGGATGATGATTATGATGATGATCCAGAATGGAACAGGCCTTTTGTAAAAATGAATGTTGCTGTTTCATAGTGGTGTTGTGTTTTATAATCTGTTGTTTGACAGGATCAGGCTGCCGAGCTGATTGAGCAAGTCTAAAGCCATGTCGGTTGGTCGGTCAAGCCATGTCGGTTGGTCGGTCGGGCTGTCTGTCTGGTGCCAAACCTCAGGCCCCCCCTGTCCCTCTCCATCTCTTTCCATCTCAGTAGGAGCTGTGGTTCTGGCTGTCTTAATCACACGTATGTCTCTCTCTCTTTCTCTCTTTCTCTCTCTCCCTCTCTCTCTCTCTCTCTCTCTCTCTCTCTCTCTCTCTCTCTCTCTCTCTCTCTCTCTCTCTCTCTCTCTTTCTCTTTCTCTCTTTCGCTCTCTCTCTCTTTCTCTCTCTATTGGTTCCCCTTTAAATTGAAAATAAATATCCTAATGGATAAGAAAGTATTGTCTCATTTCTGGGCCCCGTCTTCCCCTCTGTCCTAGCCTGTCTGTTCTTCTTCTCATCCCTCTCCATCTGCCTCTATCTAGTGCAGAGCTAGTGTAATGTGGACCGTCAGAGTGTGGATCTGTGGTTCTATTGGTTCAATTACTTCATCATTGCCCCCGGTGGCTCTTCTCCTCTCCAGTGTGGCTCGCTGCTGCTCACTCTGCACGACATCTCCCACCCACCCCTCTCTCTCTCTCTCTCTCTCTCTCTCTCTCTCTCTCTCTCTCTCTCTCTCTCTCTCTCTCTCTCTCTCTCTCTCTCTCTCTCTCTCTCCCAACCCTGCTGCTCAGCTTGCACTGGAGGAACCTCATGTAACATCTCCAAAGTATAGTTGAAGGACAAAATTAAATATTGACTGGAGTACTCTCATTAACATGAATAGAGTATGGTTTTACCCCACACTGGTGGCTGCCTCTGTGCACAGCCTGGGACATATCAATGATTAAACACAGAAAAGTATCTGATAACCCAGGCCGGTGAAGACAAGGACTCCATGTGCAGGGGGAGTCTGTGTGTACAGTGTGTGTGTGTGCGTGCTTGAGTGTGTGTGTGTGTGCATGGGGTCAGGGTGCAACGTTTGATAAACAAACAGAACCCTTGTTCATATCACACTTACTGTATAAGTGCAACCTTGCAGTTTTAAAACATCAGTGTTTTTTCTTCCCAGTTCCCACCTTTCTCAAAGGTACACCAGTGAAGTAAGTCTGACTCTGGTAACATGTCCCATTTGTGGTACTGCTGTACTGTACAGTGTAGTCCCCTTCTGTTGCACAGGGTCCCACGCTTCCTCTGGGTAGCATTCAACCATATGAAATGATCTCATGTGCTATTAAAAATATGCAGCGAGAGAGGGTTAGAGAGAGGGTTAGAGAGAGGGTTAGAGAGAGGGTTAGAGAGAGGGTTAGAGAGAGAGAGAGAGAGAGAGAGAGAGAGAGAGAGAGAGAGAGAGAGAGAGAGAGAGAGAGAGAGAGAGAGAGAGAGAGAGAGAGAGAGAGAGAGAGAGAGAGAGAGAGAGAGAGAGAGAGAGAGAGAGAGAGAGAGAAGAGAGAGAGAGAGAGAGAGAGAGAGAGAGAGAGAGAGAGAGAGAGAGAGAGAGAGAGAGAGAGAGAGTAAATAGTCTGTGTAAGATACAGTATTACCACGGTTCATGGTCCTCATGAGGTACATTCTCCACCCTCACATTATTCCCCAATCATCCATCCCATCACCAGACCCCTGAGCCTCGCACAACATGGATTGAGTGGATGTGCTCTGTACATGAATAGGATATAGGATAGCAATTGGATATGTTATCCTCATCATGGCCTTTATTCCCATGGTAGTTTTAGTTACATTAGTATGGCTGTCTGCTTTGAATTGTAAAACATTGCCATAGTGTTATTGTGCGGCGTACATTATGAAAAATATGTGGACATGCAAACTAAAATACCCATGAATGCACTCTCTCATAAATGCAAATGACGAGATAAGAGAGGCGACGTATCCACTAAGGTAACTGAATGAATGAATGGATACTGAGAGAGAGAATAGCCTTGCAAATGAATTGTTGGCTAATACAGAAATTGAAAGTGTAGTATGTTAAAGATCAGTATACTGTATGTGTTACACTTTACCTGTGTATGCAGGATGGGTTTGATATGGTACTGGTTTTGTTCAGTGTCCTGGCCACAATGGAGCCTGTTTCTGAGGACCTCTCTCTTCTCATGCCTGTTCAGTCAGTGTAGTGGCAAAGTCAATAGCAGCCTTTTATCCAGTCAATATAGACTGGTGACAGGACAGGGCTGATGCACAAACTGCATGAACTACTCTCTGGGTGAGTTTTACCGAGCCTAATGGGACAACGCGGTCCGGGCAGGGGAGGAGAAGGAAGAAGAAGAGGAAGAGTAGAGGGGGAGGAAGAAGAGGAGGAAGAGTAGAGGGGGAGGAAGAAGAGGAGGCAGAGTAGAGGGGGAGGAAGAAGAGGAAGAGGAGTAGAGGGGGAGGAGGAAGAGGAGGAAGGAGAGAGGGGGAGGAAGAAGAGGAGGAGGAGTAGAGGGATTTATATTCAGAACAGATATTTCAGGGTGTCATATGATGCTGTCGGTTGAAACATCACCTCCCTGTATTAGCATGGACTGTGTGGACATCGTGGACAGTACAAAGGGAAACACCAACACAGTAATGGTGATCTGAAGTGTAATTTAGGAAAGCATCTCTCCGGGGGGAATAACTGCCATGCCTCATTGCCCTTTCATCTTATCTAGATTATCCCAGGGAAACTGAGGGACTACTGTAATCATTCCAGTATCGTAATAGGAAATGTCCCAGAGAAAATCAGGTCATGTCCTTTGTTTTGCCTGGGAGGGCATGGAGGTGTCTGATGATCCAAAAGGACCTCCACCACCACGGCTCAGCTGCAAACCCAGCGCCAACTCTAGCACCACTGCCATACCCAGCCTCAGTCCCAGCACCACTGCCATACCCAGCCTCAGTCCCAGCACCACTGCCATACCAAGCCTCAGTCCCAGCACCACTGCCATACCCAGCCTCAGTCCCAGCACCACTGCCATACCCAGCCTCAGTCCCAGCACCACTGCCATACCCAGCCTCAGTACCAGTACCACTGCCATACCCAGACTCAGTCCCAGCACCTCTGCCATACCCAGACTCAGTCCCAGTACCATCCATGATCCCACAGCTTTGCTTCTCTCGTCCCAATTGGCTTTGGCTGGATGTTCTCTCTGCTATGCTCTGCTCTGCTCTGCTATGCTCTGCTCTGCTCTCCGGTGAGTTGCTCCTCTGCCACAAGCCTAGCAACAGTGTGACATTTGGAGTCCCTCAGGTCTCAGCTAAAAGGTTTCCCAGTGAAAGGACAATGTGTGTTGCCCATTATGCTATTAGTAGGTCATATGAGGCGGAAAGCCCACAGCCTTGGGGGGAACCCCACGCTAACTCACAGTGGCAACGTCATTCAACTGAAATGCAATCAAAGCACAAATTCAAAGTGGCACCTTTGATTCAGGGATATCTTGTTGAATGAATGTCAGAGCGTCACATGCAGCCGCAGGAGGCACGCCCTTGTAGTATTTGTGGGGCTCTTATGAAATGTGTCACAACCCAGTGAGTCTTCAAGGTCAAAGCAACTGCTTTCGTTCGGAAACGCCATGGCAACAGTATTTTCTGTTATTTCCGTTATGCTTCAATAGACACAGCTATAGTTGAGTGGTGTTTTTTCTTATTCTTCTGAATTATTTTAGCAGTAGCATAGTCTCCACTTCGAATCAGCTAATGCAAGAAGGACAGCTGGATGCTAGAGAGTCCCAGGCAGCAGCAAGCACCACTTGGCATGATACAGTAGCACACATCAATTCCATTATGACTGCTCCCAGCTGTGTACCACTGTGTACTACTGCAGCCTCCTGTTGTTTCATACTGTAGCCAGGTTCTGAGTCATGGTCTCCTCTATCCTGGGTGGCTCAGCTCCCAGGTCCACTCTGCCCCGAGACCAGGACTGAGTCTCAAATCTCTGGACTTTAATCAACTTTAATTCACACACTTTTCCCTTTGTAGTGCACAACCTTTGACCAGATTACCACACTAGGGTGCCATTTGGGACTCACACCAGGACTGGAAGTAGGGTGTCAGCCACTGTTTTTACAGTGCAATAAAACCCCAGCATAGGTTAAGGTTAAGCAGACCACTGGGATTTGAGGGGAGGGCAGGGTGAGATTGGGTAGAGGGTGGCCTTTACGAAGTGCACATGAGGGAGAAAGAGAGGGGTGGGTTGCTGGAGGAGTAGTGAGAAGGGGTGGGGGGGGGGGGGGGGGGCATGGCTCTGGTGACCACATTAGACGCCACATGTGAGAAACTGCAGCTATCTGAACTCTGACACATGACAAGTTGGAAAGGTCAAAGGACAGGGTTCTCAAAAGCTGCCTGCCTTGGTGTTTACAGGGGTGTTGATGTGGAGCAAGAGAGAGAGAGGGAGGAACGTACCAAGGGGAAAGACATGAGAGAGAGAGGTAGAAGAGCACGGTGGAGGGTACAGTACAGGGAATGGGAGATGAGTGTAGATGGATACAGTGACATTAGATGCATGGGAACCGTTTCAGTGAAGGAGGTGGAGAAAGATCAGGACGAGAGTCTTTTGAATGCCTTAGTCAGTAAGAAGTGGGCTTTCAAATATAAATCAATGATGAGGAGGACAAACCTGCATTTTTGCCAGCAGAAACTGTATTCTTTATACAGTTCATTTTTTAAAAATCGTACAAACCCTTTAGCTGGACAAAAGACTAACCTTGCATAGGAAAAGTACAAAAGAAGAACCATCCATGTGAACAACATTCAGACAGACTCTGTGTCACAATACAACACTTGGTACACTCTTAGAAAAAAAGGTGCTATCTAGAACCTTGAAAGGTTCTTCGGCTGTCCCCATAGGAGAACCATTTGAAGAACACTTTTTGGTTGCAGATAGAACCCTTTTGGGTTCCATATAGAACCCTTTCTACAGAGGGTTCTACATGGAACCCAAAAGGGTTCTACCTGAAACCAAAAAGGGTTCTCCTATGGGGACAGCCGAAGAACCCTTTTGGAACCCTTTTTTCTAAGAGTGTACAATACAGCCCATAAGAGCAGTTTACTGTAGGCTACAACCATCCGTTTGGTTATTACTGCACATGCTACATTGATACTAATGCAGTCTGACCAGGTCGAGGAAGTTCAAACAATACTTTAACACTCATTCAACCTTCAAACCCACCTTTACCTCTTGCATGAGGTGTTTACTCAGGCGTGTGTGTGTGTGTGTGTGTGTGTGTGTGTGTGTGTGTGTGTGTGTGTGTGTGTGTGTGTGTGTGTGTGTGTGTGTGGTATGTAGAAGTAAAAGTGAAGGATCTTGCTTAGATGAATCTTTTGATATACACCTACTTATTCCAGGGTTTTTCTTTATTTTTACTATTTTCTACATTGTAGAATAATAACTTTGAAATAACACTTATGGAATCATGTAGTAACCAAAAAAGTTTTAAACAAATCAAAATATATTTTATATTTGAGATTCTTCAAATAGCCACCCTTTGACTTGATGACAGCTTTGCACACTCTTGGCATTCTCTCAACCAGCTTCACCTGGAATGCTTTTCCAATAGTCTTGAAGGAGTTCCCACAAATGCTGAGCACTTGTTGCCTGCTTTTCCTTCACCATGCGGTCCGTCTCATCCCAAACCATCTCAACAGCAACCAGTGTATATCTGACACCTAGGTGATGGTGAAACAATGACCTGGTGTCAGGCTCAGGCTCAGGACCCTCTCTCTCATCACATTGTTAGTATTTACATTCAATACTTTCTTTATGTCTTTCACAGCAGCCTGTCCAAAACTATGATGAGTCGTGAAGTGCTGTGTGTGTGTGTGTGTGTGTGTGTGTGTGTGTGTGCGTCCTTCCGTGCATGCATATGTGCGCACATGCGTGCGTGTACGTGCATGTGTTTCTGTGTGCATCGTGAAGTGTTGATATTGTCCGGAGTCCAGGCCAGGGTCGTCAGTGAGTGGGTGTAATGACTCTCTGATTGGTTGTTTGAAGTGGTAATCAGCTCATCAGCCTCTAGGTATTAAATGTTGTAGGCAGCCTTGGTCGGTGGCATACTTAGAATTACACTAGCACTCCAGCACGATTTTGTTAAATGGCCAAGTATATACATTCAGGTCCATAAATATTTGGACATTGACCAAGTTATTATTATTTTAGCTGTCTACCACAGCATATTGGAGTTGAAAATAAATAATGAATATTAGCTGAAAGTGCAGACTTTCAGCTTTAATTTGAGAGTATTTACATCCAAATCGGGTGAACGGTGTAGGAATTACAGCACTTTCTATATGTGGTCCCCCCCTTTTTAAGGGACCAAAAGTAATTGGACAATTGGCTGCTCAGCTGTTCCATGGCCAGGTGTGTGTTATTCCCTCATTAGTTCATTTACAAGGAAGCAGATAAAAGGTCTAGAGTTGATTTCAAGTGTGCATTTGCATTTGGAGTCTGTTGCTGTTAACCCTCAATATGAAGTCCAATGAGCTGTCACTGCCAGTGAAGCAAGCCATCATTAGGCTGAAAAATCTAAAGAAACCCATCAGAGAGATAGAAAAAACATTAGGTGTGGCCAAATCAACTATTTGGTACATTCTTAAAAAGAAAGAACGCACTGGTGAACTCAGGAACACCAAAAGGCCCGGAAGACCACGGAAAAGAACTGTGGTGGATGACAGAATAATTATTTCCCCGGTGAAGAAAAACCCCTTCACAACAGTTGGCCAGATCAAGAACACTCTCTAGGAGGTAGGTGTATCTGTGTCAAAGTCAACAATCAAGAGAAGACTTCACCAGAGTAAATACAGAGGGTTTACCACAAGATGATCCTAGGAAGGTGTTCCTAATGTTTGGTATACCTAGCGTATTTCCCTCAATATTTCTATGGTTGAATTTCGCCTTGGCTAATTTGAAGCAAGGTAAGACATGCCTCATAACAAATAAATCACAGACAGTGTCACCAGCAAAGCACCCCACACCATAACACCTCTTCCTCCATGCTTTATGTTGGGAAATACACATGCGGAGATCATCCGTTCACCCACATCACGTCTCACAAAGACACGGCTGTTGGAACCAAAAATATCAAATTTGGACTGCAGACCAAAGGACACATTTCCACCGGTCTAATGTCCATTGCTTGTGTTTTTATATAAAATATATTTTGATTTGTTTAAAAAAAAATTGGTTACTACATGATTCCATATATGTTACTTCATAGTTTTAATGTCTTTACTATTATTCTACAATGTAAAAATAAAACCCTTGAATGAATAGGTGTGTCCAAACTTTTGACTGGTAGTGTATACGTCACCAACATGTTTTTCATTCACTGTACCGTATCTTCAGAAATAGAAAAACAAACACACAACCAAAATACATTTCATGTGTGTTCTTTTTGTTTTCTATTTGTTTTTCTGTTTGCAAGGTCACTCTCCGTTTCTCTTCTATTGCCATTACCTCCTGCCCATTGGAGCATCTTTTCTTACTTTCCACTTTTGGACTACTGTGTATGTGTGCACAAGTAGCACACTTTTGAGGAGTTATTGCCGATGCCAGTTAAGTGGAATGTAGATGTTATAGTAGCCTCTGCCGAGTCCCCAACAACCAGATGTTCCGGTTTTCCATTGGAAATGGAAAGAAAGCCTGTGACTCGACTTCCCCTTTTGGACGTTAACAAAGCGATACTCAGTCTTAACTCCTCCTCCACATTTACTGGATTGGATGAACAGTGGATATGAGAACCTCCCCTGACAGTTTTTCTTATTCTTGTCAAAACCAACATGTAGGGGATCTAGTTTCAGGCATTTATTTTACACCTGCTACATTAGGTTTATGTTACAGCTAACTTGCACAAAAGCCTGCAGGTCTGATGTGATCTGATTGGCTACACTGGAGCATATCCAGGAAGTGGAGTCACAGGATCAGTAGCTAGCCTGACTGGGTGTCATAATATTACTGTAATGGAAAAAACCTAATGGGGTCAGATGGGTTGGTCCTGAGGGGGGAATTTACTCTCCACTACTAATACCCAAATGCGGGACAACGGGATGATTTTGAGGGATGATTTTGGAAGGATTTTGCAGGACAGTGTAGCCTACACATTAATTTTAGTTTTTGGCAGGACCCGCCCATTTTCATTCTTTTATTTCACTTAGTCCTGCATGTTGGAGCTCGGAGCCTAAGCTTTTCACTGTACCCTGCAATCACACCTGCAACCCTGTACATAAACAAGCTGAATCTGAATGTAAAATGTTTTCAGCCATAGAAAACCATTACTTTTACAGTTTAGCATCTCGTCGTTCTCCTTCAGACCAGACAGTAGGATATTAGCACCTCTAACATCAGACAGTAGGATATTAGCACCTCTAACATCAGACAGTAGGATTTTAGCACCTCTAACATCAGACAGTAGGATGGTAGCACCTCTAACATCAGACAGTAGGATGGTAGCACCTCTAACATCAGACAGTAGGATGGTAGCACCTCTAACATCAGACAGTAGGATGGTAGCACCTCTAACATCAGACAGTAGGATGGTAGCACCTCTAACATCAGACAGTAGGATGGTAGCACCTCTAACATCAGACAGTAGGATGGTAGCACCTCTAACATCAGACAGTAGGATGGTAGCACCTCTAACATCAGACAGTAGGATGGTAGCACCTCTAACATCAGACAGTAGGATGGTAGCACCTCTAACATCAGACAGTAGGATGGTAGCACCTCTAACATCAGACAGTAGGATAGTAGCACCTCTGCTAATAAATCAACAGGGGTCAACATGCCCTTTCTTCTTCTTCCTAATCAGGTTGACTTCTCACAGACAGAGGAGGCAGAGGTGTAAGTGCATTATTCAATAAACACAGCCTTGATAAAAGGGGCCTGTTAGAGAAATGAAATGCCACAGTTTGATGAGGTGCAGGCTCAAGCTGCAGGCTTCTCCCCCCCTGCTTCATACAAGTCAGTCTGCCACATAGAGACCAGACAGGGTAGAACACCCGACTACCCTTTGCAGTGGTTTTAGTGAAGGTAGTTAATGCAAACTAGCCAATTGTGAAATGCACTCATTAAAAATAACCTCTGTGATCTCCATCTTTATTACCTAGTATTTTGTATTTTATTCAAGCGGATAAGGTAGTGACGTAGGCAGTTACATACTTGCTCTATATCAAACTGACGTTCAATTACGTACAGACGTGTTAAGCCGGAACATTTGAAAATTGTGGGAGGCAACCCGGATGTCTAAAAAGACTACAGTAGTTAATCATCTCACTGCTATTAATGGATCATTGTGTAGTGAACTGGAAGTGGGTGCTGAAGTGTTGTAGTTCACACCACCTATTGACAAATCCACTAATGGCCTTCGTCAACCTATCCCAGTCCCAACCACACAGACACTAACGTCAAAGCAGTCCAGTCATGGTTTGAGTGCATGGTTTGGTTTGAGTGATTGATGTGCATGTGTGAACATTGTGATTGGTTTAAGCCTATTAGCTAGCTAGTTTCCCAGCTAGCTAGTTTCCCTGCAGGAAATGGTTCGCTCCTATTATCTCTTGACTTTTGCCCTCCATCTTTCTTTACACCCCGGCTGGTTCTCTGGGACTTCTCCCTTTCTCTCTACTCTAAATTGGTGATGATAACACTCTGTGATGTTCATGATTGTCCAGTGTCAGTAGATTGGTAGGCTACTAGGGTAGCAGGTAGTGCATGTCCTGAGACGACAAGGTGAAAAATGTGTCTGTGCCCTTGAGCAAAGCACTTAACCATAATTTGCTCCAGGGGCACCATACTACTATGGCTGACCCTGTAAAACACCACATTTCACTACACCTATCCGGTGTATGTGACAATAAAACATAGTTGTATAAATGGCTAGCCGTTTTTTACAATCATCATCATCATCATAGTGTAAATGCTATACAGTAGGGACCTCCCCTAATCTGGCTTGACTCTTGCATGACTATTGTACATGAGGACATTGACTATTAGGACATGTTCCCTCTCTGAAAAGATGAAAAAGCAAAGGATCTGCTGCTACATCTAGTGAGAGCTGGTTTCTTTTTCTTCTATTGAGTGCTGGCCTTTTTTAAACTTCATTTACTATGGGGCTCCTAGGACCCTTTTTTGTAGGATCAACTCTACCTCCACTGATGTCTCGATGGTGGCCACCTTATGTAAGCTGTTTGAATAGACAGATCCTAACCTTGTGGGCATGTCTACAGCAAGTCACATCCTCCAAACCTTGGGAGAGAGAGAGAGTTCATGAGATTTGAGCAGCAGCAATTTCCTCTACTTACCGCCAGTCCTCCTGGGACAGGACTGGGACTGGGGCAGGGCTGGGACTGGGGCTGGTCTGGGGCTAGGTTGGGCGGGGCAGGGCTGGGACTGGGGCTGGGATGGTGGCCCCTGAAATTCCTCTCCCAGCAGGGAGGCCTCTCTGAGGCCCCATCAGCGACCTTCCAAGGGATGCGTAAACATGGTCTCCCCTCACATTTGTCCTCCTAGGCCTTTTGTTGAGGGGCCTCATTACACCATCTCCAGCTGTCAATCTCAGCCTCTTAATCTCCTCTTTCTCTCCCTTCATCCCTCCTCTAAAGCTGCTTTACTGCAGCCAGCCGTCTGAGACAGCAGCACCTCACCACACCGGGCCGCCTGGCCTGTCTGATCCACTCCACCACGACCCTATTGACAGAGACCATGGTTTGTCTGTTCACTTGGCGAAGGCTGTTGTGTCATCAAAAAATACCTCTAATCCTGGAGGTGGCCGGTCTGCGCCACAAAGCAAGATCTCTTGTGTTTATAAGGCTACGCCACAGGAATAAGGCTGGTTTGGTGTTATGTGAGATTATGACTGACTGGTTAGTGTATCAGAGAGCCTGGCTAATGGTGGTTCCACTGGTACAGAGGCAGATACCAAAGTAGCAGAGGCCCACTCAGGCTGTCTGTGAGGGGGGATCAGGCCTCTGGTGGACCTTGGCTCCAGGACAGATGGCAGGGATTGGCCCTGGACCAGTCTCACTGAAGGCCAATTCATGGTAACACAGTAGCTATACAGAGCTGGGAGGGAGCCTTGGTTTTCTGTGATTAAATTTTTCACTGATGTGATTAGGACTTTATACACATACTGACCTGGACAAAGTAGAGCATTTGGTTGTCTCTCTCTCTCTGTGTTGTAACTGTTGTCACGTAACAAGCCCTGTTGGACAAGTAGAGAAGCTGCCTTCTTACACTTTCACTTACTGCAGAGAGAGAATAACTGCTGTTGTCAGTGGATTGCTGAAGTCTCTGATGAGGGTGGGGGCAGTGTGGGCAGTGACCAGGTACTAATGTGGTCAGGTCTCCTCCATGGGGCCCCAGGTCTGGGCTCTGCTGCTGGAGGGAAGGGAATTCAATGCTATGGAGGCAGGGGCTCCAGTGTCCAGTAAGTGGGGCTGAGGCTGAACAATGCATCCATTCCATGTGGTCAGCTGTGTTTGTTCTGCCCCATGAGCCCAGGCCAAGGCTTTTAGGCCAAATTAGAGCTGGATAATGAGACCCAAATATTATTGGTCTGCATTGGTCTTCTACACTCTCTGTTTGCTTTGTCTGCTGTGGCAAAGAAGGGGGCAGAGTGTTAAATGGCAGATATGTGAGGCAGAATTAATAAACGGGCTCTGCCCGCTCACTAAAATGGCCACCCCGACAAGAACTACAGATCACAAAATGACCGACCACCAAAAACTACAATCCCCAGAAGCAAGGGGAACGTTCACAAGGTGGGGCCGACCCACAAATAAGGGGTCAAGACAAACCAGGAAGAGAGAGAGAGAGAGAGAGAGAGAGAGAGAGCATGGGGCTGTGGATATGTGAACCACGGAAAAAGAGAAAAGTGACAATATATATCGGCAACTAGAGCTCAACAAATAGCTCATCAGGATGCGATTCGAATGCATCAGGACACGCTGCAGGTCCAGCACCGCACCAACCAGCTGCTCAGAGAGGAGCAAGAGAGAAACACCCGGGAGTTAAGAGAAGGCCTGCAGGGGCTTCGGCCCAAATTGGAGCTCAGTTACCAGCTACAAATACCCAGAGGCAGGCCAATCATTTTCTTCAGAAAATGACAAAGTAGGATGATGTGGAAGCATACCTCACCACCTTCGAAAGGACTGCAGAGAGAGAGAAGGGGCTAAAGAAGAATGGGCAGGGCTTCTGGCACCATACCTGGCAGGGGACACTCAAAAAGCATATTTCGACCTG
The DNA here is from genome assembly GCF_964263955.1 of Coregonus lavaretus. Classification (NCBI taxonomy): domain Eukaryota; kingdom Metazoa; phylum Chordata; class Actinopteri; order Salmoniformes; family Salmonidae; genus Coregonus; species Coregonus lavaretus. Next base: position 39,695,025 of record NC_139989.1, on the reverse strand, counting down.
GAGTTGAAAGATTCACAGGTCTATGATCAACTAAAGGGAGCGATTCTGACGACTGAGAGTGACCGATACCTTGAGGGCACATTGCTTCCACCAGTGGGCCTACAGACCTGGATTATGAGGTCGGCGTGGTCCCGAAGATGACGTATGATGTACAGTGAGAGAAAAAAGAATTTGATCCCCTGCTGATTTTGTACGTTTGCCCACTGACAAAGAAATGATCAGTCTATAATTTTAATGGTAGGTTTATTTGAACAGTGAGAGACATAATAACAACAACAAAATCCAGAAAGACGCATGTAAAAAATGTTATAAATTGATTTGCATTTTAATGAGGGAAATAAGTATTTGACCCCCTCTCAATTAGAAAGATTTCTGGCTCCCAGGTGTCTTTTATACAGGTAACGAGCTGAGATTAGGAGCACACTCTTAAAGGGAGTGCTCCTAATCTCAGCTTGTTACCTGTATAAAGACACCTGTCCACAGAAGCGATCAATCAATCAGATTCCAAACTCTCCACCATGGCCAAGACCAAAGAGCTCTCCAAGGATGTCAGGGACAAGATTGTAGACCTACACAAGGCTGGAATGGGCTACAAGACCATCGCCAAGCAGCTTGGTGAGAAGGTGACAACAGTTGGTGCGATTATTCGCAAATGGAAGAAACACAAAAGAACTGTCAATCTCCCTCGGCCTGGGGCTCCATGCAAGATCTCACCTCGTGGAGTTGCAATGATCATGAGAACGGTGAGGAATCAGCCCAGAACTACACGGGAGGATCTTGTCAATGATCTCAAGGTAGCTGGGACCATAGTCACCAAGAAAACAATTGGTAACACACTACGCCGTGAAGGACTGAAATCCTGCAGCGCCCGCAAGGTCCCCCTGCTCAAGAAAACACATATACATGCCCGTCTGAAGTTTACCAATGAAGATCGGAATGATTCAGAGGAGAACTGGGTGAAAGTGTTGTGGTCAGATGAGACAAAAATGAAACTCTTTGGCATCAACTCAACTCGCCGTGTTTGGAGGAGGAAGAATGCTGCCTATGACCCCAAGAACACCATCCCCACCGTTAAACATGGAGGTGGAAACATTATGCTTTGGGGGTGTTTTTCTGCTAAGGGGACAGGACAACTTCACCGCATCAAAGGGACGATGGACAGGGCCATGTACCGTCAAATCTTGGGTGAGAACCTCCTTCCCTCAGCCAGGGCATTGAAAATGGGTCATGGATGGGTATTCCAGCATAACAATGACCCAAAACACAGGGAAGGCAACAAAGGAGTGGCTCAAGAAGAAGCACATTAAGGTCCTGGAGTGGCCTAGCCAGTCTCCAGACCTTAATCCCATAGAACATCTGTGGCGGGAGCTGAAGGTTCAAGTTGACACAAGTCAGCCTCGAAACCTTAATGACTTGGAGAAGATCTGCAAAGAGGAGTGGGACAAAATCCCTCCTGAGGTGTGCAAAACTCTATCTGAGAAGTAGTTGGTGAACCAGGCGAGGCAGTCATTTGAGAAACCAAGGCTATTTAGTCTGCCAATAAGAATGCGGTGGTTGACAGAGTCGAAAGCCTTGGCCAGGTCGATGAAGACGGCTGCACAGTACTGTCTTCTATCGATCGCGATTATAATATAGTTTAGGACCTTGAGCGTGGCTGAGGTGCACCCATGACCAGCTCGGAAACCGGATTGCAAAGCGGAGAAGGTACGGTGGGATTTGAAATTGTCGGCGATCTGTTTGTTAACTTGGCTTTCAAAAACTTTCGAAAGGCAGGGCAGGATGGATACAGGTCTGTAACAGTTTGGATCTAGAGTGTCACCACCTTTTGAAGAGGGGGATGACCGCGGCAGCTTTCCAATCTCTGGGAATCTCAGACATTATGAAAGAGAGGTTGAACATGCTAGTAATAGGGGTTGCGACAATTTCGGCTGCTAATTTTAGAAAGAAAGGGTCCAGATTGTCTAGCCCAGATGATTTGTAGGGGTCCAGATTTTGCAGCTCTTTCAGAACATCAGCTGTCTGAATTTGTGTGAAGGAGAAGCGTGGGGGGCATGGACAAGTTGCAGCGGAGGGTGCAGGGCTGGTGGCCGGGGTAGTGGTAGCCAGGTGGAAAGCATGGCCAGCTGTAGCAAAATGCTTGTTGAAATTCTCGATTATTGTAGATTTATCGGTGGTGATAGTGTTTCCTAGCCTCAGTGCAGTGGGCAGCTGGGAGGAGGTGCTCTTATTCTCCATGGACTTTACAGTGTCCCAAAACTATTTGGAGTTAGTGCTATAGGATGCACATTTCTGTTTGAAAAAGCTAGCCTTTGCTTTCCTAACTGCTTGTGTATATTGGTTCCTAACTTCCCTGAAAAGTTGCATATCGCGGGGGCTATTCGATGCTAATGCAGTACGCCACAGGATGTTTTTGTGCTGGTCAAGGGCAGTCAAGTCTGAGGAGAACCAGGGGCTATATCTGTTCTTAGTTCTGAATTTTTTGAATGGGGCATGCTTATTTAAGATTGAGAGGAAAGCACTTTTAAAGAACAACCAGGCATCCTCTACTGACGGAATGAGATCGATATCCATCCAGGATACCTGGGACAGGTCAATTAGGAAGGCCTGCTCGCTAAAGTATTTTAGGGAGTGTTTGACAGTGATGAGGGGTGGTCGTTTGATCGCGGACCCGTTACAGACGCAGGCAATAAGGCAGTGATCGCTGAGATCCTGGTTGAAGACAGCGGAGGTGTATTTAGAGGGTAAGTTAGTCAGGATGATATCTATGAGGGTGCCCATGTTTATGGATTCAGGGTTGTACCTGGTAGGTTCCTTGATCATTTGTGTGAGATTGAGGGCATCTAATTTGCCCTCAACAGGACTTACCTGTTGGCTGTTGGACCTGGACCTACCGAGAACCTGGTTCATGTATCGAACACTATCTATCTATCGCCTGTGGCCTGGGCAGACCAGGACGGAGAAACCAACATACAGGTACTGTCCTGTTCGAAAGAACTCTCTCTGGGGTGATTTTGGTGACGGTCTCCCGCTGAATTTGTGTACAAACTCTCCTTGAAGAGGATTGTCAAACGGTGTTGTGAACCTTGTCTTTGCCAATAGACCAGGTAGACACACACACACACATGCAAATGCCACAGCAGAAGGGGCTTAATAGCCATGCCTTAGTCATAGGCCCATGTCCTTATGGACAGATTAGTGAAAATAAGTGTTTGTGACAGGCGCTAGTGATGAGTCTTTCAGTGGGTCATTTCATCTGTGATCTTGTTTTGATCCATATGTAGGTTAAGCTTCTTGGTGATGGGTGATTATTTTAGAAATTGTTTGTCCCCCCTCCCTGCCAACAAGCCCAGACCTCATAGCACACATGCTGCCATCCTACAGTAGGATTTGTAGTTCAGATAGGACAGGCCCGCGCTTGTTGTTTACAGTCATTCTATGTCATTTGGACCTGCTCTTCTACTGGTGGTTGTGTTGTAAGGGATATGAACGTTTTGGTGCTAGGTGTGTTAATATTGGAGGAATGGTGTAGACTGCCTACCATCAGTTAGTGTAAACAAGGGATTGTTGGTCCTTCTTCCCTCCTGCTTGGCTCATTCTCTCTCCCCACCCACTGTGGATGGAGGAGGCTGCAGGGCACTGGTCCAACCCAACCTGGCCGTGGCCTGGCATCTCTCCTGCCAGCTGGCATTCCTCCTGCTGACCCCAGCCTTATGTCATCCCCCCATGATTATATAATGACTGTCTGACACACATGCACACAGAAAGACACACACACACACACAGAGACAAACATACACACACACACAGAGACAAACATGCGCACACACACACACACAGACAGAGACAAACATGCACACACACACACACAAACACACACACAGAGTGACAAACATGCACACACACACCCACACACACACAGAGACAAACATGCGCACACACACACATGACCAGTAAACATACAAGCAGACCCACAGCCTTAGCCGGTTGTGGTTTCTGCTGACACAGACAAGCATGACGTACAGTAATGACAGCCTTCAAAATAGAATAGGTACTTCACTTTTCATGTAAAGGTCTCAACTTCCTTTCACATTTCCACTATTTATTTGCTATCTTCTCCCTCTCTACTTGAATCTCTCTGTTCCTCTCTTCCTTTCCCCCTGTCTGAACATTAAGGTTTACTTGAGGGTGGTTAAAAAAAGAGGAAGAAGATGAGGTCTGGTACGGTAACATTTTCTGGTCAACGCAGCTCCTCCCCCTGCCCCGTCTGCTCACTTTATCAGGATCCACACACAGATACTCTGTACACACACACACACACACACTCCACTCTGTCCAATTGGCACTGCAATCCCTCTCAACCAGCAGTGCTCAACTCCAGTCCTCGAGGGTCATAGTTCTGCTGGAGTTTTTTTCTTCTTCCTAACAGATAATTGATTCATCACTGTCACTGCTGTCACTCAGTGCTCAAACCTGGTTTTCCAGGTCTGAGTCAGTCACTGATTAAAAGGCAGGAATGAAAACCAGCTGACATTTTGGCCCTCCAGGACTAGAGTTATGCAGCTCTAACTAACCCAAACCCCTCTACAGATCTGGAAGTGCAGATCAAGTTGAACTTATTCTTATTTGATGTAATGTCCAATCAGAATTAACTGTTACATTTGGTATGTGAGAGAGGTGCATTACTGACTGAGTGAAGCCATGCTCCCAGGGCTACACAGAGCCCAGCTGCTGTAATGACCATCCTGTCACACCTGGTTCTCTACTATAAACAACAAATCAGAAACTCTCGCTCACACACACGCACGCATGCACACACACACACACACACACAGCAACCCAAATACTACTGAAGGAATGTATCCTAGTGTCTCCTCCGAGCGCCCCCCTTGGATTGGAACCCGTGTCACCCTTCGGTCCTGGATTTGGGATTAGGTTAACATGACATGAGAACCAGGCTCTTAGTGCCGAACATCCACGGAACGTATCCAAATCATTCCCTAGAAGTGGACGCTGTGGACACAGTGTGTAGAGCAATGTGTTGCTGATACCCACAGTCAGTCAACAAGTCAACCAGTCAGGCAGGCACTCAGGATATCTCACCTTAAGGCCACTACACACTTTACGCAAACTACGCAAATGCTGCGACGGAGCGTCATTTTCTGCGTAGTTCTACGTACCTTTATGTGGCTAAAATTTTGGAACGGACCACATACGATGCTCCGTGGCTCTGTTTGCGTAGGGTGCAGGGCCCTTTAGTTTAGCTGTTTATGTCTCAGGACTGTAACCTGACCAGATGGTTGGAGAGAATGAGCCAACACAGAGCAGCGAGACAGCAGGCTACAGAGGGCTGTGGGTGGGGAGAGGAGAGAGAGAGAGATTTACAGTGAGCACAATGAGGTCAGAGCAAGGCCCCACACTGTCAGAGAGAGAGAGAGCGCACAGAACGCTGGGCTCAATCAGCAGCTGTCTCTCTCCCTCCCTCCTGCTCTCCCTCTGAAGTAGTGACTGATGGACATGCTTCTGACATGACAGGAAGAACAGTATCTCTGCAACGTGTGTGTGTGTGTACATTCTCCTCACACACTGTTGGTTTGCAGAGAAATCTAAATCTAATCTCTTTGGTGCTCCATGCTGTTTAATCTATAGGCTACTGTTGTATCACGCATCATTATCTCACTCAACATCCCTTCAATGCACCGAAACAAGTCTGCTAGTGGACTTAACTAGCACAATTCACTTATTATTTTTTTTTTTACAGTGACTCCTAGCCGGGTGCATCACACAACATACTGTAGCATTGTCTATGTTTTCACGGATACGACATGACCAAAGGTATGTGGACACCTGCTCGTCGAACATCTCATTCCAAAATCTTGCGCATTAATATGGAGTTGGTCCCCCCTTTGCTGCTATAACAGCCTCCACTCTTCTGGTAAGGCTTTCCACTAGATGTTGGAACATTGCTGCGGGGACTTGCTTCCATTCAGCCACAAGAGCATCAGTGAGGACGGGCACTGATGTTGGGCGATTAGGCTTGGCTTGCAGTCGGCATTCCAATTCATCCCAAAGGTGTTCGATGGGGTTGAGGTCAGGGCTCTGTGCAGGCCAGTCAAGTTCTTCCACACCGATCTCGACAAACCATTTCTGTATGGACCTCGTTTTGTGCACGGGGGCATTTTCATGCTGAAACAGGAAAGGGCCTTCCCCAAACTGTTGCCACAAAGTTGGAAGCACAAAATCGTCTAGAATGTAATTGTATGCTGTAGCGTTAATATTTTCCCTTCACTGGAACTAAGGGGCCTGAACCATGAAAAACAGCCCCAGAGCATTATTCCTCCTCCACCAAACTTTACAGTTGGCACTTTGCATTCGGGCAGGTAGCGTTCTCCTGGCATCCGCCAAACCCAGATTCGTCCTTCGCGCTGCCAGATGGTGAAGCATGATTCATCACTCCAGAGAACTCTTTTCTACTGCTCCAGAGTCCAAAGGCGGCAAGCTTTACACCACTCCAGCCAACGCTTGGCATTGCGCATGGTGATCTTAGGCTTGTGTGCGGCTGCTTGGCCATGGAAACCCATTTCATGCTCCCGACGAACAGTTATTGTGCTGACGTTGCTTCCAGAGGCAGTTTGGAACTCGTGGTGAGTGTTGTAACCGAGGACAGACGATTATTACGCGCTACACGCTTCAGCACCCGGTGGTCCCATTCTGGGAGCTTGTGTGGCCTACCACTTCGCGGCTGAGCCATTATTGGTCCCAGACGTTTCCACTTCACAATAACAGCACTTACAGTTGACCGGGGCAGCTGTAGCAGGGCAGAAATTTGACAAACTGACTTGTTGGAGAAGTGGCATCCTATGACGGTGCCACGTTGAATGTCACTGAGCTCTTCAGTAAGGCCATTCTGCTGCCAATTATTGTCTATGGAGATTGCATGGCTGTGTGCACGATTTTATACACTTGTCAGCAATGGGTGTGGCTGAAATAGCCGAATCCATTCATTTGAAGGGGTGTCCACATACTTTTGTATATCTAGTGTAAATCGAGTTCCAAACAAAACAACTACAAGTGTGCTCTAGTTCCTCAACGGCGCAGCTAGGAGAGCTCAAAAAAGCACCTTTATAGTTGAAGACTCTTCTTTGAGTCATAAAGTGCATTGAAATTACTTAGGAATTGTGCACACTTTGGAGAGTTGTGTGGCCACTTGGAGACACCTGTTAGTCCTCTCACTCAAACCCTTATTATTTTTATGTCTTATGTTGCACCACATTGCTACCATGCTTATGCAATACCCACGAGTGTAAAGGGTAAAGGTCAGGATGTCTTATGTTGCACCACATTGCTACCATGCTTATGCAATACCCACGAGTGTAAAGGGTAAAGGTCAGGGTTAGGCATTAGGGTTAGCAGTGTGGTTAAGGTTAGTGTTAAGGTTAGGATTTAATGACTTTGTGGCTTTGCCAGCTAGTGACCACTCTGCAGAGCTGCCTCCCGACCAAAAACGATAACCTGCCTTGAAACAGTGGAACACTTGTGTTCTGTCAGACACACTGGAACCTCTCAGAAGGCACGGGTCACATAATTTGAGTGGTTTTGAACGATCTTGAGGGGATTCAACCCTGCATCCCCGCAATCACACAATTATTGTTGGTGTTTACGTAATCCAAAAACGGGTCAGGTGGGCATCATTTGAAAGCTTGTTCTATTGCCAACATGACTAGCTATGTTATAAAATATGATCTTACAGTGCTAGGCTTTCACATAGCAATTCAGAGAAACGGATTGTAATTTGGTGCGCATAGAAAGGAGTCATGCGTGCGTTCAGCTGTGTGTTCCGTTGCGAATTGTCTTCACAATGGACAATCATTCTGTTCTGAACAGCCAAGGGCATGACACCATGTCATCTTGTGACTGTTCATCAAACATAGTGATCATGAACGTTGACACGGTATATGACATGAGTTTTATGATATGGAAATGTGAAGTGCACATTTGGACTCACAGGTGTTTGGCTTGCTTGTATGACATCAAAGTGGTATTTATTATAATCCTCAACGTCTCATCTTTCAAAAATACATAGTCCTCATACTTTACAGCACTTCCCTCACTCAGACAATTTTTTTTTTACAAACGTTTCCCAATTAATGGGAGGGATGGGGGCAACTTCCTGTCACGCGCGGTGCTCAAGTTCAGCACGGCTGTCAGTCAAAACCCATACAGCTCTGTGAAGCGCAGAACCAGAGCTCTGACGTCATTTATAGCATGTTACTGTACAGCTACTGTGTTCCAATTTAGGTGCTAATCGGTGCCAAAATCTGCCATTTCCAACACATATACAGGTACGAGTGTAAAGGGCTACAACCAAAAAGCAGATGTTTGTTTTCATGATTTTTACAATATAGCCTATTTTGACTTTGCGGCTGGTCCATCTAGTGGAAATCATTCAGTTCTGCTTCCAGAACAAGACTCATCCCAATAAACGTCAACCTGCCTGATCCAAAGCCCTTCTCCACAACATAGTGAGAGTAACAGGAATGTGGCCTAGCCTACTTCAGAGAAAGAGGAAGCCACTATGACTTACCTGAAGTCTCTAGTGTATACTTGGACACTTCCTTTAATGGGTTCCAAGGAGGGACAAATGAACAGACATAACCAACGGTGACGTAAGATGTAATACGGTTAGACATTGTAAACACTCGCTATTCCAGTAAGTCTGCTATATTAGTCCCCTGTAGCTCAGTTGGTAGAGCATGGCGCTTGCAACACCAGGGTTGTGGGTTCGTTTCCCACGGGGCGCCAGTATGAAAATGTATGCACTCACTAACTGTAAGTCGCTCTGGATAAGAGCATCTGCTAAATGACTAAAATGTATTGGCTAAGGTCAGGTGTCTTTCCTGACTACGTGACCTGAACTAACTCTTGATAAAAACTATTGAAAAACCCATGTCCTTCATTAATGAGACTGGGAGTGTACTCCATTAAAATATTGTTATAAAACTACACTTCACTCTACAGACAGACATTTGGTCTTTGCCAGGCCTGGCTACACTACCTTGGCTCTCATTGGCGGATCCTCGCTGTCACATGCTTCTCCAGCGTGTTTTTCAAGCTGACCTCCCTCCCCCTCCCTCCCCCTCCCTCCCTCTACTCTTCCCTTTAAATATTTGACCACAGCGTTGCAAAAGGCCAGGCCCGTTCTCTCTATGCCATCACCAGTGGACTATGGCTCCTGTGCTGCAAAGCCAAGACTCAGCAGAAACAGCTGGTCCGTTCACTGTGAGCTAAAGCATCATTCATCGGACATAGCTGCAGAGCCACAGTAATGACATGTTTATGGTGCAATATTCTTCTAGAACATGGTCTTGCAGAAGAAACCTTTTATTATGACAGCTGCGTATGACTATCCCTTATGCGGTGTTGTGTTCTTGCATCTAGAGGCACTCACAGACAAGCCACAAATCTGAATTCTTCTTGCCACTATGGCTGCGTTTACACAGGCAGCCCAATTCTGATATTTTCCCACTAATTGGTATTTTAACCAATCAGATCAGCTCTTTTGCTAATAATTGGGCAAAATATCTGAATTGGGCTGCCTGTGTAAATGCAGCCTAAGTAGGTAACCACATCAGCATGATTGCATTGAGCAGTTGTCAATGGCGGACTGTGTTTGATCACCCATACATGTGGACACAGTCTTTTCCCATGCAGGCTGGGAGCTGTGTGTTGGCTGTCCCCTACTGCCTGCCTAGCCCACCTCTCTGATTGATTTCTCTTGTTGCCCTGCCCTCCCCTTCCATCACTCTGCAGTCTCTTAATGTTCCAGCCACTGACATGGAAGTAATGGCTTTCCAGCCTCTGGTGCTGTATAAGAGGTGGGGAGGAGAAGGCTTATATTCCTTCAGAGAGCTGGGGCCTCTGTGTTGCGTCGAGACGCGTAGTCTCAGGCTGTCCATGGATCTGTGTAGTCAGATAATCCCTTTCAATTACCATGTATGCGTGCTGCTCCCGTCACGCCCGGTACAGAGTTAAAGTATAGAAATAGCTCCTTTGGTTTTGAAATAGAAGGCCTGCCAATGAGCTATGTCGGGTTCTGTCTTCACTCCTGGTTGGGATGGTAGCCTAGGTTTAGAATAGGGTAGCTGTTTATTTCTCTTTCTAGGACAGTAATGAATGTAGACCCAGAAACAAACAGTTGGTTTGTCAAGAATGTGTGCTGATGTTGAGATGCTTTTTGTTTACTATTAAAACTACAACCACCTTTTTCTCGGACTTACATGTCTCTCTTCTCTTCCACGCTGTGTGAGTTGGTCTTTGGTTTTAGCCACAATGCCCAACTTGTGAAGAAGGAGCTCAATTTCCCAGATAGCACAAAGCCCAGGCATTTCCCACCACTCAGTATTCCCGGGTTGGGTTAAATGTGGAAGACACATTTCAGTTGAATGCATTCAGTTGTACAACTGACTAGGTATCCCATTTTTCCTTTTCCTTTTTACCTAACAAAATTACATTGATCTTTTGGCTCCGTTCACCTAAAAGAGACGTTAATTTGCCTCCCAAACAGCTCTTCGTTCAACAGTGCTTAAAAATGGACATATAACCATGAAAAATGTCACATTTCTAATGTAAAACCTAAAATGTTGCCTACTATTATTTTAGATTGTGATATGTGAGTTCAAATACATTTTGCGGCAGGTAGCCTAGCAGTTAAGAGTGTTGGGCCAGTAACCAAAAGGTCGCTGGTTTGAATACCTGATCTGGCAAGGTGGAAAAATCTGCCGTTCTGCCCTTGACCACGGCAGTTAACCCCCAACAGCAACTGCTCCCCGGGCACCGATGACTTTGATTAAGGCAGCCCCCCTCACCTCTCTGATTCAGAGTAATGTCCCCTGTAGCTCAGTTGGTAGAGCATGGCGCTTGCAACGCTAGGGTTGTGGGTTCGTTTCCCACGGGGGGCCAGTATGAAAATGTATGCACTCACTAACTGTAAGTCGCTCTGGATAAGAGCGTCTGCTAAATGACAAAAAATAATAATAATAATTGTAATGTGGAAGATGCATTCAGTTGTACAACTGACTAGATATCCCCCTTTCCTTTCCTTTCCTTTCCTTTCCTTTCCTTTCCTTTCCTTTCCTTTCCTTTCCTTTCCTTTCCTTTCCTTTCCTTTCCTTTCCTTTCCTTTCCTTTCCTTTCCTTTCCTTTCCTTTCCTTTCCTTTCCTTTCCTTTCCTTTCCTTTCCTTTCCTTTCCCCTATAGAACCAGTCAGGAGGACATACATTATTACTGCTAGACTCTGACAGAGCGAGATAGACAGATAGTCCTGTGGCCTACAATAGATGGCAGTCATTTTGACATACACAAGTAACATCCATGAGCATTTCACAGTTTCTCATTTTTTACTGTCATCAATATTGACATACAGTATGGTGGGTGTTTCTTTTGTATGTGTGCTCTTCCTTTTGTTCAAACATCCAAGACAGTCTCTTCTCTCTGTATCCCACTGAGGGAGCTGTAACAGGGGGTGTGGGTGAAGAAAGAGGTGGAGTGCTGTCTGGCCTACCTGGTTCTCAGGATCCAAATAATACCACACATTTTGAGTCCCTGGCTGCTGTGTGAAAATGTCAGTCAGAATGATGCTTATTCACAGTGAGAGCCTGTCTACTCTGTGTGTGTTTGTTGTGTGTTAGTGTGTGTAATGTCTGTCTTTCCTCCTTTCTCTGCGCACCATAATCACAGCTTGCAGGTAATTGTGTTCTCAGCTCCAAGGCTACTATCGACTGCAGGAGTATTAGTATTCTACAGCTGGATAGATGGTAATGACATCACTCATGTATTTTCTCTTTTCTTCTCTCAGTAGGTAGCATTGGGCTTTTCAATCTGGCAGCGTGTGTTCGCCAGCGGAGTGCAAAAGGTTCGCTTGGCCGACTTCTCCTTAGCAACGTGTGTGCGTGACATACCTGATCGATGGGGCTAAGTGGTAGTGGGAGTCAGTCGACCCATGTGCAGAGCACTCACCTTCTGAGTTAGTTACCACAGTTACGCTGCCTTTTATAACAGGTTTTCGTCTTTAGTTCCCCCTTTCCAGCTCAGAAGGTTAAAAAGTTTGGGGAAGTGGATGTCAGTCGTGTTGTGTAAACCAGTCACCTTGTCATCCGTCATCCTTCCTCCTCTCTATACCCGTCCCTCCCTAGGGCGGCTCACGAGGGGTCCTCTGAGCCACGCTGCCCATCGATCTCCTTCCGTCCCCTCCCTTGGGTCTGTCCCATGATCAAAGCCCTCTGTGTCCCTCCATTGTTCCTGCTCCTAACAGCGTAATGATTATATCAGGCCCCGGCCGTAAAGGGCCCCGAGACAGGCCTTGGAACCTCCCCTGTTGAATACGCTTCGTTATGAGATTCATTAGCGTGTCAACATGTGACTGTCCCTCTTTACAGAGCACTGCCCTCTCTCCTGCTTTACTCAGTACCCCTCAGTATCCCTGCTCCCATCAGATGGTGACAAATGCTTTGATGGTTACATCGACCTCTCTATGAAGAGCTGTTGTTATGTTCAGTATGAATAAAAGCTTTGTGTGTGTGTATGTTTGTGTGTCTCGTAACCACTCTGTTCTTTAAGAGGAGCCCAGCCCAGCCCTGGGCCTGCATGGAGGTCATACGTTTGTCATGAAGTTAATGACAAACATATGACCCCGATGACCCTTTAGCCATGCTCATTTAGACCAATGTCCCCTGCAGGCAGACAGACAGACTGTGCCAACATAGCCTTAGTTCAACTATCACCAGTCTGTAGACATACACAAACCCACACACACATACTTGCACGCTAACACAGACACACACGCACACACAAACAAACCCAAATAAATAGTTTTCATGAAAGAAATGACACTTACACAGTAGCCACGCTCTACTCAACTGTAATGTTGCTTCCCTTAGGATGTGTTGTGTGGATGTGTTAGTGGAGGGTCTTGCTGTGCAGTGGAGCTGTGAGAAACACACTAGAGCTGGCAGACAGGCAACAGTGGTGCTGATGGGAGAGGATGGATAAACCACAGGGCAGAGAGACCAGACCATGATGTGATGTCCTGCTACAGGATGAATAAGTAGTTCTAAATCGACCCAACCCACAGCCGGAAGCAAATGTGCACATGCAGGGATGAGCGTGTGTGAACACACACACACACACACGAGCAGACACACACACACCCACACACACCCCTACAAACACATTATGCCCACAAACACCCATCAACAGAGCCCACATAATGCCTAGCCTACATGACCTTGGTAGTGAACTGATGAGCCATGTCATGTTGAGTCTACTGTATACAGTAAATATGGTGGTGGGAGGAGGGTTGGGGTGATGGAAGGATGCTATTCCTGTCACGACTGTAGTGTCATCCCCTCTGGGCTGGAACTGGGAGGCACAAAGGGCTTCTTTTAGTCCCTTTCTCCTGACGCCTCCCTCCTCTTTCCCTCTTGACACCTCACAGACCCAGTCATGTGTTATCCTCTGGGGTATATCAGAGATGATGATCGGAATGTCTACTGTAGCTACCACAATACAACCCGTAAAGTCCAATGCAGTGTCCCTGACATGAGCCTGTTCACAGTCTCTATGGAGGCTACTCTCTCTGTCCACTCCGCTGGATGGCCTTGCCTGGAATCCATCCTCGCAGTCTGGTCTCTACTGGGAGTTTCACATTCTGTGTTTTGCTTCCTATCTACTGGCAAGTTGACTTGTTAACAAGCAAGCTGCACTTTGTCCATGCCTAATGTTTGCAGCCAGCCAGGCAGGACTCTACTAGACTGAGTGGTCTGCTGTGATGTAATGATGTGAGGGGTTACAGTAGAGGTCAACACAACATTTCTACCGTGTTATATTCTAACCATTGCACTCTCTTGACGGTCCAAGGTTTCACAGTTGCCTAAATCTGTCTGGGACCCTCCCTTAACACCCCACCTCAAAATCCTGAAACTACCCCCACCCACTCCCATTCTTCTGGGTCCTGGCTATCACAGGCTCGCCTCGAGCTGCTGCGCCTGTTTTAAAAACGTGCCCTTTGGACTGCAGTGCTCCCCCGTCTGAGTGTGGATCCGCCTGGGGGTTGGGTTGGGTAGGGGGAGAGAGACGGATGCCGCTATGTGGGCTAGACACACTGGATGCAGGTTAAGCGCTTAATTTTACACTCAGCTGTTACTTCAGAAGTTATTTATAAACCTTGGCAGGGGACATTGTGATAATGCACAGAGCCAGTCATGGTACCGTGAAAGTTGCGGAGAGAGAGAGTGTAGGGGGGAGAGAGAGAGTAAGGGAGAGAGAGAAATTACACAGACCCACAAAGAATTCGAAAACAAATCCAATTTTGATAAACTCCCATATCTATTAGGTGATATACTAAAGTGTGCCATCACAGCAACTCATATTTACATTTATTTATTTTCCCTTTTGTGCTTTAACTATTTGCACATCGTTACAGCACTGTACATAGCCATACTATGACATTTGAAATGTCTCTATTCCTTTTTTAATGTTTATTTCACTTTTATTTATCTATTTAACTTTCTTTGGCAATGTAAACATATGTTTCTCATGCCAATAAAGCCCTTTGATTTGAATTGAGTGGGGGGAGGAGACAGAGACTGGGGGGGAGTGGACGAGGGGAGAAACACTGTGAGAGAGGGAGAAGTGAGAGAGAGAGAGTCCTTTGAATTGGATTGGATTGAATTGAATTTAATTTAATTTAATTTAATTTAATTTAATTGAGTGGGGAGGGAGAGAGAGAGAGTGAGTGGGGGAGGTGAGGGGTTGACATAGCCAGCCGCAGTGCAGAGGCTACTGTCAGAGGCAGGCAGGGCACTGTTGTCACAGTCCTACAGCCTGTTTGATGTTCATGAAGATTTGCCTAACAGCCAGCCAGGCTGTGTAGTGTGTACAGTCAGTCCAGACAGTCAGTCAATAAGAACAGCAAGTCCCTACAGGTGTAGGATGTTAATTTGATCACCCTGTTGTTGCAGGACATTTTAATGCAAACTTGTAATTTCCACTTTAAAATTACAGACTTGATTTGCCCTAACTAAAATGTGTCAGCACCTACAAAAATGTCCATTAATTATAAACCACACAATAATTTATATTTCCTGTTGCTGCAGGATTATTTTCCTGCAGTGAGACACTGGTCAAATTAAGATCCTATATCTGTATACCATTTATCAGTAGAAGTTCCCCCTATTATATCTCTATACCTGGCCTTTGTACAGTGCTGAGTTCTCACAGGCATTTCCCCTGTCTCGTTATAACCTTAAATATCACAGTGTCACGCATCTGACTTAAAGGTAATACTGCAATCAGATTGCATTTAAATATGATACATTATTTTATTTGTACTGTAGTAGGGTTGATTTGGATATTTGAGGTAAATCATTGACGTGTCTTCTGCTTTCTGTAGTAGAGTAAATGTGCTTCTATTTGCAGTCACATGAATCACTTGAATTTATAATGTTCTTTGTCAACATATTTTACAATGACTTGTCCACCATTGGTTGATTTTGTGTGTTGTTTAGGTGGGTAGTAGGTGTCATCGCGAATGAACAAGCTGTGAGTTTCACATGGGTGGTGGTGGTGGTGGTGGGTGGCGCGGCAGTTTGCCATATAAGATCCTAACAGGAAGTACTTGTGTAAGTGAAATGCTGTTTCTCCTAAGAGGAAGGAGTGGGTGACAGACTTCTTGTAAAAAGAGCCCCAACCCTTGTTTTCATTTTCATTCTATACAATGTGTAATGTTATTTGAGATATTTATAGATTTACTGGAGATCTTGCTAGACATCCTGGAGTTGCAATTTGGAGATGCACAAAGGCACACACACACATACACACAATCTTGTACAACTAACCTTGTGGGGACACACAATTCAGTCCCATTCAAAATCCTATTTTCCCTAACCCGTACCTTAACCTTAACCCTAACCCAAAAACCTAACCGTAATCCTAACCCTAAACCTAACCCTAGCTCCTAACCCTAACCCTTAAACAAACCCTAGTTCCTGACCCTAAACCTAATTCTAACCCTAACACTAATTCTAACCTTAACCCTAAACCCCCTAGAAATATAGCATTTGACCTTGTGGGGACTTACAAAATGTCCCCAGTTGGTCACATTTTTTTCCATTTACTATTCTTGTGGGGACTTCTGGTCCCCACAAGTATAGTCAAACACGTCCACACACACACACAGACACACACCCAGAGTGTCCAGTGGAAAGAGTGGAGTAGAGCGACCCTTCAGGGTTAAGGACTGGCTCTTAACTGTAGCCTATACTTACGCTGTCTCTGTTAATAATCATGTCACAACAGGGTTGTAGACGGACACAGTAACACACTGCTGTAGACTGTAGAGGATGATAGGCCTACCCACTGTGGTTCTATCTCCTGTGGTGGGGGTGGGCCATACACAACGAACCAGAGGGACATAGTGGTTCCAGTGGAGTCACTGAGACTGAGCTCGGGAAGAGTGATGGTTGATGCATCACACTGTGTGTTTTTCTCTCCTTTTCTTTCTGACAGTATTCAAGACACACAGTGTCTGCCATCAAAGAAAAGGACAAGTGTGTAGTCCCATTTTCTGTCAAATACAGATTATGTTTTCTGCCCTTTGTTGACTCCCTGATGGTCACTTGTGCTCAGTGAGACTTTTTTCCCTCTCTTCTCCCCGGGGGCGCTTTGACACATCTGAGACACAGCAGTTGAGTGAGAAGCCTGGCTGTCTTTTTTTTCTGTATTCAATTCTTTTTTTTTAAAGCTCAGTCTGCCTGGCTGGCTGGCTGTTAGCATTTAAAAATAGCAGCAGGAATGACCAGGTGCTGGTTTGTCAGTGAAATGAAATTGTCTCCATCCTGCTGTAGATTTAGAGTCAAAACAAGAGGGTGAGGATATGCTTAGTCGAGCAGTAACTGGACCATCATGTCTTTTAATTTACTATCTCAGAGTTATATCTATTTATGAATGAAGACAATCCTCTGTATGAGTGGGGGGGGTCACTCAGCAAATTAACAGTAAATAGCTATGGTAATGTAACACCTTGTCTCTCTTCATCTGTTTAGTAAAGTAAGGGCAGATGTCCCAGCTCCCTGACTGACTGACTCTCTCCGTTCTCATTCTCTGAACAGGAAATAGTTTTTTCTAATCCAGCTGTCTTGACTTTCTAATTCACAGTGAATTGATTTCCTCTGTATCAATCACTGGGAGAACAGCTTGGAATATCACAAACAGAAAGGACACGATCTCCTCGTATAGGAATTGGAAGCCAAAGAGCTGTAAGACAGACCTGGACCTGGGGGCACTTCAATAGGTGGTCCTCCTTCCCCCTCCAAGTCTCCTAGGTGCTTCTATCAAAGTATATCTCAGGTAGAAATGTCTGATTCCTGGACATGTTTTACACAATTAAAATAATGAAAGTAAACTCTCTATGTGCCTTCTCTCAGCTCTAGCATACAGGACACTGATATTCCAACACACAAACCCAACCAAGGCTGGCGGTACTCTTAGTTGTGAAGGACCACATCCAGCTGGGTGGAGAATGCATTATTGCGTTTTGCTGCAATTGCAATTGGGCTTCTTTGCTTGTCTCTGTACATATTTGTGTCTTTGTATAGTTTTTTGTTGTTGTTTTGCAGACCACATCCATTGGTATTGCTCTCTGTGTATAATAAATCCAGTCAGAATGGCACTGGGCTGAGTGCCTGTGCGTGAGAATGATTTGGGTGAAGTAGCCAAAGTATTTTTCATCTTTAGGAGAAGTAATAAAGATGAAACACGAGGGTTGCGGTTTGGTGGTCTTTGAAGAGAAGGCCAAGGTAAAGATGAGACAACTGAGGCCTGTACTTGACTAAAGCATAGGGCTGCTACTGTGTGTGTTTGTGTACGTACAGTTGAAGTCGGAAGTTTACATACACCTTAGCGAAATACATTTATGCTCAGTTTTTCACAATTCCTGACATTTAATCCTAGTAAACATTCAGTTTTAGGTCAGTTTGGATCACCACTTTATTTTAAGAATGTGAAATGTCAGAATAATAGTAGAGAGAATGATTTATTTCAGCTTTTATATCTTTCATCACATTCCCAGTGGGTCAGAAGTTTACATACACTCAATTAGTATTTGGTAGCATTGCCTTTAAATTGTTTAACTTGGGTCAGACGTTTTGGGTAGCCTTCCACAAGCTTCCCACAATAAGTTGGGTGAATTTTGGCCCATTCCTCCTGACAGAGCTGGTGTAACTGAGTCAGGTTTGTAGACCTCCTTGCTCGCACACGCTTTTTCAGTTCTGCCCACACATTTTCTATAGGATTGAGGTCAGTGCTTTGTGATGGCCACTCCAATACTTTGACTTTGTTGTCCTTAAGCCATTTTGCCACAACTTTGGAAGTATGCTTGGGGTCATTGTCCATTTGGAAGACCCATTTGCGACCAAGCTTTAACTTCCTGACTGATGTCTTGAGATGTTGCTTCAATATATCCACATAATTTTCCTTCCTCATGATGTCATCTATTTTGTGAAGTGCACCAGTCCCTCCTGCAGCAAAGCACCCCCACAGCATGATGCGGCCACCCCGTGCTTCACGGTTGGGATGGTGTTCTTCGGCGTTCAAGGCAAACATAACAAAGATCATTATGGGCAAACAGTTCTATTTTTGTTTCATCAGACCATAGGACATGTCTCCAAAAAGTACGATCTTTGTCCCCAAGTGCAGTTGCAAACCGTAGTCTGGCTTTTTTATGGCGGTTTGGGAGCAGTGGCTTCTTCCTTGCAGAGCAGCCTTTCAGGTTATGTCGATATAGGACTCGTTTTACTGTGAATATAGATACTTTTGTACCTGTTTCTTCCAGCATCTTCACAAGGTCCTTTGCTGTTGTTCTGGGATTGATTTGCACTTTTCGCACCAAAGTACGTTCATCTCTAGGAGACAGAACGTGTCTCCTTTCTGAGCGGTATGACGGCTGCGTGGTCCCATGGGGTTTATACTTGCGTACTATTGTTTGTACAGATGAACGTGGTACCTTCAGGCATTTGGAAATTGCTCCCAAGGATGAACCAGACTTGTGGAGGTCTACAATTTTTTCCTGAGGTCTTGGCTGATTTATTTTGATTTTCCCATGATGTCAAGCAAAGAGGTACTGAGTTTGAAGGTAGGCCTTGAAAGAAATCCACAGGTACACCTCCAATTGACTCAAATGATGTCAATTAGCCTATCAGAAGCTTCTAAAGCCATGACATCATTTTCTGGAATTTTCCAAGCTGTTTAAAGGCACCGTCAACTTAGTGTATGTAAACTTCTGACCCACTGGAGTTGTGATACAGTGATTTTTAAGTGAAATAATCTGTCTGTAAACAATTGTTGGAAAAATTACTTGTGTCATGCACAAAGTAGATGTCCTAACCGACTTGCCAAAACTATAGTTTGTTAACAAGAAATTTGTGGAGTGGCTGAAAAACGAGTTTTAATGACTCCAACCTAAGTGTATGTAAACATCCGACTTCAACTGTACATGTTTGCAAGGGTGTGGATTGTGGAAGTGTGTGTGGCCCTGTGTCTGTGCTGCAGATATCTATCTGGTTTTAATTCTTGCTACTGTGTTGGTCAGCCTTTGCTAACCGGACACATGACCTGATAACAGTAATATCCCTCAATGTGTCTATTCTATCAGACAGTAATGTACTTTCTTGAATAACAGAGGATAGTATTGTACAGTTTGAGATTAGATGGAGGTCTTTTCGGGGCCATTAGTGAGTTCACTGGGGTTGAACTATGATGCATCATCACCACGCTATCTTTAACCTCCATAACCAGTGCTTCCTATTGTTGTAGTCCTGCAGTCAAATGACCAAATCACCCTCTAGTGGCCTCATGGGTGGAATGTTATTCATATGTTTCATAATTTCATAATTAATCAAACGTATTTATTTTTTTACGGTGAAAATCTGGTGTTTCTATGTCAAATCAAATCAAATGTTACTTGTCAAATGTGCCGAATACAACAGGTGTAGACCTTACAGTGAAATGCTTACTTACAAGTCCTTAACTAACAAAGCAGTTTTAAGAAAAAAATTGATAATTAAAAAAATAACAAATAATTAAACGGTTTTGTTATATTTCAGTCTTCTGTGATGTATATAAAGTGTAATATTGGAATGCAAACTCAAAATTGAATACATTTCAACTCTATATCTGACATGGTACAGGTGCCTTCTTTTTTTTAAAAGCCCATAACCATGTGTGTGAGGTGTATACTTCTATTTCAAAGTAGATTTGTTTAAGACTATCAAGAAACACTGTGTGACCCTGATTTAGCCCACTGCAGTAAAAGGCTAATAGTTGCTCTTGATCAATAATACTATAATTATAATATACGTGGTTTCAGGGCAATTCGTATTATTTTGTATGTAAGTCTGTAACATACCATTTAGTATGATATGTTACGTTACGTTAGGTTACGTTATGAATGGAATAGCGGTCGTACAATATCATACGTCTTACCTGGTCGTACAATAACATATGAATTGGATGACACAACTTACTATGCATCTTCGAGGACGTATAGTATGATACTTCTTTCTCTGAGACCAGGTTGCTTGTTGCGCCATAACAACAAAGTAGAATTATGTGGATAATTTACGTTGGCGATTAGCGAAACTAATGACAATGGTTGCTCAGTTGGTAGAGCATGGCGCTTGCAATCTCAGGGTTGTGGATTCGTTTCCCACGGTGGGCCAGTATGAAAAAATGTATGCACTCACTAACTGTAAGTCGCTCTGGATAAGAGCGTCTGCTAAAATGACTAAGATCATTTACGTAAAAGGTTAGGAGAACTAATACGACAAAGGTTAGGTGAATTTATGTAGCAGGTTAGGTGAATTGGGTTAAGTTTAGAATAGGGGTTAGGGGAAGGATTAGCTAAAATGATACAGTTGTCCCCAACGAGACATGAACCCGCAACCTTTGGATTGCTTGACGGTTGCGGATTATGCCCACCCATACTCCCAGACCAACCTCCCTACTTTTGTTTCTGTCTAAAGTAACTTGACCATTAGTAGGTATCATACTTCTTGGAGGTGCTCAGAAATACATAAAGTATGCTTCGTATGGCTCTGAGGCCAGGCTGTCTTGATAGACCACTGACATGGTTTTGAACTTGATGGAAAGACTTCCAGTATTGTACTTACTTGAGCATTATTAACTTATGGCTCCAGTACTGGTTAATTGAATCTAAAGAATGTACACATAAGCCTGGAGGTTGAATTTTAAAGTCACTGTACATTTAACATCCTTAATATGTAATGTTTTGAGCTCATATATGATAGGTGTTGTATATACTGTATGTGTGTGTTGACCAGACCAATGACGTAGGTTCCCTTGGTGTCACCTCTGATCTCTGTCTCACCTCTGACCTCATGTGTCACAGGTGAAGAACCAGGATGTAGCTTGTTTCACGCCTCATTGACCAATTGGCTGATTTATTGCCCTTTCTGTCACTCGCTCATTTTTTCTCTCTCCTTCTCCATTTTTTTTCCTGTTAAATTGGGGTCATGAGACTGTCTGCCAGGGTAGTATTGTGGTCTGAGAGGCAGGAAAAAGAAAAGGTAC
The DNA here is from genome assembly GCF_964263955.1 of Coregonus lavaretus. Taxonomy (NCBI): domain Eukaryota; kingdom Metazoa; phylum Chordata; class Actinopteri; order Salmoniformes; family Salmonidae; genus Coregonus; species Coregonus lavaretus. The sequence goes on along the minus strand of NC_139989.1, from coordinate 39,673,386 downwards.
TTAGATAGGGGGTGGACTGACTGACTGCACCCAGTGCAGCTGCAGTACGTGTACAACAGAGCACAGTAGGGCTGAGCCAGTGCAGCGAGCCTGAAATAGGTTAGGGGGCAGTGTAGGTTATGGTGGTCACATGTCTGTTTGCAGCCTTCCTCCAACACCACGTCCACCAGGCACTAAACACAGGACCTTGACTGATTCTAGACTAGGTTGGGATGTCGTTGGACTCAGTTGTTGTGTGTCTGTTTGGGGGAGATGGGGGTAGTGGGAGGACGACTGGTGAAATCTTCAGGCTGTCATTTGTAGGGAGAGAGAGGAAGAGTTAGAGAGCAGAAACAAGGAGGGAGACTTGAGGGAGACATGAAGGGAGAGCGTGAGACGGTGGAAGGAGATCCAGACAGAAATCAAGATAATATGTGAATGTTTTGTTTGGAGCCTCTGCACAGCAACAGCATGTGGTGTCCTGATGTTCTGCTTGTTCCTGGTTCAACCAGAGGAAAGAGTTATCTCTAATCAATCATGGTCTGACCCTCTGCTCCTCTTCTCCTAACCCTAACGCCTCAGCAGGCTTCTCCTAACCCATACCTCTCAGCTCCTCAGCAGGCTCCTCTTAACACATACCCTTCTGCCCATCAGCAGGCTTCTCCTAACCCATACCCCTCAGCCCCTCAGTAGCCTCTGGGTATACATGGGGCTGGACAGGTATGACTCCCTCATGACCTCCATGCAGTTTAAAGCACATCACTCTTGTCCTGCCACCCAGGTTTACCTGATACGATGTTGATCATAAACAGCTTGATATGAAGCATTAGCCTACTAACTGTTGTTGGTGGCATATAAATTCAACGTGTTTGACAAGATAGACAATATGTGTGGCAGTGTGGCGCAGCGGCAGCTGTGTGGTTTCCCAACATACATTGCCCGGAGCGGCTAGGGATCAAATCCCATCCCCTCCATCAATTATTTCACTGTGTCCCATTTCCTTTCAAAAACGGATAAATGCATGAGGGGGACGGAGCTCCCATCCTCCTTTAAACATTCAAAATAAAGTTAATATGTATGCTATGATTTTTGAAATGCCATTGAGGTGCTAAGGTTTGTGGGAGCTCTCCACTAGTGAACAGCATCATCAAGTGCTTTTGTGATCAGATTTTGTCAATGTTGTGGTCCCTTTGAAAAAAGACGACTTCCTCAGTAGCACGCAAGGTTATACTCACTTCCTATTTCTCTTTCTCTTTCTCTCTCCCTCTCCCTCAGGTTTGGAGTGCTCCTCTTCATAATATCCTGCTATTACATGGTAGCAAGACCTGAAGACAAGAGGTAAGCAGTGTGACCTTCTCCTTTCAGTTTTTACACTGTGTAGATCTCTCATTGGGTCGACTAGCAGTGTGCTCTCTATCTGCGATCTAGTGATGTGTGTCAGTTAATGCCGTTATAAGTGGGTGGCTCACAAAAGAGTCTCAAGATTCACTTCAATGATAAAGAGTGAATGCTGAAGATGAAGAAAAAAGCAAAAGGGAGCAACTTTCACTTCTCCTCAGGTCTCAATGTGCCACTATGTTTGGCTGTTGTGGTAAGTACTAAACCGAGGGGAACTATCTCAACCCTCTGGTGGAGTTGACAACAAAGGTGCTAATGGTGGGAACCAGGTGCCTGGTAAGGTCACAGAGGCCGATGAATTCTGTCAGTCTGTCTGTCTGTCAGTCACCCACCGCTAGACAGAGTTCACTTACTGGCAACACCCAGCAGCCAGATACAGATACAGAGCAGCTCCTATGATGATTGACGTGTGTGTGTGTATATAGTAGTGTGTTGATGATTTGTAAGTCGCTCTGGATAAGAGCGTCTGCTAAATGATGTAAATGTAATGATGACTGATCATCGTGTGTGTGTGTGTGTACAGTAGTGTGTCATTGTGTGTGTTTATGTGTCAGGGGTGTGTGGTTGCGGGCACGGGGTGGTACAGACTGGCAGTCCTACGCTACAGGAGAGCATGTCAGGAAGAGGCTGGTACAGCACTGTAGAACAGGCTCACAGCTCTTCCTGTATGGTTCCTCTTCCGATCGGCTGACAGTAGTCAGCTCATAGCCACCTGCTGGGCCACACACAGAGCAAGATGACTGACGGAGGTCATTCTGTTACATTTAAATCTACCTCCTAGCTTATGCCACTCCAGCTCAGAACGCACTCAAATCATCTGTCATGCTTTCACAATCGTTTTCTTCTTTGTTTAGCAACCGTACAGGTGTAGGATCTTAATTTGACCTATATTGCCACAGCAAAATAATCCTGCAGCAACAGGATTTGAACGTTTAGTTTAAAGTTGCTTGATTGGTTGTTAGACTATTAGCTGGCCAAAAGTAGGTTACATGAAAAGTGCAATACTGTTAATATAACCGTGTGTTAGTGTGGGTTTTCAGTGGATTTATGTAAATCACGAAGCTCATCTGCATATCCTGCGGTGCAGGAAAATTCTCAATAACAAAAGAGTAAATTAAGAACCTACATCTTTACCACAACATACCGATTTAATACTAAGACACTGAAGCAACTAAAAGGCTTGTCGTTGTAGTGAATGGCGGGTGATGTAGCAGTAAATGGATTGGGGGATGGCTAGGTGAAAAAGGTTAAAGGTTGAAGTTGAGAGGAGGGCATGCCAGGGCATGGCAGCCAATCGGATGTGGATTTTGTAGGAGTGTGAGTGTAAGCTGATTAGATTAGCGTCATGCCCAGAGGCACCCACCAGGTCACAGAGTTGTGTTCTGTTCACCTGGTGCTCTCTCTCTATCTGCCTCTCTCTCTCTCTCTCTCTCTCTCTCTCTCTCTCTCTCTCTATCTCTATCTCTCTCTCTATCTCGCCGTTTAAAAATAAGAATTTATTGTCTCCCCCTTTCTGTTGTATGTGTCTCTGTCTGTCTCATGGTCTATCTATGTACAGATGTAGGATCAGTATTTTTGCAGCAAAATAATGGTGCAGCAACAGGATTTGAACGTTTAGTACACAATGTTGCTTGATCAGTGGTTAGGCTATTAGCTGGCCAAAATTAGGTTACATGAAAAGTGCAATACTGTCAAAATAACTGTGTGTTAGTGCAGGTTTTCAGTGAATTTATGTAAATCATGAAGCTCAAATTCTCAGCAACAAAAGAGTGATTCAATTAAGATCCTACACCTGTATGTAGAAGTTTATTGAGGAGCTTAAGGACACTATATAAAGAGCTTTCGTTCCCTTCTCCCGACACATTGTGTCCTCGTATACAAAACATACTGAGACAGAGACATTACTGACACTCTCTCTCTCTCTCAGAGCTAAGGGACCTGTATTGTCTATTGTTGACCTCACAGACCTTAGTCCAATAAATATGTCCAATATGTTCAAATATTTGAGCTGCACATAATTTAGGCTACTTGGCCTTGTACAATTGAACCAATGACATAGTGCAAACCCAAGGAAGTCTGCTGACTTTTCTCCAAGCGAAGAAGGTATTTGACATGTGTATTTGACCCAGATCCGCTCCCTCATGCAGCTGTTGACTCAACACAAAGCAGAATGTTTGGACTCTCAACTCCTCCAGAGCGAAACAAACTGCCCAACTACAGCTGTCAAACACAACCAGTCCAACTGCTCTGTGGCCGTGTCAGTCAGATACATCATCTGTCTCAAAGAAGCTTCTTTCACTTTTAGTCAACTCAAACTGATGCTCTCCTCTTTTGATTGAAAACCTTCTGTACATTTTCCATGTCACTTCAGATCTGCTCACCCTACTCTCTCATTTCTCTCTTTCACCTCTCTCTTCAAATCTGCTCCACCCATCCCCCTTCTCTTCTCTTCTCTTCTCATCTCTCTCTCTCTCTCTCTCTCTCTCTCTCTCTCTCTCTCTCTCTCTCTCTCTCTCTCTCTCTCTCTCTCTCTCTCTCTCTCTCTCTCTCTCTCTCTCTCTCTCTCTCTCTCTCTCTCTCTCTCTCTCTCTCTCTCTCTCTCTCTCTCTCTCTCTCTCTCTCTCTCTCTCTCTCTCTCTCTCTCTCTCTCCCTCCCCCACCCTGCCTCCCCCAGGTTGTGCAAGATGGCAGTGTGGATCCAGGCCCAGCAGCTCCAGGGGGATGCGCTGCACCAGATGCAGTCTCTCTATGGACAGCACTTCCCCATCGAGGTGCGCCACTACCTGTCCCAGTGGCTTGAGGGCCAACTCTGGTGAGTGCAGCACAAAGCACACCACTCTACCTGACAGAAAGACATGTCTCACCCGATAACCCTCACATTCGGTTCAATCACAGTCACAGTAGTAGCAGGGGCCATCGAGGTGTCGTAGCCTGAGAGCAATGTGGTAGCAAGTGTGTAAAGTCACTGTCCCTGTGTATGTGCTTGAGTGAAGGTGTGGCTGCTCTGTTCTGCATGTATGTACATATAGGATATCGCTAAGCATTTTATATGTCCCTGTGCCAGGGATGTGATCGATCTAGAGAACCCCCAGGAGGAGTTTAAGGCCAAGCGTCTGCTGGACAGCCTGATCCAGGAGCTGCAGAACAAGGCTGAGCATCAGGTGGGAGAGGACGGCTTCCTGCTCAAGATTAAACTGGGACACTATGCCAGCCAGCTCAAGGTGAGACACATTGAACCAGTAGACCAAGGGCCCTCACGAACCTCCACAGAAAGCTAGCTAGAGAAAGGTGAGACAGATGGGCAGTACCGGTATGAAGGTGAGAGATACTGTGCACAGATACCCAGTGTATGTGAGCAGAGCACAGAGCCAGTGCCCTCACAAAAACCTCCACACCTAACTAGCTAGCTGAACAGTGTTAATAAAGCCAGTATAAACCCAATAAACTCACAACGTTATGATAACCTTATAGCCAACTGTACCAACCGAATCGTGGTGATTATTATTTCAATTATACTGATACCAAACTCAGCTAAATGTTAGTTATCACAGCCTCATTGGCAACAGGGTCATATCCATAAACCCCAACCCAAAGTACTTAGAAATAAAAAAAAAACAGTATGTGAGAACAGCCTGCTCTGGTCAGTGTGTCTATATGAAGAAAAACAAAGGGTGGACAATACTGGGCTACGGTAAACAGGCAGTGTTGCCTTTTATGATTGAGCTTTTCACTCAGGGATCTCAGTGTGTTTGTATTCACCCTTATGGACAGGGTTCAGAGGAACAAGCTGTCTCCTATCACCTTCCACAGTGGGAGAAGGAGGCATCTTGTCAACATAACACTCTGTAGGCATACAATGCAGTCTTTCAACCCCGCATGGTGCCTTGGTGTGTGTATGCGTGCATGAGAGAGGGATTTAGAGCACTGTTTCCCAACTCCAGTCCTCCAGTACCCCCAACAGCACAAATGTTTGTTGTAGACCTGGACAAGCACATCTAATTCAACTTGTCAATTAATCATCAAGCCTTCGATGAGTTGAATAAGGTGTTTTTGTCTGGGGCTACAACAAAATGTGTGCTTTTGGGAGTACTTGAGGACCGGAGTTTAGAGAGAGAGAAAAGAGAGAAAGGAAGGGAAATGTAGCCAGTGGATGTGAGACCAAGTCGTCTGCACTTGAGAGAAGGATCTCATTAGTCTAATTGGGTTTAGCTAGGCTCAGGGAGTGGGCTTTAGAGCGTTAGCGTGCCGCGGCGCGGGAGCGGGCTAAATTGGTCAGTGTCGTGTGCAGGGCCGTACTGCCAGTCAGTGGCTAACACAGTTAACAGGCCTAACAAGGCAGCACGTGGTCCTTGTCTTTCAGAGCACGTATGACCGCTGTCCTCTGGAGCTGGTGAGATGCATCAAACACATCCTGTACACGGAGCAGAGGCTAGTTCGAGAGGCCTCTAATGTGAGTATGAATCGCACACTCTCCAACATCCATTCCTACTCCCACACACCTGGGAAGCTTGTTTCACAGGTATGCATATAAAAGACACATGTTGCTCTTATCAAATCAAATTATATTAGTCACATGTGCCAAATACAACAGTTGTAGACCTTACAGTGAAATGCTTACTTACAAGCCATTAACCAACAATGCAGTTATAAGAAAGAATACCCCCAAAAATCACCCCAAAAATAATACGAAATAAATAACAAATAATTAAAGAGCAGCAGTAAAAATAACAATACCGAGTCAATGTGCGGGGGCACCGGTTAGTGGGGGAGGCAATGCAAATAGTCTGGGTAGCCATTTGATTAGATGTTATGGCTTGGCGGTAGAAGCTGTTTAGAAGCCTCTTGGACCTAGACTTAGTGCTCTGGTACCGCTTGCCGTGCGGTAGCAGAGAGAACAGTCTATAACTAGAGTGGCTGGAGTCTTTGACCATTTTTAGGGCCTTCCTCTGACACCGCCTGGTATAGAGGTCCTGGATGGCAGGAAGCTTGGCCCTCTGTAGTGCCCTGCGGTCGGAGGCCGAGCAGTTGCCATACCAGGCAGTGATGCAACCAGTCAGGATGCTCTCTGGTGCAGTTGTAGAACCTTTTGAGGATCTGAGGACCCATTCCCCTCCTTAGGGGGAATAGGTTTTGTCGTGCCCTCTACACGATTGTCTTGGTGTGCTTGGACCATGTTAGTTTGTTGGTGATGTGGACATCAAGGAAATAGAAGTTCTCAACCTGCTCCACTACAGCCCCATCGATGAGAATGGGGGCGTGCCTCTTCATTTTCCTGCAGTCCACAATAATCTCAATCATCACAATCATCTTATGCACACACACACACACACACACACACACACACACACACACACACACACAGAAATAATAAGAAAATAATATGGAAATACCCACACACCTTCTATAGACATTGCAGACACCCACACTGTGTAAACACCACACAGAGATGTTTAACATAAAATGGCCAATTGCATGACATTATGGATATCACAGCCATTGGGGGCCACTTTGCTGCCTCTCTGCCGACATCAAAGGCTGTTTACTCTCAATTTTCCCTCAGACATACGTAAACCTGTTAACAACCACACAAATACACGCACACGCACACACACACACACATAGCACAAACCTTCACACACACACCTAGTCAGATAACCTAAACTTTGAATTTCTCATTAACCAGCAATGCTGTAGGCCTGGTGTGGAGGTGAAGAAATGTGATGTTTTATAACAAGGGTTATAAAACCATAAAGCCGGTGGTCCATAAAACATCTGAATATCAATAAACCCAGTGTTCAATTGATTTCCAGTCCTGCCAGGCTTCTCCTATCACAGGATTGCATATTCTACATGATTGCATTCCCTCCTGTTTATTCAGACTGTCTTCACAGTGCTCACGTCCCCAGCTTTAACAAGCCATGGGCTGTGTCTGCCCACGATACGGAAATGCATTTCCCTCTCCACGGTCTCACATGTTCAGTCAGTGGTGATCACTGCTGGTTATGGTCATTAGATTACTGTTGAATAACACGAGCAGGGGTCATTGAGTTTGTGTTAAAGAGGCACAGGGTGATTTCAGGTTCTGTCAGTTTGAGTCTTTCTGCTCCATGTAATGATGATGAAATGCTCAACACCATACTAGCTAGTTCCTGCAAATCATCAAAGCCTGCATTGTTTACCGGCACAGCCCTCTCACCTCTCTCTCCTCTCTCTGATTGGCAGTCGAGCTCCCCAGTGGGCGGGATAATGGACAGCATGTCCCAGAAGTACCAGCAGATCAACCAGGTGTTCGAGGAGCTGCGTCTGCTGACCCAGGACACAGAGAACGACCTGAGAAAGCTCCAGCACAACCAGGAGTACTTCATCATCCAGTACCAGGAGAGCCTCCGCATCCAGGGTGAGTCAGCCTTGCCCTGGTCCCCCTCCTAGCCACAACACCCTGGGTCATCAACCCCAGCTGCCCTCAGCTTTATAGGGCAGAATGACGTGTGGGTTTGTAGGTGGGTGTCTGTGTGTGTGTGTGTGTGTGTGTGTGGTCTGCAAAGTAAAAGACAGGTGTGTTTATGTGAAGTTTGCTGACATCCCCGTCTCTCCTGTCCTGTCCTTCTCCAATCACTCTCCCTCTCCCTCTCTTCGCCCCCATGCAGCCCAGTTGACCAGCCTGGCCACACTGCCCCCTGCTGACAGACAGCTGAGGGAGCCCACCTTACTGAGCAAGAGAGCCACCGTGGAGGCCTGGCTCACCCGGGAGGCCAACACACTACAGAAATACAGACTGGTACACTACTTTTTATACTGCATACACACACATACTGAAACACACACACGTACACACACACACACACACACACACTACATGATTACAAACTGGTATTATTATTATTATTATTATTATATTATTGGTAGTGAACTGCAGTAGAATTATATTTGTAATTATTTAAAGCTATGAAGACAGGAGAGGAAAGTAGGCTCAGATATCTGGAGGGAACTCATGCCTTCAGGATATAAAAGCTGGGGATGTATATTGATTGGAGAATATGAATAACATGCTAATATATGGGTACATTCTTATCGGTGTGTGTGCGTGCGTACGTATGTGTGTGTTTACCTGCCTGACTGTGTGTGTGTGTGTGTGTGTGTGTGCCTACATACCTGTGTCCCTAGGACCTGGCAGAGAAGCACCAGAAGAGCCTACAGCTGCTGAGGAAGCAGCAGACCATCATCCTGGATGACGAGCTGATCCACTGGAAGAGACGGCAACAGCTGGCCGGCAACGGGGGTCCTCCGGAGGGGGGGCTGGACATCCTGCAGTCCTGGTGAGACCCCCTCTATCCCTCACAGAGATCGTATATGTCTATTATTGATCAAAGGGCAGGGGCCACCAAGTTAACAAGCTGGCTATTGGATACTGCTGGTTTTACATGGGGTGTAGTTGGGAAGATTGCTGTAGTCTAGGTTAAGACAACGGGATTATAATATCCCATAACTCTTTGCAACAATGGGGAAGAGTTCTAAATAATAGGACTAGCAATGTGAGCGGAAATGACTAAAAGTGAATGTTAGCAGTACAGAAAGTTTGCCATCAAAGTGGAAAATAAACACAATCGTAGTGAATTTCAGCTAACTACTCAGCAAACACATAGCATGACTGTTTTCCTGTCATTCTATTCATTTAAACGTTTTTCAAATGATCTACAACTACTTTATTACTTGAGTGCTGGTCACGTTTTCAATGCTAATCCTGTAGAATCCGCAACGGTCCAATGATTGTGTAAAATGTTTTATGTGTCTCTGTGTGTGTGTGTATGTTTCCCTCTGTGTGCGTGTCTCTCTCTCTGTGTGTGTGTGTGTGTGCGTGTGTGTGCGTGCGTGCTCACTCGTGTGTGTGTGTGACTCAGGTGTGAGAAGTTGGCAGAGACTATCTGGCAGAACAGGCAGCAGATCAGGAGAGCAGAACACCTGAGACAACAGCTGCCCATCCCTGGCCCCATCGAAGAGCTACTGAACGACCTCAACAGCACCATCACAGACATCATCTCAGCACTGGTCACCAGGTGTGAGCGCATTTGCATTCATTTGTGTGTGTGTGTGTGAGTGTGAGTGTGTGGCTTTGAGCTGGAATGTGGGTGTGTGTAAATGTGAACCTCTTATGGAGTCACTTATCTTCAGTGTGAGTGCTACTCTGTAGTCATGTTTACACCCCCCATCTTCTCTGACTGAATGGAGAACAACTGAACTGTTATTCAGCATGAACCCTTATATAAGCCCTATCCTACTGACACAACCCCTGACTCCTTATGTGGTCAATCGAGCGCGAGATTACATTTATTACCAGAATTACATTAGAAATGACTCACCACCGCACATCACAGGAGCCCGGTTATGTGACTCTGTGGAACAGCAAAGCGCGTGTGTATTTGACTCTGTGCTGAGCCCAAGCTGGGTTGTTCCGGGGCAGGGGGAGCAAGCTGCTGATAGTTCCTCCACCAGCCCAGCCCAGCTCTGCTCCCAACCCCTGCTGAACCTGCCAATGAACACACAAACACAACCCCAGTCAGCCTGCATTTACCCTCAACCCTACAAGGAGGGAGAGATGGAGGGAGGAGAGAGGGAGGCCTGCTATAGATCTGAGAGGAGAAGGAAAACAGGAGGGAGAGTGAACGGTTTCAAAAAGGAGAGGAACATACAGTACGAGGAGGAGGAGTAGAGAACAGAGTTTCAAAGACATTAAATGAAAGAAAGAAGGGTTTCAGCGATGGAGGCAAAAGGGAGATTAAAGTGGGTCGATACGAGAGCTAAAGTGACAAAAAGTGTTTGAGACTAGAGATGAAGAGTCTACAATGATGGGGAGAGGGGGAGAAAGTCACACCGGCTCAGAAAGTTAGCTTGAGTTCCATGGAAGAGTGTTGTAGCCCTGGGAGCACTGTCTGTCAGCCCGTATCAGTCCGCCAGCCTCACTGACTGGATCAGGAAGTCTTCTGAGTGCTCCCAGAACCCTCTGCTCTCTCCCTATCCCAGCTGTGGTCCCCACAGAGACCGATAATGCACTGAGAAGCTGTGTCATTGTCAGAATGATGTCTGTTAGGCCACAGATGGGGGAGCGTTGAGAGCGTAACACTCCTTTTAAAGTCCATACTACTGCGCTGGTGTTTCCTCTCCTCTAAACTCGCTCTTTCCTGCTCTCCAGCGAAACCACACCCACATCCTCTCTACTGTTCCCCCTAAACTTCTAGCAGGCGCCTGGGAGGGAGGCTAGGGGGGAGGGAGAGTATCTCATCACTGCCTGCTCACAGAGTTGAGAATATTTAGTATTGTCAGCCAATCCTAAAACACAAGCGGCGTTCTCTACTCAAAAGCCCTCTGTGCCTGAATGAATGAGTGTCATGCTGTCTGTGTGTGTTTAGCGTTCGTCTGTCTGTGTGTGTTTATGTGTGGGAGCATCGAGAGCTGACAGCTTGCATACTGTGTACTTTTCAAAAGCAGGTCAAATAGACTTAATAGGCAGTAGTGTGTGATGGACAGAATTCCCTGTGGTGATCTGTTGGTTAAAGGGATAGCGCTAAATGTTTTCAATTAAACCCTTTTTTTCTACTAACCAAGAGTCAGATGAAATCATGGATACCATTTTTATGTCTCTGCGTGCAGTTTGAAGGAAGTTGAAGTTAGTTTCTGGAGTCATTACATTGACTCTGGGTAAGCTAAAATGTTGCACTATTCCTTTAAAGCAACCCTCTACACTTTCATCGGACTCTAATCTGTTTGTCCTGCCCCCCCCCCCCCCCTCTCTCTCTCTCTCTCTCTCTCTCTCTCTCTCTCTCTCTCTCTCTCTCTCTCTCTCTCTCTCTCTAGCACCTTTATCATAGAGAAGCAGCCTCCCCAGGTGCTGAAGACCCAGACCAAGTTTGCCGCCACAGTGCGCCTCCTAGTGGGCGGGAAGCTCAATGTGCACATGAACCCCCCGCAGGTCAAGGCCACCATCATTAGTGAACAGCAGGCCAAGGCCCTGCTCAAGAACGAGAACACCAGGAAGTAAGTCACAGCGTAGAGCCCCCTCATCACCGATATCTACTGTAGCTTTACTGCAACCTTAAGCATAACACAAGACTTAGCCCTGTTTTCTTCAAACCTAGTCCATGGGATTCAGCTCAAGGGCTTGATGATTAGTTGGTCAGGTGTGTTAATGCTGGGATAGAAGAAAGATGTGCACACCCTCTGGGTCTCCAGAACACTTCTTCAGCCAGAGCTTTACAAACCCCACTCATGACCTACTGTAAACTCTGTAGCGCTTACTACAGTACAGGCCAGACACATGGCTGGAACTCAATCAATGCCACAGTGGAATCCATGGAGCAAGTGGAGATTCCACATTTAGATGATACTTTCGAGCGTCCCACATTCCACACACCTAATAGAACCCTAAAGTAGTTAGTGTATAAATGTTATCTCAATCACCATTTCCTTCCTAGTACTAAAATAATAGCAGTGTTAGCCTATCCCTTGCCCAGGGGCAAATCTGGGTGGCATATTGCAAGATTGTCAGCGTTGGCATCCTGAAAAAAACTTGTCTCACATAAATTGAAATTAGTAATTCCTCTTCATGTTCTGTGAAAGTTTCATGACTCTATGATTAATAAATCTGCTGAAGCATCTAACCTCCTCCTCCCTCTTTCTCGTCGTCCTCCTCCTCCTCCTCCTCCCTTCCCCCTCTCCCAGTGACAGCAGTGGAGAGATCCTTAACAACAACTGTGTGATGGAGTACCACCAGGCCACAGGAACACTCAGCGCCAACTTCAGGAACATGGTGAGGATGGATGGGACCAGGTTAGAGGATGGATGGGACGAGGGCAGAGGATGGATGGGACCAGGGCAGAGGATGGATGGGACCAGGGCAGAGGATGGATGGGACCAGGGCAGAGGATGGATGGGACCAGGGCAGAGGATAGATGGGACCAGGGAGTCTCAATCTGTAATACCACACCTAGAGAAGATTCTCTTCAGAGACAAACCCCAGCTTAACTGGAGTCCAAGAAGCTTTTGGAGATTCTGCATGCTCATTCTGTGTTCATACCCATACAGATAGCATGTTACTCAGCCCACACGCTGTTTTGAGTTCCCTTGGGTCCTCCATGGATCATTTACATGTAAATTCTGGCTTAAATGGATACTTCGGGATTTGGCAATGAACTTGTGGATACCATTTTTATGTCTCTGTGTCCAGTATGAAGAAAGTTAAAGGTAGAATGCTAGTAAATACGCATTGGCTTGCGAAACTACCTCTAACTTCCTTCATACTGGACACAGAGACATAAAAATGGTATCCATGAGTTCAGCTGACTCTGGGGAAGTAGACAAAGGGCCTCATTGCCAAAATCCCAAAGTATCCCTTTAAATCTGCTCATGGAATCAAAGGGAATCATGTATGTGTGTGTGATCAGAGAACAGCTCCTCAAAGTGAATAGACTAGAATATGTTTGTGTGCTGTGCTGCTCTCCTCAACCCTCATGATCCTCCTCTCCGACCCCGCCTCCTCCTGTAGTCTTTGAAGAGGATCAAGCGCTCGGACCGGCGAGGGGCAGAGTCTGTGACAGAGGAGAAGTTTACCATTCTGTTTGAGTCCCAGTTCAGCGTCGGGGGTAATGAGCTGGTCTTTCAGGTTAAGGTAAGAACTGATAACCTGGTCCCAGATCTGTTTGTGCGGTATTGATAAGACTTAAGAAGAGATGAGCAGAGTGGTGGACTATCCCAAGATGAGCTGTTGGCTCTAGTCCAACCTAACGCCTCAGCGGCTTTTCTTTCTTTGTGGTCCTGACGAGAAATGTCAAATGTCGGGGGAGGTTATCTTCTGTACTGTTGAACCAATACAGTAAATGTGGAGGAGGAGTTAAGATGGAGTGTCGCCTTGTTAATGTCCAAAAGGGGAAGTCACGTCACAAGCTCTCTTTCCATTTCCCCAGAAAACTAGATGCATCCAGTTGTCGTCGACCCGCAGAGGGTGGCTCCAGTCACTACACCTATTCCTTACCCTGCTCCTTCAGTGAACATATTATGAGTAGTAATCATTCTGAAAGCTATGTCACACATGAAAAATGACCTTGACCTTACTCCTACACACATTGTCAATGGTACAGGAAACATATACAGTGCATTCGGAAAGTATTCAGACCCCTTGACTTTTTCCACATTTTGTTACGTTACAGATTTATTCTAAAAATGATTAAATAAATACAAATCCTCATCAATCTACACACAATACCCCATAATGACAAAGTGAAAACTGGTTTTTACAAATACCTTATTTACATAAGTATTCAGACCCTTTGCTATGAGACTCGAAATTGAGCTCAAGTGCATCCTGTTTCCATTGATCATCCTTGATGTATCTACAACTTAATTGGAGTCCACCTGTGGTAAATTAAATTGATTGGACATGATTTGGAAAGGCACACACCTGTCTATATAAGGTCCCACAGTTATCAGTGCATGTCAGAGCAAAAACCAAGCCACGAGGTCAAAGGAATTGTCCGTAGAGCTCCGAGACAGGATTGTGTCGAGGCACAGATCTGGGGAAGGGTAACAAAAGGTGTATCCAGCATTGAAGGTCCCCAAGAACACAGTGGCCTCCATCATTCTTAAATGGAAGCAGTTTGGAACCACCAAGACTCTTCCTAGAGCTGGCCGCCCGGCCAAACTGAGCAATCGGGGGAGAAGGGCCTTGGTCAGGGAGGTGACCAAGAACCCGATGGTCACTCTGACAGAGCTCTAGAGTTCCTCTGTGGAGATGGGAGAACCTTCCAGAAGGACAACCATCTCTGCAGCACTCCACCAATCAGGCCTTTATGGTAGAGTGGCCAGACGGAAGCCACTCCTCAGTAAAAGGCACATGACAGCCTGCTTGGAGTTTGCCAAAAGGCAACTAAAGGATTCTCAGACCATGAGAAACAAGATTCTCTGGTCTGATGAAACCAAGATTGAACTCTTTGGCCTGAATGGCAAGCGTCACGTCTGGAGGAAACCTGGCACCATCCCTACGGTGAAGCATGGTGGTGGCAGCATCATGCTGTGGGGATGTTTTTCAGCGGCAGGGACTGGGAGAACGGAGCAAAGTACAGAGAGATCCTTGATGAAAACCTGCTCCAGAGCGCTCAGGACCTCAGACTGGGGCTAAGGTTCACCTTCCAACAGGACAATGACCCTAAGCACACAGCCAAGACAATGCAGGAGTGGCTTCGGGACAAGTCTCTGAATGTCCTTGAGTGGCCCAGACAGAGCCCGGACCTGAACCCGATTTGAACATCTCTGGAGAGACCTGAAAATAGCTGTGCAGCGACGCTTCCCATCCAACCTGACAGAGCTTGAGAGGATCTGCAGAGAAGAATGGGAGAAACTCCCCTAATACAGGTGTGACAACCTTGTAGCGTCATACCCAATAAGACTCAAGGCTGTAATCGCTGCCAAAAGTACTGAGTAAAGGGTCTGAATACTTATGTAAATTTGCTCACATTTCTAAGAACCTGTTTTTGCTTTATCATTATGGGGTATTGTGTGTAGATTAATGAGGGGGAAAAACGATTTAATCAATTTTATAATAAGGCTGTAACGTAACAAAATGTGGAAGAAGTCAAGTGGTCTGAATGCTTTCCGAATGCGCTGTATGCTCCCCTACTCCCAAAACACATTTGTTCATGTATCTCTCCGAATTATATGGATTGTTTAGTTGGAACACAAAGCGCTGTACAGTAGGTTAAAGTGAAAATAGGTTTTACATGAGTTGCCTTCAGACGATATGTGATACACATGCACATCATTGTCTTTGTAATGACCCCTGACCTTTTTCTTCTCTCGCTCTCGCTCTCTCTCTCTCTCTGTCAGACGTTATCACTTCCTGTGGTAGTGATCGTCCACGGTAGCCAAGACAATAACGCCACAGCAACGGTGCTATGGGACAACGCTTTTGCCGAACCGGTAAATTCAGTTTGATCATCACATCGTGTGTGTGTGTGTGATGATGTCTTTAATACATTACATTGTTTTGTTTTTGTCTTGATGGACATTCTGGCGTTTCCCTGGTCTTCTCTCCTCCTCCCCAGGGTCGGGTGCCCTTCATAGTGCCTGACAAGGTGCTGTGGCCCCAGCTGTGTGAGACCCTCAACATGAAGTACAAGGCGGAGGTGCAGAGTAACCGTGGACTCTCAGAGGAGAACCTGGTCTTCCTGGCCCAGAAAGCCTTCAGTAGCTCCAGCATCAACCCTGATGACTACCGCGGCATGACCATGACCTGGTCCCAGTTCAACAGGGTAAGACCATGGCTGCATCTCAAATGTCACTATATTCCCTATGTAGTGCACTACTTTTGACCAGGGCCCATCTTTTGACAAGAACCTTATGGGCCCTGATCAAAATTAGTGCACTATGTAGAGAATAGGGTGCCATGTGGGACACACCCCATGACTAGTGACCAGTGGACTACAAAACCTGACCTCTGCATTAGGAAAAAGTGCTTGCAGAGTGGTGATATCATCTCTTTGATACTCAGAGGGAATCTATTGTAGAGTTTTTACCATCCCTGGTTTGTGTGTATATTATTTAGATGTGAGTATTTGCCACTGCAGACATAGTTTACATCTTTGGTGTTCCTTCACGTGTTCAGAGTAA
This sequence comes from Coregonus lavaretus, assembly GCF_964263955.1. Lineage (NCBI taxonomy): Eukaryota > Metazoa > Chordata > Actinopteri > Salmoniformes > Salmonidae > Coregonus > Coregonus lavaretus. The sequence continues at coordinate 39,657,357 of NC_139989.1, read as the reverse complement.
TGATTCCTCTATATCTGCATTCAGATCTGCTCTCCTCGGGCTGAGCGAGTATCTAGTGTTATGTGTTTCTCTTGGAGGCTGCGTCCCAAATGGCACCATATTCCCTACATAGTTCACTAGGCCTTGGTCAAAAGTAGTGCACTATGTAGGGAATATGGTGCCATTTAGTCTGATTAGCTCTAGTCGGCTGGCCGTGAGGTCCTCAGGTCTGGTTAATGGGCCTGTTTGTCCAGACAGGAAGGGCTAATTCAGCCCCAAGCCTCATTGGCTCCCTCTAACCAGCCACTGATGACAGAGAGCACACTCACATTCAGACCTCATTCACCACAGAGCATCAGCCTCATTAGAGAGAGAGAGGGCCTAGAAACAGGAACAGGAACATGCACCTCAGAACTCACTCACTGATACACACACACTTGCACACGTGTGTGCACACGCGCGTATGCACACACACACACACACACACACACACACACACACACACACACACACACACACACACACACACACATGCACACACACACACACGCACACACACACACACACACACACACACACATACTTACAAACTCTCTCCCACACACACACACACACACACACACACACACACACACACACACACACACACACACACACACGAGCACACACACATAAACACAATAACCCAGTGTACTCTCTGCATTGCTGCAACAGTTATACTGATCTGAACTGGATGGATGGATGGATGGATGGATGTAAGGGGGTCAGCTGAACTCTGGGGAACATATCTCACTGACTGACTGTCTATTGTGTTTGCTGCTCTACTCTACTCTGTATGTGTGAGGGGAGGTTAGTGCGATTAAAGACAGAAAACAAATTGTTTATTGACTGTATCAAACCCAATCCCTCTACCCTACAGGAGAGTCTGCCTGGCAGGAATTTCACGTTCTGGCAGTGGTTTGATGGGGTCATGGAACTCACGAAAAAACATCTCAAACCACACTGGAATGATGGGTAAAAATTATTTTTTGAAATGTCTATAATCCTAGAATGTCTACTCCATAATAACCTGTGGAAATGAGGTTTGACTTGGATTGTGTATTAGTGCTACATCAGATGCCTGCTGCGTACACATACTACCCAAGTAGACAGGGAAATGGACAGAGAAAATGTCTCAACTAAACTAAAGGCTCCTTTTTGTTGTCGTTTGAATGTCAGCTGTAATGTGCTTTCTTTAGTGAGTCTTGATAGAGTGCACTTGGTATATTTTCCTCTTAAGACCCCCTGCCGTTGCAGCCTTACATTTTGATTGCTTTTTAAATCTCAACGAGCCTACCAAAAGGCCCTCCCCACCATGGACATGGCTTTACCATAGCAACCACAGGGGCTGGAGATATGTATCCATACCTGTAATGGGTCAAGAGGATAAAAGGATTGTAAGTGAAGGGGGCGGCATGACAATGTATGTAACAATGTATCTTTGTCTATCTCTCTCCTTCTGTCCTCCTTCTGTCCTCCTTCTGTCCTCATTCTGTCCTCCTTCTGTCCTCCTTCTGTCCTCCTTCTGTCCTCCTTCTGTCCTCCTTATGTCCTCCTTATGTCCTCCTTCTCCTGGGCTTTTTATTCTCTGTGCATATGTCTGTCTGTGTCTTTCCTCTCTCTGTCTCTCCCCTTCTCTCGCTCTCTCTTCCTTCCTCCATTCTCTATGTGCAGGGCAATACTGGGCTTTGTGAACAAGCAGCAGGCCCAGGACATGTTGATGTCCAAACCCAACGGGACCTTCCTGCTCCGCTTCAGCGACTCTGAGATCGGAGGGATCACCATCGCCTGGGTGGCTGAGAATCCCAACAAACCAGGTACTGACAATCAATCAACCAACCAATCAATCGATCAATCAATTCATTATTTTGTCAGTTAGTCAGTTAGTCAATAAATTAATATTTGACGGAGAAGGTCTGTAATAATAGCCAAGTGGAACTATAATAAGTGTGTCTATGTTTCCAGGGGAGAGGATGGTGTGGAACCTCATGCCCTACACAACCAAAGACTTCTCCATCCGCTCTCTGGCTGACCGCATCAGTGACCTCAACCACCTCCTGTTCCTCTACCCAGACAGACCCAAGGATGAGGTCTTTTCCAAATACTACACACCACCCCTGTGTATGTACCTAACCTCTATTAATCTCTATAAAAATAATTGATGACATATAATTATCTCTTCTATATCTGTTGCAATTTGGTCCGATTGAGGCTGTACAACCACACTGAGGAACCTGTGAATGTGGACCATATCTGCAGTCTGAACATAACGATTCTCGCTGTCTCTCCTTCACTTGCCTTTCTCTCTTACAGCCAAAGCAGTGGATGGATACGTGAAACCGCAGATCAAACAAGTGGTACCAGAGTAAGTCTCTCTCTCTCTCCTTCTCTCTCTCTGTGGCAACAGGGCTGATTTAATCACCTAACAATGGGGCCTGAATGCAGATCAACCATTAGGTCTTCACTCCAGATGGAGGAACCAATTAGAGCCAAGTATCCGCGGGCCTGAGGGTGCCTCTGTCCCTCTCATCACTACACTTAGTAATGTTAGTCTGGGTAATGAGTTAGCAGGGTCCCTATTGTTACCAAGGGGCTGTGGGCCTCTCAGTGGGAGGGCTCCAGGGGATGCTGCCCAGCACCCTGCCTAACCTGCTACTGCTGCTCAAAGGGACTGGTAATTAATGAAGCAGAGGAGGAGCAGGAGGAGGGGGTGATGGTGAGGGATGATGATGAAGGTTGCCCTGGTAACCCACAAAGCTAGCGTTTGGAGTGATGTTCTCTGACTCGTGTGCGTGTCTGTCTGTCTGTTTGTCTGGACCTGCAGGTTCACCACGGCCAATCTTGACCCAGCAGCAAACCCCACCTACATGGATCACGGAGCCTCCCCTACTGTCAGTCACCCTCAAACCTACGGCATATACCCACCTATGTGAGTATAGATTACATATGTGTGTGTGTGTGTGAGGTCTGATGGCCTGTGTTACTAACTGGTCCCTGTGTTGTGGCAGGAGTGACTCCATGTTAGATGCGGACGGTGACTTTGACTTGGATGACACCATGGACGTGGCGCGACACGTTGAGGAGCTGCTGCGGCGACCGATGGAGAGCCAATGGAGCGGCCAGCAGTCGTGACCCTCAATCTCTAACCCCGACACCAACAAAAGAACGCCGCCCCTTTTGACATTTCTGATGGTTTAATTCCATTCATTTCCTCCTGTTTTATTTCAGATAGCTATAATGTGAAATGTTAATAATGGTTGTGATTGTTTTTTTGTTTTTTGTTTTTAGCATGCAAACTGCATGTCAGTTACCTTTTTTCAGTTTGTCTCTGTACGTATATGTAAAACAGACTAGTTATAAGTGCAAAAAATGACTGTTACAATATTGTATGAAAAAAAGAAAGAAATGTCATTCAATTCAAGCATGTATTTTCATTTGGTCATAATTCTAACAAAGATTTTTGAAGAGCACTCTCCACAACCGGTATGAAGTCATTTAGTTGTATTGTTTTTATTTTTGTTTAGTTATTTTATTATTGTGAATGGTTTATCAACAGTATTTCTTTCATTGAATCCACCCTCTGCCGAAAAAGAGAAACTTAAATGAAGAATTTGTTGTTATTATTGACAACATCATCGGATTTGTTGCTAAGGGACATTTCAATCATTAGTATAATAAGTCTGACTCTGTACACACTAAACTCCAAGCAGAATGGCTCTCATTTCATTCTCAGAGCACACTGAGTATATGTGTCACACACATACATGCACGCACACACACAAGGATGCATCACACACACACGCACACACTGTTGCGTAATATACATCAGCTCCAACTGAAACTTGGGGAGTTTGGGCCCACTCACAGGGCTATTTGAGTTTCCTATATTTGCACACAGATGTAATGTAAATACAAGCATGTTTCCAGCATGGCCTGAGAGTCCACTCAGGTCTCTGGACAGCCCATAGAGAAAGATAGATGACTCATCATTGATATAACCCATTTTAACATGGACATTGCCATTGAGGGCTTCCACCATTTAAAGTAGTCAACTGGGTGGGGATTCCTATGAGTTGGGAGCGATCAGCCAATGAAGAATAACATTTACTACCTTAGTACCTCAATGTCGCTGCCCATGCTGTCATAGACGCTATAATGGCACAGATACTCTATCTATCTCTATCTCCCCTCCATACCCCTGTAGATTATGTATGTGCCATCAACGCTACCTCTCATTACCGCTCTGTTTGTCTGGTGTTTTAAACAACTAATTTGGTCATTTCTTGTTATTGGTTGTGACGTCTAGTGTTGATAATGTATTTGGGGAGCTGTGGGGGTGTGTGTAGTGGAGCTGAGGTCACTGGAGTGTGTGTAGGGGAGCTGAGGTCACTGGGGTGTGTGTAGGGGAGCTGAGGTCACTGGGGTGTGTGTAGGGGAGCTGAGGTCACTGGAGTGTATGTAGGGGAGCTGAGGTCACTGGAGTGTGTGTAGGGGAGCTGAGGTCACTGGAGTGTGTGTAGGGGAGCTGAGGTCACTGGAGTGTGTGTAGGGGAGCTGAGGTCACTGGGGTGTGTGTAGGGGAGCTGAGGTCACTGGGGTGTGTGTAGGGGAGCTGAGGTCACTGGAGTGTGTGTAGGGGAGCTGAGGTCACTGGAGTGTGTGTAGGGGAGCTGAGGTCACTGGAGTGTGTGTAGGGGAGCTGAGGTCACTGGAGTGTGTGTAGGGGAGCTGAGGTCACTGGAGTGTGTGTAGGGGAGCTGAGGTCACTGGAGTGTGTGTAGGGGAGCTGAGGTCACTGGAGTGTGTGTAGGGGAGCTGAGGTCACTGGAGTGTGTGTAGGGGAGCTGAGGTCACTGGAGTGTGTGTAGGGGAGCTGAGGTCACTGGAGTGTGTGTGGAGGTTGGGGTTTAGTTGGGAGATCTGTAGGAAAGTCCATTACTAGGACTGATGGTAGAAGAGTCTCTATACTGGTTCCTTATTGGCTTAGTATTGTGCATCTGCTGAAGTACACTAACTACTCAATGCATAGCCTGAGACGACTAGTGGAGATCTAATTCTACTAATTTTACCTTGGGGCAGAGATACATTTTTGCATTTTTAAAGCTAATTCCCTGCAATGCTACCAGTTTTGCCATGGGGTGGAGATACATTTTTTGTTTTAAAGCAAATTTCCTATAATTCTACACATTTTGCCATGACTTATGTCATGTTAATGATATCTGAGTGAGAGTGACTAGCTAGACTAACTTGCCAATGTAAAAAATCTTAGCTGACATGGCTAATTAAGTGACTGTCAGTGACAAAACAAGAGAAAAACTGCTAATGCACAACCACATTTCGAACCGACTATTCTAACTTTCAACAGTAAGTTTAGACCCCAACTGAGTTCCTAAAAAAAGCGACCAGGGGCCCTAAGCGCCCGCTTATATCGCTTATGCCTGGAGCCAGTCCTGATGGTACTCCTGTCTGTCTGTCTCTCTCTCTGTCTATCTCTGTCCGTAAGCCTGTCTCCTGTTTGATGTTATTACTGAACACTGTTACTAAATCTGCATGTGCATGTCTGTCTTTGTGTGATACAACATAAAACATCAACTGACAACCTGAGCTACAGATATACAGCTACATGTGCAGACAATATGAGGCGCTTGAACACTTGACTCATTTACATTTTAGTCATTTAGCAGACGCTCTTATCCAGTGCATATATATATATATATTTTATACTGGTCCCCCGTGGGAAACGAATCCACAACCCTGGCGTTGCAAATGCCATGCTCTACCAACTGAGCTACACAGACTCATCAGTCCTGAACATGAAGGCCATTGCTAACATAAGGTTTGGGATATTTTGACACTGACTCACTCCCTGTCTTTCAGCCAAGATGTTGTAGTGGGTCTGTCTCAATATACTCCCAGCAGGATTAGTCTGCTATAGTACACCTTAGCTACCGCAGTTTAACAAAGCATGTAACAATAGACCCACCTGTTGCCGTGGCTACGCTGTTCACCCCCCACCACACACTTCTGAACCATTGGGCAATATCATGACGACAGCAACGCCACACAACCCCCACAGTACTATTACACACACACACACAACACACACACAACACATCCTCTTTACTCATAAGCTCTGCCCTCTCAGGAACGAAGCTCTATGCTTGGTTGATGTATCATAAAGTGAAAGAAATACAAATTAAGTATCTATCTATAGCTCCTCCCACCAGCTTCCTCTGCTATCTATATACAGCATATATGAATTTATTTTCTGTACCATAATTCTATTTTATTACAGTATACTGTACATCTGTGGCACGCCCTTCTGAATGTAATCCCCTTGCATGACCTGAGGAGGGCGTATGTATAACATGGCAGCCACTACAACCTCTTAGGTTTTCATCAGAAGTATCTGAAAAAAGCCATATTGCAAACGAGAATCAGAAGAATGTTGCTTTTGTGTTTGTCCAGTTGACAATATTTAGCCTTTTCCTATCTTTGTTTCTTTAATTTTTCCGGGTCAAAACAGCTTGTTTTTCTTCTTTGTATTTCTTGATTTCACTGATGTTTTTTGAAGAGTCAAAGATACATGGGAATTCTTGTGACGTTTCCTTTTTTTTAACATTATTCTGATCATTTCAAACTTGGATCTTTGCTTCACCTTAGTTCGTCTATGTACTCTGGAAGCTGTATATGAAGCTGTGTTCTGTTCAGTGTTAGTTCCATGTTTGTGGTTTGGTTTTAGCACTTCGGATGTGTTTCAAGAAAAACTGCAATTGAAAAAAAAAAAAAAAAAAAGTTTTATAAATAATTTCAACCGTAACATGTATGCAAAATAATAAGTTGTGACTGAATAAATGTAATGGTTTATTTGTTCACATTCTATGTCAGTCTGAACCTTACCGATACTGTACATGAGACCATTTCAATAGAGTCAATTCAGAATGAAAACTCAAATTCCAATTCTAATTTCTTCTCATTGAGCATTGAAGAAAACTGGAATTGGAATTTCAGTTTACTTTCTGAATTGACTCTATTGAAAAGGAATAGACCCCAATCCTGACTAGCCTTTCAACTGCCTTCTGACTGGGTGTGGGCATCATAGCACCACTATAACATAGCAGCACTACATGCCTTTTTACATTTGCACTCTAACACATACACTAAAGTTCAAAAGTTTGAGGTCACATAGAAATGTCCTTGTTTTCGAAAAAGAAAAGCAATTTTTTTGTACATTAAAATAAAGAAATACAGTGTAGACATTGTTAATGTTGTAAATGGCTATTGTAGCTGCAAACGACTGATTTTTTTATGGAATATCTATGTAGGCGTACAGAGACCCATTATCAGCAACCATCAGTCCTGTGTTCTAATGGCACGTTGTGTTTGCTAATCAAGGTTTATCATTTTAAAAGGCTAATTGATCATTAGAAAACCCTTTTGCGATTATGTTAGCACAGCTGAAAACTGTTGTGCTGATTAAAGAAGCAATAAAACTGGCCTTCTTGAGACTAGTTGAGTATCTGGCGCATCAGCAATGGTGGGTTCGATTACAGGCTCAAAATGGCCAGAAACAAATAACTTTCTTCTGAAACTCGTCAGTCTATTCTTGTTCTGAGAAATGAAGGCTATTCCACGCGAGAAATTGCCAAGAAACTGAAGATCTCGTACAACGCTGTGTAATACTCCCTTCACAGAACAGCGCAAACTGGCTCTAACCAGAATAGAAAGAGGAGTGGGAGGCCCCGGTGCACAACTGAGCAAAAGGACAAATACATTAGAGTGTCTAGTTTGAGAAACAGACGCCTCACAGGTCCTCAACTGGCAGCTTCATTAAATAGTACCCGCAAAACAACTGTCTCAACGTCAACAGTGAAGAGGTGATTCCGGGATGCTGACCTTCTAGGCAGAGTTGCAACGAAAAAGCCATATCTCAGACTGGTCAATAAAAAGAAAAGATCGGCAGTCTGAGATATGGCTTTTTCTTTCGAAAACAAGGACATTTCTAAGTGACCCCAAACGTTTGAACGGTAGTGTAGATGCATGCAGCAATCTGCTGTTGAATAACATGAGCTGTGATCATTGCATGTTATACATTGTAATTATCAGATCAGATTGCACTGAAGCACCATTGTGATTCTAACTTCCCGCTAAGCCAAACTGCATTTAGACGGTCGTATGTACAAATACTCACTCACTATACGTTTGGTGTACTTGAATGAAGGGCGACCAATAATCACAAACAAAGAGGGGGACTCTATGCCACGCAGCAGGGATGTTGATATTGAACTGAACCTCATTGACCTACCATTTGCCTTAAAGGTCCAATCAGAAGTTGCTACATCCATTTTTGGACTTATAAATTAATGATATGTACCCATTGTTTCTTGAAGAATATAACTTATACATTCCTCATGAGCTTAGTTTAATTGTCGTACCCCATCAGAACCCAAAATATGAGCTTGTTTTACTCCAATGTTTGTAAACAAAGTAAATGTAAACAAACGCTGTATAGCCTCAAAACATGGTTAAAACTATAAGCCAAACTGCGTTTAGATGGTCTTATGTACAGATACTCACTCACTATACGTTTGATGTACTTGAATGAAGAGAGACCAATAATCACAAACAAAGAATGGGACTCTATGCCAAGCATACTGTTTATTGAACTGGAACCTCTACCATTTGCCTTAAGAAAGTGCACTTCTGTTTTTATTGTAGCAGCTTGATCAAGCAGGTCCTATCTGTACATGTAATAGCTACCCTCTGGACACACACTGGTTGAATCAATGTTATTTCCATGTCATTTCAATGAAATTACGGTTCAACGTGGAATAGACGTTGAATTGACGCCTGTGACCAGTGGTTACATAAGCTCCTGAGTGGCGCAGTGGTCGTCGTCAAGGGTAGGGGAGGGAATAGCCGGCAGGGATGTAGGTCAGTTGATAGAGCATGGCGTTTGCAACGCCAGGGTTGTGGGTTTAATTCCCACGGGGGGCCAGTATAAAAAAAAATGTATTCACTAACTGTAAGTCGCTCTGGATAAGAGCGTCTGCTAAATGACTAAAATGTAAATGTTACAGTATAGTCCAATGATTCTCACACTACTTTCACTTCAGTTTCTTTGAAGAACAATTTGTTGAAAAATACAGGTCCAAGCATGTCATGTAGGTGGGTGAGAGCTGAGAGTGGTTATTGACCTCATGCTGCAGTGTTAATTTGGCAATACCTCCTCTCATCACAATACTTAATCTGCCTCTTCCTCGATCTAGGCTTGGATGGACTGACATGTCACTGCTCAGATGCAGTCTGTGGTCCACTGCACGCTCTACCTCTTCCTTTCTTTAGCTTTCTCTGTCTATATCCCTCTCTCCCTCTAAACCCTGTGCAATCCCTCTAATCTCGCTTCGTCTCCCTCCACACTGGTTTATGTGATCGATTGTCCAGTGGCAACTCACATCTGCCATCGTGTGGCAGGAACACATATTGTCTCTGAGACAAGGTACCGGACCGGTATGCACTGTACCTTTAAAGGGACATGGAAAAGTGATTAGACAATGTAATTAACCTAATGCATGAACAGTAATCGACTATGACACCATTGATTACTATAAAATATGTTATGATTGTCAATCTCCTATGGAACAGACAGAACCAAGACCGACTGTTTGCCTTCTCAACAAATAACTCATTAGTTGTAGTTCATTGAAATTCTCCTTCAATCACATTTACTATATTCTAATTAAAATAAATCCATTTTTTAAAACATCGGACATGTCTGGAGGTCAGAGGGAGACTGTTGCTTGGAAACGAAACTGCACGTGGTTGCTTGGATACTGTTCAATATTCACAACATTAGCTGTAAAAGCATAGTGTTGGACAGAGAATAAAATTCAATGTAACACAGCAGTAAGGTGAAATGGGCAATTTTTTAAAATGAAACATACAGTATTCAGTAGGCCACCACTGTTTTCTTCTGTTGACAACAGACAATTCTGCAGATCAAAATAAATAAATATTACAGGAAACCAGCCTTTCTCACAATAAAGCAGTTTTTCCAGCAAAGGAAAGGGTTATAGCATTGAGGGCATGTGAGGGTGAATGTGTGGGGTTATTACAGTAGAATGTTGTATACTGTAGTATAATAAGGTATACTATATAAATATAGTATTATAAGGTATTCACAGCCATATCTTACTTGACATTGGATTGTATATACTCGAGATAAAATGCTCTGGGAGATTTGCAAGACTGGCACCCACCAACTGCTATGTATAGCCTCGCTACAAAGAACTGAAAGGAACAGCTTTTTCAATGGAGCAGATGGATCCAGCCCGTCGTTCTACCTTGTGCCCACTAGATGTCATCAGTGTCCAATATGATTCCTGCACTCTGCAATAACACTGGGAATGGAAATGAATGATGAAACATAGCATAATGCCGGTCAGCAGTATGCATAGGATGCATGTGGGACATGTCACGAGATTAACATGTTGTAACAGGAATCGAAAAACCATGATAGACGTGCTTTTTAAAATGAGCCCTTCATATCATCATCCCAGCTCAATAAAGCTGTCTCTCAGTCTCTCCTACAGGTCAGAAATTTGAATAATTTAGTCACGGCCTTGACGTCCTCCCCAGGAAACATCTTTCATCAGATAATTAAGATGCAAATTGGCACTAATTACCATCGTATTAGTCTATGCGTACAAATTAATCTTTGCATCAACTCTAGTAATTAGGGGCTCCAGTGGAAGGAGGTCCAGTCGAGGCACAAAGGACACAGACACAGTCCCTAGGATGGGACAGAAAACCACAGCACTGCTCTGATTGATTAGTAAAGAGTGTTGACGCAGAGGTTGTTTAGGGACAAGTTTAATTTCCTCCCTCCACAGAGGTCATGTGAGAGAGCACAGGAAGTGATGTGTAAGAGAAACAGAAAGTATGGTGGTTAGGCTCTGGGAGGAACACCCTCAGACCCCCTGCTGTGGCCAGTGGGGAGTCTCAGCTCACTTCACACAAAAACGAATTACACTTTTGGGGATTATTCAGCCTCATCGTGTGTCAGAGTTCCCTCTCGTATCATACACAAACACTATTCCCCCTGACAAGACGCAGCACCTTCAACTGATTCTGTTAGGTAGAACTGCTTCTCTTATGTAGACAAACCCCTGTAGCTATATATTTTCTATATGTTGTGCATTGGTAAACAAGAATACCCTATCCATTTGTAATCAATACCTTGATTTCCTGTATTGATACACAATAATTCTTACCATGCATGAATGAGGTGAGCCTGAATGAGGGGAGAGAGTCGTAACGTCTGTGGTCAAATGTCTTAAATACAAGACATGGCCATATAAATAAAAACGTCCATGGTAACTAATGAAGAGAATTTGACTTGATGACCTCAACCTCCAGGACGAAAACCATGTGGGACCTGCACCGTCAGATTACCCAGCAGTCAAAGGGCCTTTCATCAGCTGTGATTGGGTAACACTAATCAATACTATTGTCATCAATACAATCTAAAATGATCTGGCTTCTCCTGGAAAGGGGCTGGAGGGATCAGGGTTGGGGGTGGGGGGATGTATGGATGGCTATCCCTTCATATGTTTGTGGTTCACAGAGAGGGAGGTGGGGGAAGGGAGGGGAAGGGAGACAGCTAAACTCTGGCTCACTTCCTGTCACAGGAAGCTACGAGCAACCTCAATGGAAAGCAACCAGAGTGTGATTTAATTGTTAGTGGCATGATAGTCAAACGGAAAACAAAGCTGCAACTGCTTTCCATTTAATTTCTGTTGATCTCTCACAGTCTCTCTTGTATTCTCTCTCTTTCTCTTTCTCTCTCTCTCTCTCTCTCTCTCTCTCTCTCTCTCTCTCTCTCTCTCTCTCTCTCTCTCTCTCTCTCTCTCTCTCTCTCTCTCTCTCTCTCTCACTCACTCCCTCTCCAGCTCTCCTTAACAATAATTCCATTCTCCTCCCCAGTAGAGTCCTCATCTCTTCATCACAACATCTTTCTTACCTAAGTGGAGGAGTGTTGGCACGCCAGTTTGCAGTGATGCAGCATATGATAAGGTCCTTTATTAATAAATCCTAGTGTGGTTCCACCGTGTGGGTCCTGGATGGGCTCCTGTTTGAGTTTGAGGCTTGGGCGCCAAAGGCATTTGAACATTAAAGTGAGAGCCTGGCTGGAAGGCTTAGAGCAGGACTTTTAAAAGCAGGACTTATTCTGAATTATTTCTGAAGATGCATAATATATTAATCAGAGAGAGAGAGAGAGAGAGAGAAGAGAGTGAGAGAGAGAGATGGACTACCTCGCCCCAACCTCTCCCCTTAATTCTTGACTTATTTTTCTCAACAGTAGTATCCCTCACCTCCATCTCTCCCTCTCACCTTTCCTCGATCTTTCCATCCACCCCATCTTTCTCCATAATTTGTTCATTCCACCAATGTTTCCCTCTCCCTCTTTCTACTGTTCTCTCCCTCTCAATTCAATTGAATTGAAAGGGAGAGAGCAGTAGAATCTCTCTCTCTCTCTCTCTCTCTCTCTCTCTCTCTCTCTCTCTCTCTCTCTCTCTCTCTCTCTCTCTCTCTCTCTCTCTCTCTCTCTCTCTCTCTCTCTCTCTCTATCGCTCTCTCTGGCCCAGCATCTGAACTACTGTGTTCTAGAAGACAGCTATGTATAAATAATTCACATTGAGAAGTAGTTTCTGGTCAATGAGTACATAGACTGACTGGCATAAAATGGACAAGGCAGCATGTAGGCTACCACCCTCATTTAAGTTTACAGGAAGAACACACACTATCCTAGTTTTTTATTTATTTGTACCTTTATTTAACTAGGCAAGTCAGTTAATAACAAATTCTTATTTACAATGACAGCCTACACCAGCCAAACCACCGGCCAATTGTGCACCACCCTATGGGACTCCCAATCACAGCCAGTTGTGATACAGCCTGGCATCAAACCAGGGGGTCTAGAGTGACACCTCAAGCACTGAGATGCAGTGCCTTAGACCACTGCGCCACTCAGGAGCTTAGTTCACACTCCTTCAATTCAAAGACACATCAATGTCATAGAAAAACCACAGAGCAGCTGACCTAACCGCTCATCCATGCTGCATGATTCAGATTCGGATTTGTCTGGTCTGACAAAAAAACAAGCCAGTTCTGGGTTTGATTATAACGACTTGGTTGGACAATAATGACCAAACACTCTGAGCAGCTCTACCGCAGCAGCACATTATTTATCTTCTTCCAACTGGCTGTGGTGTGATTAGTCCTCTCAGTGTGTTAGACTGTATTATCAGTGTTTCTTGTTCATCGTTCCTTCCTCCTCCCCTGACATGTCTGCCTGATGGCGAAGACCCCGGTTTCATCCCAAATGGTACCCTATTCCCTTCATAATGCACTACTTTTGACCAGAGCCCTATATGGGCAGTGGTCAAAAGTAGTGCACTATATAGGGAATAGGGTACCATTTGGGATGAAACCCCTGTTGGTGGGTTTGTCCTGCATCATTAGGTGTAAAACACTTTGACAGAATGATGAGTTTGTGTGAGGTCATGTGCTGGGGTTGAAGTAGATCTATAATGATTTTTGTAGAAGTCATCAGTGATTGCACAGAGATAATTGTCTCCCTTGTTCCTCAGATTTGTTGAATGATGATAGTGACAGTGATTCAGCTAATTTGTAGTCAGAATTGAATCATTACAGATATCGTGGGTTTCTACATTTACATTTACATTTTAGTCATTTAGCAGACGCTCTTATCCAGAGCGACTTACAGGAGCAATTAGGGTTAAGTGCCTTGCTCAAGGGCACATTTACGTCATTTAGCAGACGCTCTTATCCAGAGCGACTCACCAATTGGTGCGTTCACCCTATAGCCAGTGGGATAACCACTTTACAATTTTGGGGGGGGGGGGGGGGGTAGAAGGATTACTTTATCCTATCCCAGGTATTCCTTAAAGAGGTGGGGTTTCAAATGCCTCCGGAAGGTGGTGAGTGACTCCGCTGTCCTGGCGTCGTGAGGGAGATTGTTCCACCATTGGGGTGCCAGAGCAGCGAACAGTTTTGACTGGGCTGAGCGGGAACTATGCTTCCACAGAGGAAGGGGAGCCAGCAGGCCAAAGGTGGATGAACGCAATGCCCTCGTTTGGGTGTAGGGACTGATCAGAGCCCGAAGGTACAGAGGTGCCGTTCCCCTCACTGCTCCATAGGCAAGCACCATGGTCTTTCTATCTGCAGCCATTGAATTCTGAACTGTGGCTGTCAGACACAGGGATTGGTTGTGTACCACTTGTTCTACAGTATGAATAAGTGTCCTGTGCTTTTCATTCTCACCAATCAATAAAGTGGAGGTGGCTGGTGTGGTGTCTCTGTGGATTACTGCTGGAGGTAATGTTGATGATGTGCCACTCCCTCTCTGATTGGGACTGAAACCTGGCCTGCCCATCCAACACAGAAAAACTCAAACAATATAAAAATAATAATAGTCTCTTGTTATCAGACTGCATGTAATATTTTGTTTTGGGTTCTGAGATTAAGTTGATAAAGCCCATAGGGATATGTCATATGAGGATCATCAGCATCAATGGAGCTTTTTGCCCTTGCCACCAGAAAGGGCTATTTGTTCTTAATGCAACTTAGGGGACTTTCTGAATCACCAGTCTCCCTGATCTAAGTTTTGGCTGTGATAATAAATATGCATTTGAAAAGCCTTAGACAATAGCCTAATGATAAGACATATTTCATGCAAATACACTCACATTCCCTGTTAATCAGAGGAGGCTGGTGGGAGGAGCTATAGGAGGACAGGCTCATTGTAATGCCTGGAATGGAATAAAGGGAACGTATCAAACACATCAAACATATGGAAACCATATTCCATTCCAGCCATTACAATGAGCCCGTCCTCCTATAGATCCTCCCACCAGCCTCCTCTGCTGTTAATACATTATTGTGTTTTAGCCTAGAAATGGCTTAGCCTACAAGTTGTGTGTGTGTGTGTGTGTGTGTGTGTGTGTGTGTGTGTGTGTGTGCGTGAACGTGTATGTGTGTGTGTGTGCGCGCGCGTGCGTGTGTGTGTGTGTGTCTGTGAATTAGCGCGCACGGACATGGATTGTGTAGGGAGGGGACACAGCATATTGTATATAGCTGCATCCCGCGGATGCACGTGGGGAAGCTTCTGATTTCTCATCTGCGGAGAGCGGATAGGAAAGTAGGGACCAGGCGAATAGGACGTTATTCTGCATGCAGCCTCGGCGCAAACAAGAAGCTTGGACTAAAACGAAAGCGCGTGTAAACGCTAATTAATGCCTTTATATTAGCCGGAACTGTTTCTGAGCGGGCTCCTTATGAATCCATGCAGTTAGCTAATCACACCAGATCACATACGGAGCACCATCTGTTCATTTTAGAGCGACAAGAAAGAGTTTGTTCTGCCAGACGCGGCGGTTCAATCTGTCTATCCCAGATTCAGTGGACTGCGCTTCGTCTGTGGACTGATGATCTTATGTGGGCTACACAGCCGTGGGCTCATATTTTGAAACAATGGGTCAATGCATTAGGTTGAATGTTTAGCTGTAATGTTTAGCTGTAACGTCCGTGGATGATGGCAGGGGTACACGCTTCCGATGCTGTGTCGGGACATTTGCTAAATCCTACCATTGCAGCCTCTCCAGCACAGAACGCAACACAAATAGCGGGGTTGAACAACAATGACGCCACGGTGCTGCCTCCGACTGGCACCCGGGCATACCTGGACATTTCGGCGGCTGCGTTTGCCGCCGGGCAACCGGTCTATGGGGCAGAGGGAGTTTACACCAACGGAAGGTACATGGACCACGGGAGTCCTCGGACTGGCAGCAGCAGCCGTGACAATTCAGCCGAAAGGAGTCATGGAGGCGTGAACACACCTTGCGGCATTATGAAGGTTGGTCTGTTATCATAAAGCCTACTTTATCATGTTACGTCAATCAGAGGAAGCTCTTGACGGTTGCATTAATGAGGGAATCATTATCTCCTCACAGCCCACGCAAAACCACATTATGCATTCAGTGACTAGCCATCATTGTGATTAATTCTATTGTTATGGACCCAGGGTTAGATGAACAGTTAGTGACAAAACTGTAATAATAATAATAATAATAATAATAATAATAATAATAATAATAATAATAATAATAATAAAGGATGCTGAGTTGTTACTGTGTAACAAACTGATGGTCTAGTGCAGGGTAAACATTTTGCTGAGGAAAATGTTATAATGTAGTCTATCATTCGCAGTTAGGCTACAAGTCTCAGAAACAGTTACAATATTCCAAAGAAGGTAGGACTAACTGATCCAATGATCTGAAGTTTGCGTGATGTACTTCTTCATGCCTCGAGGAGCTGATGGTGTGCGAAGCTGCTGCTGCTGCGTCTGCTGCAAGGTTAGGTCACCAAAAGTGAAATAAAGGTTGTCCTCTGCTATGAGCGCAGCTAAAGGATGCGTCTTAACTGTAATGACATTCCCTCCCTGGATAGTAAAACATGCCTCTATAGTCGAACTACACTACTGTTCCAATAGACTTGTAAGTAGAGTACTATGTAAAAGGAAAACAAACAACACAAAACTGGCAATGCTATTTAAATCGTATGCAAAATAGTTTGTTGACTATTAAGATGAGGCCTATCCACAAAGTCTGGGCTCCTCCAGGGACTTTCAAACAAAAATGATATGCCTACATATTACAGAGAACATGTCTGCCTTTAGTCACTATTTCCCCCAAGGCATGTCTCATGTCTCCTACTCCAGGATGTCTCCAGTCAGATCGTGTAGCATGACAGAGACAGACAGACGGTGTACTGAGGGGCCTTGTGGAGAAGCTCTGTGGAGGTGGGAGCTGTTGGAGAGAGAGAGTGGCATTCTGTCATTATGAGCCAGTTTGCTTAGCAACTGGCCTAAAACCCTAATTCTATCTATTTCCCCTGTTATTAAGTTCCCTGTGGATGTGTGGGCAAATACATCCAAACACTGCCTGCTCTCTGGTTTGATGTGCTTCTCTGAGGTGTAGGGGAATCCTGAGTGTTGCTTCTCTTCACCCCAGGATGTTTTGCCCTACTGATGAAAAGCAGGGTTGTTCTTCCAGGAACTTCCATGGAATAGTATCATACGAGGCTAAGGCCTAAATCTCTCCACCCCAAACCACTCTCCTTCCCTCCAAAAGAACTGGAGCAATCTACTGACGTTCATAAGTTCAAACTTCATAACAGAAATATGTTAAGAATGCAGAGCGGATCATGTTGTCAACATGCTCTAGGTCTCAAATCCTCTAAAGCTTATTCTCAGAATGTACTGTCCTGTTCATATGGCATTGTATTGCTATACATAAGGCTTTGTTGTAATATTTATTGTAATGCACATAGGGATAAACGTGTTTGGAGTTTTCTTCTGTAAATCAGCTCAGCTGTATGGCAACATTGAACTCTCACCAACTGTTGCTATTGGAAGGACCAGGATGTACTATCAAAGATGCTGGACAAATAGACCATTATAGAACCAGTAAAGAAGACTCATTCCTTCACTAGAGTAATGCATCTATAACGTAGAGACTGCCTCGACCCAGTCAGATAAGAGTTAGTTGTCCGTATGGCTTATGTGATTCACGTTGAGGAAAGTTCACCACTGGATTTGGGGTCAACATTTTGAATGCCAGGCGTGAAATGCCAGTTTACAGACAACTCACCAGAGGTTATAAGTGTGCGACTCTGTCAGGGTTGCGTGTGATAACCCAGTTAGATAACCATGTCCACTTTTAGCAGAGCATCAGAGCATCATTTCCTGTTCTCATTCCAATATGGATGTGTTGGTCCTACAGCACACTGACGTCTGCTTCTATTCCTGTATATCCCTAAAGGCCTACACCCATCCTTGGGCGTAAAAGAGGTGTCTCTCTCAATGTGATTATCGGAATAGGTTAGTACACTCTGTACGTGTGGAATTGTGACTGTGCTCCCTCATATCGGGGTTAAAGGGTTAGTGTTATGGAATCGTATCACAGAACAGTTAGGGTTAACAGTCCTTTTAGATAGACTCTGCTGCAAATGCAGCCAAGAAGGCATTTTCACTCATAGAATCAGAAAGGAACGTCACAACACAATGAACTTCATCTTCAGTCACAACATGGGGAACACACTGATAGAGAGTGGCGTGATGGGAATCTGGGTCAGGTATCCTGTAGTAGAGCTGGGTGATAAGGACAAAAATCCATATTGTGATAAATGGACTGAATTGATGCGATAACGATAAATATAATGATAGTTTATAACACGAATGTGCAACAAGTTCACTACTGTAGTCCATGTGTAGTGCTGCCGGAGCTTCAATACCCACACACATGTTTCAGCAGTCTGAGGGGACTAAAGGGGGGAGTGGGGTAGAGAGGCAAATTAGCAATTACAACATTGTGCTCATTAAAGAGATATTCTGGTGAGAGAGGACTGTAGATCGTTATTTCTTTAAACCTCCCATTTGGACAATGTATGGCTCATACATGCATAATAAAGGATCTACAGTCCTCTCTCAGCGGAAAAAGGCACAGAATCCTTACATTCTAACCTTCCATCATTTGGTGCATGAGATCTACGTGCTCGTTCCTGTCATGTAGTGAACGCTCTGAAGCAACAAAGATTGCCTGGCTGCATGGTCTTACCATTAGTTATTTGAATAACAGCAAAAATACATGCAATACATCGATCAAATCCATACATCATAAGTTAGAAAACATGCTAGATCTATTAGACCTCACTAGTAGTTTCATTTGTCTCTTTCAATACATTTATCTGGAAACCAAGCAGAAAATTATGTGCCCTAAAGATGGCATTGTAGCCAGACAAATATATTAGAATATGATTGTCAACCCGATCAGAAACACTATGCTCACAACCTGCATCTCCTAAATGGTGTCGCTGGTGTATAATTTTGGTTGTTGTTAGAATTCTGGAATTGATTGTGCAATAGGCTAAGGTTTTCACTAGGTGCGCGCGTCCATCCGTTTTTCCCGCTTGCGAATCACGACTTGATGCACTCGAAAAATGTTTTCTGCAAACTTTCACCCACTTTTTAGATAAGAAAATATCACCCCACCTTTCTGTATCGACCATCCATCCAAATCAAATAATTCCATGTGTCCACATTTAGTCCTTATTAAAGTTCACACAGGTATTCCATGATATGGGGTAATAATCCAACACTGCAGTTGATTGCCAGTGATCATCATTCATCATGTAGGCAAATGCTATATTTAATCAATAAACCACTTTCAAGGAGTAGGATATTTGATGCAAACGTATAACTTTTCCATTGTATAAAATTACATTATCACAATTGCTTACTTACCATACTAGTCTGAAGCAACAAGGGGAATGTCACGCCCTGGCTCTGTGGACTCTGAAATGTTGAGCCAGGGTGTGTAGTTTCTGTGTTATATTTTCTATGTTGATGTTCTAGATCGTTTAGATCTATGTTGGCCAGGGTGGTTCCCAATCAGAGGCAGCTGTATCTCGTTGTCTCTGATTGGGGTCCATACTTAGGCAGCCTGTTTGGCACTAGTCGGGGTGGGATCTTGTTCCGTAAAGGTTTGTTTTGTGTAACCTAGGACTTCACGTATCGTTTGTTTGTTGTTTTGTGTCGTGTTAAGTACTTAATAAAATGTACGCTTATCACGCTGCGCCTTGGTCCGTATCTTCCGTTAACGATCGTGACAGAAGATCCCACCAAAAGAGGACCAAGCAGCGTGCCCAGGAGGAGAAGATAGCGATGTCTCAGGTGGGCAATTGGTGGTCATGGGAGGAGATATTCGCGGGGAGAGGGCCATGGGCAAAGGTAAATGCCCAGGCAGGAGAGGAGAAACGGCGCCAACCGTGCCGACGACGGACACGCGAGAGGCAACCCCAATACATTTTTTTGGGGGGGCACACGCCGTGGACGACGGGACAGCAGGAGGCAGCTACAGGGCGAATCTGCAGACTAGGAGAGGAGGCCACCAGGTTACGGGGGCTATTGGTCCAGAGGGAGCAGGAGTTAATTGGTCGGAGGGAGGAGCTACAAGAGGCGTTAAGGGAGAGGGAGAGTGTAGAGGCACGGCGAGAGGAACTGGTTAGGCAGCAAAAGGAGCGGAGGTTTATAAGTAAATCCAGTCCCGCTCCTCGCACAAGGCCAGTGGTGTGTGTTCCCAGTACGGTCCGGCCCGTTCCTGCTCCCCGCACTAAGTTAGTGGTGCGTGTTCCCAGTACGGTTCGGCCCGTTCCTGCTCCTCGCACTAAGCCAGTGGTGCGTGTTCCCAGTCCGGCCCGGCCCGTTCCTGCTCCCCGCACGAAGCCAGTGGTGCGTATTCCCAGTCCAGCCCGGCCCGTTCCTGTCCCTCGCACCAAGCCAGTGGTGCGCATCGCCAGCCCGGTCCGGCCTGTTCCTGCCCCTCGCACCATGCCAGTGGTGCGCGTCGCCAGCCCGGTCCGGCCTGTTCCTGCCCCTCGCACCAAGCCATTGGTGCGCGTCGCCAGCCCGGTTCGGCCTGTTCCTGCTCCCTGCACCAAGCCAGTGGTGCGCGTCGTCAGCCCGGTCCGGCCCGTTCCTGCTCCCCGCACCAAGCCAGTGGTGCGCGTCGTCAGCCCGGTCCGGCCCGTTCCTGCTCCCCGCACCAAGCCAGTGGTGCGCGTCGTCAGCCCGGTCCAGCCCGTTCCGGCTCCCCGCACCAAGCCAGTGGTGCGTGTGTCCAGTCCGGCACGGCCCGTGCCTGTTCCACCGGTGCCTGGTCCGGCACCGGTCAGCTGCTCCACTCCGGAGCCAGAGCAATCCGCTCCACCGGGGTCCGGTCCAACTCCAGTCAGCGGATCCACTCCGGAGCCAGAGCAATCCGCTCCACCGGTGTCCAGTCCAGCTCCGGCCAGCGGCTCCAGTCCGGAGCCTGTACGGTTTGATCCACCGTCGTTGGGTCCAGCTCCAGTCAGCGGTGCCAGACCAGATCAGGGGCGCAACGGGGAGGTGGAGAGAAAGTGGTGTTCACGCCCGGAGCCGGATCCGCCTCCGAGGCAGAATGCCCACCCGGCCCCTACCCTGTTGTGTTTGTGTGGCGCGGTCGCAGTCCGCGCCTTTGGGGGGGGGGGTTACTGTCACGCCCTGGCTCTAGGGACTCTGAAATGTTGAGCCAGGGTGTGTAGTTTCTGTGTTATATTTTCTATGTTGATTTTCTAGATCGTTTAGATCTATGTTGGCCAGGGTGGTTCCCAATAAGAGGCAGCTGTATCTCGTTGTCTCTTATTGGGGACCATACTTAGGCAGCCTGTTTGGCACTAGTCGGGGTGGGATCTTGTTCCGTAAAGGTTTGTTTTGTGTAACCTAGGACTTCAAGTATCGTTTGTTTGTTGTTTTGTGTCGTGTTAAGTACTTAATAAAATGTACGCTTATCACGCTGCGCCTTGGTCCGTATCTTCCGTTAACGATCGTGACAGGGAACTAGCCACAACCGAACATGAGGGACAATGTTGATTGGCAGGTGGAATGATGTCCAATGAGGTTTCAAGGTTAAAGTGGGAGGCGGGATCAGATCAGCACAGCATTGTCCAGTGAGGTTGCATGCACACCACATGAACACCACAGAGTTTTTTTCACTGTCTTTGTGCACACGGTGCATGGGCTCGAGAGCAATTACTTGATGACGTTGTACACAATTGTGCAACATTTTCGGGGACCCTTTTTGGCTCTTGGGTGCTGCTTTCAGAACTACTGGCTAAAACGTATGCAAAACTTCAGGAAAATCTCTTTAACACATTAAAATGGCCTCCTGTAGGCACGAAGGCTGTGGCATGAGGGGGCTTAGGAGGGTCCAGTGGAGCAGTGGAGAACCCATCTGTGTCTATATCGTTGAACCAGCCAAATCCTGCAAGGTTGTCACCCCCTTGGTGTGGTGAGTGACTGTCCCGTGGTGGGAGGGAAGGGAAGGGAGGGCGTCTAAAGTGGTTGGAGGGGACGGGGACAGGTTGACGGGGGATGTTCCAGTCTGGTTTTGTAAGCAGGTCTGTGGACAGCTGCAGGCTCCTGCCCTGCCTACCTCACTCTGGCTGACTTTTGGGAAGACGGCTGTGTGCCTGCCGGCCTGCCAGCACAGACTGAGGGATAGGAAGGATCTTCCCCCAGCACTGTTGTGACCATATCACAGCTCACCAAAATGGGTTTCTTTATCTCTCCCCCCTCCCTCCCACTCTCTATCTCACGCTCTGAGGGGTTCTTGACCTCTGGAGCAAATAAAAGGTCAAAGTCTTATTCAGAGCGGTTACTGGAAAGATGAACATGGTCAGCATGACAAAAGCAGAGCTAAAACATGACGGGATAAAATTATAACAGACGTTATACAGAGTAATACACAGAACCTTAACCACAGGGCTTTGTGGTCATGGAGCTAGCTGTTGGGACATACCATATAGCCCTACTGCATGCCACCACACCACCACTCCCCTCCCACTCTTCACCAACTCCTCTCCCCAGTCAGTCACTGAGGGGTAGGAAATCAGCTCACCCTGTCATTTATTAAACCCCCTTTCCCCTCTAAAATAACCCAGTGTGTCATACTTCTGCTCTCACTCACTGTGGAACCGGTTGGCTAACAGTCTGGCTAACAGGCTGGCTAACAGGCTGGCTAACAGGCTGGCTAACAGGCATTCAGCTCTCTATCCTGTCCTAGTCACATGGCTCTATAATACATTAGTCAAGCACTTAGAGAGTGTGAGAGTGAGATTAGATCTCTCTCTCTCTCTCTCTTTCTCTCTCTATCTATCTATCTCTCTCTTTGATAGAGAGATAGAGAGATATGTGTCTGTTAGAGAGATAGAGAGGGGATATTTTTTAAATAGATGGCGACATTCTACAATTATGTTTTAATGAATGTTTGTGTAGGCGGTATTAGAAGAACTCTGATTTGAGTGCAGCAGTCTTACTTATTCCTTTAAATCTAGGTCATATCTAAATCCAGCTCCAGTTGTATTCAATGAAAGAGATGATTCCAGGTTATACATATTCTGTTTTGCAGGGGGTGGGGAAACCCTGGAAACGAACATAGTAATGTGAGCATTGATTTCATAAGTCTTTGTCTCCAAACACCATCTGGCTTGTTGACTTCGTCAACAGTTATATAGTGTGTTGTTTTACAAACTCACATCTCTGTTCACATGAGGAGGAGAGAAAGGAATCTCATTCTCAATCGAGCATAGAATCTGAGGTGCATCTGTCAAACCATTCCCCCTGTTCTGGTGGTGTGGTGGGGACATTCCGTTCTAGACCTCTACCCAATAACCACTCCCTGGCTTTGGATAAAACCCCACCCCTACCCCCCTCCAGTCATTAAATACATAAAGCACTTATAGGTTTACCCAGATCTCTCACAGTCTTTATCTGATAGTTCGGCAGTGCCAGAAATTCCCCCGAGCCCCAGATTGATCCCTTTCCCACCAATGCTGTCCGAGGCGATCTTGGAATTCTTTCCCCAGACGTTGAATCCTGGGATTTACTTAATCAACACCAGGATCGGAGAAGCACCGAACTCAGTCAGATCCTTCTCAAATAACACTGATTACATGCTGAAGGATCCAGTGGGATAAGAAGCTGGGCATATTCTAGCCCTGGTGGTAATATCTATTTCTTAAGTGTTATTTTGGGCCTATGAGATGGTCTCTCTTACCAGCGTACTGAAAACACTACTGTCCAATAAGACTCACTCTGATGGAGTGCTGATAGTGGTACTCAGGGGGTCTGTCTGGCTGACTGTAGGCTGTGGTTGATCTTCTCTATTTAATGAATTTGTATTTGTCACATGCTTCGTAAACAACAGGCGTAGACTAACAGTGGAAAGCTTACTTACGGGCCCTTTCCAACAATGCAGAGAGAAAAATAGAAAAATAATCTACAAATAATAATAGCACAAGGAATAAATACATAAAGAGTAACGATAACTTGTCTATATACATGGGGTACCAGTACCGAGTCGATGTGCAGGGGTACGAGGTAATTGAAGTAGATATGTACATATAGGTAGGGGTAAAGTGACTAGGCAACAGGATAGGTAATAAACAGCATATGTGATGAGTCAAAAGAGTTAGTGCAAAAAGGGTCAATGCAGATAGTCCTGGTAGCTATTTGGTTAACTATTTAGCAGTCTTATGGCTTGGGAGTAGAAGCTGTTCAGGGTCCTGTTAGTTCCAGACTTGGTCCATTGGTACCGCTAGCCGTGTGGTAGCAGAGAGAGCAGTCTATGACTTGGGTGGCTGGAGTCTTTAACAATTTTTACGGCCTTCCTTTGACATCGCCTGGTATGGAGGCCCTGGATGGCAGGAAGCTCAGCCCAAGTGATGTACTGGGCCGTACTCACTACCCTCTGCAGCGCCTTGCGGTCGGATGCCAAGCAGATGCGATACCAAGCGGTGATGCAGCCAGTCAAGATGCTCTCAATGATTATTAATATTAAAGAACACAGTTAATGTGTCCCCATCTCCATCACTATGATAGCCCACCCAGGGGCATCATGAAAATTAAGTTGTCACAGTCTCACTCTGGACGGAGGACTATGAGGTGAAGGGGAGGCAAAGGATGAGCAGAGGAAGAGGAGGAGGGTAGATGAAGATGGATGAGGATCATGGCAGATGTCTATGGCTGATCAGTCTTCTGGGACTCTCTTGGCTGTTGATCTCCATGCAGCAATCTGTGAAACGCAAACATTTCAAATACTATATTTGGATCCAAAATGAAGCATTGACGTGCAAAGGGCCACATATTGCAAGTCATGCATATGCACGCCTATCCCAAACCTCCTCTCATCCCATGTTTAAAAAATCTACAGTAACAGCAGGAGACCAAAAGCTCTTGGACATGAAGTTTGATAAATGAAAAGTAAATAGTGTGTACTCTGTGTTCAAAGTCCATAATGCTTGAGTCCATATTGTGGATCATGACCACAAATACTAGCAAATGCCCATCCTCCTGTCCCAGTTGAAAGCACAGTTTGAACAGTAAACAGATTTCTCTGACTGGCATTTTCTCAAGCACCTCATTTCTTGCCAATTCATTTCAAGACAGATGCCTCATAATATCCAATGTGAGGGTTTCTTGAATATTTGAAACACACAGAAGCATTTGGTCTCTTTGTCTGTCCAATATGGGCAGTGAAGCTTCATGCTAAAGATCCCTGTTTGGTCCTAAACCATTTACTGTTGCACCTGGCCAGGGCTTCAGAGCAGAACCCTTTTAACAGTACTGAGAGAACAGTGAGTACTATAGTAGAACCATGCTCTTGTTTCATGGGGGGCTCTTCTGATTTTTAAATTCCATATCTTTCCTTTATCTGTTTCCTTTGGGGATAATGACTTGTGCTAAGTGAACAGGAACCTCAATCAGCCATGTGTGAAATTGGGGCCCAGATAAAGAAGAGCTTTTTGAACTGAGGAGAATTGATTTAATTGGACACTGGGGTGTGTGGGTTGACGCTTCATTTTAATGTGCCTTATAAAGCAACAGTGATGATGCTGAAAGACAGAGGCAGTGGCAGGGACAGGGTCTTTGGTGTACAGGGTTTATGTGGTCCTCTATTGTCAGAAGAGCAGCTAGGATATCAATGGATTCTGGAAAAGTCTGTTCAAAATGTCTGTTAAAGTCTCTGAAATTAGGTCTCGATTTTACTAAAATGTGGCTGTCTGGTGTGAGAAATGAAGCGGTATTTGGTTTTAGAGTCGTTCACAGGGTGATCTACCGACCTGAGGGTTAATTGCTGCACTCGGGCCATTTGAAATGGAGACGTAACGATGAGTAGTATTCAGACTTTATCCGCTCAATATTTCCCTGGGTCATTTGGGCCACTATGGTGCTGGTGTGATGAATGAATGTGGAGGTATAGCTGCAGCAACAGCCACTCCAACAGTCTGGTCATCTGACATGTCGTTTGGTGGCCTTTCATATCTCACTTCCCCTCTCTAACTAAAGTGACTTCCTTTGATCGGATGTCTAGCTCTTCTTTTTGTTCTGAGTTTTGACTGAATGAAAGACATGGAAGACAGAGAGAATAAAAATTATATGTCATAAAAAGGATATGGTGGTCGATATGCTGAAGTACTACTATGAAAAGAAACCAATGGTATTTTCATAGTCTTTTTAAAATATCAAATATGTATGACAAAGATGAGAATCCGAATTGGGATTCGTCAGAAAGAATTTCCAATAAGGGCTCTTTGAGATGGTTGTCCTCCGGAAGGTTTTGTGACCTCTTAACAGTTTTAGCTTCTTCTCCCCAAGTGTAAATCTCTAGCATTACTTCTGATCGTACAGGGGTTAACTAACCTTTGATGTTTCACCCTCCCCTTCACACACTGTCCTTCCGTTGCCCTCAGCTGCGTGATGTTTGTGTGTTTGATGGAATGTTGTCTAGAGATCCAAAATCACATCGAGAGCCCATTCGACGGGGGCCACACCCCCCTCTCTTTTTCTCTCACCCCTCACCCAAGACTGGCGCCTTAAGTATCCCATCCCCCCAGTAAACTGCCAGTGGAGGAGGCCTGAAACCCTGAAACCCCCAGCTTCAGTCTAATCCCACTAACCAGACTCAGGGTTGTTTCTTCTTCCCGCCTTAATTAAAGGGGTAGTAATGAGAGAATAACAGGTAAAACCACAGCGATTCCTCCTGGATGACCTGGCTGTGTTTGGCCAAGCAGCTGATCTGTTTGATTTGGCCAGCGGTGGACAATGTCTACACGTCCACACCACTGCATTCTTATGTCCCTCCTTACTTCCTCTCTACTCCTCCCCAGGTGTTTTCGTTGTTACTGGTCCACTGAACAAACCAGCTCTGCACTTCCTTCAAGCAGTAAAGGATAGGTGGAAGGGGGGAGAGTATGGGGGTATTCAGTTTCACCCTGTCACTCCGCAACAGGAAGTGAGCTTAGCATCAGCTTTTCGATTGTGGTTAGTCACGTTACAGCACACATCGGCTAGTCGAGCGTTATTAGCGCTAGCCATCAAAACAAAGGAAATTACCTCAGCAGTCAGCAATGTGGGCCAGATATATTCTTGAACTCTGCTACACTACAGACATACTGAAAGCGACAGGGTAATTCTGAAGGGCCCACTGCCCAGCCTGCCTAGTCCACAGAGTGGCAATTATAGTGCTCTCGTGCCCTGACACTGTCAGAGAGGATACTGCTCTAGTCAAGCTTAATAAACCTGTGTGTGTGTGTGTCTGTGTGTTACAGAGTGTGTGTTTGTATAAGTGAGAGCTGAGAGCGAGACTGACATTACACACGGTCATAATATGTTTTGCACATAACACATTGCAGCGCAGACACTTTGGCCCTGGTTAAATACAGTGATTCTGCAAGTGTGTGTTTGTCGCTTGGAACAGAGCAAGAGAGTGGAGGAGTAAACTGTCCTATTGATCAGGGACCCGTGGCTCTGCTGGTGCTGTGCTGCTGCTGTCTCTCTGTGCCTTCTCTGCTGCTGTCTCTCTGTGCCTTCTCTGCTGCTGTCTCTCTGAGCCTTCTCTGCTGTGTCTCTCTGAGCCTTCTCTGCTGTGTCTCTCTGAGCCTTCTCTGCTGCTGTCTCTTTGTGCCTTCTCTGCTGCTGTCTCTCTGAGCCTTCTCTGCTGCTGTCTCTCTGAGCCTTCTCTGCTGCTGTCTCTCTGAGCCTTCTCTGCTGCTGTCTCTCTGAGCCTTCTCTGCTGCTGTCTCTCTGAGCCTTCTCTGCTGCTGTCTCTCTGTGCCTTCTCTGCTGCTGTCTCTCTGAGCCTTCTCTGCTGCTGTCTCTCTGAGCCTTCTCTGCTGCTGTCTCTCTGAGCCTTCTCTGCTGCTGTCTCTCTGAGCCTTCTCTGCTGCTGTCTCTCTGAGCCTTCTCTGCTGCTGTCTCTCTGAGCCTTCTCTGCTGCTGTCTCTCTGATCCTTCTCTGCTGCTGTCTCTCTGAGCCTTCTCTGCTGCTGTGTTTTGAGAGCTGTTTCTGTTTTGCCTCTTCCGCCACGTGGCCTCGTTCTGTTCAGTTCCTCTAACCACACACAGTTCCAAACCCCAGTCCACAGACCTACACCATTCAGCAGCCTATTTATAGGCTGTGGTGGGGTTGCCTGCACTACAATAATTAGCACAACACTTTCATTTGTTCTAACAACCAGCATCCTCAACCAGCCCAATGTTTTGAATCAAGCCAAATGTCCTCAACCAAGGCCAATGTTGTCAACCAAGTCCCTGTGTATCTTTGTGGCTGTGAAGTGAAATGTGATGGGGTTAGTGTACCATCCTGCTGTAGTCTATAGATCACAGGGGCCCTCATAGGGTGGGACTGTCACGCCCTGGCTCTGGGGACTCTAGTATGTTGAGCCAGGGTGTGAGTTTTCATTTGTTTATGTTCTAGTTGTTGTATATCTATGTTGGCCAGGGTGGCTCCCAATCAGAGACGGCTGTAGCTCGTTGTCTCTGATTGGGAGTCATACTTAGGTAGCCGTTAGGCATTCATTATTTGTGGTTTCTTGTTCCGTGTTGGTTTGTTTATGTAACCAGGGACGTCATGTTTTCGTTTTGTTGTTTTGATCGTGTGATCATTCTAATAAATAAAATGTTCGCATTCAACGCTGCGCCTTGGTCCTCCTCTATGAATGACGATCGTGACAGAAGAAACCACCAAGATGTGACCAAGCAGCGTGTCCAGGAGACATCGCCAGGGAGATCCCTAACAGATCTCCTTCGCCTCCTCGACTGGGTCAAGCCGAGTGAGGAAGAGAAGGGCTTGACATTGTGGCAGAAGGGCGAAAGGCTGGCGAGGGACATGGAGACCTGGTCCACGGGTAGGGGAGACGCCCAGAAATTTTTTAGGGGGGGGCTAACGCCGTGGACGACGGGCCAGCAGGAGACCGCGGCAGAGCGGCCCAGCGGATTGGCAGAGGAGGCCGCCAGGTTACGGGGGCCACTGGTCGAAGAGGGGGTGGAAGATGTAGAGGCACGGCGAGAGGTACTGGCGTGTGTTGCCAGTCCGGTCCGGCCTGTTCCTGATCCCCACGTAGGGCCAGTGGTGTGTGCTCCCAGTACGGTCCGGCCTGTTCCTGCCACTCGCACCAAGTCTACGGTGCACATCGCCAGCTCGGCCCGGCCCATTCCTGCTCCCCGCACCAAGTCAGTGGTGCGTTTCGTCAGCCCTGTCCGGCCCGTTCCTGCTCTCCGCACCAAGTCTGTGGTGCGCGTCGCCAGCCCAGTCCGGCCCATTCCTGCTCCCCGCACCAAGTCTGTGGTGCGTTTCGTCAGCCCTGTCCGGCCCGTTCCTGCTCTCCGCACCAAGTCTGTGGTGCGCGTCGCCAGCCCAGTCCGGCCCATTCCTGCTCCCCGCACCAAGTCAGTGGTGCGTTTCGTCAGCCCTGTCCGGCCCGTTCCTGCTCCCCGCACCAAGTCAGTGGTGCGCGTCGTCAGCCCGGCACGGCCCGTTCCTGCTCCCCGCACCAAGTCAGTGGTGCGCTTCGTCAGCCCGGTCCGGCCCGCTCCTGCTCCCCGCACCAAGTCAGTGGTGCGTTTCGTCAGCCCGGCTCGGCCCGCTCCTGCTCCCCACACCAAGCCAGTGGTGTGCGTCGTCAGTCCGGCACGGCCCGTGCCTGTTCCACCGGTGGCGGGTCCGGCACCGGTCAGGTGCTGCGTCACGCCGGAGCTAGAGCAATCCGCTCCACCAGTGTTCAGTTCAGCTCTAGTCAGCAGGGCCAGACCGGACCAGGGGTACTTTGGGGGGTTAGAGAAAGAGTTGGGGTCATGTCCGGAGCCGGATCCGCCGCCGAGGCGGAGTGCCCACCCGGTCCCTCCCCTGTTGTATTTGGTTGGCGCGGTCGGAGTCCGCACCTTTAGGGTGGGGTACTGTCACGCCCTGGCTCTGGGGACTCTAGTATGTTGAGCCAGGGTGTGAGTTTTCATTTGTTTATGTTCTAGTTGTTGTATATCTATGTTGGCCAGGGTGGCTCCCAATCAGAGACGGCTGTAGCTCGTTGTCTCTGATTGGGAGTCATACTTAGGTAGCCGTTAGGCATTCATTATTTGTGGTTTCTTGTTCCGTGTTGGTTTGTTTATGTAACCAGGGACGTCACGTTTTCGTTTTGTTGTTTTGATCGTGTGATCATTCTAATAAATAAAATGTTCGCATTCAACGCTGCGCCTTGGTCCTCCTCTATGAATGACGATCGTGACAGGGGCCCATCATGCAGAGGGCTCACACAGTCAGTCTATTCCAGTACTTGTGTATTTACCAGTGTGGTTGATGATTGGCAGACCAGATCGTGCCAGCCACTCACAGATGGTGCCACGGCTTGCCTTGGCACAGATGGCAAAGGATGAGGAGTAAGAACTGGGACTTTGGAGGTGTGTGTATGTGCTCAGTCACGTGTTTCTTTATGCGTGCATTTCAGGACATTTGTTATCTTTCGTTAAGTGTGTGTGTGTTTGTTTTGAGTGTCTGTCTTCTTGACTTTGTGTGTACGACTCATGGTGTAATTGTAGTAACATATAGGAACTCAAGTTTTTTTGTTCACCCGACCTAGAATATCTCACAATCAAATGCCGACCGTATTATCTCCCAAGAGAATTTTCTTTGGTTATAGTCACGGCCGTGTATATCCCCCCTCAAGCTGATACCACGACGGCCCTCAAAGAACTTCACTGGACCTTATGCAAACCGGAAACCACATATCCTGAGGCTGCATTTATTGTAGCTGGGGATTTTAACCAAGCAAATTTGAGGACTAGGCTGCCGAAGTTCTATCAACATATCGACTGTTGTACTCGGGCTGCTAAAATACTCGACCATTGCTATTCGAACTTCCGGGATTCTTACAAGGCCCTCCCTCGTCCTCCTTTTCGCAAATTTGACCACAACTCCATTTTGCTCCTCCCTTCCTATAGCAGAAACTCAAATAGGAAGTACCCGTGATAAGGACTATTCAACGCTGGTCTGACCAATCGGAATCCACGCATCAAGATTGTTTTGATCACGCGGACTGGGATATGTTCCGGTTAGCTTGCGAAAATACTGTAGACGAATACACTGAAATGGTGAATGAGTTTATCAGGAAGTGTATAGGAGATGTTGTGCCCACTGTGACTATTAAAACCTACCCTAACCAGAAACTGTGGATAGATGGTAGCATTCGCGCAAAACTGAAAGCGCAAACCACCGGATTTAACCATGGCAAGGTGACTGGGAATATGGCAGAATACAAACAGTGTAGCTACTCACTCCACAAGGCAATTAAACTGGCAAAACATCAGTATAGAGACAAAGTGCAGTCGCAATTCAACGGCTCAGACACGAGACATATGTGGCAGGGTCTACAGACAATCACGGACTACAAAAGGAAAACCAGCCACGTCGCCGACACCGACGTCTTGCTTCCGGACAAGCTAAACACATTCTTTGGCCACTTTGAGGATAACACAGTGCCACCAATGCGGCCCACTACCAAGGACTGTAGGCTCTCCTTCTCCATGGCCGACGTGAGTAAGACACTTAGGCATGTTAACCCTCTCAAGGCTGCTGGCCTAGCCGCGTTCTCAGAGCATGCACAGACCAGCTGGCTGGTGTGTTTACGGACATATTCAATCTCTCCCTATCCCAGTCTGCTGTCCCCACATGATTCAAGATGGCCACCATTGTTCCTGTACCCAAGAAAGCAAAGGTAACTGAACTAAATGACTATCGCCCCGTAGCACTCACCTCTGTCATCATGAAGTGCTTTGAGAGACTAGTCAAGGATCATATCACCTCTACCTTACCTGTCACCCTAGACCCACTTCAATTTGCTTACCGCCCCAACAGATCCACAGATGATGCAATCACCATCACACTGCACACTGCCCTATCCCATCTGGACAAGAGAAATACCTATGTAAGAATGCTGTTCATTGGGTGACAGGTAAGGGTGCGTGCTCAGCCCACTCCTGTACTTCCTGTTCACCCATGACTGTGTGGCCAAGCACGCCTCCAACTCAATCATCAAGTTTGCAGACGACACAACAGTAGTAGTATGCTTGATTACCAACAATGACGAGACAGCCTACAGGGAGGACTCTGGGAGTGTAGTTGAGGGCTCTGGGAGTGTGGTGCCAGGAAAATAACCTCTCACTCAACGTCAACAAAACAAAGGA
Organism: Coregonus lavaretus; assembly: GCF_964263955.1. Classification (NCBI taxonomy): domain Eukaryota; kingdom Metazoa; phylum Chordata; class Actinopteri; order Salmoniformes; family Salmonidae; genus Coregonus; species Coregonus lavaretus. The sequence continues at coordinate 39,625,163 of NC_139989.1, read as the reverse complement.
GATGATCGTGGACTTCAGGAAACAGCAGATGGTGCACCCCCCTATCCACATCGATGGGACCGCAGTGGAGAAGGTGGAAAGCTTCAAGTTCCTTGGCGTACACATCACTGACAAACTGAAATGGTCCACCCACACAGACAATGTGGTGAAGAAGGCGCAACAGAGCTTGGCACCTAAAACCCTCACAAACTTTTACAGATGCACAATTGAGAGCATCCTGTCAGGCTGTATCACCGCCTGGTACAGCAACTGCACCACCCGCAACCGCAGGGCTCTCCAGAGGGTGGTGCGGTCTGCCCAACACATTACCGGGGGCAAACTACCCGCCCTCCAGGACACCAAGGCCAAAAAGATCATCAAGGTCATCAACCACCCGAGCCACTGCCTGTTCACCCCGCTATCATCCAGAAGGCAAGGTCAGTACAGGTACATCAATGCTGGGACCATGAGACTGAAAAACAGCTTCTATCTCAAGGCCATCAGACTGTTAAATAGCCATCACTAGCACATTAGAGACTGCTGCTGCCTATTGAAATCACTGGCCATGTCACGTTCCTGACATAACAGGGAAGGGTCCGGGTGGGCATTCCGCCTCGGAGGCGGATCCGGCTCCGGGCGTGACGACCACTTTCTCTCAGCCTCCCCGTTACGCCCCTGGTCTGGTCTGGACCTCGGCGCGCTGCTTCCCCTCTCCTTCCTCCCACGATGTACCAAGCCCTGTCTGGACCCTGGTGTGGGAGACCCCGAACCTGGAGAGGGGCTGACGTCTGGGTCTGTACTGGAGCCGCTGACCGGAGCTGGACTAGGCACCGGTGGAGCGGACTGCTCTGGCTCCGGACTGGAGCCACTGATCGGAGCTGAACTGGGCACCGGTGGAGCGGACTGCTCTGGCTGCGGACTGGAGCCGCTGACCGGAGCTGGACTGGGCACCGGTGGAGTGGACTGCTTTGGCTCCAGAGTAGAGCCGCTGACCGGAGCTGGACTGGGCACCGGTGGAGCGGACTGCTCTGGCTCCGGAGTGGAGCAGCTGACCGGAGCTGGACTGGACCCCGGTGGAGCGGACTGCTCTGGTTCCGGAGTGGAGCAGTTGACCGGTGCCGGACCAGGCACCGGTGGAACGGGCACGGGCCGTGCCGGACTGGACACACGCACCACTGGTCTGGTGCAAGGAGCAGGCATTGGCCGGACCGGACTAGGAACACGCACCACTGGCTTGGTGCGAGGAGTAGGAACGGGCCGGGCCGGGCCGGACTGGCGACACGCACTACTGGCTTGGTGCGGGGAGCAGGCACGGGCCGTACCGGACTGGGAACACGCACCACTGACTTGGTGCGAGGAACAGGAACGGGACGGGCCGGACTGTGAACTAGTGGTGCGTGTTCCCAGTCCGGCCCGTTCCTGTTCCTCGCACCAAGCCAGTGGTGCGTGTTCCCAGTCTGGTACTGCCCGTGCCTACTCCCCGCACCAAGCCAGTGGTGCGTGTCGCCAGTCCGGCCCGTTCCTGCTCCTTGCACCAAGCCAGTGGTGCGTGTTCCTAGTCCGGTCCGGCCCGTGCCCGTTCCACCCACCCCCACTAGTCTGGTGCGAGGAGCAGGAACGGGCCGGGCCGGACTGGGGACACACACCACTGGCTTGGTGCGGGGAGCAGGTACGGGCCGTACCGGACTGGGAACATGCACCACTGGCTTGGTGCGGGGAGCAGCCACGGGCCGTACCGGACTGGGAACACGCACCACTGGCTTGGTGCGGGGAGCAGGCACGGCCGGGCCGGACTGGGAACACGCACCACTGGCTTGGTGCGGGGAGCAGGTACGGGGCGTACCGGGCTGGCGACACGCACCACTGACTTGGTGCGGGGAGCAGGAGTGGGCCGGGCCGGAATGGGCACACAAACCACTGGCTTGGTGTGGGGAGCAGGCACGGGCCGGGCCGGACTGGCGACACGCACCACTGGCTTGGTGCGAGGAACAGGAACGGGCCGGGCCGGACTGGCGACATGCACCATTAGCTTGGTGCGAGACGCAGGCACGAGGTGTACCGGACTGGGAACTGACGTTAGAGATCTCCGACTGTACCAGTCTTTCACTCTCCGCGCCCAGTCCTCCTCCAGTGAGGACTCCTCCCTGAGCCCCCACGAGTGCAGTGATCGGGGCTCTTCTCCATCGATCCCCGACCACCCTTTTAGCCCCCACATTTTTTTTTCTTGGGGATGTCTCTCAGGCTTCCTCCTCGGCCGGCGCCTTCTGCGTTGCCGTTGCTCCTCTCTAAACCGGGCCTCCACTGTCTCCTCCCAAGGACGGCGATCCATCCCAGCCTGAATCTCCTCCCATGTCCAGGATCCCTTTCCATCCAGGATCTCCTCCCATGTCCAGGATGTCTGCTCCTGGGCACGCTGCTTGGTCCATGTGTGGTGGGGTCTTCTGTCACGTTCGTTTAAGGACGGGTCAGACCAAGGCGCAGTGTGAAATGCGTACATGTTTATTTCAATGATAAACACACGAACAAAACAACAAAACAACATAACGTGAAGTCCTCAGGCTAAACACAACACAAGCCTCTACATGGAACAAGATCCCACAACTAATGATAGCAAACAGGCTGCCTAAGTATGATCCCTAATCAGAGACAACGAGCGACAGCTGTCTCTGATTGGGAATCACACCCGGCTAAACATAGAAATACAACACCTAGAACAAGAACACAGAAAATACAACATAGAACTCCACACCCTGACTCATCATACTAGAGTCCCATAAGTCAGGGCGTGACAGGCCACTTTAAGAAATGGAACACTAGTCACTTTAATAATGTTTACATATCTTGCATTACTCATCTGATATGTATATACTGTATTCTATAATATTCTACTGTATCTTAGTCCATGCCGTTCTGTCATTGCTCGTCCATATATGTATATATTCTTAATTCCATTCCTTACCTAGATTTGTGTGTATTGGGTATATGTTGTGAAATGGTTAGATATTACTTGTTAGATATTACTGCACTGTCGGCGCTAGAAGCACAAGCATTTCGCTACACCCGCAATAACATCTGCTAAACACGTGTATGTGACAAATAACATTTGATTTGATTTGATTTGTGCGTGTACAGTGTCATCCGAAATGTAATTTGCCAAGCCAGCAGACAGCAATTTTTCTCAACGAGAGGAAAATTATCCGTCCTCTGTGACAGTAGATTTAGAAACAGAAGATGAACAGTTTGTTGCTTTGTGATGGATTAATTATAGGTTTCGTTCCAATTTAGCATTTCCCTTTGGACTTGGAATTTGCATGTATGTGCGTTTGCATGTGACGTGCATGTGTTTGTCTGTGCGCATGTGTGAGAGAGAATGAGCAACATAGTAAAGGGGAAACCTAGTCAGTTGCGCAACTGAATGCATTCAACTGAAATGTGTCTTCTGCATTTAACCCAACCCCTCTGAATCAGACAGGGGCGGGGAGCTGCCTTAATCAACATCATCAGCACCCGGCGAGCAGTTGTTGTTAAGTGCCTTGGTCAGGGGCAGAACGGCAGATTTTTACATTGTCGGGTCAGGGATTCTATCCAGCAACCTTTCGGTTACTGGCCCAACGCTCCTACCCGCCAGGCTACCTAGTATTTGGTCATAGCACTGATACACATTTATTTAACCAGGTAAGTTGACTGAGAACACATTCTCAGCAATGACCTGGGGAATAGTTACAGGGGAGAGGAGGGGGATGAATAAGCCAATTGGAAGCTGGGGATGATTAGGTGGCCATGACGGCCAGATATTTTTTAGACCAGAGGAAAGAGTGCTTCGTACTGGCCCTCCAACACCACTTCCAGCAGCATCTGGTCTCCCATCCAGGGACTAACCAGGACCAACCCTGCTTAGCTTCAGAGCCAGCAGTGGGATGCAGGGTGGTATGCTACTAGCTAACATAGGTTTAGCATAGGTAAACATAGGTATAGCACTGGTGGTGTCACGAACGTCTGAAGAAGCGGACCAATACGCAGCGCGTGGAGTGAACATGATGACTTTATTAGAGAAAAGTACACGAACGACAAAAACAATAAACCAAGACGACTAGTGAAGTCCACAGTTACAAATACTGTACAGGAACATGGAACAAAAACCAACAAAACCAAGGAGAAACCACACAGTATAAATATGGCTCCCAATCAGAGATAACGAGCCGACAGCTGACACTCGTTACCTCCGATTGGGAGTCATATGACTAATCAAGCACAATACCAAACATAGAAATCAACAACCTAGACACCCCAACATAGAAATACACCCAAACAAATGAAAATGAACAACCCTGGCTCAAATCTCAAAGTCCATGGAGCCAGAGTGTCACAGTACCCCCCCCTAAAGGTGCGAACTCCGGGCGCACCAACATAAGGACTAGGGGAGGGTCTGGGTGGGCGTCTGTCCACGGTGGCGGCTCTGGCCCCGGTCGTGATCCCCACCCCACCACAGTCACAACCTGCTTCAGTAGCCTCCTCCCAATGACCACCCTCCAACTAACCCCACCTGGACTAAGGGGCAACACCGGACTAAGGGGCAGCACCGGACTAAGGGGCAGCACCGGGATAAGGGGCAGCACCGGGATAAGGGGCAGCACCGGGCTAAGGGGCAGCACCGGGCTAAGGGGCAGCACCGGGCTAAGGGACAGTACCTGACTGAATGGCGGATCCTGGCTGGCTGGCTCTGGCGGATCCTGGCTGGCTGGCGGATCCGGGCTGGACGGCTCTGGCGGATCCTGGCTGGACGGCTCTGGCGGATCCTGGCTGGACGGCTCTGGCGGATCCTGGCTGGACGGCTCATGGCTGGCTGACGGATCTGGCTGCTCATGGCTGGCTGACGGATCTGGCTGCTCATGGCTGGCTGACGGATCTGGCTGTTCATGGCTGGCTGACGGATCTGGCTGCTCATGGCTGGCGGAAGGCTCTGGCTGATCCCGTCTGGCGGACGGCTCTGGCTGATCCTGTCTGGCGGAAGGCTCTGGCTGATCCTGTCTGGCGGAAGGCTCTGGCTGATCCTGTCTGGCGGAAGGCTCTGGCTGATCCTGTCTGGCGGAAGGCTCTGGCTGATCCTGTCTGGCGGAAGGCTCTGGCTGCTCCTGTCTGGCGGAGAGCTCTAGCGGCTCCGGTCTGGCGGACGGCTCTGAAGGCTCATGGCAGACGGGCGGCTTTGCAGGCTCAGTACAGACGGGCAGTTCCTGCGGCGCTTGGCAGACGGACAGTTCAGACGGCGTTGGGCAGACGGGCAGTTCAGACGGCGTTGGGCAGACGGACAGTTCAGGCCCCGTTGGACAGACGGGCAGTTCAGACGGCGTTGGGCAGACGGACAGTTCAGGCCCCGTTGGGCAGACGGCAGACTCTGGCTGTCTGAGGCGCATCGTAGGCCTGGTGCGTGGTGCCGGAACAGGAGGTACCGGGCTGAGGACACGCATCTCAGGGCTAGTGCGGGGAGAAGCAACAGGGCATGCTGGACCCTGGGGACGCACCGTAGGCCTGATGCGTGGTGCCGGAACTGGAGGTACCGGGCTGAGGACACGCATCTCAGGGCTAGTGCGGGGAGAAGCAACAGGGCATGCTGGACCCTGGGGACGCACCGTAGGCCTGATGCGTGGTGCCGGAACTGGAGGTACCGGGCTGAGGACACGCATCTCAGGGCTAGTGCGGAGAGAAGCAACAGGGCATGCTGGACCCTGGGGACGCACCGTAGGCCTGATGCGTGGTGCCGGAACTGGAGGTACCGGGCTGAGGACACGCATCTCAGGGCTAGTGCGGGAAGCAGGAACAGGACGCACAGGACTCGGGGAACACACAGGAGGCTTAGTGCGTGGTGTAGGCACTGGTGGTACTGGACTGGAGACAGGAGGTGGTGCCGGAAATACCGGACCGTGCAGGCGTACTGGCTCCCTTGAGCACTGAGCCTGACCAACCTTACCTGGTTGTATGCTCCCCGTCGCCTGACCAGTACAGGGAGGTGGAATAACCCGCACCGGGCTATGTAGGCGAACCGGGGACACCATGCGTACGGCTGGTGCCATGTAAGCCGGCCCGAGGAGACGCACTGGTGACCGGATGCGTGGGGCCGGCCTCATGACATCTGGCTCAATGCTCAGTCTAGCCCGGCCGATACGTGGAGCCGGAATGTACCGAACCGGGCTATGCCTGCGTACAGGAGACACCATGCGCTCTACTGCGTAACACGGTGTCTGCCCGTACTCTCGCTCTCCACGGTCAGTCCAGGGAGTAGGCGCAGGTCTCCTACCTGACTTCGCCACACTCCCTTCTAGCCCCCCCCCCCAAGAAATTTTTGGGTAGTACTCTCGGGCTTCCAGCCTTGCCTCCGTGCTGCCTCCTCATATCGCCGCCTCTCGGCTTTAGCTGCCTCCCGCTCTTCACGAGGACGGCGATATTCTCCCGGTTGATCCCAAGGCCCCTCACCATCCAGAATCTCCTCCCATGTCCATGAATCCTTTATGGGAGTCCATAAATCCTGTGTAGGTAGGTCCTGTTGCCGCTTGACACGCTGCTTGGTCTTTTTGTGGTGGGTTTTTCTGTCACGAACGTCTGAAGAAGCGGACCAATACGCAGCGCGTGGAGTGAACATGATGACTTTATTAGAGAAAAGTACACGAACGACAAAAACAATAAACCAAGACGACTAGTGAAGTCCACAGTTACAAATACTGTACAGGAACATGGAACAAAAACCCACAAAACCAAGGAGAAACCACACAGTATAAATATGGCTCCCAATCAGAGATAACGAGCCGACAGCTGACACTCGTTACCTCCGATTGGGAGTCATATGACTAATCAAGCACAATACCAAACATAGAAATCAACAACCTAGACACCCCAACATAGAAATACACCCAAACAAATGAAAATGAACAACCCTGGCTCAAATCTCAAAGTCCATGGAGCCAGAGTGTCACAGGTGGCTTGTGTTTGGTTATGTTGGAACTAATGTATTAGATGTGGTTGTGTATTGAGTAGTCATTGCTTTATTCATGCTCTTATCCCTGCGTGTGTCACCCACAGTGGGTTATAGTTAGGTCATACAGTACAGAGGCACAGACACACACTGCTACTCTGGCATTCCACGGATGCTGTAACCACACAGAGCGGCACATCTTGCTCTTCATTGTAATCAGAGGGCTAATATTAATACTATGCATGCCAGTCTCTCTTGGCTAAGAGTTGAGGAGAGACTGACTGCATCACTTCTTCTTTTTATAAGAAACATTAATGTGTTGAAAATCCCAAAACGTTTGCATAGTCAATTTACACACAGCTCTGACACACACACTTACCCCACCAGACACGCCACCAGGGGTCTTTTCACAGTCCCCAAATCCAGACCAAATTCAAGAAAGCGTTCAGTATTATATAGAGACATTATTGCATAGAACTCCGTTCCATCTCATATTGCTCAAATGAACAGCAAACCTGGTTTCAAAAAACAGATAAAGCAACAACTCACAATGCCTCTCCCCTATTTGACCTAGATAGTTTGTGTGTATTTATTGGTATTGATATGTAGGCTACATATGCTTTTTTTATTTTTTATTGATGTTGTTCTGTGCTTGAGCAGTTATTGTCTATTAATGTTCTGTATTATGTCATGTTTCATGTTTTGTGTGGACCCCAGGAAGAGTAGCTGCTGCTAACGCAACAGCTAATGGGGATCCTAATAAAATACCAAATACCACACAAATACGTACACACTCGTACGAACACACATGTACACATATACACATACACACACACATATACACACACACTCTAATCATAAATCATTTGTATGCATTCTAGGAGTGTGTTTGCATATGTGTGTAAGGGGCTGGTCGAGTATATCCCGCATGTCTCTATCTATTTATGTGTGTGTGTGTATATTACTTTAGAACAAAGTATGAATCAGCCAGAAGTATATCAAATATAATATGTTAGGGATCAACTTTGTGTCCAGGGGTCTTATGTTATCCTCTGCTAACAAGACGAACTGTGTGCAGTGGTGGAAAAAGTACCCAATTGTCATACTTGAGTTAAAGTAAAGATACTTTAATAGAAAATGACTCAAGTAAAAGTGAAAGTCACCCAGTAAAATACTGCTTGAGTAAAAGTCTAAAAGTATTTGGTTTTAAATATACTTAAGTATCAAAAGTACGGTAAATGTAATTGCTAAAATATACTTAAGTATCAAAAGTAAAAGTATAAATCATTTCACATTCCTTACATTAAGCAAACCAGACGGCTTTAAGATGGCCAAGGGCACACTCCAACACTCAGACATAATTTACAAACAAAGCATTTGTGTGTAGTGAGTCAGCCAGATCAGAGGCAGTAGGGATGACCAGGGATGGGGATGTTCTCTTGAGAAGTGTGTGAATTGGACCCTTTTCCTGTCCTGCTAAGCATTCAAAATGTAACGAGTACTTTTGGGTTTCAGGGAAAATTTATGGATTAAAAAGTACATTATTTTCTTTAGTAAAGTAAAGTACAGATACCCCAAAAAACTACATAAGTAGTACTTTAAAGTATTTTTACTTAAGGGCTTTACACCACTGTCTGTGTGTCTGTTTGTGTTTGAGCATTAAAGTCTGTCACTGTGAGTGTGTATTTGTGTTTGTGTCAGTGTCTCAAGGAGAGAGGGAGAGAGGGAAAGAGAGAGAGGGTGAGAGGGAAAGAGAGAGAGAGTGAGAGAGGGAAAGAGAGAGAGAGGAAGAGAGCGAGGACTCTGTGTTACGCCGTGTGTGTGAGAGGTTTGTGTGTGTGTGTTTGCGATGGTCAGTGCAAGTGTCAGTCAGTGTCTCAGAGTGGGAGATGGAGAGAGAGAAAGAGAGGTGGAGAGAGAGGGAGAGCGAGAGAGTGAAAGCAGTGTTTGCTGAGTAGTAATTTGATACTGAGACTGAGCAGTAACTAGAGACCCAGCTCTGAGAGGAGAGCAGCAGAGTAGAAGGAGAGAGCTGTACTGCAGTACTCACACACACACTTCTCTCTGTACCACCTGAAACTGCTGGGGGGACATGCAGAGGACAAGCTGATTTTGTCTTAGTTTGATCCATGAACTAATGTCTGTTAATTAATGTCTTTTTTTTGTGCGTTGATAAAAAACAGACTGGCAGGTGAATGATTAAATGGATGCCACTAGGTTGATCATCATTGCTTTACCTGTTGATTTGGATCAAATTTGCAGAAAGGAACATGCAGTACAGCCTGTCAGAAACCTATCAGACCCACATCAGGCCAAACCTTAATACGGCGACCCAGTTATAACGGCAGAGTGTTAGAGAGGGACACGGATGAACCCTTTTAGATGGAATCAAAAGGGCTGTGCAGGACAGGGAGAGAGAGAGGGAGGGAGGGTGTGCAGTTGACTGTATCAGAAGCCAAGGACAGAAGGAATCCAATTGTGTGTGTGTGTGTGTGTGTTAGATGTTGCTGTGTTGATGGAATTGGGCCTGGGGTTGGGATTGGGGTTGGTCTAATGGGTCAGGATGAGGGAGGATTTTGTGTGTGTGTGTCTGTATGTGTGTGTCTGTGTGTCCATGCCGCGTGTGTGTGTTTGCGAGCATGTCCATGTGTTTATATGTGTTGGGTGTTAGACACGGTTATCTCAAAGAGTTCAGACACACCAACAGCGTTTGCTGGCCGAGAGTACTTAGCACCTCTGAACAGAGTGCCAGCCGTAATTTACGAACCGAGTGCGGACCGATTCTACATCTCGTGAAAATGTTGGCAGTCAGACATCTACAGTGGGTGGTCCCTAAAACACCGCGCGTTGAACGAATGCTAGATCCACATTCAGTGTGCGAGCCTTAAGACAGTCTTAGTACAAGGTGTGTGTGTGAGGGTGATTATGCAAGCATTGGCCTGAGATGACTGAGGAAGGAACCCATGCTGTGCCAGTGGTAAGGGGACAATGCCTGCTATGAGACTGCTCTGTGGAGTGTTAAACATGGATGGCGGTAGAGAGAGATAAAGGAAGAGCGAAACAGGGAAGGAGGTGGAAAGAGCTTGGCCGAGGGAGAGGAACACAAATTGAAAAAAGGATAGAGAGAAAGTGCTTCAAGTGCTAGTCCATTATCACTTCTCATCACCCAAAGCGGTAGGTTAATGATAACCCTGTCTCTAATGGTTGTTTAGGCTTCTGCCCCAATTGGGTCTTTCTATAAATAATGGGGCCAATGTGTGACATTGGTATAAAAATGTCTAAATGGTTTGAAACTAAAATGAAAAAGATTTTCATGCAGTTCCACATATGCAAATTGGCCCATAACTCCACCTATAGAACAACCTAGGCCTAGAACTATACATCCTTTAAGCAGGGTTCATACAGACTTGGCAAGTCAAATTCAAGGACTTTCAGGGACTTTTTCAAGCAAATCATTATAATTCCTTTCAAGGACCTCCATGTTATACAATTGTGTAAAGTTTATAATTGTACATATAGGGTCTAATATAGAACCCCCCTCCCCCCAAAAAGCAAAAAGTCTCCAAAAAGTAGGAAATTTCCACTTTAACAATAGTGTTTTTTTCTGGGCCTTGCCAATGTATTGATATTCAAATTAATATTACTTTCTAAAGTATGTGAAAATAATGTTTTAAATCAACTCGTGGATTTTAGGGAATATAGCTATGATCCCCCTCTTAATGTAATGACATGAAAATAAAATTCAAATGATTATCAATGATTTACCAACAGCTGTAACAAGTTGTCCAGTGTAAGAAAGCCTCATTGGTACCCTAGTTTATAGAAAGACCCAACTTCACCAGTTCTCGGTACTCAATTGGGAAAGGGGACTGCCTGTCCTTTTGATGTTTCCAGAAAGCCTTTTTCACAGCCTTTTTCCAGGAAAACAGAGGGACCAGGTTTGTGGTAATTTCCATTTCAGTTCAGGGCAAATCCACAGTAACGGAATTACGCTGAGACTCAGATTCTTCACTTTAAAATGTATGCCAAACAAAACCAATTGATTTCAAAGTTTAACGAACCATAGAACTCTATACACAATGATTACTTTGAAACATGTACACAGTAAATAATAATAAAGCACATTTACTGGAAAAACTTTGGAAAGTTTGGTAACAGAATTACAGTAATCTCCCTCCGTTTTATTATTTTAACAAAGTTTGTATCAGCACAGTTATTCATGTCAATGTGTTTTAGAAAATGTTTCTGTGGGAATTGTTAAAAGTAGTCCTTGTGCATGGTTTTCTATGGTTTGGTAAACTTTAAAATCAATGGTTTTTGTTTGGTTGACATTTTAAAGTAAAAAATCTGAGTCCTTCAGTCAATTCATGAAGTAAACTGAAATTACAATTACAATTACAAATTTGTCTCATAGAAAAGTATTGAGGAGAATTGGAATGGGAATGTCAGTTTAGTTCCGGAATTGACTCACTTGAAATGGAATTGACCTCAACCCTGCCAAGAACATTTGGAAAGTCCCAGTAATCTGTGTATTGCCTGTAGTCCTTGTCAACTTGACTGACGACTAAACATAATTCTTCCACTGCTCTATGTTCGCTACATACTTCAGTCTGAGACTGCCATTGTTGAAGTCGTTTGTGGAGACGGCAGAATGAGGGGTGTTGTACAAAACATCAGTCATCAGCAATTCGATCATCTCTAACCAATTAGAGTATCAAAGCCAATGACACATTTTCTAAACACCGCTTCATCCACGTGTGTTCTGCCTCTGGCCCAACCCATCAGTTTCTGGTACCAATCAGAACGGTTAGAATGTATTTGCGTTCTAGAAAATGTCAGGGAGGTACTTAGATCAGGACTAATTGCGGAGAATAAACTAACGTTTGTGGGGTTAACGTTTGGCCATGGAGTTTGGGTAGCCAGGCAACTTGTCAACAGCCCTACTACTAGTGCTGTGACGATACCAGTATAGCAATATTTATTTTCCATGGCCAAACTCATTGGTACTTTAAAAACCTGCTGTATGTAAAATATTGTGTGCTATAGCTTGGAAAATAAATAAATGTGTCTCTGGATGACAACATAATGATGGTTGTTTCCAACATTAGGACTGTTTTCCTAAAGAATTTATATCCACTTCGTGTTTTGTTTCCTTGCCACGATACTAACGAGTATCGCATTACTGGTATTGTCCCGACCCTACCTACTACCTATGTAAAGTATGCTGCATTGTCAAGACAAGTTGAGCCAGTTCCAATTTAAGCACCAGGTCATGGACTGAAAGTGCTATAAAGCATTTGTCATGGAATCGGGCAATTGTGTGTGAGGCTGACAGCATTAGGTCATCAGTCACAGGGATCAAGAGGGTGCGTGTTTGTATGTGTGTGTGTGTTCTGGTAGAGACGCAGATATGTCAATCATAACAGCACTGTGATCATCTTAAAGAGTAACTTTCATGAAAAACTTGATGTTTTAGGCTTAGTTATAGTGAAACATGTCAATTCTGGGCTTCATTTTGATATATTTTAGTCGTTTAGTACTATATCTAGCTCTTTTTGCCCCTAGTCATTCAACTCTATTATTGAAATCATGATGTAGAGGCACCTTGAGAAGTAGCCTCTACATCAGGGTTCTCCAACTGGCGGTGGTTTTATTTGGGCCCCCAAGTTTTCTGAGCAAAAAAAAAAGACAGTGCATTTGGAAATATTCAGACCCCTTCCCTTTTTCCACATTTTGTTACGTTACAGCCTTATTCTAAAATGGATTAAATTATTACTTTTTTCTCATCTATCTGCACACAACATCCCATAATGACATTTTTGCAAACCTGTTTTTTCTTTGTCATTATGGGGTATTGTGTGTAGATTGATGAGGGGGGAAACTATTTAATCAATTTTAGAATGAGGCTGTAATGTAACAAAATGTGGAAAAAGTCAAGGGGTCTGAATACTTTCCTAATGCACTGTATATATATAGAAGGAAGAGAAGGATTCTGTTTGTGTGTGTTTTGTTTCGTGTGTTGATGTTTGCGTTTGGAATTCCGTTTCCCTGCCAGTATCCACTTCCTCCTGTGTTGTGTTTTACAGCGTTTATTAAAGTCACACGCTTTCCTTCTCCTTCACCCTTCAATGCTGTACCAGATTTCTCCTAGTGTTTTTTCATCCCAGTTAATGGCCTACTCCTCTCTCCCTCTCTGCCTCCAAATGACTCACAATCAGGGCCTTGAATCAATGTATTTTTACTGAGTGTCTGAGTGAGAGTGAGTGAGTGAGTGAGTGAGTGAGTGAGTGAGTGAGTGAGTGAGTGAGTGAGTGAGTGAGTGAGTGAGTGAGTGAGTGAGTGAGTGCGTGCGTGCATGCTGTGGACCAGCAGGGCAAGGTCGAGGTTGAAGTGACCTGTTAGTTTATGTAACGGCTGTTGTGGGTGTTGATTGTGTGATTGTGATTGGCCCAGTTAGCGGCCCTCGAGTGGCCCATTCAACGTCGGCCTTGCCGCCTTCTCCCTCTGTCTCTTTCTTTCTCTCCATCTGTCCCCCAAACCCAGAGTTCAACAGGGGGTGACAAAATTACCGTAATAATCCCAAAGCCAGTGAATAATCTCTGCAGCCTCGGAGAGGAGTGGAGAGTAGGGGAGAAGAAAATAGGGGAGAGGAGAGGGGAGGCAAAACAAAACAAGCTGGCACAGATCCAAACCCTCCAGACCTGTGAGTCGGCCATTTTAGACCTAATAGTGGCCATACACATCAGGATTATTTAATAACAGTTATTTACCATGTTGTGATGTGTGTGTGTGTGTGTGTGCACGCTCACAGCACTGCTTTAGATGAGCAGACTAGCTGCGTTGTGGGAGAATGTCAAGTAGAGGGGGTTCAGGGGAACCAAGGAGCCCCATCAGGGTGGACCAGGGACCAGCACTGTAAGGGTTAATCAGCCGTTCTCCCTTGTTTTCCACCCAGCTGACTGTTTCCCTGCTTTTCTGTATCTGTAGTTTATTAACATTCATACTGTAGAAAGCCATGTTGCACACTGGGATTGATTGAATTCTCTCACAAGGTCCTGAGGAGAAAGGACAGTAATTTCCAGGTGCCAGACTGTGTCAGTGACTGTGTGTGTGTGTGTGGTGTGTGTGCAAGCTTACTCGCTTGTGTGTATGTGTGTGTGTTTGTATGTGCGTGCATGCGTGCGTGTACGTGTGTGTGAAGGGGACGCAGGTGTGCGTTTACCCACCTGCCTGTCTGTGTTTGTGTGCCTCCCGGCTGTGAGGAAGGGACATTGTCAGCGCCGCCTGAAAGTGGGGGATTGTGGGAAAGCATTATGTGGCTGTGACAATGCAGGCCCCTGCGGAGGCACCACTCTCTTACCTGCCACTTCTGCTCTAGAGAGGGCCCTGGTGAGTGTGTGTGTGTGTGTGTGGCGGTGTGTATTAAATTAGTATACTACTCTTGTATGCTGTGAGTGTACTTTTCTTTCTGTCTGAAGGTATTGTGTGTGTGTGTGTGTGTGTGTGTGTGTGTGTGTGTGTGTGTGTGTGTGTGTGTGTGTGTGTGTGTGTGTGTGTGTGTGTGTGTGTGTGTGTGTGTGTGTGTGCAGGTGCGCTCTACTATGGATGTGCCCTGAAAACAAAAACCAATACAGTATGTGTTAACGTTCCTTCAATTTTTTCTCCATTAATGACTGGAAACTCTCTGGAGAACTTTAAACAAGCCAAACTACACCAAACAATCCATTAATTACAGGGCCACAGAGAGGCTGGTCAATTGTATTGAACTCCCATATACCAACACTAATAACAGGGGGGAGAGAGACTTATATGCTCTTCTAAATAAATAAGTTACAATACACTCACCAATGTAAAATCTTTGTTTATTTTTACTATCCGTCATGAAACCCTTCGATACATGTAGCCTGCTGACAGTGAAAGGCTGTTGGTGGAGGCTGGAGCGGTCGTTCATCATATCCCACCTTTCTGAATATGGGGAGGGAGCAGCTCTCCTCTCCTGTAGTTCACCTGTCTATTTTCACTGTTGATTGCCTCGACTCTCCTCTACCTCTCTTCTCTCATTCTCTCTATCCAGCCCCATGTATCTCTGATGGGGCCAATTATCTACTCCTGTACAATACTATTTCAGCCCTGTGACGGGTAGAGAAACTGAAAGGGGGACGGGGCGTACGCCCTCTGAGGGTGACACTTAGGGAGGAGGTAAGATGGAGGTGGGAGGGGGGTGTAAGATGGAGGGGGGTTGTGCGTTGGTAAGATAGAGGGGGCGTAAGGGGGAGGGGTTAAGATGGGGGGGGGGGGTCATTTCCTGTCTCATCTCTCGTAGGTTAGAGAATGTTCTTTGAAACATTATGTTTTAAATCACACCTCCTAGATGTTCTAAGAAACATGGTATCTCTGTGGATTAGGTTAGATAACTGTTACTATCTCCTGCACCGCAATGTCTCACGTTGTCATATTGTCTCTCTCTGTTGAATCACATTCTTAATGCTTACAGAGCACATTTTCTCTTTTAAGAAATTTCCCACTGTGTGTGTGAGAGAGAGATATACGTTTTCTGAAGCTCACTGAATCTGCTCATCTTTGGTATCTGCTATCTCAGCTCCACCATCTACTATCACCTCTGAATATCCCTCCTTGGAGATATTTCCAATTCAACATGTTCGATCCATTTCAAAAGGTAGACATTTTTCACATACACCAGCACCAGCCCTGCATGGCACCACATGGAGCTAGCAGCAGGGCTCTGAGAGGGAGAGAGCAAGTGAAGTAGGAGCATGCAAGGAAATAAGAGGAAAGGAGGTAGAGAGAGGGGTAGAAAGAGAGAGCGGATGGAGGGGGAAAGAAAGCAGGCGTAGTGGGAGCATCAAGAATGCCGCAGTGACCTGTTGTCACAAGAAAAGGGCAACCAGTGGAGCACAAACACCTTTGTAAGTACAACCAACCAATATTTATCTGTTTATGTATTTTCCCTTACCATTTCACTTTTGTTAATTGTTTTTCACTTGCTTTGGCAATGTAAACATATATTTCCCATGTCAATAAAGCCCCATTGGGAGAGAGAGAGAGAGAGAGAGAGAGAGAGAGAGAGAGAGAGACGTCAAGGGGAAGGAGAGAATGATGTAAGGAGATAAGTTAGTATATTCCAGGGAGAGAGTATGGAGGGACAGAGGAGGAGAGGAAAAAGGAGGTGGAGGGAGGTTATGTGGTGGTCAGTTTAAGATTAGGCAGGCGCCAAATTAGATTAGGAGATAACTGCAGAGCAATCGGATTACAGGCTAGTTTATCAAATGCTGATGCCAGTGCACCGGAGTGGAACACAGGCATTGAGTGTGTAGACCAGGGTTGCCCAACCCTGTTCCTGGAGAGCTACCCTCCTGTAGGTTTTCGCTCCAACCCCAGGTGTTACTAACCTGATTCATCTTATCAACCTGCTAATTATTAGAATCAGGTGTGCTAGATTAGGGTTGGAGCAAAAACCTGCAGGATGGTAGCTCTCCAGGAGCAGGGTTGGGCAGTCCTGGTGCAGACTAAAGAGGCTGATGATGGGTGATTCCAGGTTCCAAATGGCTTGGCTCAGCTCAGTCCCTTGAGGTGTTACTACCTCTCTGTTGAGTCTCTATGAGAGGGAGACTAGTGCTAGGATACAGTGCAACTGTACCGATAGAGAGCACCTTTTATTATTGAATTGAAATGACGTGGAAACAACGTTGATTCAACCAGTGTGTGCACAGTGAGTAGTGACTACCTCTCCATGTAGCTCTAATAGGGATCATAGTCCTCCTCAGCACAGCAGATGAACATGGTATTTGGCCATCTAGACCTTCTGTGCTATCTCTGTCCTCACATCCAGGCCTGATTGGCTGATCTGGTGGCTTGGCTGAAGGCCTTGGATTGGTAGCACAGAGAGACAGGCTGTCCATTGGACCAGATGGAGCACGGAGGGTAGTCGGTGTACTGGAGTGTTTTTCATGGCTCCAGCCTCTAAAGCCTGTTCCCCTGCTGGCTACTGCTCCTGGCTTCGGTTAATGCTATCTCCTACCCCTGTGGTGGTGTTATTGGAACAGGCTCAGCCTCAGCTGTGGAGAATATCTGGACTATCAGCCCATGCCATCAGACCTTGTGGTAACAGGTTCTTCGTTTCAGGAAATGTGTGAAGATGCCTGGATGTATGGAGCTATTTAAGGCTTCACAGCTTCAGAATGTAACTTCATTCTGGCTCCATCATACTTGATTTCAGACAGTAGGAAATTGACAAATGGTGACAGACAGTAAGTGTCATCTTTCTGTCTCAGAGATTTGTCTGGTTTTCTAACATCTGTTGTCTGACGTGAAGGCGTGACGGGCGGTGAGGGAAAGAGGATGTGCACGAGCCTAGTTTTTACTTTAAAAACAGAACATTAAAAGGAAGCAGCTGAGGGTGAACACCAGCTGAAAAGTGCTGAGTCGACGGATCGGCTGAAAAACGGCAGTGTGTGTGTAGACCGTAGGGAGCAATTGTGCGTAATGCTTCACAGGGTTTTCTGTGGGCGGTTAGTTTTTTGGGCCGGTTGCTGGGCAGACTGCTGTCTAACAGTCTGAGAGGGGCTGTAAGTGCAAGTGTGTGTGTGTTTATTGGCTTTGTTAAAACCTCATATAGAAACTAGAATGTGTGGATGACTTATGCATCCAGTGTGCTGACTCGCCATTATGCATACTACTCAGAGATATGAGAGACATCACATCCCCTCACATCATAATAAACAGACTAATGTGAGCTCAGCAGCTCCACCCCTTAAGTCTCGCTGTCCTTTCACTGCCCTCTATCCCCTACATCTCCCCTTCAACACTGCAGACAGATGTCCTGGGAGAGGCCTTGAGTAGAGACTATGTTCCAGGCAGCAGCTATACACTCCCAGCTCTCACAACTTCAGTCCCTATACTGAAAATAATATATTTACATATATGTAAATTACAAACATCTAAATATGTGTTTATATTTTGTAATATATGGACATATTACAAAATGGGCCGTTTTTATATATTTCTACATATATGTTTATATATTTAAATATATGGTGCTCTCACAACTTCAGTCGCCATACAATCCCATTATTGATGGTCATCATAATCTGTAACCTTGTGGCTAACGGCTCAACATGATGACTCATTTTACTGTGCTGACTGAAACGACATACCAAGCCTGTTTGTTGTTTCTTCTCAGTGAGAGATGGATGCTCTTCATCCTTATTGCCATGGGAATGAGAGAGGGACATACTGAACTGGATCATTCACTGACATACATCAGTGTTCATTCTCCTTCTCTTCCTACTGACGATGAACGCCCTGACCTGTAACTGTTACACAACAGGTTTTGAGTCCAGGTCAATGTCCATCCACTCTGATTCTAAAAACATTGTCACACTAGTCTAATTGAATGGTGTACTTCAAAGGTATTTAATTGAACATTAAAATGTGACCTTACTGCCTGGATCTTTTACTTCACGATCTCTGTACCCACTCAATGCCCAAAATATGTTTGTTGTTCTATAGGTGCTGCTGACCTTGTGTAAGTGTGAATTAACAAATGAAAAGCGTCATCAAGTTGCTGGGCAACACGACCATCACCTCAATCCTCCACCTTCCACCGTTTTCAATTAATGAGGGGGCTACAAGGTACCGAATAGACTTAGTAAACTTTCATCTTTAAGTCAATTTTTCTCTCATATTCAGCTGACAAATCTTATTTAAACATTATATTTTTGTTTCTTGTGACGACTAAGAGAGAAATACTTACTGCCGTGAAATAAAATGGCTTTTATATTTCTGCATCATTAGCTCAATGTGAAAGGGAGGATCTATTTTAGTTTTTTGTCCTTTTCTACGGTTGCAGTGTTCCTCTTCACTTGTTGTCTCTCTCTCTGTCAGCAAATAAATGCAGAGTACAAAGTGTACAGTACTGTATTCCCTTACCCATCTGCTGCTGTGTTCTACAGCTGTAGACCTTTACCATGGTTGTGCTGGGAGAATGGAAGTATATTATAGCCTCCATGAGAGTGTAGGTGGAGCCGTGCCATCACTCACTTTGATATCGAGCCAATCATTCATTAAGCCATGTTGTAGATATTGTATGTGGAAGCTCTCATTGTTCATTGGAGCTCAGTCTACATCCCAGTACACCTAATACTGGCTAGTGTGTCGGAACCCTCACATTAGCTCTTCTAGAGCAATAACATCGCTCTGAGACTGTTAGTCTAATAATGATGTCCATAGATGTTCAACCACAAGCAATCAGCAGTGTTGTGTTGTTGACAGTGGTTAGTGCTGCCCCCATGGAAACGTGTCAGAATGGAATATCTGTCCATTATTCCAAGTACTGTCTACTTTATTAGCCATTGATTAGTGTCGCTGGATCTCACCAACACAAGCCGGCACAATCAATTCCTTGCTTTTCCACTGACAGAAAACCAAAGTCATCAGCACATCGAAAGAGAGAGGGAAATAGCCCCCTTTTCCCTTCACCAGTCTTTCATTTGCAATTGAATTTAAAGCTCAGGGAAATAGTTTCTCCTTTTTATTGGTGATCTCAGGTGCTTGTAGTTCTGCATTGCTGTTGCCTCTGTATGACTCTATAGCCACTGAGGTGTCTTAAGTTACTGTATCTAAACTAGGTGTTAGCGTGACCGGAGCTGGTGCAGCGTGCAGCATTGACAACCAGTGGGAGTGCATCAGTTGTTCACAGAGTTTACTCACAGACGTCACAGGGTGCAAAGGGAGCACAACCACAACCATTACACAAGTTAGATGTTGAAAATCACTTTAAAGGTACCACGGTAAAGTGAATTAAAGAAAGTCCACAGAATCTCGACATCAAAGCTTTGCGTCAGTGTCTCCAACACAAGGCCTGACTCTTACCTTTATGCGAGAAACTCTTCATGGCATAACACAATGAAGTGAATGACGATACATAGAGCTATCTTCCTCCCATCTCTTCCCCTGTGTATGTCAACCTCAGTACCTCACTCACACAGTGACAGTCTTGTACGTGTCCAATTTCCCCTTTATTCCTGGGCTGAGGTAATGTAGTGCTACGGCTGGTCTAAGAATGTAGAGTCTCTGTAACGCTGTAATAGGATGTAAAGGGATTTCCCATGCCATGGTATCCTGCTAGCATGTACTCTCTCTGTGCCAGGCCCAGGGCTTGGAAGGCTACAGGAAGAAAGGCTCCATACAGAGAGAGATCAGTCAGGCCCTTTGTCCACACTGAGAATGGATACCTACCTACCTGGGATACAGATCCGCATGCTCATTTGATACAGCTGAACTCACATTCTCCACGTAGGGCTAATGGGGTAGACTGGAGGTAGGTAGGGGCCAGATAAGAGATAATAAGGGACCAGTTAGTCCTCTCATGGCAAGGCCTGTATATTGGGAAGACGGATGTTTTTTTGTTTTTTTTAAAGGGTCCCTAGATTAAAGGGGCAATCAGTGGGTGCTACATCAATTTTTTTTGTTTTTTTACTTATAAATGAATATATACACATTGATTCTCGAAGAATATAACCAAAAATTGCCCCATGAGCATAGTTCAACTGTCGTACCCCATCAGAACCCAAAATATAAGCTTGTTTTACTCCAATGTTTGTAAACAATGTAAACATGGTTTAAACTATAATTTTGATATCATGGATGTTCAGTCCTTACATCCATAGCTCTGTCTATGAATTTGAGAGTGGTTACATTTCTTCAGCCCCATCCCTCAGCTTTTTACCAAAACAGGGGTGGGGAAAATGCTTTGTTATTGTTTCTACTGCTGACTGCCGCTAGAGTCAGGACAGTGATGTATAAATTATATTGGGGATAGGGAACAGCCCTGCATTCAGGACAGAGGGGGATCTCACAATGACAGGACAGACTTTATTCAGACTAAATAATGGCTGACTATATAAGCATCCTGTCCAGTGGATATACTTATACATCAAGCTGCCTTACACTACAGAAACAGGCCCTATGGGCTATTCTGGCTTGGACAAGACTTACTTAATGGCTAAAATCTCATTAACTCCATGGCACAATGTTGCTTATTTGCTTTTGAATGAACTGTAATAAACAGTCCAGAGATTAGCTGGCAGAGACAGATTAACATTCTAACAGCTATACCTCGTGGTGTGCAGGCAGGCAGCCAGCACGGTATCTGAAAACGGGATCCAAACTCTATTAGTCTGTGATAAATGGTTTTAGAATTCACCGCTTTCAGTGACAGAATGCATTATCATTTATAAGAATGAAATTCAATACTGCTGTGTCACCTCCCAATATATATATATATTTAGCTTGTTCCCTGTCACTGTATCATTTGTCAGCTTATCATTGACCAGCTATCTGTCTGAGACAGGTTGATGAGTGAAAAGCAGAATGCGGCTACGGTGAGCTAAGTCGTAAAAAAATATATAATTTGCGCTGTATGAATTTACTCATATGCCAGCAAATTGGCAGTTGATAGTTATCTTGTTTCAAAAGCAATCATCTGAAATTTGCTAGACATTGACAGTTTGCCCATCAAAGTAAAGTTAGACCATGGATACAGTGAGGGAAAAAAGTATTTGATCCCCTGCTGATTTTGTACGTTTGCCCACTGACAAAGACATGATCAGTCTATAATTTTAATGGTAGGTTTATTTGAACAGTGAGAGACAGAATAACAACCAAAAAATCCAGAAAAACGCATGTCAAAAATGTTATAAATTGATTTGCATTTTAATGAGGGAAATAAGTATTTGACCCCTCTGCAAAACATGACTTAGTACTTGGTGGCAAAACCCTTGTTGGCAATCACAGAGGTCAGACGTTTCTTGTAGTTGGCCACCAGGTTTGCACACATCTCAGGAGGGATTTTGTCCCACTCCTCTTTGCAGATCTTCTCCAAATCATTAAGGTTTCGAGGCTGACATTTGGCAACTCGAACCTTCAGCTCCCTCCACAGATTTTCTATGGAATTAAGGTCTGGAGACTGGCTAGGCCACTCCAGGACCTTAATGTGCTTCTTCTTGAGCCACTCTTTTGTTGCCTTGGCCGTGTGTTTTGGGTCATTGTCATGCTGGAAAACCCATCCACGACCCATTTTCAATGCCCTGGCTGAGGGAAGGAGATTCTCACCCAAGATTTGACGGTACATGGCCCCGTCCATCGTCCCTTTGATGCGGTGAAGTTGTCCTGTCCCCTTAGCAGAAAAACACCCCCAAAGCATAATGTTTCCACCTCCATATTTGACGGTGGGGATGGTGTTCTTTGAGTCATAGGCAGCATTCCTCCTCCTCCAAACACGGCGAGTTGAGTTGATGCCAAAGAGCTCGATTTTGGTCTCATCTGACCACAACACTTTCACCCAGTTCTCCTCTGAATCATTCAGATGTTCATTGGCAAACTTCAGACGGGCCTGTATATGTGCTTTCTTGAGCAGGGGGACCTTGCGGGCACTGCAGGATTTCAGTCCTTCACGGCATAGAGTGTTACCAATTGTTTTCTTGGTGACTATGGTCCCAGCTGCCTTGAGATCATTGACAAGATTCTCCCATGTAGTTCTGGGCTGATTCCTCATCGTTCTCATGATCATTGCAACTCCACAAGGTGAGATCTTGCATGGAGCCCCAGGCCGAGGGAGATTGACAGTTATTTTGTGTTTCTTCCATTTGAATAATCGCACCAACTGTTGTCACCTTCTCACCAAGCTGCTTGGTGATGGTCTTGTAGCCCATTCCAGCCTTGTGTAGGTCTACAATCTTGTCCCTGACATCCTTGGAGAGCTCTTTGGTCTTGGCCATGGTGGAGAGTTTGGAATCTGATTGATTGATTGCTTCTGTGGACAGGTGTCTTTTATACAGGTAACAAACTGAGATTATGAGCACTCCCTTTAAGAGTGTGCTCCTAATCTCAGCTCGTTACCTGTATAAAAGACACCTGGGAGCCAGAAATCTTTCTGATTGAGAGGGGGTCAAATACTTATTTCCTTCATTAAAATGCAAATCACTTTATAACATTTTTGACATGCGTTTTTCTGTTGTTGTTTTTTGTTATTCTGTCTCTCACTTTTCAAATAAACCTACCATTAAAATTATAGACTGATAATTTCTTTGTCAGTGTGCAAACGTACAAAATCAGCAGGGGATCAAATAATTTTTTCCCTCACTGTATCTATGGTCTCACTTTACTTTGATGGGCGAAATGTCAATGTCTAGCAAATTTCAGATGATTGCTTTTTAAACAAGATAACTATCAACTGCCAATTTTCCCCTCACTGTAGAGGTTAAGGTGCTATAGCAGGTGTTTGTCTAAAGGTTCTGTAACTCTGTGTAGGGAGTTTTCCTGACCATGCAACCCCACCAGTTACAGCCTAGAACTAGGGTGAGCATTAGTTTTTTTCTTTATGGCCTGAAGTTTTTCTTGGTCAGGTAATGTGGTCAGGAATAATCTCCTGGCCCAATGAGATAATACTGAATGAGAACAAGTAATTGGGAGTCCCATAGGGAGGCGCACAATTGGTCCAGCGTCGTCCGGGTTTGGCCGGGGTAGGCCGTCATTGTAAATAAGAATTTGTTCTTAAAAGATTTGCCTAGTTAAATAAAGGTTAAATAATAAAAAATATAAAAAAATAGGAATGCAGCTAGAAAGCACAGTGGACTATAGGAGTCTGTGACTATTGTTTGTCCTCTGTGGTGCATCCTGATTCGCTGGCCGTGTCCGAATACCCATATTAGCATACTACATACTTAAACTGCATACTATTTACTCATCATCGCATACTATTTAGCACGTAAAGTTTAGTAAAAAGTATGCAGTATTCCACGGCTGCAACTCAGTAGCGGCTCCTGATTGGCTGAGTAGGTAGGGCGGGGCCGAGTGTGGCAGTTTTTTTCCATATTCAACAGACATGCATCGCATTAATAACCAGTCTGATAATAGCTCATTTCTCTCAACTCTGAATAGAATAGGAATGTAGTTATAGGCCTACTCAGGCAGATTATCACATTCAACCTATACCGTAGTAGACAATATACCCCATCTATCCTATTTAAAAATGACTGAAGACAGAAACAGATGTTACGAGAATTTCTATCTCTAATTCAACCTAAGCTTGAATCATTACCAGAGGTTGTAAGGCTCTGGTTTTAATCATAAATGATTCAAGGTCCACAACCAGCAAGAATGATCTGTATTTTTATTCATGGAGAGCTCTGGCGCCAAAACCCATACACTACTGTTTTATACCCCTTGACACACAAAGGCACTTTGCTCCGCCCACCTTTAGGAGGCTTTCTTAAACAGTTTCCACCTTTCTCCTTCACCCTGGAATGTTTAGTCCCGCCCCCCTCTGTTAGTGGGTTGACACTACATTATAATTCTAACACAGTTTACACATTTATGCTGTATTTGGGGTGAAATCCTTTAGTCATTATTCTTAAAATACTAATTAATCTAACAACAGATCATTTGGTTCCATTTCAACATATTTATTAGTGAAACCAAATACTGTAACATTCAGTATATAAATTAAATCAAATAGCATAGTACACACATCAAAACTATTCAATTGTTCAAATCAAAAGGCTATTGCACATAAAAACGTGGACAGTCGGGTGCATGGACAGAAACATAATAGACTAAAGCACTGATCATTGGGAACGAGATCAGAATGACTGCTAAGGCTTGATCCATAAATACAACAAATGTAATAGGTAGCCTACAAATCTAAATCAATCCATATGTTCAAATCAAAAGGCCTGATTAACATGACATCAATAACGCAGCCACATCCCAAGTCCCCGGTGTCGACACAGTTAGAAATCAAAAGATTGTTTAGTTTTTAGTTTAAGAGCTCTGATGAAGGCCAAGAAACACTTTTTAGTGAGAAAACAGTCATCCATTTTGGGGGAAAATTTGATCATTTTAAGGAGAACAAAAACTACTTAGCCACATCCGGCCATTTAAAGTATACTCAATTTTCAGAATGTCGCATATTATTAAACTTTCTTTTTTTGCATACAAATAATGGCATACTATTTAGGACGCCGCCACTGTATACAGAGCTGTTTTACTGTGTTTTTCCTGTTGAAGGTGAATCCCTTGCTGCTTGCTCTCAGACTCCCGCGTTAACATGTTTGCTCTCTGAAGACAATCTTACAGGATTAGACTGCTGCTTTCTTTTCTCTCCCTTGTGTTTGATCAGATTAGCCCAGTCGTGTGTGTGTGTGTGTGTGTGTGTGTGTGTGTGAGGATGTGCATCAGTATGCCATCTCATCCTTCGGGTATCCTCTCTGTCCCTCCCTTTACAAACACAGAGATAGAGAGAGAGAGAGAAAGAACCAGAGAGAGAAAAAGATAGAGAGAGAGAGATGAAGTGTTTTTTTTTCATTTTCTGTCCTCCCTTGATCATCACTCCCAACGTTTTTGAAATGTTTGTGTGGCGTTATCACCTTCCTGCAATGTTACCGCAATGTTGCCTCCTATCTGTGCCAGTGCTAGGACGACGTTGCCCTTGTCCATAATTACTCTAGTAAATCAGGGTGATGGTCACGGTGGCGGGTGCTAAATCACACACAGCCCCACATCGGGGAAATGACAAAGGGGCTGCCAATGCCTCTGCCCCGATGATTAAAGAACGTCCAGTAGCCTAAACACACTAGATTGATAAGAAGAAGAGAAATGGTAGCCGTATTTACTCCCAGTGAATATAGTGCCTTCGGAAAGTATTCAGACTCCTTTATTTTTCCACATTTTGTTACGTTGTATAGGGCTGCTTCCTGCAGATATGGCTGATTAGAAGAAGAGCGAAATGGCGATATTTCTGCTGGGCCGTGAGGGGACTTTCAGCCTATTTGCAGGAGGAAGAGGGGGAAAACGACTGCAGATATTTCTCCTGGATTAAAGAGGACCCTGGGCCTGTAGAATATCTACCTGCAGGCAGCAGACAGACAAGCTGACTGTGGAGTGTAGGCTACAACAAGTACTGTACTGGTTGGAGCAGAGTTCACTAAGCCAGAGGAAACGCCATTCATTTCCTAAGGAGAGAGACAGTCTGCCAACAAGTCTGAGCTCCCTATACTCAAAACACTATTGATTTCTGTTGTTCACTTAGACATTTCTTAATTGTTCAGTACTGAGCACACAGATTAGTTTTGGTTGAATAATTAATGGAAACTTGTTTATCTTTGAGTCTAGCAATATCTCTCAGTTGTTGAGCTTTAATTTAAGAGCTATTCCAATCAGGGATGTGGAGTTTGAGTGGCATGGTTCATTTATGTGATTAATAATGCTTTGTAGTGATGAGGAGATTTTGTGTTCTGAGTGTGGCCCGGGCAGGTCCTCCCATAAACATCACTGTGATGTAACAGAGCTGCTGTTAGTCTGCCAGCCAGCACACAGCATGGGGCTACACACACACTGCAGGAGAGGAGGAACCACTTTCAATCTTATCTCCTCTCTTTTCCCCTCCTCCTCTTGCATAAAAAGGTGTGGGTGTGTGCATATGTGGTGCTTACGTACCTGTGTGTCTCCTTTTTCACTGTGCCATGCATATCATTCAATGATATCTCTGGAGAAGTGAACAGATTCAGCTAGTGTAGGATTTCTTTTAAAATGATTGAAACCTTTTCAATTTTGGTTTTGGTACAGGTCTAGCAATTAACCCAAGGCAGCCTGAATCTGACACATTTCATGCTTCATTTGCGCTAGTTGTAATGAAACAGCTGTTGAGACAGGCTGCTTTACGTCCTAATTGAACAGGCGGTAGAGAAGTCCCCTGTTAGCTGACTCAGCCAGGGTCACATCTACTGTGGCACATAGGGCTGCATAATAATTGAAAAATAATAAAAATATAATATCACGAGGAATAGATACACAATGAGTAACGATAACTTGGCTATATACACGTGGAACCAGTACCGAGTTGATGTGCAGGGGTACGATGTAATTGAGGTAGATATGTATGTACAGGTAGGGGTAAAGTGACTAGGCTACAGGATAGATAATAAGCAGTAGCAGCAGCGTATGTGATGAGTCAAAAGAGTGCAAAATGCAGATAGTCTTGGTAGCTATTTGATTAACTATTAGCAGTCTTATTGCTTGGGGGTAGAAGCTGTTCAGGAGCTTGTTGGTTCCAGACTTTGTCATCGGTACCGCTTGCCGTGCGGTAGCAGAGAGAACAGTCTATGACTAGGGTGGCTGGAGTCTTTTTTGGGCCTTCCTCTGACACCGCCTGGTATAGAGGTCCTGGATGGCAGGGAGCTTGGCCCCAGTGATGTACTGGGCCCTACGCACTACCCTCTGTAGCGCCTTGCGGTTGGATGCCAAGCAGTTGCCATACCAAGCGGTGATGCAGCCATTGAAGATGCTCTCAATGGTGCAGCTGTAGACATTTTTGAGGATCTGAGGGCCCAGGCCAAATCTTTAAAGCCTAATGAGGGGGAAGAGGCTTTGTTGTGCCTTCTTGACAACTGTGTTGGTGTGTGTGGACCATGTTAATTCCTTAGTGATGTGGACAGCGAGAAACTTGAAGCTCTCGACCTGCTCCACTACAGCCCTGTCGATAGGTGCGTGCTCGGCCCTCCGTTTCCTGTAGTCCACGATCAGCTCCTTTGTCTTGCTTACGTTGAGGGAAAGGTTGTTGTCCTGGCACCACACAGCCAGGTCACTGTCCTCCTCCCTGTAGGCTGTCTCATCGTCGTCGGTGATCAGCCTACCACCGTCATGTCGTCAGCAAACTTAATGGTGTAGAAATTGCAATTGCAGTTGCTCAGAGAAAGAGATTTTGTTTAACAAAATTGTCTAAATTATTATTGCTAACCTCCCCTATTATTGGTAATGGTGAGAGGTTAGCATGTCTAGGGGATAAAATATATAAAATAATCAAATAAGATTATTAAAAAATAAAAAATAGAATGACAAAGCTGTAAAACATTATCCTAAATATAAACCATCAACTTAGTGTGATTACCATTAGTGTTTAATATGAGGGTTTTAGCATGACATATCCTTAATATATTTTGACACTTATTTATTTGACTATGTCAATATGTATTTGTTGTCAATGTTTTGGCACCAAACTGGTGGCAGTTGTGGAAAAAAGTCAATAGTTGGAAGAGTTGCAGAGTTAATTGAAACGAATGCCATTGTTGATTAGATGCTTTTTTCATTAATTAGGCAATTATTTTTTTAACCATATGGTCTATCCACTACAAAATTAATACTATATGTAAATAATTGTAAAAAATGTATTCAAGTATAAATTACCAAAGTTATCATAGATTACTGTAGATTATTACAGAAAGTACCGAAGATTCCGGTAACTTTGGTAAATTACCAGTGGCTTTCCAACCCTAGCTAGATGTAATGCTGAGTAAAAGATGATGAGAGAGAAAGAGAGAAAGAAAGAAAGTGAGAAAGAAAGAGGGAGTGAGAGAAAACAGTAGACCTGGGAGGATTCATTCCAAGGCAGATCATTATTTTCTCTCTGTATTCTCTGCTGTTTACGTGGCACAATAGATTGATTTCTCCTCATCACAAAGAACAAATCAGCTTGTTTGCCGAGGAACTCCTTGGTGCAGAGTGGTGTTGTGATGCATAAAATAGACTGAGTGAGTGGTTGTGTACACTCTTAGAAAAAAGGGTTCCTAAAGGGTTCTTCGGCTGTCCCCATAGGATAACCCTTTTTGGTTCCAGGTAGAACCCTTTTGGTGTCGATGTAGAACCTTTCTGTGGAAAGGGTTCTACATGGAACCCAAAAGGGTTATACCTGGAACCAAAAGGGTTCTACCTGGAACCAAAACGGTGACAGCCAAAGAACCCTTTTACGTTCTAGATAGCACCTTATTTTCTAAAAGTGTAGTCATGTTCATTACCTGGACCCGTAGAAGGGGAGAAAATGAGAATGCAGCCTTGGTTGAGGTACATTGTGTAAATAAATAAATAAAGTAGCTTCCGTAGACTGGTGAATGGATGGAGGAAGCAAATCTCTTCAGGCCTCCTACACCCTCATACTTACCTTGAGTTTCAATACAGGTTCAGGCTGTGCTGAATTCTGTCCCATTCACATTCATATGTACACAATAGTCTCAGCCAATGTCACAGGAAAAAGAGTATGTAATTAGGGACATTCTTAACCGCTATGCTACCTACCTTAGAAGGCACTTAGACCAAATGTCAAGGAAACGTTTGTTGTTTGGTCAGACACACTTTAGAAGCCTCTCCTTCCAACACAGATTTTCACTTTTCACTCTGTCTCTGTCTCTCGCTTTGTCTCTCTCCCGTGTCACTCAGTGCTCTTTTCCAAGAATCAATGAATGTGATGGTAGTCAATAACACCACTCAGTGTGATGCCCCTGACCTTGCCTCAGGGAACCTCTCTCTGCACTAAGCCAGAGGAGATAATAGCCTTCTACACCTCCTAACACCCTGCAGACACGCACAGGCCACAAGGCTGCCCTCACCTGACCTCTGCCTCAGCCCCAGCCTCAGCTCCAGCCCAAGCCTCATCCCTAGTCTCAGCCTCCTACCAGTCCCACAATCCACTGCTTTGTGTCCTTACATACCAGGGGAATCAGGTTGCCACGCAGCGAAAGTGGGTCAGGTGACATGGGGGCTGAGGTGTAAGCTTGTGCTCTTAAAGCTTTTCCCAGCCTCTCTGCTTTCGTCTCTCTCCCCCGCTCCAGCTCTCCGTCCAGAAGTCTCTGAGGGAATCCTGACCTTAAGAGAAGACGAAGAGATGCCAGATGGGTGTTTTTAAGAACATGCTGTGGCAGCTCTAAAAATAGGGTCCGCTCCCGCTCTCTTTCCCTGTGTTCCCCCTGGCTGGCCCTATGGGTGGAAAGCGGGCTCCACTCTGTCTCCTCTCTGGTTTCTCTCCTCTCCATCCGTCAGCAGATCTGACCCTGACATCCCTCCTCCCTCCCCGCTGCAGTCGATCCCTTCCTGTGCAGGCTGCAGTGGGTCACCTTTGCCCAGTTCTGCAGAGTGGGCATACTGCACTGAACACCCCCCATCACCTTGAGTCCTCCTGCCTGCCTGCTCAACCATGGCCTACATTTGTCTCCTATACAGGAACTGTGCAATGAAGTTGTAAATCATATCAAAGCTAATATAATTAATCAAGACAGAATTATTTCACTTCAATGAAGGAGAGGCTGTTCTAATTGTTGAAGATAAAAGGAGTTAACAGGTGATGTTGGTTAACTAGAGTCAATTAGACAACTACAGTAACTGGCTCCCTCCCTGTTCCCTGTTCCGAACACAGACTGGGGCTGTAATACTATGTTATTACAAATGCACTCCAAGTCAGCCATAGTCCATAAACATTTACCTGCACTGAGAAATGATTTAAAAAATATATTATTTAAAAAACACAGTCTTAGCTAGAATGCTGCCCCCAAATATGGTCATGGAAATGGCTCTGATGAATGATCAGTTTATGGAAGAAGTAGGGTGAACGGAGTGGGAGAGAGGGAGAGAGCGCAAGAGAGGGGGAGAGAGAAAGAGAGATAGGAATGTTGCCTGCCTGAATAGTGAATCTGGGGTGAGTTCTTCTCTCTGGAGAAGGCAGGAACAATGAGAGTGGAGGGCTGCTGGATCTCCAGGCCTCTCAGGGAGACTGAGACAGAAGGAGCCCAGGAGAGGAGCAGGCTGCTGGGGATTATTTATAGAGTTGAGTGGGCTTCACGGACGCGCGCTTCGTGGGCGTGGAATGTGTCAGAGAGAAAACGCATCATTCATCAAAGCCCTCTGCTCGCTCTGAGACATATTTTTATTTTGCCAAATAGAGAGAGAGAGAGAGAGAGAGAGAGAGAGAGAGAGAGAGAGAGAGAGAGAGAGAGAGAGAGAGAGAGAGAGAAAACTTCGGCAAACTTTTTACTGTTAATATTTATTGTTTATTTCACTTTTGTTTACTATCTACTTCACTTGCTCTGGCAATGTTAACATACGTTTCCCATGACAATAAATTGAAATTGAGAGAGAGAGAGAGAGAGAGAGAGCGAGAGAGAGAGAGAGAGAGAGAAAACTTCGGCAAACTTTTTACTGTTAATATTTATTGTTTATTTCACTTTTGTTTACTATCTACTTCACTTGCTCTGGCAATGTTAACATAGGTTTCCCATGACAATAAATTGAAATTGAGAGAGAGAGAGAGAGAGAGAGAGAGAGAGAGCGAGAGAGAGAGAGAGAGAGAGAGAAAACTTCGGCAAACTTTTTACTGTTAATATTTATTGTTTATTTCACTTTTGTTTACTATCTACTTCACTTGCTCTGGCAATGTTAACATACGTTTCCCATGACAATAAATTGAAATTGAGAGAGAGAGAGAGCGAGAGAGAGAGAGAGAGAGAGAGAGAGAGAGAGAGAGAGAGAGAGAGAGAGAGAGCTGGGCAGCTTTTTTACAAAACAATTTCTGGCTCGATGTGTAGTAATCAGCCTGGCCTTCTACCACTCACTCCTCAACTCCTACTCAGGTGACTGAGCTCTACTGAACAGCAGCCAATTAGCCCCCCTCCCTCTGACAACACCTCTACCTTGTCTGCCTGCCTGCTACTCTGCCTGGGATTGGAGAATACACAGCTCTTGGTGGGCGGGTGGCTACTAGGGCATGGGAGTTGTTGTTGTGTGTGTGTGTGTGTGTATGTTTTCTGCCTGTGTGTGTTTATGAATGCATCTATGTATGAGGAGGTCTAGAATAGATTGCTGGACTGAATTGAGTGTGTCATATTGTAGGAATTGTATGCATGGATCCAGGACATCAATGATGACCTCGAAAAACGAGATGGTGGAGAAACTAGATTGTGTGTGTGTGTGTGCACTGTCTGCGTGTGGACAGTACAGGATGCCCCTCCTGCCTTCCCCCTCCCCCTCCCCTTACCCATGGTCCCAGATGGGGAGTTAAAGGACAGGAGAAATAAGTGGGGGAGTGGAGTGGAGGTGCACTGCAGCAGCTGTACAACTCTCAAGCGTCAAACAAGCAGGAAGGGGCACCTCTCTTCCGCCTTCAGCTGCATTGCAGACTGCAGTCAAGGTTACCACAGTCGCCGCTGCGATGGGCTGAGGTATTCAGGGCACCGAGGAGAGGAGAGGCGGAGAGAGAGGAGAGAGCCAACTAGCTTGAGGAAAACGTACCGGCCTCTCTCTGTCCGCATTTATTTATAGCCAGAGAACCTTCATATGCTGACTGCTGCAGCTCACAGTATCACAATCCAACACCAAATTAAGTTTCAGGGCTGCCTAGCAGGGAGAAACAGTTCATTTGTATTCGAGACCTCTATACCAGGCGGTGTCAGAGGAAGGCCCTCAAAATTGTCAAAGACTCCAGCCACCCTAGTCATAGACTGTTCTCTCTGCTACCGCACGGCAAGCGGTACCGGAGTGCCAAGTCTAGGTCCAAAAGACTTCTCAACAGCTTCTACCCCCAAGCCATAAGACTCCTGAACAGCTAATCATGGCTACCCGGACTATTTGCACTGCCCCCCCACCCCATCCTTTTTACGCTGCTGCTACTCTGTTAAGTATTTATGCATAGTCACTTTAACTCTACCCACATGTACATATTACCTCAACTACCTCAACTAGCCGGTGCCCCCGCACATTGACTATGCAACGGTACCCCCCTGTATATATAGCCTCCCTACTGTCACTTTATTTTACTGTATATATAGCCTCCCTACTGTCACTTTATTTCACTTCTGCTCTTTTTTTCTCAACACTTTTTTGTTGTTGTTTTATTCTTACTTTTTTGTTTAAAATAAATGCACTGTTGGTTAAGGGCTGTAAGTAAGCATTTCACTGTAATGTCTGCACCTGTTGTATTCGGCGCATGTGACCAATAAAATTTGATTTGATTTGATTTGATTGCATTGATAGAATCCGTCTCCCTATGTCCTCTGTTCTCTTTCTGTTTCTCCTTCCCTTCCCTTCCTCCCTCCCTCTCTCTCTCTCTCTCTCTCTCTCTCTCTCTCTCTCTATCTCTCTCTCTCTCTCTCTCTCTCCCCCTTCTCTCTCCCGTTCTCTCTGTGTGTCTTTGATCTGCTGGCAGTCTGTCATATCACATGAAAGTCTTATCTCCAAGGTAGGACTAAATGCCGTGGAGATGTGTGACAAAGGACTGGCAGCGTGATATTTCCTCTTAATCACACTACCGTCCATTCATCTGTTCCATCTGTCTGTTTGTGAGTTGGTTAAAAACATCTGCCTTTGTTAGTTGGTATTCAGGCGGTGATTAATCATTTCCCTTGGGGGCAGGCCAGCGATGCCAGCACACACCACTAGCCCTGCCTTAATTGTTTCTGCAGCATCAATCTAATGTATTTATTGCGGCTCAGTGACTAGCTAGCGCAGCAGATATCAGTAAGGGGTTTGGAGAGACCCATGTGTCAACGCACCAGTGTCAACAATTACACCTCCTTCATCAAAAGTCATCAGTATGGAACCGGGCAAACAACCATTCATGTAAAACCTAATCAAACATCACACTGTAGGCAAATATGACAATGAACAAACATGACTGGAATATAACTGGAAGGCTTTTATGTTACTATTCAATTGGATGATGAACAACAAGGAAACATTTGAGGAGGAACATTTCAAATGTTTTAAATGAACTGAACATGTTGAATTGGAAATATTTCCATTGATCCACTGGTTCACCGATCACCAATAAAGTGTTTGGCACACACAGGAGCAGTGCTCTGTGTGTGTTGTGTGTTGTTGGGTGGGTTGTTGTGATCAGCAAAGGAGGGATATTCGGAGGAGATGGATCTGAGATGGCAGATACCAAAGATGAGCAGATTCAGTGAGCTTCAGAAAATGCTCACATCAAGACAGGTCATACAGTGGTATAGTGCAAGAGGTCATACACATAACTCCTAACCCTAAACCTAACACCCAACTCTAATTCTAACCCTAACCCTAATTTTAACCCTAAAATAGGCTTTTTGCTTGTGGGGACCGGCTAAATCAAAATAATTTTTTATTTGTCACAAACGCCAAATACAACAGTGAAATGCTTACTTACAAGCCCTTAACCAACAATGCAGTTTTAAGAAAAATAAGTGTTAAGAAAGTATTTACTAAAGTAAACTGAAGTAAAAATAAACAAAAAATAAGAAAATAGAAAAATAACAAATAATTAAAGAGCAGCAGAAAATAACAGTAACGAGGGGGTACCGGTACAGAGTCAATGTGTGCCGAGTAGTTGCCATACCAGGCGGCGATGCAACCAGTTAGGACACTCCCGAATGTGCAGCTGCAGAACTTCTTGAGGATCTGAGGACCCATGCCAAATCTTTTCAGTCTCCTGAGGGGGAATAGGCGTTGTCGTGCCCTCTTCACGACCGTCTTGGTGTGTTTGGACCATGATAGTTCGTTGGTGATGTGGACACCAAGGAACTTGAAGCTCTCAACCTGCTCCACTACAACCCTGTCGATGAGAATGGGGGCGTGCTCACTTGTCCCCACTTGTTCAAATTTTCCTTGCTTTGCTATCCTTGTGAGGACTTCTGGTCCCCACAAGGATAGTAAAACCAAACGACACACACACACGCACACACACACACACAGTGGGAAATATCTTATAAGAGAAAATGTGCTCTCTAAGTAATAAGAATGTGATTCAACAGAGAGAGAGACAATGACAATGTGAGACATTGCGGTGCAGGAAATAGGAACAGTTATCTAACCTAATCCACAGAGATACCATGTTTCTTAGAACATCTAGGAGGTGTGATTTCAAACATCATGGTTCAAAGAACATTCTGACATCAGAGAGATGAGACATGAAACAACCTCCCCCCCATCTTAACCTCCCCCCCCCCCCCCCCCCACGCCCCCTCTATCTAACCACCCCCCCAACCCCCCTCCATCTTACACCCCCTCCCACCTCCATCTTACCTCCTCCCTAAGTGTCACCCTCAGAGGGCGTACGCCCCGTCCCCCTTTCAGTTTCTCTACCCGTCACAGGGCTGAAATAGTATTGTACAGGAGTAGATAATTGGACCCATCGGAGATACATGGGGCTGGATAGAGAGAATGAGAGAAGAGAGGTAGAGGAGAGTAGAGGCAATCAACAGTGAAAATAGACAGGTGAACTACAGGAGAGGAGAGCTGCTCCCTCCCCATATTCAGAAAGGTGGGATATGATGAACGACCGCTCCAGCCTCCACCAACAGCCTTTCGCTGTCAGCAGGCTACATGTATCGAAGGGTTTCATGAAGGATAGTAAAAATATTGCATTGTAACTGATATATTTAGAAGAGCCTATAAGTCTCTCTCCCCTGTTATTAGTGTTGGTATATGGGAGTTCAATACCATTGACCAGCCTCTCTGTGGCCCTGTAATTAATGGATTGTTTGGTGCAGTTTGGCTTGTTTAAAGTTGTCCAGAGAGTTTCCAGTCATTATTGGAGAAAAAATTGAAAGAGTGTTAACACATACTGTATTGGTTTTAGTTTTCAGGGCACATCCGTAGAAGAGCGCACCTGCATACACACACACACACACACACACATACACACACACACACACACACAATACCTTCAGACAGAAATTAAAATACACTCAGAGCATACCAGAGTAGCATATGCTAATTTAATACACACACACACACACACACACACACACACTGCATTAGTGAACTACTTACTGAGTGGGATTAGCTACTAGTTATGTCTGTTAAAACTGCAACAATGCTGCTGAGTTGTGGGTTGAGATGGCTTCACCGACTGTGATTTCCTCAGAC
This sequence comes from Coregonus lavaretus, assembly GCF_964263955.1. Classification (NCBI taxonomy): domain Eukaryota; kingdom Metazoa; phylum Chordata; class Actinopteri; order Salmoniformes; family Salmonidae; genus Coregonus; species Coregonus lavaretus. The sequence continues at coordinate 39,589,480 of NC_139989.1, read as the reverse complement.
TGGCTTGCTGAGATTCTGTCAAGACAGATTTCCTCTGCGTGGGTGAGAGTCAAACTCACCATGTGGGACTCTAAACTGCCGTCATGTGAGAGATTAGCGTAACAAATACCAGAATGTTGACAGTGGCTGTGTGAATCTCTCTTCCTCTCTCTCTCTCCTCGCCCCTCTCTTTTCACATCTTTCCTGCTCTCTGTTGTGTTTTACCCTTGTAAAAGGTGAGTGATGTGTGCTTAGCGCAGGCTGTAGCTGGATTCAGATATCACCCTGAGTGTGATGGTGATGAGGGAAAGGGGAGGTTGGGTAATGGTGTGGTAATACCAGATCAGTGGAGTCTAACCTCTGATGACCTGTCACGGTGCTGGGACAAGCTGCAGGGCTCACCTCACCAGCCATGCTGGCCTGTCAAATCCCCCAGGCTGATGGCTGTCTGGCTCCTCTGCCTGTATGTACTGTATGTGTACAGGACTGTGTAGCCGAGACGGAGCTGTGACTGCTTGTCTCAGTGTGTGTGTGTGTGTGTGTGTGTGTGTGTGTGTGTGTGTGTCTGTCTGTGTAGGCTTTCATGCTCTGATCCCTTCCTCTGCTCATCTACCCCATGAGTCACTGTGTGTTTGGAGAGATAGAGAAAGAGAGATGACGTCATCCGCTCTCCTCTGTTCCACTTTTCTTTCCACCACGGCCCTGTGGTGTGGGTTATTCATGGCTTCAGCTAGAGTTCCATGAACTTCTTCATGACATTCTACTTGTTGCAGAGGATGTAGTACAAGGATCTTAGCAGAGTCGTTTGCTCTAGTGCTAAGCAACCCAGACAGGCCTGCCAGTGCAGTGGCGTGGTGAATGGAGCAGTATGTCAAAGTCCCACAGGAAGAGATAACCATCCCTAAGGGGACGCAGTCATCACTGTCCTATTCAACGCTGTGGATTCAGCACAGCAGAACACACTGTTGGCTTTCACACTCTACAGGCCTGTGCATTGGCATGTGGCAGCAGCCTTGTCGATCCTGTGTAGAGATGTGTGTTATTTGAGTGGCTGAGCTGTTTGTTTGTGTATGTAAGAGCAGTGTGCAGCTCCACTGACTCTCTCTGAGCAGCCCTGTGTAGCCATGCTGTAGTGGGAGAGGTCCGGCAGACAGGGCACCCCCGAAGTCCTTGGGGGTCCTGACACTCCACAGACTCCCATCTGGCCCTGGGGAGGGGCAGGCAGGGCCAGGGCAGGCCTGATAGGGCTGCATTCCTGCCTGGGTCTACAACGGTACGGGCTGGGGGAGGGAAGGATAGACAGAGGGTAGGAACACATGAGAAAGGTATGGGAGTTTTGGAGAGGAGCTAATGAATACTGATCATAGTGGTAGATAAAGAAGTACATATACCTTGCAGCAACCTCCCAAGTCTTCCCTATGGGAGGTGGGAGGTAGGCACCATCATAAGGTTAATAATATGCAGTCAATATTTAAGCAATAAGGCACAAGGGGGTGTGGTATATGGCCAATATACCATGGCTAGGGCTGTTCTTATGCACAATGCAATGCGGAGTGCATCGATACAGCCCTTAGCCGTGGTATATTGGCCATATATCACAAACCCCAGAGGTGCCTTATTGCTATTATAAACTGGTTACAAATGTAATTAGAACAGTAAAAATCTATGTTTTGTCATATCCGTGGTATACCCACGGCTTTCAGCTAATCAAGTAGACAATTTATGTCAAGCAGTAAATATCTTTATCCAGATCTAGCAAACCAGTCTTGTGTACACGCTACAGTGGACCTCAGAAGGTTTGTCACACTGAGTGTCTTAAGAGTTAAGTGAGGAGCGTTCTCCACGTCGGACCAGTTTAAGGGGTAGCGGTAGTCAGACGAGCGTGTGACAGACAGACAGACAGGGTTGATGTGAGGAGAGCGGGTGTGATTCACAGGACGATGGGGCTTGTCTCAGCGTCACCCCTCAGTCAGACCCAGTCATAAACCCCCCCCCCCCCCCACCACCACCACCATCCCCAACCCCCACCCCGACCCCGCTGGGGGCGCTCAGCCACCTTCACACACAACACACACAGGGTTACCAAAATACCCCCGTCACCCCAGCAACAGCAGCAACAGGCGAGGGAGGCGAGATAGGGCCAAGTTGACCGGCAGCTGAGCTGACCACCAGAACAGGGCAGACAGACAGGCTGGGACTAACTGACATCTCTGCCAGGAAACAGCCTGGAGGGAGGGGTGAGAACATGAAGCGATGGGGTAAAGGGGAAGGGGTAAACAGAGAGAGGGGATGTGGAGAATGGAACGGGTGAGAGAGACCGAGAGAGGGAAACAGACAGAGAGAGGGGATGTGGAGAATGGAAAGGGTGAGAGAGACAGAGAGAGGGAAACAGACAGAGAGAGAGTGAGAGAGAGGGGGAGATAGATGGACGGATGGGTTTATTGGTATTTGTATTTTTTTGTTGTCATGACCTTCTTGTCTCCTGCAGTCCTTTTAGAGCTGTGGTTTAATTGAATAATCGAACAACAAAACCCAAAGTTCTCCAACCATCTCTGGCAATCAATGCAGCTGATTTAGGTTCAATCAAGATGAAAACTCAACAAAACAGAATCTGTGTGACAATTCAAATGTTGTAGTCCACACACACCCGCACCCAGGAATGTATACACTCATAAACACAGATCCCACACACACGCACCTTCTGTGTGCCTGCTTTAATGTGATTGAGGGAGATCAGAGAGCAACAGCTTGTCCTGCTGAGCCCTCAGGCTAATTATAACTTCATGTAGGGTCGGCTAATGAAACACAAGATTACCCACACCCTTTGACCTTTAGTGCTCACAGCACTTCCCAAAAGGAGGCAGACCTGGAAACAATCTCCCATGTCCAACACTTCGCCTCCTCCTCCCTCCTCCCCCCTCCCTCCTCTTCCTTCTATCTGCTTTCTGTCTGAGAGAGCTTCCCTCACGCACACACACATCCTTAGAACGCCATGCAGCTCAGTCTGGTGGACTCTTAAAACAGAAGAAAACTACAAAGTATCCGTTCTCCTTGTCATGAATCCCGCTTCCTGAGTCTGTTTCTGCCTGAGTTGCCTGTTTTCTGTCTTGGAGTCTGTTTCCTGAAGGTTCCTGAACGCATTCTGTCCTCTGTAGCTCAGCTGGTAGAGCACGGTGCTTGTAATGCCAAGGTAGTGGGTTTGATCCCCGGGACCACCCATACACAAAAAAAATGTATGCACGCATGACTGTAAGTCGCTTTGGATAAAAGCGTCTGCTAAATGTCATATTATTATATTATTATTATTGCCGGGCGACGAAGCTAGGCGGGAGATCTCTCGATTACCCGCACCTGCATCTCATCAGCTATCTGCACACCTGGTCCTGATCATCACCTCTTCATAAGCTCTGACCTGACATCCATTCCCTGCCGGATCGTTAGCCATGAACTCAAAGTTACTAGAGTTAGTTTTGTTGTTTTGTACATTTTGCTTGCCGTGTACTTACCTTCGTTTACTCTGTCTACAGTCATTCTCCCGGAACATTCACCCCACCCCTGCCTGGTCGTCGGTGGCTTCGGTGCTATCATTGGATCTGCCTATTCACTCCCACCAACTCACCTCCGCTGCCCGCTCCGTCTCCTGGATTATTCTGCTTCCACATTTGAATCTGTAAATAAATACTCACCTTCGTTCTACTCACCTTGTCCTGGTCTTCTTCTGGGTTCTGCTTTAGAGAATCGTGACAGAACGATCCGGCCAAGGATGAACCCAGCGGACCTGGACTCTGTTCGCCATGCCATTACCCATCAGGAGAAGATGTTGGGACAACATAGCACGGCGCTACAGGAGATAGCGTTGTCGGTTCTGAACTTTTCTGCCAGTCTGACGAGTATCCAGGCTCAGCTCAGTTTGCCGGAGGAGAATCCACCACCTGTTTCACCCTCTCGCCTGCCGCTTCTGGAGCTGTTCCCTTCCATGAGCCCAAGGTTCTGACGCCAGATAAGTATGAAGGGGATTTGGGAAGATGCCGTTCATTTCTTATGCAGTGTGGATAAGTGTTTGATCTGCAGCCCCACTCTTATGCCACAGACAAGGCTAGGATAGCTTTTGTTATTGAACTGCTGCGTGGTAGAGCTCTGGAGTGGGCTTCAGCCGTATGGGAACGTCAGGACACCTGCATGGCGTCATACCAGGAGTTCACGGCAGAGATGAGGAAGCTGTTTGACCATCCAGTCCGAGGTAAGGACGCAGCTAAGCGTTTGTTTTCTCTTCGCCAAGGAGCTCGCAGTGTTGCCGACTTAGTTATGGAATTCAGGACATTGGCTGTGGAGAGTGGGTGGAATGAGGAGTCACTACAAGCAGTTTTTTATCAGGGGTTGTCGGAGCAACTCAAGGATGAGTTGATCTCTTATCCTGAGCCTAGTGACCTGGACAGTTTGGTAGCATTATCTATTCGGGTGGATAACAGAGTCTGAGAGAGAAGGAGGGAGAAGCAATGGGGCACGTCTAATCAATCAGCTACTCGGTTACCATTCGGGTCAGGAAGTGGACCAGAACGAGTCGATCGTTATTCACCTCACGGGATTAGTGGAGGGGTCCTGCCTCCAGATCCTGAAACCATGCAAGTGGGGCGGCACGGGTTAACCAAGGAGGAGTGCCAACGTAGACGTGAGACCAACAGCTGCCTCTACTGTGGTAACTCGGGACATTACATCTCCGATTGTCCCCAGCGCCCGTTAAACTGCCCAGCTCGCTAAGTTTGGGAGGACTTTTAGCGAGCCAGTTTCAGCCTCTCAATAGCCCTGTCAGACCTCGTTTTCCTGCAACCCTCATGAACAAGAATCAGAGTTTAGCGATTAACGCTTTTATCGATTCAGGTGCCGATGGCAGCTTTATGGATGCTGACTTGGTGGAACAGCTGGGACTTTCCAAGGAGCAATTACCGGAAGCCATTGAAGCTACCACTCTGAACGGCAGTAGTCTGGCACGTATCACTATGAGGACTGAACCTGTTAAGATGCTGTTGTCAGGGAATCATTCAGAGGTTATCTCCTTCTTCATTCTGCCTTCTCCCCATGTTCCTCTGGTTCTTGGATACCCCTGGCTGAGAGAACACAATCCCACGTTCGATTGGGTGACTGGCAAGGTAACTAGTTGGAGCATGGAATGTCATGCTAACTGCCTTAAGACTGCCTGTTCCCATTCTGCTCCCAGTCAGGTCATTGATTCTACCCCCCCAGATTTGTCCCTGGTTCCTGAAACATATCACGATTTGGGTGAAGTGTTCAGTAAACAGAAGGCTCTATCACTTCCTCTCTACCGACTATATGATTGTGCGATTAACCTGTTCCCTGGAGCTGCCTATCCCAAGGGACGTTTGTACAGTATCTCTCGACCTGAACGTGAAGCTTTGGAGACCTACATAAAGGAGTCTCTAGCTGCTGGTCTCATTCGTCCCTCGTCATCACCCCTGGGAGCAGGTTGGCTCTCTTCGACCGTGTATTGATTATCAGGGTTTGAATGATATTACGGTCAAGAACAAGTATCCCCTGCCTTTGATGAGCTCTGCTTTCGACTCCTTACAGGGTGCTACTGTGTTCACTAAGCTGGATCTACGCAATACGTATCATCTGGTCCGGATCAGAGAGGGGGACGAGTGGTTGACTGGGTTCAACACACCTATGGGACACTTCGAGTACCAAGTGATGCCGTTTGGATTGACCAATGCTCCAGCAGTGTTCCAGAGCATGGTAAATGACGTTCTGAGAGATATGATCAGTCTATTTGTGTTCGTGTACCTGGATGACATTCTCATCTTCTCTAAGGATCTTTCCAGCCACGTCCAGCATGTCAAGCAGGTTCTGCAGCGATTGTTGGAGAACCGCCTGTTTGTGAAGGCAGAGAAGTGTGATTTCCACACCCACACTACATCCTTTCTCGGGTACATCATCTCCAGGGGAGAGATTAGGATGGACCAAGAGAAGTTTAGGGCGGTTCTGGATTGGGGCCAGCCCGGTACGAGATTGCAGCTCCAGAGGTTTCTGGGTTTTGCGAATTTCTATCGTAGATTTATCCGTGATTACAGCCATGTGGCCGCTCCATTAACTGTCCTGACTTCTAGCACCAGAACCTTCTGTTGGAATCCTGAGGCAGACCGAGCATTTCTGGATTTGAAGAGTCGATTCACCAACGCCCCGATTCTCTCTCAACCTGACACTGCCCGTCAGTTTGTCGTTGAAGTGGACGCGTCTGATGTGGGGGTTGGCGCCATCCTGTCCCAGGGAAGCTCCACTGACGGAAAACTCATCCCTGCGCCTTCTACTCTCGTCGTCTCTCGTCTGCGGAGAGAAACTATGATGTGGGTAACCGGGAGCTTCTCGCGGTGAAACTTGCCTTGGAGGAGTGGCGCCACTGGTTGGAGGGGGCGGAGCAACCGTTTATTGTCTGGACTGACCACAAGAATCTTGCTTACGTGCAATCGGCTAGACATCTCAACTCCTGTCAGGCCAGGTGGGCTTTGTTTTTTGGACGCTTTAATTTTTCCCTGACTTTCCGACCGGGTTCTAAGAACGGCAAGGCGGACGCCTTGTCCCGGATGTTCTCCAAGACGGAGGAGAGTGGGGCCAAGACTGAGACGATTCTTCCCCAGAACCTCGTTGTGGGAGCAGTTACGTGGAGGATTGAAGAGGAGGTTATGGCGGCCCTTCGGACGCAGCCCGGTCCCGGTAACGGTCCACCCGGTCAGTTGTTTGTGCCTGAGTCCGTCCGTTCTGCTGTCCTCCAATGGTCCCACGCCAGCAAGATGGCTTGTCACCCTGGCGTGGCTCGGATGATGGCGTTACTACGCAGACGATTTTGGTGGCCTGCCATGGGAGAAGATACCCGGAGGTTTGTTGCTGCCTGTCCAGTTTGTGCGCAGAATAAGAGTACCAATCGGCCCAGCTCTGGACTTCTTCACCCCCTACCTATTCCCCGGCGACCATGGTCGCATCTGGCCCTGGACTTTGTCACTGGGTTGACCTCTTCTGATGGGAACACGGTCATTCTGACGATTGTGGACAGAATCAGCAAGTTTGCCCACTTTGTGCCCATCTCCAAGCTTCCCTCTGCCTCTGAGACGTCCGAGATTGTTAGGGAGGTTTTCAGGGTCCACGGGTTGCCCAGTGACATAATTTCCGACTGTGGTCCTCAGTTTACCTCTGCTGTCTGGAAATCCTTATGTTTGGCCATTGGAGCTACAGTCAGTCTCACATCTGGATTTCACCCCCAATCTAAAGGTCAGGCGGAGAGAGCCATCCAGAAGATGGAATCCACGCTGCGCTGCCTTGTCTCCTCCAACCCCACCTCTTGGGTCTCTCAGTTGCCATGGGTCGAGTATGCCCACAATACTCTCCCTACATCTGCCACTGGGATGTCTCCCTTCCAGTGCCTGTATGGCTACCAACCTCCCTTGTTTCCTTCTCAGGAGAAGGATCTCTCGGTTACCTCATTCCAGGCCCACATTCGTCGTTGCCACCGGACTTGGCAATGGGCCAGAAAGGCCCTCCTTAGAGTTTCTGACCGGTATCAGCTCCAGGCGAATCGTCGCCGTATTCCAGCCCCCGCTTATGCCATCGGAGATAAGGTCTGGTTGGCTACACGGGATCTTCCTCTGCGGACTGAGTCGAAGAAGCTGTCACCGAAGTTCATTGGTCCGTTTGTGGTGGAGAGAGTGATTAATCCTGTTGTGGTTTGACTCAAATTGCCTAGGACGCTCAGAGTCCATCCCACCTTTCATGTCTCCTGCCTCAAGCCTGTTCTCCTCAGCCCTCTGCTGCCCCCTCCGCCTCCTCCTCGGATGATCGGAGGTGGTCCTGTCTACACGGTGCGCCGCATCATGGATTCCAGACGGCGGGGTCGGGGTTTCCAGTATCTCGTGGACTGGGAGGGGTATGGTCCTGAGGAGAGGAGTTGGATTCCTCGGCGTCAGATCCTTGATGCTGACCTCCTTCGTGACTTCTACCGCCTCCATCCTGGTGCTCCGGGTAGTCCGCCCGGTGGCGTTCGTCGGAGGGGGGGTACTGTCATGAATCCCGCTTCCTGAGTCTGTTTCTGCCTGAGTTGCCTGTTTTCTGTCATGGAGTCTGTTTCCTGAAGGTTCCTGAACGCACCCTGTCTGGTTGCCGGGCGACAAAGCTAGGCGGGAGATCTCTCGATTACCGTAACCTGCATCTCATCAGCTATCTGCACACCAGGTCCTGATCATCACCTCTTCATAAGCTCTGACCTGACATCCATTCCCTGCCGGATCGTTAGCCATGAACAGTATGTTGTGTCAGCGTATCAGCCTCAAAGTTACTAGAGTTAGTTTTGTTGTTTTGTACATTTTGCTTGCCGTGTACTTACCTTCGTTTACTCTGTCTACAGTCATTCTCCCGGAACATTCACCCCACCCCTGCCTGGTCGTCGGTGGCTTCGGTGCCATCATTGGATCTGCCTATTCACTCCCACCAACTCACCTCCGCTGCCCGCTCCGTCTCCTGGATTATTCTGCTTCCACATTTGAATCTGTAAATAAATACTCACCTTCGTTCTACTCACCTTGTCCTGGTCTGCTTCTGGGTTCTGCTTTAGAGAATCGTGACACTGCTTTTGGTACGGGACTAAAATAGACTCTCTGACCGCCATCTGAGTGGTCGCCTGTAGGTCCTGTGAAGAAGCCAAATGGGCAGGGACTTGGAAGCCATGTTAGATTAAAGAGTTCAGGATGGGGGTGAAATGTGATGTCATAATTATTGCCCCCGGCGTCATCGATGTGGGCGCTAGGGGGAGGAAGGGGAGTGTACGGGGGAAAGGGAGCAGGGGGAGGGGATGTGGAGCCCATTCAGGGTGGGTGGTGGTGTGGTGGTCCATGATGTTGTGAACGGCGTCCCAAATGGCACTCTATTCCCTATATAGTGCACTGGACCCTTATCAAAAGTAGAGCACTATATAGGGAATAGGGTGTCATTTGGGACGCAATCTTACTCCCTCTGTGAAGTGGTTCACACAGCCCCTTTACCTCTATATCACCTCTTAGGCTGGGGGTGGCAAGTAGCCTAGTGTTGGGCCAGTAACCGAAAGCTTGTTGGTTCGAATCCCGGAGCTGACTAGGTGAAAAATCTGTTGATGTGCCCTTGAGCAAGGCACTTAACCCTCATGTCTCCTGGGTCACAGTCAATAATGACTGACCCCTGGCCGTGACCCCACTCTCCGAGGGTGTCTCAGGGGAAACACATTTCCAATTCACATGTGTATAATACACACTTGTAAATGTGTGAAATAGGACAAATGATTATGATTATTATTAAATTGGTATCTGTTGAGTGAGAGTGAAGTAGTGCTTCTCTTCCCTCCAGCTGAACCAACAGATCGTCTTGGAGGTGGTTCATGTTTTACTATGCCCTGATGATTCCTGGCACTGTTTCGCACAACAACTGAATGCAAATGCCAAGAATTTATCGGAAAGGGGGGACGATAAACATACACCCGTATTTATCCTTCCTTAGATTGTTTATGGCTCCCATGACACTGCCCCCGTGGTGGGGTGCCCTAGTAAAGCCAAGGCCTGTTTTCGCATTTAATTATTTTCAACCAGGGCTAATACCTTCTGACTTCAAAAGGTTCGAATTCAATGATTTATAGGGTGTCCACCCACTCTGCCCAGAGTGGGTTAAAACGCACTTTGGTGATGAAATTTCACTTCCTTATGTTATAAAATGCCTTTTACCAAGACAAATATGATTCTTCATGTTCTGAATCATTCAGTGGGGTCTTTCTCTAACGTATCATTAACATTATATCCAAGAAGTCGGATTTTGTAACCTAATACATCCGATAATAAGAACTGAGGATTTTACATGTTGTGGTGGTCGTATGAGAAGTTGTTTCCGTGGGTCTCAAAAATCAAAATGAACATGACACAAGCTGAATTAAATGTAAAAGGCTTTGAAAATAAAAAGCTTGTGGTACGCTCTGTGCTCCGTTGACATTTCACAGAGATACGCTTGTTTTTCGGAGAAATCGTGATGTCGCATCAGGCATCATCTGCTACTGCCTGTCAGGTGTAAGATGGATGGCTTTGAGGTGTTTCACTGGGGCTTGGGGGCTAAACCATGCTTTGGGGGGGATTTATCAGGTCTGTAAACAAATAGAGAGGATTCACAAAAAGTTCAGATTCACAGACAATATAGAGAGTGAGTGAGCTAGATTGAGTGTCTATCTGCCATTTAGTGTCACGAAAGATTTCGTTGCTCAGTCAAGCGATGCCAAGTGACAAGCCGATAGATCATTATGTCTGATTTGCCTTCATGAAAACTTCTTACAAGTCGATTCCCACTTTATCTTTCAGTAAGGAGAAATTGTTCACCCTTATTCACAGATTCATACACATTTGGAATAGTTTGTGTCGCATAGGTCATTATTCAAATCAAATCAAATCAAATGTTCTTGGCCACATGCGCCGAATACAACAGGTGTAGACATTACAGTGAAATGCTTACTTACAGCCCTTAACCAACAATGCATTTATTTTTTAATAAAAAAAGTAAAATAAAACAACAACAAAGAAGTGTTGAGAAAAAAAGAGCAGAAGTAAAATAAAAGAACAGTAGGTAGGCTATATATACAGGGGGGTACCGGTGCAGAGTCAATGTGCGGGGGCACCGGCTAGTTGAGGTAGTTGAGGTAATATGTACATGTGGGTAGAGTTAAAGTGACTATGCATAAATAATTAATAATTATTCCCTGTGTGTGTGCGTTATCTCACTCCCTCTTAGTACGCAGGTCCAATAGGGATATTGGATAATACCCACAATACTGTATAGCGGTAGGCCTGGATGTCAATTCTGTGTTTACCAGTTACAACGAACGTTTCCCCATTTCTTGACAGGAACCTTTCTGTCTTTCTATTTCTCTCTCTTTATCTCTCTCTCATTATCTCTGTCTCCCCAGTCAGTCTTATAATATAATCTGTAAGGATCCAGAGCTGCCCAGGAGTTACTGAGCGAGATAAGACTAATTAGAAATGCACTGGGCTCTGCAAATATTGCATTACAGGCTCTGCTAGTGCCTGTTGTCTGCCTCTAAAAAAGAAATTAATGTACATTCATTCCCACTCCTGATAAGTTTCAAGTTTTAACGTCACGTGCACAAGTACAGTGAAATGCCTTTCTTGCAAGCTCTTATTCCAAAAATGCAGTAATCAATATCCGTGTAGTGCTATAAAATAATGTAAGGTAGAACAAAACCACACGAGAAATAGAAATAAGAAATACGAAATAAGAAGAACACGAGAAAGTAAGTAAGCTATATACAGGGTCAATTCCAATACGATATTTACAAGTGTGTGTGTGCGTATTGGAGTGTGTGTGAGTGAGTGTGTGAGTGTGCAAAAAGAATAATAACAAATATTGATAAATATTTTACCCGAAAATCTCATTTGCAGCTTTATTGTAGTTTGAATCTTTGTTTTGACGGCCCTTAGGAGTGTTTGAGGAACTACACTATTGAAACATTAGCCAAAACAAAATGGTATCCACTGCCTCATTCCCTTATCATTAAACTGAGTGCTGCACTTCTAAACGGAAACAGTCCTCGTACGGCATGCATTATATTACCATTTGTCTTGAGGGGAGACCGTGGGAGTTACGTTTGCCTTCACCACGTAGTTACACAATGTAAACTGGGAGCTGAATAATCAGACAAGGAAATATGCATTTTAAACATGCATCTGATTATCATCCCAAAGGTCAATGTCTTTGTGTGTTGGCACAACGCACAATGTTATGAATCTGTTAATAGTGTTGGTTTTGTTATTTCTGCCAGCAGTCAACTGTCAGAACAGGCACGGCATGGGGCATCCATGGCACTGTGCCAGCACTAATGACCAAACCTCCTGGGGGTTGGCTTGGTGGGGGGTGAGCAGGGGAAGGAAGGGGGTGGCTGCATGAAAACACAAATGTCCTCCGTAACTGGTCTTATGATGACAGGTTGTTAATGCCTGCTGTCAGAGCCAGTGTGGTTTAGCACAACCCAGAGGGAGGTAAATCAGATCCATCTTTACCTGCCAGCAGCACAGGGACAGTCTGTGTTTACATTTTGTGTCCACAGTGTACACATCCATCCACGTAGGTGTTTCATCTCCTTGCGATGAAAGGATTGCTCTGCTCTTTGTCTCCTAGATTTTGACTCTCCTGGCTTATGTAATCAAAGTTATATATCAATCTCATCAATCTGTTTTATGTGGATGTGTTTGGAAGGAGAAAAGGCAATGTGTCGCTAACGTACTCTCTCTCTCTCTCTTTCTCTCACTCTCTCTCTCTCTCTCTCTCTCTCTCTCTCTCTCTCTCTCTCTCTCTCTCTCTCTCTCTCTCTCTCTCTCTTCTCTCTCTCTCTCTCTCTCTCTCTCTCTCTCTTTCTCTCTCTCTCTCTCTCTCTCTCTCCTCTCTCCCTCTCTCTCTCTCTCTCTCTCTCTCTCTCTCTCTCTCTCGCTCTCGCTCTCTCTCTCTCGTTCCCTCTCTCTCTCTCTCTCTCTCTCTCTCTCTCTCTCTCTCTCTCTCTCTCTCTCGCTCTCTCTCTCTCGTTCCCTCTCTCTCTCTCTCTCTCTCTCTCTCTCTCTCTCTCTCTCTCTCTCTCTCTCTCTCTCTCTCTCTCTCTCTCTCTCTCTCTCTCTCTCTCGTTCCCTCTCTCCAGGATGGCTCCAAGCAGAGGCAGGTGAGGCAGAAGAAGACTGTCTCCTTCAGCTCCATGCCCAACGACCGTAAGATCAACAGCACAGCCGCCTGCATGGCTTTCATGATGGAGGGCTGCGAGATGAAGAAGGTGCGCTCCAACTCGCGCATGTACAACCGCTACTTCCTGTTGGACCCGGACATGCACTGGCTCCGCTGGGAGCCCTCCAAGAAGGACTCAGAGAAAGCCAAGTTGGAGATCAAGAGCATCAAGGAGGTTCGTCTGGGGAAGAAGACCCCTGTGCTGCGCAGCAATGGCCTGTCCGACCAGTTCCCAGACGAGTGCGCCTTTTCCATCATCTACGGGGACAACTATGAGTCTCTGGACCTGGTGGCCACCACGGCTGATGTGGTCAGCACCTGGGTGATGGGCCTCCGCTACCTGGTCTCCTACGGGAGGCACACGGTGGAGGTGGCTGAGCCTAGCCAGCCCAGCCTGAGGACCTCCTGGATCGGATCGGTGTTTGAGCTGGCTGACATGGAGAGGAACGGCCACATCAACCTGTTCAGGGCCACCCAGATCATCAAGGGGCTCAACCCGGGAATGAAGGAGTCCCGGATAGAGCTGAAGTTCAAGGAGCTCCAGAAGGCCAAAGACCAGTACGGGGAGGACATTGACATGGAAACCTTTGTGGAGGCCTACTGCGAGCTGTGCACAAGGCCAGAGATCTTCTTCCTGCTGGTGCAGTTCTCCAGCAACAAGGAGTACCTGGACAGCAAGGATCTGATGCTGTTTGTGGAGGTGGAGCAGGGCATGGAGGGCGTGACGGAGGACATGTGCCGGGACATCGTCCAGAAGTACGAGCCGTCCGCCGAGGGCCGGGAGAAGGCCAGCCTCTCCATCGACGGCTTCACGCACTACCTCCTCTCCTCCGAGTGTCACATCTTCGACCCCCAGCACAAGCGGGTGTGCCAGGATATGAGCCAGCCGCTCTCCCACTACTACATCAACTCTTCGCACAACGCCTCCCTCCTAGAGGACCACTTCTGGGGCTCCTCCGACATCAGCAGCTACATCCGGGCACTGAAGATGGGCTGCCGCAGCCTGGAGGTCATTGTGTGGGACGGCCCTGACAACGAACCTGTGGTCTACGTGGGGAGCTCGGTGGCATCTCAGCTAGCCCTCTGCAAGGTCTTGGATATTATAAACCAGTATGCATTTGAGAGCTCTGAGTACCCCCTCATCCTCTGCCTGGTGACACACTGCTGCATCCCCCAGCAGAGGGTCATGGCCCAGCACATGAAGAAGATCCTGGGAGACAAGCTGTACTTGGACGCCCCCGGCTCAGAGGACCACTACCTACCCTCCCCAGAGAAACTCAAGGGTAAAATCCTGCTGAAGGGCAAGCGGCTGCCCCCAAACTACCCAGAGTCAGAGGGGGAGGTGACTGATGAGGAGGAGGGTCTGGAGATGACCAGGAGGGTGGGGGCAGATGATAAGGACCATCTCAACGGCCTTGGCTGCAAACGGCTGAGGCTGTGTAAGGAACTGTCAGACCTGGTCTCCCTCTGTAAGTCAGTGCAGTTCAGGGACTTTGACATCTCCAAGAGGGATCAGCAATACTGGGAGATGTGCTCTTTCAATGAGGTCGACGCCAACAGGTTCGCCAACGAGTTCCCAGAGGACTTTGTGTGCTACAATAAGCGCTTCCTCTCCAGGGTGTACCCTACTCCGATGCGGATCGACGCGAGTAACATGAACCCCCAGGACTTCTGGAAGTGTGGTTGCCAGATTGTGGCCATGAACTACCAGACCCCGGGCCTGATGATGGACCTCAACCTGGGATGGTTCAGGCAGAACGGGAACTGTGGCTATGTGTTGCGGCCGGCCATCATGAGGGAGGAGGTGTCATACTTCAGTGCCAACGCCAGGGAATCCCTGCCAGGGGTGTCCGCCCAGCTTCTCCACATCAAGGTAATCAGCGGGCAGAACCTGCCCAAGCCCCGGGGCTCCGCTGCAAAGGGAGACGTGGTGGAACCCTACATCTACGCGGAGATCCACGGCATCCCGGCAGACTGCGCCGAGCAGAGGACCAAGACGGTCTCTCAAAACGGAGACAACCCCGTCTTTGATGAGAGCTTTGAGTTCCAGATCAACCTGCCGGAGCTGGCGGCGCTACGCTTCGTAGTGCTGGACGACGACTACATCGGAGACGAGTTCATCGGCCAGTACACCATCCCCTTTGAATGTCTGCAGCCGGGCTACAGGCACGTCCCCTTGCAGTCGCTGACGGGGGAGTTCCTACCCAACTGCACCCTGTTCGTACATGTGGCCATCACCAACAGGAGGGGAGGGGGCAAGGCCCACAAGAGAGGCCTGTCGGTGAGGAAGGGCAGGAAGGCTCGTGAGTACACCTCCACCAAGACCACCGGGATCAAGGTGGTAGACGAGCTCTTCAGAGCATCCACCCAGCCTCTGAGGGAAGCCACAGACCTCCGGGAGAACGTCCAGGTAAAGGACTTAACATTCATTACATGTACACATTTTTATAAATTCTTTGAAGGAGCATTAAAGGCAGGCACTTTCCCTTGCATACATTATATCTGGTTGGGTGATGTGGCGATATTAAGCTGTCGTGATTGCCTCTCAGCCTGCATTTCCATAATGGAATACAATAAAGCTGTTCAATCGTTCCACGAGAGATAGAAGGAGACACCAATTAGGAGTGAGGGAGCCTGGGAAGAAATAGTATAGCACAATTGGTAACTAGACGGGTGCCCCCTTAGCACCTCACTGAATAGGAACAAAACATTGTTGAGGTGACTTTCAGTTCGTTCTCTGTTTGTCCCTCTGATGGATAGAGAAACATTGCTAATTGTGTTGTATTTACATTATGTAAATAAGGAGCAATAAATGATAATGTCATTAAAGCTGGACAATTAAAAGGCTTATGTAAAGTGTCATCATTAAGCAGATGAGGGTCTGTGTTGTTAGGCTCTTAGAGCACCCTTATGAACCCCCCACAGAAATGATAAATGACGAACCAGTCATGTTTCATAATAGTTTGTTATGAATCCCCCCTTCTCCCTCTACCCCTACCCCTGAGATTATAAATAGCCATCAATTTATGTTTTGTAATAGTTTATATTCAGATGTTTGTCAGGAGAGGATGGCAGTTCGACTTGTAATTGTTGTTGTCATGATTGAAGGACGTAAAATGAAGCTTTTCTCTGTCTTGTCTGGTCTATTGTCTGTCTGTGTGATGATAAAGATGGGATGCGAGGAGGCTTTACACGCCCTATATACTTTGTACATCAACTGTCTGGTTTAGACTGGCAGGCCTCTTGTCCTGTCTGACAGATTTGAGAATATACTATTTCTCTGGATACTTTGAACTTCATCAGGGTCAGACGTCGACTCATAGTTTGTTGACATTGCTTTATATCCCAGGTAGGTTATGGGCTTTTTAACTCCATCAACAACACTTGATTTACCTGAGGAATGGAATGGACCTGGTTCCTTAATAAACCAACTGCCACAGTTCTTGGAAGATAAAAGCTGATTATAAAAATGTGAAAACCTAGAGCATCATAAAACTCATTATTCATATTTCTTTATTTCTCTCTTTCTCTATTTGTGTCTTCCCTCCATTCTTTCTTAGCTCCATTTCTACTATCATTCCTAATTGGATTTCCTTCTTTACTACAGTAGCTCATGAGCACATATTGTTTCATGTGAGGGATTTAGGCCTATTTCAAATCATCTCAAACAGGCAGTAGTTTAGGCTGCATAGTCATATAATTTAAATCCTCCATATCCGTCTATCGCATAGTACTGCAGTTGCATCAACTCAACAATAGCTCTCTTTTTTCTGAAGAGGAAGGATGTTTTCTTAATTAATATTTCTGCAATGATAGTTGGTTATGAATGGCGTCCATGCAAATATGTTTTCTCAAGGGTTGAGATGATAGTTTACACAAAGGAGAACTGCAATGCACACCCATAGCTAGGTCTCAGGGGAATTCATAACAGTACTTATTATGACAATTCTTCTGCATAGATTGGCAGCAATTTGTACAGTCTCTCCAAGCACTGAAAAAGCTGTTGTAGTACCAGTAAATAACAAATGTATGATTGTTAGATGTTGTGTTTGTTAGCGAAGGAAAGAAACTAGGTCACTATGCATCTTCAGTCTATGATCGCTATGAACCCAGGTACATTTACATACATTACATTTTAGTCATTTAGCAGACGCTCTTATCCAGAGCGACTTACAGGAGCAATTAGGGTTAAGTGCCTTGCTCAAGGGCACATCGACAGATTTTTCACCTAGTCGGCTCGGGGATTAGAACCAGCGACCTTTCGGTTACTGGCACAACGCTCTTTACCACTAAGCTACCTGCCGCCAGGTACATAGAGCTACCTACTTTCTCAGCTCCCAGATTTTTCCATTTCAAATCACTACCCCAGATATCAGCACGATTGACTCCTGATCCCAGGTACTATACTTGGTAATCCTTTCAGAGCCTTTAGGACTGTCTCCAGACCTGTTGTTGTAGGTAGGTAGGTCTGTTCTCCCGCTAGCCAACCTCAATTTAGGCCTAAGGACATGGCGAACAAGAGCCAAGACCACAATAACTAGGCAGGGGATGTGATTAGAGATCCAGCAGCATGCTGTCATACATTTTTCATTTGTGGGAATTGATGCAGATGATCTTGACTCTCTCTTTTCTAAAAAGGGCATCTCGTTTCCCCAGGCACTGTTACAGAAAAAGGAGATGTTGTTGTGTTCCAGACTTGAAATTAATACTGTAATTTTGGGGAATAGTTTTGCTGTTGAATTATAGTGTTGGAACGGATGTGATAAGTGGAGGGTAATTTGCAGGCAAATCAGCGGATACAGTAAATATTCTGTTTAGAGAAATGTTTTTATTGTGAAAGGCAACTGAACATATTTGGGGACTCGATACAAGCGTCAAGCAGTTGTTAAATGTGGTTCGAAGCAAGATTCCTGACACAGATACTGTCAGTTAATCATTTTGTCATACTATATTTGGATAGTCCAGATTTTCCATCTCTAGATTTTCTACAGATGGTCATACTAACTGCTTGCTGAGGTTACGGTTAGGTTGAGGTTTAGAAAAATGATTAGGGTGAGGGTTAAGGTAAGGGTTAGGGCTAGGGTTAGGGTAAGGGTTACATTTAGGGTTAGGATAAGGGTTAAGGTTAGGGTTAGAGCTAGGGTTAGGATTAGTAGATAGTTGAAATGTTACTGATAGTCTGTAGATAGTCTGTAGAGCATTTACAGATGGACTATCCAAATAAAGTGTTACCAATAATTGTATTTCAAAGCTGTCCTTTATGATTGCACAACGTTCAAAATAGGCTTTATTGTGAAGCCAGTGACAATGACTCAGTCTAAGATAACACGCCCACATTAAATGGGGGGGGGGGGGGGGGGGGGGTCTATACTAAGCATGGAAATGATACACAAGCGAGACATGTTAGTTGTGACGTTTTTATGTGTGCATGCAGGAGCTATTAATTGTTCAATCATAATACACGTTTTTAGAAGACAATTGCGATTAGGTAACTGGTACAGTAGGTGATCAGATCTGTGTGTGTGTGCTTGTGTTTTTGCCAGCATGTGAGTAGACTGCACAGCAGCTGCCCCTGCTCCCCATAGGGAGATGTAAAATGTCCATCTCCCTCAGAGGGACAGAGATAACAAGTGGAAAACAGCCTTTTCAACGGATAAATGAAAGCTGACTGAAAGAGAGGCCTCAGGCTTGATGTTGATATGGATGGCGTCACAAAACACTGTGGTTGGCATCAAAGCTTTCTTGTAGATGGTGTCCCCAGATGGACCCTGCCTGTACCCGTAGTATAAGGGAAGGTAGAGGTTGTGGTGCTGGGGGCAGGAGGACCCAGAGACGAGGGGAGCCCCATCCCATTGGATGATATTACCACCTGTAGAGGAGATCAGAGCTGGCAGCTGGCAGCTTCACACAGAGTAGGCCAGGCTCCAATAAAGAGCCTCCTCTCCCCTGAGACACACAGCCACTGACTCACACAGGACAGAATAAAGAAAGCTGTAGACTTCAAGTCCTCTTCACAAAGTTTTGAGGGTGCATGGGAATGAGATAATTTGCATAAAGAAGCCTCACATGCCTCAGCACACACTGTCACGTCACCATAACAGCACCATAACAGCACCACAACCGCACCACAATAGCACACCCATTCATGCATTTATGCATGCATGCAGATTGATACTGTATAGTGCAGTGTTTTAATTAAAATGTTGGCCATACATGCAAACACATACAGTAAAAACTGTAAGTCACTCTGGCCAGCTGTAAGTCACTCTGGATAAGAGCGTCTGATAATTTGTTTGTCAAATGTACTTCCTACAGTCACACCCCATAATACGCATGGAATGGTATTAAGAAATGCATTATCACACTTCAGTGACCTCTCACAGAGAGTGATTGATCTCAAATAACTACTTTTCCAGGTGATCTACTCTAAACAATAACAGAGTGAAGTGTGTTCCTCTTACAGGGGATTGGAGAGGAGGAGAGTGGGAGAGGAGATGGAGTGGCAGGAAATCGATTCAGGCTCTGTAGGGTTTTAACACTCCCTTTCCTTTGTGTGTGTGCCTTTGCGTGGACATGTTTGTGTGTGTATGCGCATACACTGTGTGTGTGTGAGAGAGAGAGTGAGAGAGAAAGAGAGAGAGAGAGAGAGAGAGAGAGAGAGAGAGAGAGAGAGAGAGAGAGAGAGAGTGCGCTTACCACGCAATGCCTATGTATGTTTCCCTGCAGAGTGTTGATTGGAACACTGCAACAGGCAAGCAGGCAGACGGCCCATACTCTGTTCCCGCAGCATGCGTGCCAGTAAAGGGCCTGCTGCATTCACTTCCAACTCCAAACCACAGTCCGGAGAGAAAGAGATTAGAGAGAGAAAGAGAGAGAGGGGGAAAGAGTGAGAGAAGGAGAGAGAGAGGGAGAGAAAGAGAGAGGGGAACAAAAACAGCAGTGAAACCAGACACGCAGTTCTCATTTGGGGAATGTAATGTTGGAGGGGTAGAGGAAGAGGGGTTGAGGATAATTAAAGGCAGTGGCTAACTGTTCTGTTTGGTTATGTGGCCCTGCCTGCAGTCTGGATACAGTATGGAGTTTAATGAGCAACAACAACCACACACACAGGGGCGTGTACTCACACAAACGTACAGAGACAAACACAGAAACGTACTATGCACACACACAGGCACACAGAAACACTTGCACGCATGCACAAACACACACACACACTTCCGTGAACACACAGACACACTGGCACACGTGCACGTGCACACACACATCTACACCTACACTACAGTGAGTAAACCAAAACACATCATCTCCATTTCCCATTCAACAGTAAAAGCCTCTCTCCTTGGCTGTGCGTCCTCAGCCGGAGGGTGTTAATAGCTTTAGTTGAGGCTGTGTGTGCGTACAGATGCCTATGTCCAGGAAGGTCGGCCCACAGAATGACAGCCATCCTCCGGCGGGAGAAAAGAGCCTTTCTCCTGGGCCGGAGGTCCTGCAAGGGGAAACAGCCCCGTTCCCACACTGCCTGGCCTACACTGCCTGGTTTGTTGACCGCTTCCCAAATACCATCACCACACACTCTCTTCCTACCTCTCTCTGTTGTTTCTCCCTCTCCTTTTATTCTGTCTTTCCTTCCCCCCCCCCCTTGTCAACTCTCTCCCTCCCTCCCATCTCTCTCTCTCCCTCCCATCTCTCTCCCTCCCTCCCATCTCTCCCCTCTCCCTCCCATCTCTCTCCCTCCCTCCCATCTCTCTCCCTCCCTCCCATCTCTCTCCCTCCATCCCATCTCTCTCCCTCCCTCCCATCTCTCTCCCTCCCTCCCATCTCTCTCCCTCCCTCCCATCTCTCCCCTCTCCCTCCCATCTCTCTCCCTCCCTCCCCTCTCTCTCCCTCCCTCCCCTCTCTTTCCCTCTCACTCTATCTTTCCAATTTTGGTCTCTGTCTTTCATCCCTCATTGCTTTTTTTCTGAATCAGGGCTCAGATTCCCATGCTGGAGGGAACAATGCTGGGCTGTGATGTGAATGGTCACGCAGGGCTGGAGGTGCAGGCTGAGAGGCAGGCGTTGTGGGAGGGCCAGAACCAGGGGAAGTGAGAGGAGAGAGACTGGGAGAAGAGCAGGGCCAGCCCAGGGGAAGTGAGAGGAGAGAGGCTGGGAACAGAGCAGGGCCAGGCAGGCTGCGGTGGAGGCTCCAGGGCCGCGCTGCACCGCTGAATGAGCAGGCTCTAATGTCATAGGAACCGCTAGGTTCACTAATGAACACAAACGCAGTCAGGACTGTTCTCTCTCTCCTGAGGTTCTCTCTGACCTGAGGAGAGTATCAGGATACGGTTGACCACATTTTCTCATGTGTAGAGTACGGTCTTGTGGGACATTTTGGTCACAATGATTCTTGGTTTTTAAGTTGCTGTGGGCAATGTTGTAATAATGGTGAACTTGTCCCATGATCATAAAATAATCAATAAAACATCCTCTCTGTGTTTGAATTGGCCCTTGGGTCTGCTATCTTACAATCTCTTTCAATATTTACAGATTCTGTGATGCTAACCCTCACCCATGATCCTCTGTGTTTATTTACCAGAATGCCATGGTGTCGTTCAAGGAGCTGTGTGGTCTGACGCCGGCGGCCAACATGAAGCAGTGTATCCTGACCGTGTCCACTTGGCTGATGAACAGCGAGCGAGCCCTCAGGGTCACTGTGGACCTGAGTCAAGCCTATCCCACTATGGAGGCCCAGGGGCCCGTCCCCGAGCTGCTCCGCAAGGTCCTCAACGCCTACGACATGGTACGCTACAGTAGCACCACGTGGGCATAACACACACGACAGAGCTACCATTCTGTTGAGGTCTATGTTGTATTCAGAGAGAAACATTTTGTGGGGAAATGCTGAACGAGTAGCGCAGGCGCTAACTTTCATCAACGTTCATATACGGTTAAAAGGTGTGTGAACGTTATTCACTAAAAAGGTGCTATGATATGATAACGCATCACAACCTAGTAAGGTAACATGTTACAACACCCTTGTGAATTATACAGTCTTAAGAGTCTGTTGCACACTATGCCTTGAAATAATATTATCAGTGTTGGAAAATGTTATAAATTGTTAGCACATTATGACACAGCAAGGCAACATGCCACAGATGACCTCCACAACAAACCATTTACAATAGATACTGCAGCGCTGTGATAAGCACTAACTCATCCCGGAGCAGTTCATCCTGCTCCGCATCCGCACGGCATCCCATCATGCCCTGTGCCTTCCCAAGCCGTCACTCTCCATCCTGGCTGCTGTCTGATCCGTGATAACACCCAGCTTATGCATTATTCACCAGGCACCTACTGGTACAGGCCAACACAGGGGTGGTTAAAGTTCTCCCAGCTCTCAGGGCAAGTCAACACGCCACTATTCCACCCCCCTGATGGAGATTGGTTTGACCCATTGAACTGGGTCATCAGAGAGGAAGTGTTGTGATGTTGTAGCTACATAATATTACTGTTCACATCACAGTCACTCCTATTGCTGACACCTAGTGTGCAACAACTTCATATAAGTTCCATAGCTGGGGCTCTAAATAGCAGGAGCTTTGTATTTTAATCAGCTTTCTCCCTGAGCGTGCTTCTCTTAGAGTACCTCTTATGGCCCCAGTACATTACATTCACATGTGAAGGGCTTAATGAAGAGCCTAAAAATAATCCCACTGCTGTTCCATTGCAACATTCCTGTTCTCCCAGCCTCCCAGCATTAGCTAGCAGAGTCCCAACAGCTGAAGAGATGAAAGGTGATCTACAGTGAGGCTGAGTGTGTCTGAGACAGAGGCTGTCTGTCCTGAGCATAGGGTCAGTCAGCTGAGTGTTACTGTGTGCTTCCAAAGATTAGTCCATTGGCACACACCCCACTCTCAAGAACAGAGGCTCCAGTGTGTGCGGGTGTGTGTGTATCTGTTTGTGTGTGTGTGTGTGTGTGTGTGTATGTGTGTGTACCAGCTCTAGCCATTAGGACATTAATGGTTGTCCTCAGACATCCTCATGTGGGCTGGTTGGACGCAGGCGCCGTAACCTAGGAGTGAACTGAGTGTCAGCAGATTGGAACTCTGTGGCCAGCGCCCATGAGACCAGGCCAGAGAGATCCAGCTCAGCCTGAACCAATGGGAGCCAGCCCCCTGTCCTGTCTGCTGACCAATATGATCCCAGAGCCAATGGCCCTGTACCAGCCCACACACAGTGGCCTGCTTCTTGTCTTAGTGCTCTTAACTAAAGTGTGAAACTCCATTAGCGTTCTCCTGACTGCTGGGGCAGGCTAGCTGCTTCTCACTGTCGGTGTAAATGCAGAAGGTTTTCGGTTCAGGTCACAGGGTTGGGGATTGGAACTGGGCTAAAGCTGTAAGGCTGGCTCAATGCTTCCAGGAACACAGGGAGGGGACCAGACAAGGGCTGCATCACAAAATGGCACCCTATTTACTATGTAGTGCACTACTTCTGGCCAGAGCCCTATGGGCCCTGGTCAAAAGTAGTGCACTAAATATGGAACGGGGTGCCATTTGGGATGCAACTAGACTCTTCTCACTTCCTGTCCTCTACTGGATCACCACATGATTAGGACATCACTCGCTCTGTGTGTGTGTGTGTGTATGTGTGTGTGTGTGTGCGTGCCTGCATGTGTTTTGTCTGTCTCTGTGTGTGTGGGTGTGATTCCCAGGGTGTCTGGCCATAGCAGAGGGAGAAAAAAGTTCAAGGCGCTTTCTCTCTCTGGAATTCACTTATTTTTTATAAAGAGCCAATGATCAAAGGACTATGAGAAATGTTGACATACCCTCTTTCTCTTCCATCACGTCTCTGAGAATGATTTCCCTTTAGATTCTTCCCAATGTTTTGTTATTCATTCTTCCTATGGTATTCCCCTATGTTTGGCTACGCATACATTCAATGATAATTCTGTGTGTTATTCTTTACTAAGAGTTAGTGTTTCCATTGTCCTGTTTAGCCTTTGCTACAGTAGGACTCATAACATAAGAAGTCCCCCTGCGACACAGGAATTGCTTGATACTGTACGACCTCACTTCCTTTTGCATAATCTTGTCCCTTGTTTATTTCTCTGTAGATGATTCAGACGAGCCGGACGCTGATCGAGTCAGCTGACGTGGTCTACTCCAAGCTCACACAAGCACAACGGGCAGGTAAGGCTCTGTAGTATTCACTTTACCAGTGACATAGCCTGGTCCCCGATCTGTTAGTCTATGCCACAGGTCAGGAACTTCACCAAACCCAGGCATAACACTGCCCTCACTCCCATCCCAAACTGGTCTCTGATCAGTCTTTCTGTATATATTTTTTCCCTTATTTAACAGGGTAAGTTGACTGAGAACACATTCTGATTTACAGCAGCAACCTGGGGAATAGTTACAGGGGAGAGGAAGGAGGATGAATGAGCCAACTGGAAACTGGGGATGATTAGGTGGCCATGACGGTATGAGGGCCAGATGGGAATTTAGCCAGGACACCGGGGTTAACACCATTACTCTTATAATAAGTGCCATGGGAGCTTGAGTGACCACACAGAATCAGGACACCTGTTGTAACATCCTATCCTAAAGACAGCACCCTACACAGGGCAATGTCCCCAATCACTGCCCTGGGGCATTGAGATATTTTTTTTAGACCAGAGGAAAGAGTGCCTCCTACTGGCCCTCCAACACCACTTCCAGCAGCATCTGGTCTCCCATCTAGGGACCAACCAGGACCAACCCTGCTTAGCTTCAGAGGCAAGTCAGCAGTGGAATGCAGGGTGGAATGCTGCTGGCCCAGGAAATAGAAATGCATGTCATCATAGTCACTGTCATTGCTATTGCTGTCGTCATCCAGTAATTGACCGTTTATCTTCAGGGACTCAGCTCTGGGTAGTTAGCACCGAGCAAGACGGCATTGAATAGAAGAAGAGGAGTGAATAAAGTACAATATTCCCTTAAATAAAACTGAAAGGACAGGAAGGACAGTAATAGATAGAAATTAGAATGGGGGAGATAATGGAAGCAGGGAATCGTCAATACCGTTTTTGTAATGGCTTGTGGACAATAGTGGTTACCAAGGCTTTTGGTGCGTGGTTGTAATTGACTAAAGTGAGATTTTTAAGTACAAAATGGCTCCAAATTAGGGGGCCAATGATTGCTCCCCATCCTCTGCGTGGGGCTGTAATTGCAGGTTGCCCCCACTGCAGTACTGAGCGGCTGCAGACAGACAGTGTTCCTAAATGGTAGAGAAGATAAGATAAAGATGAATCAGGATTCTTGACTTATCATCATTATGTTTGTTTACCTACAGTATTTGTATCTACCCGCCTCTGAAGGCGAGACAAAACACAGATAGTACATTCTTCACTGATAAGCTCATTGATATTAAACAGATGCACGTAAGCAGAAGTGCACACGTGTACACTCCCCTACGTGAAGCTAAAAGTGAAGCAGCCTATAGGGAGGAGGTCAGAGACCTGGCAGTGTGGTGCCAGGACAACAACCTCTCCCTCAACGTCAGCAACACAAAGGAGCTGATCGTGGACTACAGGAAACGGAGGGGCGAGCACGCCCCCCATCCACATCGATGGGGATATAGAGCAGCGGGTCAAGACTTCCTCGGTAACCACATCACTAAGGAATTAACATGGTCCACACACACAACACAGTTGTGAAGAGGGCATGACAACACTTCTGAAAATATTTGGTATGGGCCCTCAGATCCTCAAAAAGTTCTATAGCTGCACCATTGAGGTTGAAATTGAGATTTTGTGTCACTGGTCTACACACAATACCACATAATGTCAAAGTGGAATTATATTTTTTAGAAAGATTTACAAATGGATTACAAATGAAAACCTGAAATGTCTTGAGTCAATAAGTATTCAACCCCTTTGATATGGCAAGCCTAAATAAGTAAAGGTGTAAACATGTGCTTAACAAGTCACATAATAAGTTGCATGGACTCACTCTGTGTACAATAATAGTGTTTAGCATGATATTTGAATGACTACCTCATCTCTGTACCCCACATACAATTATCTGTAAGGTCCCTCAGTCGAGCAGTGAATTTCAAACACAGATTCAACCACAAAGACCAGGGAGGTTTTCCAATGCCTCGCAAAGAATGGCACCTATTGGTAGATGGATAAATAAATAAAACGGACATTGAATATCCCTTTGAGCATGGTGAAGTTATTAATTACACTTTGGATGGTGTATCAATACACCCAGTCACTACAAATACACAGGCGTCCTTCCTAACTCAGTTGCTGGAGAGGAAGAAAACCACTCAGGGATTTCACCATGAGGCCAATGGTGACTTCTAAACAGTTACTGAGTTTAATGGCTGTGATAGGAGAAAACTGATGATGGATCAACAATATTGTAGTTACTCCACAATACTAACCTAAATAACAGAGTGAAAAGGAGGAAGCCTGTACAGAATACAAATATTCGAAAACATGCATCCTGTTTGCAATAAGGCACTAAAATAAAACTGCAAAAAAAGTAGCGCTAAGCACAGGCAAAATCCTAGAGGAAACCTGGTTCAGTCTGCTTTCCAACAGACACTGGGAGACAAAGTCACCTTTCAGCAGGACAATAACCTAAAACATAAGGCCAAATATAAACTGGAGTTGCGTACCAAGACAACATTGAATGTTCCTGAGTGGCCTAGTTACAGTTTTGACTTAAAGCGGCGTGAAAATCTATGACAAGACTTGAAAATGTCTAACAATGAATGATCAACAATGAACTTGACAGAGCTTGAAGAATAAAAAAATAAAAAATTTGCAAATATTGTACAATCCAGGCGTACAAAGCTTTTAGAGACTTACCCAGAAAGACTCACAGCTGTAATCGTTGCCAAAGGTCATTCTAACATGTATTGACTCAGGGGTGTGAACACTTATGTAAATTAGATATTTCTGTATTTCATTTTCCTAAAATGTGCTAACATTTCTAAAAACATGTTTTCACTTTGTCATTATGGGGTATTGTGTGTAGATGGGTGAGCAAAAATATACATTTCATCCATTTTGAATTCAGGCTGTAACACAACAAAATGTGGAATAAGTCAAGGGTTATGAATACTTTCTGAAGGCACTATATAGTATTCAGAATGAACTGTGGATGGAATGAAAAACATCCATATGTTAACAGAACCAGGCAGAGACAGGGCTTACGTGCTTAGAGACACACAGGACTGTCTTAGTGAAGACACACTCTGTGGTAAAGCTAGACCTCCGTGTGTGTGTGTGTGTGTGTGTTGGTTGGTTTGTCTATCCTTGTGGGGACCTAAAATCCCCAAAAGTCCCCACAAGGATAGTAAAACAAGGAAAATTCTCCCTTGTGGGGACCTTTCAAATCAAATCAAATCAAATCAGATTTTATTGGCCACATGCGCCGAATACAACAGGTGCAGACATAACAGTGAAATGCTTACTTACAGCCCTTAACCAACAGTGCATTTATTTTAAATAAAAAAGTAAAATAAAACAACAACAAAAAAGTGTTGATTAAGCACACACACACACCCAGGTCCCCATGAGGACAAAGTGTCACGCCCTGACTCAGGGGACGTTTATTTGTTGAGTCAGGGTGTGTATATTCCGTGTTGTGTTTGTTCATTGTTGTAGAATCTAGTATGTCTATTTCTATGTTGGCCGGTGTGGTTCCCAATCAGAGGCAGCTGTCGCTCGTTGTCTCTGATTGGGGACCATACTTAGGCAGCCTATTGGCACTAGTGGGTTGTGGGATCTTGTTCCGTGTGAGGTATGTTGTTTGTGTACCGTGGACTTCACGTTTCGTTTAGTTTGTTGTTTTGTCGCTTGTTTATTCGTTCCAAATAAACATGTATGCATATCACGCTGCGTCTTGGTCTGACCCGTTCATGAACGAACGTGACACAAAGGCTATTTTAGGCTTAGGGTTAGAATTAGGCTAAGGGTTTAGTGGTTAGCGTTAGGAGTTAGGTTTGGGTTAGGGTTACGGGTTAGGGTTAAGGTTAAGGTTAGGATAAGGTTTAGGGTTAGGGAAAATAAGATTTTGAATGGAAATTAATTTTAGGTCCCCTAAACTGTGTGTGTGTGTGCGTGTGTGTTTGTGTGAGAGTGTGTTAGAGTGATACAGAGATGGGGGTGGACGGGGACTTTCAAAGAATTCAGCAGACACTGAAGCCACTGGACAGGCTTGTACATGCCCACCCAGTGTGCCAAATCTAATGAGGCGAGCCTGCACCCCACATGTCTCCCCTCAGTCACACAGTAGCAGGCTCATGCCCATGCCCAGCCACGTCCATGTGGACAGCACCATGTCCCTGTGCCAGTGTCGTGCTTCCCTATTACCCAGGGACGGAGCATGAAAGCTGGGCTTGAATCAGAATGCACTCCCCCGCTCCTCCATTGAACAGCCCCATTAGAAGCCCTGGGTTATGCATGGCTGAAACTCCACACAGTAACTCCACAGCTATACAGTCACATAGCTGTGTGTTGGTGTCAGTAGTAGGATGTCAAGGGGTGGGTTATGTAATAAGAAAACATTGGGGGTGGGGGAACTGGAAAAAAAAGAACCCCTAGGGGCCATCAGCCACATGCCAAACATAACACTTTCTCTAAGACCCAGCTCCCTCCCTCCCTCCCTCCCTCCCTCACGCTCCTCCACCCCACCCTTCACCCAGTCGTAAAAAGACATGTCCTGCAGCCATCCTTCTCCTCTCCCCAAACTCTCTGCTGAATTCACACAGATTTCTGAGACTTAACTTCTCCCATGCCTCTGCATTCCAGCTCATGCTTTCTGACAAGGTGGCTGTTTTGGTAATGCTATGCCAGGCGGAACAAAATGGAATGGGAAAATAAAAAGTGTGTGGCGAAGGAACTACAAACACAGGAAGCTGAAGCAGCTTTGTGTTCCTGTGTCACACATGGCTGGGCTCTCAGCAGCCCCACGGAGACACGGCAACACACCACTGTTTACCCACAAGGCACCTGGGCATAGGGAGCACAGCTACACCACCTTTAATAAAACCAACGATGGAGAAAACTAGGAGAGAGATGGGAGGGTGTACGTGCGTGTGTGCATCCACGTGTATGTATGGGCAGAGGTCAACCAGCCAACCCACATTCAAATATGGCCGTCTGCCAGCCAATCAAAAGACAAAGGCCAACCATCAACTGCCAGAACCAGTTAGGGAGGAGAGAGCCGCTTGACTGCATGGCCAGGCAGCTATTTTGAGATCAGCCAGCTATTCAAAACAGAACCAAAGATTCTCATCCGACTCTCAGTTCCGCTGCAGATTAGGATCCATCCTGTGATTTTGGTCAGTGACAATCGCAGGGGTTTAGCTAGTTAACCAATGACAAAGGTTTGAAAGGAATTCGATGTTAGGCAATGAGTCAATGTTTCAAGTCCATTTAGAGATTGATGAGTGTGTTTGGTGATGAACACAGAGAAAGGACGTCTGTGAGTGAAAGGCAGCGAGCACCGTCCCCTTCCCTCTCTCCCTCTGTCCACCAGCTGGGCTCCAGCGGTGCCGTCTTCCATTTCAAACGGCTGATGCTCTGAGGCTGTGTGTGTCAGTGTGTAACTCATCTCCTAGCTACCTGCCTACAGAGTTAAGCCTTAGGCCCTGGAAGCCAGCCTGCAGAGGATGGGGAGGCAGGTTATCATACCCTGATAGCTCTCACTGTAACCTCAGGTCTCAGTGTGTGTTCTCCTGGCTTTGATAAGGATAACTTGTTTGAAGTTGGGACTATAGTCTATTATGGCCCCCTAAACCCACAGTCACAGTCCAAAATGGTTACATGTTGACTGAGGGCCCACACCATCTACATTCACTAAGTTATTCAGAGGATATACAGTGAGGGAAAAAAGTATTTGATCCCCTGCTGATTTTGTACGTTTGCCCACTGACAAAGACATGATCAGTCTATAATTTTAATGGTAGGTTTATTTGAACAGTGAGACAGAATAACAACAAAAAAATCCAGAAAAACGCATGTAAAAAATGTTCTAAATTGATTTGCATTTTAATGAGGGAAATAAGTATTTGACCCCTCTGCAAAACATGACTTAGTACTTGGTGGCAAAAGCCTTGTTGGCAATCACAGAGGTCAGACGTTTCTTGTAGTTGGCCACCAGGTTTGCACACATCTCAGGAGGGATTTTGTCCCACTCCTCTTTGCAGATCTTCTCCAAGTCATTAAGGTTTCGAGGCTGACGTTTGGTAACTCGAACCTTCAGCTCCCTCCACAGATTTTCTATGGGATTAAGGTCTGGAGACTGGCTAGGCCACTCCAGGACCTTAATGTGCTTCTTCTTGAGCCACTCCTTTGTTGCCTTGGCCGTGTGTTTTGGGTCATTGTCATGCTGGAATACCCATCCACGACCCATTTTCAATTCCCTGGCTGAGGGAAGGAGATTCTCACCCAAGATTTGACGGCACATGGCCCCGTCCATCGTCCCTTTGATGCGGTGAAGTTGTCCTGTCCCCTTAGCAGAAAAACACCCCCAAAGCATAATGTTTCCACCTCCATGTTTGAAGGTGGGGATGGTGTTGTTCTTGGGGTCATAGGCAGCATTCCTCCTCCTCCAAACACGGCGAGTTGAGTTGATGCCAAAGAGCTCAATTTTGGTCTCATCTGACCACAACACTTTCACCCAGTTCTCCTCTGAATCATTCAGATGTTCATTGGCAAACTTCAGACGGGCCTGTATATGTGCTTTCTTGAGCAGGGAGACCTTGCGGGCACTGCAGGATTTCAGTCCTTCACGGCGTAGTGTGTTACCAATTGTTTTCTTGGTGACTGTGGTCCTAGCTGCCTTGAGATCATTGACAATATCCTCCCGTGTAGTTCTGGGCTGATTCGTCACCGTTCTCATGATCATTGCAACTCCACGAGGTGAGATCTTGCATGGAGCCCCAGGCCGAGAGAGATTGACAGTTCTTTTGTGTTTCTTCCATTTGCGAATAATCACACCAACTGTTGTCACCTTCTCACCAAGCTGCTTGGCGATGGTCTTGTAGCCCATTCCAGCCTTGTCTAGGTCTACAATCTTGTCCCTGACATCCTTGGAGAGCTCTTTGGTCTTGGCCAAGGTGGAGAGTTTGGAATCTGATTGATTGATTGCTTCTGTGGACAGGTGTCTTTTATACAGGTAACAAACTGAGATTAGGAGCACTCCCTTTAAGAGTGTGCTCCTAATCTCAGCTCGTTACCTGTATAAAAGACACCTGGGAGCCAGAAATCTTTCTGATTGAGAGGGGGTCAAATACTTATTTCCCTCATTAAAATGCAAATCAATTTATAACATTTTTGACATGCGTTTTTCTGGAGAAGAGGGGGTGGGAGAGGTACATTTACATGGAATAGAAGGTCTGTCCTATGATAGATTTTGATAGCAAAAGGTATAATTAGCATTTAGTCGCTGGGCGAGAAGCATAAAAAGTTAATATAACATCCCAGACAGAGCTGGCAGTGATCGACAGAAAGGTTATGTGTGTGTGTGTGTGTGTGTGTGTGTGTCTACCATGACGTCTGTGCTTAATTGCAAGGTCTGATTGCAGCTGACATCTACACTGGTTATTTGAGGTACATGTCAGTGTGGTGCTGTCACAGTGGGACACGTGTGTCATCATGCCGCTGATAATTGATCAGTCCCCTCCATCAACACATACATCAACACAGGTTTCGAGGCTGACGTTTGGCAACTCGAAGCTTCAGCTCCCTCCACAGATTTTCTATGGGATTAAGGTCTGGAGACTGGCTAGGCCACTCCAGGACCTTAATGTGCTTCTTCTTGAGCCACTCCTTTGTTGCCTTGGCCGTGTGTTTTGGGTCATTGTCATGCTGGAATACCCATCCACGACCCATTTTCAATTCCCTGGCTGAGGGAAGGAGATTCTCACCCAAGATTTGACGGCACATGGCCCCGTCCATCGTCCCTTTGATGCGGTGAAGTTGTCCTGTCCCCTTAGCAGAAAAACACCCCCAAAGCATAATGTTTCCACCTCCATGTTTGAAGGTGGGGATGGTGTTGTTCTTGGGGTCATAGGCAGCATTCCTCCTCCTCCAAACACGGCGAGTTGAGTTGATGCCAAAGAGCTCAATTTTGGTCTCATCTGACCACAACACTTTCACCCAGTTCTCCTCTGAATCATTCAGATGTTCATTGGCAAACTTCAGACGGGCCTGTATATGTGCTTTCTTGAGCAGGGAGACCTTGCGGGCACTGCAGGATTTCAGTCCTTCACGGCGTAGTGTGTTACCAATTGTTTTCTTGGTGACTGTGGTCCTAGCTGCCTTGAGATCATTGACAATATCCTCCCGTGTAGTTCTGGGCTGATTCGTCACCGTTCTCATGATCATTGCAACTCCACGAGGTGAGATCTTGCATGGAGCCCCAGGCCGAGAGAGATTGACAGTTCTTTTGTGTTTCTTCCATTTGCGAATAATCACACCAACTGTTGTCACCTTCTCACCAAGCTGCTTGGCGATGGTCTTGTAGCCCATTCCAGCCTTGTCTAGGTCTACAATCTTGTCCCTGACATCCTTGGAGAGCTCTTTGGTCTTGGCCAAGGTGGAGAGTTTGGAATCTGATTGATTGATTGCTTCTGTGGACAGGTGTCTTTTATACAGGTAACAAACTGAGATTAGGAGCACTCCCTTTAAGAGTGTGCTCCTAATCTCAGCTCGTTACCTGTATAAAAGACACCTGGGAGCCAGAAATCTTTCTGATTGAGAGGGGGTCAAATACTTATTTCCCTCATTAAAATGCAAATCAATTTATAACATTTTTGACATGCGTTTTTCTGGAGAAGAGGGGGTGGGAGAGGTACATTTACATGGAATAGAAGGTCTGTCCTATGATAGATTTTGATAGCAAAAGGTATAATTAGCATTTAGTCGCTGGGCGAGAAGCATAAAAAGTTAATATAACATCCCAGACAGAGCTGGCAGTGATCGACAGAAAGGTTATGTGTGTGTGTGTGTGTGTGTGTGTGTGTCTACCATGACGTCTGTGCTTAATTGCAAGGTCTGATTGCAGCTGACATCTACACTGGTTATTTGAGGTACATGTCAGTGTGGTGCTGTCACAGTGGGACACGTGTGTCATCATGCCGCTGATAATTGATCAGTCCCCTCCATCAACACATACATACACACACACACACACACACACACACACACATTCAAATACACTCACTCACACGCACACACACACAGCCGTTTGAAATATATGCGGTAGAGAAAACAGCACTCTGTTTGAATGGCTACTCTCTATGTCCTCCTTCCTCCTCCCCCTCTCTGTGATCATTATGCCCAGCCATTATTGCTTCTAATCAGTTTAATTTGAGAAGTGGCGCTGATGTGTTGATGAGGAGGGAGAGAGAAAGAGAGAGAGCGAGAGAGAGAGAGAGAGAGAGAGCGAGAGAGAGAAGCGGGACGTGAGGCGACAAGATGTCCCTGCTAACTGCACATACAGAGGTGCCTGCTTGATGAACCCCCTGGGTGCTATTGATGGCAACACAGACTGCACTAATGACACACGTTCTGGGACACAGATACTACCTGTGGATGTGTGCACAAGTGACTGCATGAATGTGTGTGTGTACGTGCATACATAGTGCTTTTCATAACATACACAGCACGTATATACCCCTATAATGCTTATTAAAATCCTGCAATCATGTTTAAGAAAACCACAGAGGTCATATCATAATGGGCTTTTACATCCCTGGCACCAGAGGGTGAGAGAGACAGCAGCAGTAGACTGGTATTAGTAGTGTGGGTAGAGGGCTGGAGGACTGATGGAGGGAGGGAGGACGTAGGAGGAGGTAGGAGGCACAGGCTGCATGGATATGGCCATGTTTATTTATTGATATCCCTTCCTTCCCTCCCCCTCTCTGACCATGGATGAGATGCTCCACCAGCTCTGGCTGCGTTGTTATGGTTAGCAGCCTCTCACCGTGGATCCCATTACCATGGAAATGCAGGGGATAAAGAGATCCCTGTCTTTACATAGTCAATGCCGCCGTTCCGGACAGAGAAAATCCCATTCTCTGTGGTGTCCTGTGATGAAATCCGGCTTTGGCTGCTCCCTCCATCGCAGCACATCACTCGTAATAAATAAATGAAGATCGGCTCGGAGCCTCTCCTTTGTGATTTCTGTTACTCTCTCACTCTCTTATGGTTCTGCCTTTGCCTTTTTCTTCATTCTGTTCATTTCTCTCATTAGTCCCCTTTTCTCGCTCATCTTTTGTTCAATTTTACTACTCACTCTTATCTCTCCCCCTGTTTCTCTCTCTGTATTTCAAATCAAAAATCTATTTTTATTTGTCACATGCGCCGAATACAACAGGTGTAGACCTTACAGTGAAATGCTTACTTTCAAGCCCTTAACCAACAATGCAGTTTTAAGAAAAATAAGTGTTAAGAAAGTATTTACTAAATAAACTGAAGTAAAAAATAAAAAATAATAATAAAAACAATTTGTATATGTATATGGAGCATAGGTTCAGTGCTGCAGTACTCATTACATAGTGAAACAGAGAGAGAGAGTGTGTGTGTGTGTGTCTCTCTGAGCACGTCCCAGCACTGACATGCCCACTCTGCACCCGCTCTATCTCTACGCCCGTCTCTCTCTCTCTCTCTCTCTCTCTCTCTCTCTCTCTCTCTCTCTCTCTCTCTCTCTCTCTCTCTCTCTCTCTCTCTCTCTCTCTCTCTCTCTCTCTCTCTCTCTCTCTCTCTCTCTCTCTCTCTCTCTCTCTCTCTCTCTCTCTCTCTCTCTCTCTCTCTCTCTCTCTCTCTCTCTCTCTCTCTCTCTCTCTCTCTCTCTCTCTCTCTTCACACGAGTAGCAAAGCGTGAGACTCAGCCGTGCTAGAGTAGAGTATGCCATAGGGGCACATTTACTTGAAGTGACAGTTAGAAACGACAAGTGTGCCACCGGAGGGGAAAAGGACAATTGGTAAACGAAATGGTCCGAGAGGCTGTGTGCGACAAGCTCCCTCCAGCTGAGGGATGGGCCTGGAGAAAAATATAAACACTCTTAAAGTCATAGACAGAGCTATGGATGCAAGGACTGACCATCCAATATATAAAAATGATAGTTTTAAGCATGTTTTGAGGTTATACAGAGTTTGTTTACATTTACAATGTTTACAAACATTGGTAAAGCAAACTTATATGTTGGGTTCTGATTGGATTTGACAGTTGAACTAAGCTCATGAGGCATTTATAAGTTATATTCTTCAAGAATGAATGGGTATATATCAATTCATAAGCCAAAAAATGGATGTAGCAACTGTAGATTGCCCCTTTAAGAATATACAGAGTCTGACACCTTTACTTTTGGTTTTGTTGTGAGTATAAAGGAAATAAATGAATAGGTTGAAGTTCAGGATATTATATATCACTGATTCATTTCACTGACAGCTCGTGGAAACACAGTACAAAAATATTCAATCATCAAATAAATGGGAACAAAACAGCTTAATATAACAACACTGATTATTATCACTTTGAAAGGACAGCAGTACAGTAAGCCAGGCGAGACAGAGATGGATAGATGAGTGGATGGAGGGATGAGAGGAGAGCATGTCAGAAGGTTGGGCACAGAGTGTTTTAGAGAGAGAGATAGAGAGAAATGACCTCTGGCTAGACACTTATTGTCGCTCACCGTTATTATTGTTGTTAGTATCACGCCCAGGAGCTATTTATAACCCCTGGATGCCCCAGTTACACTACTGTTCAGAAGCAACTCACTAATAATATCTTTCTCTCTTTCCCTCTCTTGTTTCGTTCTGCATGCCTCTCGGCTAGGGTGATTCTCAGCCACTGAACTGTGGTGATGTGGGTGTGTTTGTGTCTGGTTTTATGGGTGTGTGCGTGTCAAGGGGTGGCTCTGCAGGAGGAATGAAGATTTTGGGGTTTTAGAAATGGGTGTGCCAATGTGTGCCGTGCGGAACCGGAATGGCGATGGCATACTTTGTTGAGGGGACTTTTTAATTGGAGCACAGAACATGAAGGGTAGGAGACATGTCTTTGTAGTGGGAACTTGCTCTGTATTTAGACTTCGTCCTCAAACTCTGAAAATGTGGCTAGGGAAGCAGCTGTAGTCAGCATTACGGTATCTGTGTACTGTAGAAGTCAGTGTCAATCCAGTGGCAGATGATCTGGACAGTGGACAGATTTACAGCAGTACAGAAAGCTCTACAGGCCATGGGGCCGTCTGGGGTGGTGATGTTACAGTAAGCCCTACAGGCCATGGGGCCCTCCGGGTGGTGATGGTACAGTAAGCCCTAGAGGCCATGGGTCCCTCCGGGTGGTGATGTTACAGTAAGCCCTACAGGCCATGAGGCCGTCCGGGTGGTGATGTTACAGTAAGCCCTACAGGCCATGGGTCCCTCCGGGTGGTGATGTTACAGTAAGCCCTACAGGCCATGAGGCCGTCCGGGTGGTGATGTTACAGTAAGCCCTACAGGCCATGAGGCCGTCCGGGTGGTGATGTTACAGTAAAATGAAGAAAATTATTTCCAACGGAAATTCGACTTCCGCTTTATACTAACCCCTCTGACCTTGGCTGCCTGTACCCTATGTGCCTGTACCCTATGAACAGTCCATTCACCTCTCTTGTGCGTGTGTTTGTCCAGGACTGGACTTCCATGTGGACCTTCACAGGATCGGAGTGAAGGAGGGCCTGAAGGGCCGGAAGCTACAGAAGGCCATGGAGAGCTACGCCTGGAACATCACCGTCCTCAAGGTATGAATACAGTACATCCATCCATACATCCACAAGACAGGAAACTCTTTGACAAGATACTGTACCATTGAAGGCTAATGGATAGTGTATAGTGTACATCCACACACTTTGTCAAGGTAACACTAGCAATGTATGGCTAGTGCATCATTCGTTAGAAATACTGCCCCGGTCTGCATAAGTTCACAAGGTTATTGATTTGCAACAACTTACAGTAATATTCAGAAATTATGTTGACGCTATACTCCTCTCCCAAGAGATTACATCCAATCTTAAAACAGCAATTTGGCATCTCCCTTCTTTGTAATCCTTAAATCTTAATTAATTGGTGCAGCTCCCAGATATAGCTGTGTCTGTAGGCTCAGCAGTAACTAACATGATAACACATCCCACATGAAAAAATACTATAGTATAGTATTTACATTTGACATTTTAGTCATTTAGCAGAAGCTCTTATCCTGAGTGGCTTACATTTAGGTCGGGGAGAGGAGGAGGATTATTTAAGATACTGTTTCAGATGTTTTTGAGGATATGACGGAGCCGAGTGACTTGCTGTATAGAGAGAAGAGGAGAGGGCCTAGAACCGAGCCCTGGGGGACACCAGTAGTGAGAGTACGTGGTGCAGACACAGATCCTCTCCACGTCACCTGGTAGGAGCGGCCTGCCAGGTAGGATGCAATCGAAGAGTGTGCAGAGCTTGAGACGCCCAGCCCTGAGAGGGGGGAGGAGGATCTGATGGTTCACGGTTTTCGAAGGCAGCGGATAGATCTAGGTGGATGAGAACAGAGGAGAGCGAGTCAGCTTTGAGAGTGCGGAGATACAGAGACACAGAGAAGAGCAGTTTCAGTTGAGTGACCCATCTTGAAGCCTGACTGGTTAGGGTCAAGAAGATCGTTCTGAGAGAGATAACGAGAAAGTTGATCAGAGACAGCACGCTCAAGTGTTTTAGAAAGAAAAGAAAGAAGGGATGCAGGTCTATAGTTTTTGATGTCAGATGAGTCGAGTATTGGTTTCTTGAGGAGGGGAGTGACTCGGGCTGAGTCAACAGGATGAGTTGATAAGGGAAGTGAGGAATGGGAGAACGTCTCCACAGATGGTCTGGAGAAGGGAGGAGGTGATGGGGTCGAGTATTCACTGTAGTGTTTTTGTAGACTTTGCTGTAGTATTCACTGTAGTGTTTACTGTAGTATACTGTAGTATTTACTGTAGTATACTGTAGTATTTACAGTTAACTATAGTATAAATACTGTAGTAAAAGAAAACTGTAGTATATACTATAGTAATTAATGTTGTTTAGGGAACACAATATATGGTCTATACATGGCATGTAGGTTTCTCACTTATGGATGGCGCAAATTGCGATGTGGGAGAGGGGAATGGGCAGGGTATATGCTAATTAAATACTGTAGTACTTACTATAGTTTAAAAAGTGTAGTGTTTTTGCGGCCTGTAGTGTTTTTGCGGACATTACTGTAGTATTTGCTACAGTGCTTTTTTTGCGTATAATAATTTAGTATTTACTATAGTATTCTACAGTATACTACAACATTCCATAGTAAGTACTACACATGATCGAGGGATACTACAGTGTGTAGTATAGTATTCTACAGTATACTACAGTTTACTGTAGAATTCTATAGTAAGTACTGTAGTATTCTATAGTAAACTGTAGTATTTTTTCATGTGCGATGATACCATCGCACACCATTTGTTAGCCAACATGCACAGTAAGCTCCACCCCTCTCCACCATCACCCCCCTTTCCCAGGAGTTTTGGACCCAGCGGACGTGCCCTTCGGTGGGCCATTGGAGTCACGCTCTCCCCCTCCTCTCTCCCATCTCCATCTCGCTCTCCTCTCCCCTCCCCTCTGTCCCCTCTCTCCCCTCTATATCCCCCCTCTCCCTCCACTCTCCCCTCTCTCCCTTCTCTGCCCTCTCTGCTCTGTCTCCTCGCCTGTGACACAGGCTCACAATCATATAAAGCGGGGCCCAACGCCCTCGTTTCACAGCCTCAATTAATCATTACCTGTGGTAATAGCGACACTGATAAAGCACTAAGCCTCGCCGCCATCTCGCCCAGACACAAATAAGGATATAGAGAGAATGTGTGATCTGTGTTTTCGATCTCATCTGGATGTAATTATTCAGGATTGAGGGACGTGTTTAGCCTGGTTTGGAGCTCCGCCGGGCTGGCAGGCAGCAGAAGAGGGAGGATGTGACGAGGGAGACATTTGATTCCCCAGGATTTATCAGGGAGACGTCTGGGCTGCATCAAACAGGATCAGAAA
Source organism: Coregonus lavaretus (assembly GCF_964263955.1). Lineage (NCBI taxonomy): Eukaryota > Metazoa > Chordata > Actinopteri > Salmoniformes > Salmonidae > Coregonus > Coregonus lavaretus. The sequence goes on along the minus strand of NC_139989.1, from coordinate 39,550,666 downwards.
CAAAGTTAAAGACAAAATGGAAATGTCTAGAAGAGAGGATAGAAATAGAATGCTCAAAGGTAGTGGTAGCCACTAGACAATGTTAATAGTCGTTTTAGATTCACCTTCAAAAAGTGTGTTGCTCAACTTATTTTGTTTGCACTCATTGTTCTTTGCCAGCATATGTGGCTGGCAGGCTTATCTTAATTAAGCTTTAATTCACTCTATAGAACTGAAGGACTTAAGCACTTAAGAAGCCTATCGTGGACACACAAAACCTAATGCCTTACCCCCTCCATATTTCGGCCCCTCCACCCCTCATCCTTCTCCCTCCTTCCTCCTTCCTTGTGTCTGTACGGTGAGTTATGGGTACAGGCTGCATGTCCGTATCTGCATGGCACAGCAAACACGGGCTCATTAACAGCCAATCTACCTCTCGTTATGGTGGTGAACATTTGGTATGAGGCAGTGTGGTCTGTGTTTGCCAGCCAGGCTTGGCAGCCCAAGGCCAGGCAGGCAGTCACCTCTCCATTCAGTCCAACTCGCTGGTTCCACAGCCCACAGACTCCATGAGGGTACCCAGCCTGCCAGCTCTCTCTACTGGGCACAGGAGGGTAGGGGGTAGAGAGAGAGAGAAACATAAGAAGCTCCTAAGACACTATGAGATTGTAGAGAACACTACCTTCCCTCCAGCAGCACCAGCTAGTCTGATTCTCTAGATACAGTATTGTTCTTGAAGCATAGTAACTTAGAAGTCAATGATTAAAGGACTGTCCATGTTGAAGCTCCTCCTGTCACCAGTCACTCTTTGCCCACTGCTCTCTCCACAGCTAACCTATAGTTGCCCACTGCTCTCTCCACAGCTAACCTATAGTTGCCCACTGCTCTCTCCACAGCTAACCTATAGTTGCCCACTGCTCTCTCCACAGCTAACCTATAGTTGCCCACTGCTCTCTCCACAGCTAACCTATAGTTTCACGGAGTCCTCTCTCCCTCTGACCCATATGTTCAGATCTGGAGGCACATTGGCGGTTGAGATAAACCTTCTCAAAAATGACAGAAACAGGTTAATGGACTGTGTTGGGGACGAGGAACGAACAACTGTATTTGTCTAGGAGTTAGAATCTTCTACAGATGGAGATGTGTGATTGTTGGCTCTGTGTGCTGTGGAGCCTCAGCCTTGGCTAACCCCCAGTGGAGCGCTGTGCTGCAGTACAGGACAGCTGCTGGGGTGAGTGTCCCCGTAGCCATGGTTGAGCTCAGCCCATTGTGATTTGGTTCCGGGACCACCAGCCAAGTCCCTGACTGGCGCAGCAGCACCAGCTTTGTGACTCACACAGCAACATTACATAATCTATTCATGCTGTTGGAGTGGATTGTGTTCTAAGGCCCTTCGTGTAATAGAGGTGTCGCTAAGCATTACCCTCACGTGAGAGGGGAACATTTTGTCATTTTGTCCAGGGTTGTACCCTCAACACACCTGTACTACACGCCACTCTACTCTGTCTGCCCAGTGGCAATGGGAATAGACTGTAGTACAGTCCGACAGACAAACAAACAAACAGACAGACAGACAGACAGACAGACAGACAGACAGACAGGCAGGCAGGCAGGCAGGCAGGCAGGCAGGCAGGCAGGCAGGCAGGCAGGCAGGCAGGCAGGCAGGCAGGCAGGCAGGCAGGCAGGCAGGCAGGCAGGCAGGCAGGCAGGCAGGCAGACACCCCCAGTACAGACAATACATGTTCCTTGGTCCCTGCCTCGAACAGCATCGTCCCACAGGGACGTCTCTCAGGCTCCTTTAGCCAGCTAACTGCTGAGGACGGCAGGGTAGAATATGTGAGTATGGTGGTGAGACTCAGAGCGCTTCAGAGACAAGCAGAGTCAGAGAAGAGAATAGGGGACGGTTGCTGTTTAGGTGGGCTGTGAAGGGATGTGGTGGTGGAGGACATGGAGAGAGAGACATACTGGGAGTGGTAGTGGTAAGGATGTAGAGAGAAGACAAGGAAGAGAAGAGAAGAGAAGAGGGGAGTGTTAAAGGTTTAGTAGTGAGGGTCTATGGGTTTTTTTAGGGACACAGAAGTTCAGGCGGGGACTGGGTTTTTGTTGTTGTTGAGGATGCCGCCCCAGACACCCCTTTCTACGTCCTTCTAGTCAGAGTGTCTACGGTGATTACTCCAAGCCCACAACACTACAGAATAGAGCCAGCAGGGCTGCAGTAGCTCACTCTTTCACTCAGAAACCAAGGCAGCCACGGAAACTGCCCTGATTGACTTTACAACGCCATAAAGCGGGATACCTGCCCTGATCACTTCCTCCCCATCTGGCCCAGTTTAATCTCTGGGGTGTTCCTAAATAAAGACGACGATGATGATGGTGGGGGATCACTTATCAACAGATTACTTTTAAAGGAGCTCTGAAGAACTGCAGAGAATTCCTCCAACCACACCGCAGCATGGATGTAGACTGCCATCTGCTGGCTAAAAGAATGTAGGGCATTAAATCAAATCAAAATGCTTTGTAAACGACAGGTGTAGACTAACAATGAAATGCTTACTTAGGGGTCCTTTTTCATAATGCAGAGTTAAAGATAAAAAACTGAAATAGTGACTCAAGAAATAAATACACAGTGAATAATGCATAACAATTACGAGTAAAAATAACATGGCTATATACAGGGAGTACAAGTACTGAGTCGATGTGCAGGGGTACGAGGTAATTGAGGTAGCTATATACATATAGGCAGGGTTAAAGTAACTAGGCAATAGGATAGATAATAGGTAGTAGCAGCAGCGGGTATCCATTTGATTAGCTATTTAGCAGTCTTGTTTAGCAGTCTTATGGCTTTGGGGTAGAAGCTGTTCAGGGTCATGTTGGTTCCAGACTTGGTGCACTGGTACTGCTTGCCGTGCAGTAGCAGAGAGAACTATCTATGGCTTGGGTGGCCAGAGTCTGAAAAATGTTTGGGCCTTCCTCTGACACCGTCTGGTATAGAGGGCATTACTGTGACAGCATTTTCTCTCTCTTTCTCATTTGTCTCTTTCTCTCTCTTTCTCTCTCTCTCTCAGGGTCAGGCGGACCTGCTGAAGCACGCTAAGAGTGAGGCTTTGGACACGCTGCGTCAGATCCACTGTGCCACCCAGTCCTGTGGCCTGAGCAAGAACGGAGCTGCCTCCCCTCAGCTCCAACACAATCCACTGCAAGCGCAAGCCCAGTCCCAGGCCCAGCCCCACCATCCACCCCAACCTCACCATCTCCAACCTCAGGCCCAGAACCAACCCCAGCCTCTGTCCCAACCCCTGGCGGAACCCCAGCCCGAGGCCCAAGCACAGCTCCAGGCCCAGCTCCATACTCAACACCATCCCCTGCCTCCCCTCCCGCCCCAGCCCCCACAGTATAGGGCAGCAGGCTCTCATGATGCCATCTCTGAGAACGAGACGGCCAGCGATGGTTCCTGCTGACCCGTTGCCTGTACCCGCAGTGGAGTCCACCCAAAGAGAGACAGGGAGAGGAGAATAGAAAGAGAGAGGGTGCTTGAGAAGCAGAGAGGAGAAGAGCAAAGAACATGGATGGTTCCTTTAACACCCCCGAAGATGGACATGCAGAGTGAGATAGAAAGGAAAAAAGAGGAGAGGGAGAAGGAGAGAAGGAAGGAGAGGGAAAAAGAGCAGGAAAAGGAGAGGGAGAGAGATGGTGAGAGGGAAAGAGCAGAAGAGAAACAGCAAACAGAGCAAGGGACGGGGAAGAAAACTCGCCGTAAAAGACAAGAGACACAAGTTTGAGACAAAGAAGAAATGTCTCAGTCAGCTCTCTCTCCTGTCCTATTTCTCTCCCTTGGATTCGAAAGAGCGAATAACACCCATATTAGTGAGTTCAGTCAGTCTGTCAGTCTCTCAGTCAGTCAATCGTTGAGTCAGTCAGTCTGTCAGGACAGTCTCGCTGTCTTTCTCTGGGCAGTGCCAGCACTGCCGGCCCTGTGGGTACAGGCACCTTACATTGGCATTTCATACCGCACAAGTTCGCCTTTGGATTCCCCTAAGATACCCATAGCAGGTCCAGGACCCTTTCCTTTCCTTTCCTCCTCCTCTATCTTCTCCCTTATGTTTACTCCATTTACCGGTAGATCTGCCCTTCCATGCATCATCCTGAGCTTCAACCTTTTGCCCTTCTCTCTGAGGAGGCGGCTGCCATTTTAAGTGCACAACGTAGAGCAGCTCACACAGACTCTTGAGCTCTGTAGGGATCCTAGCTAGAGGACCATTACTGCACAAACTAACCTGGGAGCTGTCTGTGAGAGAGACGGTAAAGGACTGCAGCTCTGCAGCCTCTCTCTGTCAGTCCCTACCTACCTGGCCTCTACAATGATGCACTGGCTCCCCCTGCTGGAGACTCCAACCTCCACAGGACCCCAAACACTTGCACAGTGCCCTTAGTTAAAGATTTTTATTTTTGTTAATTGTCAATCACAACATGCCTGGACTCTGCGTGTAGTAGGGGCTGTGTGCGTAACGTCCCGTATGTTGCTGTCGTCGTCCCATGGATGGAGGGAGCGTGGCCGTGCTCTGCCCACGCTCCAACGCTCAGAGGTAGTTACTAGAAAGAGCTCACCAGCCTGTTTTAACTGGAACAGTCTGTCGACGCCGTCTGCGCTGAAGAGACAAAAGGACTCTATAGGTCAACTATCACAAGAGAAACATGGACCTGGGGCAGATTCCTGCTGTCAATCAAACACACACCTAACCTAAAAGAGAAACTATGAATCTATATAGATGTATACTGTATGTATGTACAAGTAATGAAGAAACACTTTACATTTATCTCTGATAATTCTCCCTGAAACAAAACATCCCATTGATATTATGATTATTGTTATAATTGATGTTAGTTATATTCATATTACAATTATTTTATATACAGTACATTGCTTCTACATATACAGTGACTTGATACCTGTTGTTTTGTGCTGCAGATCAAGACAGGTAGTGTAGAATGTCGGGTGTAGGGGTTAGAGGTCAGGGTGGGTTTGGGTTGGGGGTCATCATTCCAAAAATTGGGTCAAACAATAACCTGACTTGTGTTTCACTGTAAAGTGATGTGACTTCTGTATGAGCTCCTTAAAATGGCCCATTAAAACTGGCTTCATTGCCTCCTTTCCTTCAATTCTTCCACTTTGTCATTGTCTTTATGCTGGCAGCCTACCTGACATGGACAGTATGTGAATATGTAGGATTTATTCTGCAGGAAAAGAATGGGGAATGTATTGTATGAAGCAATTCTGAGGCAACTCCAGAAGGTGGCGACAAATAGTAGGGAAAAGGTTATGAGTGACTGGAGGGATGGGCATGAGGGATTCAGCCTTTTGCTAAGGTCAGGTACTATAGGTCCAGGTCAAATAGGGGATGCTTATATTTGTCCTGCTTCACACAGTGCCTTCAGAAAGTATTCACACCCCTTGACTTTTTCCACATTTTGTTGTGTTACAGCCTGAATTTCAAATGGATTACATTGAGATTTTGTGTCACTGGCCTACACACAATACCCCATAATGTCAAAGTGGAATTATGTTTTTATACATTTTTACAAATGTATTCCAAATGAAAAGCTGAAATGTCTTGAGTCAATAAGTATTCAATCCCATTGTCATGGCAATAATAGTGTTTAAATGTTTTTTTTATGACTACCTCATCTCTGTACCCCACACGTACAATTATCTGTAAGGTCCCTCAGTCGAGCAGTGAATTTCAAACACAGATTCAACCACAAAGACCAGGTAGATTTTCCAATGCCTCACAAAGAAGGGCTCCTATTGGTAAAAGCAGACATTGAATATCCCTTTGAGCATGGTGAAGTTATTAATTACACTTTGGATGGTGTATCAAGACACCCAGTCACTACTAAGATACAGGCATCCTTCCTAACTCAGTTGCCGGAGAGGAAGGAAACCGCTCAGGGATTTCACCATGAGGCCAATGGTGACTTTAAAACAGCTACAGAGTTTAATGGCTGTGATGGATGATGGATCAACAACATTGTAGTTACTCTACAATACTAACCTAAATGACAGAGGGAAAATAAGGAAGCCTGTACAGAATAAAAACATGCATCCTGTTTGCAATAAGGCACTAAAGTAAAACTGCAAAAAATGTGGCAAAGAAATTAACTTCATGTCCTGAATATAAGTGTTATGTTTGGGGCAAATCCAGCACATCGCTGAGTACCACTCTTCATATTTTCAAGCATGGTAGTGGCCGCATCATGTTATGGTTATGGTTTTCATCAGCAGAAACGGAATAGAGCTAAGCACAGGCAAAATCCTAGAGGAAAACCTGGTTCAGTCTGCTTTCCAACAGACACTGGGAGACAAATTCACCTTTCAGCAGGACAATAACCTGAAACACAAGGCCAAATATACACTGGAGTTGCTTACCAAGACTACATTGAATGTTCCTGAGTGGCCTACATACAGTTTTGACTTAAATCGGCTTGAAAATCTACGGCAAGACTTGAAAATAGCTGTCTAGCAATGATCCAACTTGACAGATCTTGAAGAATTTTTAAAAGAATAATGTGCAAATATTGTACAATCCAGGTGTGCAAAGCTCTTAGAGACTTACTCAGAAAGACTCACAGCTGTAATCGCTGTCACAGGTGATTGTAACATGCATTGACTCAGGGGTGTGAATACTTATGTAAATTAGATATTTCTGTATTTCATTTTCAATACATTTGCAAACATTTCTAAAAACATGTTTTCACTTTGTCATTATGGGGTATTGTGTGTTGATGGGTGAGAAACATTTTTATTTCAGCAATTTTGAATTCAGGCTGTAATACAACAAAATGTGGAATAAATCAAGGGGTATGAATACGTTCTGAAGTGTGTAACCTGTACAAGTGTGTTGCATATCCCACTCCTCCTGAGACACCCTCAGAGAGTGGGGTCATGGCCAGGGATCAGCCATTATTGACTGCAACACTGGAGATTTTTCACCTAGTCAGCTCTGGGATTCAAACTACCAAACTTTCTGTTACTGGCCCAAGCAGTGCTTAATTTAAGCCGGATCCTGCCGGAACAAGGATCCGGCACCTCTTAGATTTCACTTTGTTCGTTCCGGAACCTATTTGCCCGGATCCGGTCCCTCTCGCGGCGTGATTTATTCATTGTTTCACTGTTCACACTATAAACATTCTAATAAAAGCGATCAGCGTTAAATTAAGTTGCCTCCTTGTTATTTCTCCCGCCCCCCAGAAAGACCATAATGTAAAAGTGCAGTGATCCTTCTGTGTAATCATCCTATCCTGCCACACTGATTCCAGACTTGCTCTCTTATTTGTAAATAGAGGTTATGGAGGGCCAGTGGGGTAAGTAATTTATCTTGACACAGGTCTTGGTAGTGGTGGTCAGCTAGTGAAGAGGTCCCTACGTAATCACGTCACGTAGCCTAGGCTAGTCGTCCCCTACTGAATTTGAAACGTGGGAAAGCCAAATAATATAAATGGATAAGAAAAGGCAATCGAGTTTGATGACTTTTTTCAAGTCCAGAAATCCAGAGAAAGATGGTGAATCGAACCCAGAATGTCTGAGCTGTCTGTGCCGGAGGAGAGGAGTGAGGGGCAAACTGTTCCTGATGGCGATGCCTTAGCTAGCAGCGCTGCTAATCCCACCAGTTCAGCACCACCGGCACCTCCGCTCTCAGCAGGAGAGGGAGACGGGGAGCTGGGGGGGATTAGCATCATTCACCGACGAAGTGCTCCCAGCAGGTGCAATTTGCAGTTCAAGAACAAGCAAACGTATAACCCCTGGCTTGTCATGCAGAATTCAAAGCTGGGCTGTACAACATGCAAAAAGGTAGGGAATTTGGGTCTAGAAACGACTGGAGGGATTAAACTAGCAAAAGAGTGGGTGAAATGTACAGTAACATTCTCTCCGCCTGAAAAAGGTTTTTGAACATGCCGAACCAAGGCGCATTTGGTGGCAGTAAGCCTTGTAGACAAGGCTAAAGAGGACACCCAGGTTATAGTTAACACTCAAAATAAAAAAATAGACACTTCAGCCAGAGTTTCCTGAACAGCCTTAGAAGGAGACTAAATGTCACAGCCACAGGCCCATGATAAATGTCACAGCCACAGGCCCGCTCATGGCTTTGAGCAAGAAATTGACTGTCAGGAGTAAAATGGACTTGACATGGGGAGAGTCATTGTGGGAGGTTTTGAAAACTAAGCATTTTATTTCCTTTACAAACTTGTTCTGTACTGTGAAGTTAATCTGAATATATGCATCATATTATCACATAGGCAGGAGGCCTATATATTCTCATACAATATATATACAAAAGTATGTGGACACCCCTTCAAATTAGTGGATTCAGCTATTTCAGACACACCCATTGCTGACAGGTGTATAAAATCGTGGACACAGCCATGCAATCTCCATAGACAAACATTGGCAGTAGAATGGCCTTACTGAAGAGCTCAGTGACTTTCAACGTGGCACCGTCATAGGATGCCACTTTTCCAACAAGTCAGTTTGTCAAATTTCAGCCCTGCTAGAGCTGCCCCGCTCAACTGTAAGTGCTGTTATTGTGAAGTGGAAATGTCTAGGAGCAACAACAGCTCAGCCGCGAAGTGGTAGGCCACACAAGCTCACAGAACGGGATCGCTGAGTGCTGAAGCGCGTAGCGCGTAAACATTGTCTGTCCTCGGAAGCTGACATTGCCTCTGGAACAACGTCAGCACAAGAACTGTTCGTCGGGAGCTTCATGAAATCCCCATGCGCAATGCCAAGCGTCGGCTGGAATGGTGTAAAGCTCACCGCCATTGGACTCTGGAGCAATGGAAACGCGTTGTCTGGAGTGATGAATCAAGCTTCACCATCTGGCAGTCCAACGGGCAAATCTGGGTTTGGCAGATGCAAGGAGAACGCTACCTGCCCCAATAGTGCCAACTGTAAAGTTTGGTGGAGGAGGAATAATGGTCTGGGGCTGTTTTTCATGGTTCGGGCTAGACCCCTTAGTTCCAGTGAAGGGAAATCTTAAGGTTACAGCATACAATGACATTCTAGACGATTCTGTGCTTCCAACTTTGTGGTAACAGTTTGGGGAAGGCCTTTTCCTGTTTCAGCGGGACAATACCCCCATGCACAAATCGTGGTCTAAAAAGAAATGGTTTGTCGAGATCGGTGTGGAAGAACTTGACTGGCCTGCACAGAACCCTGACCTCAACCCCATCGAAAACACCTTTGGGATGAATTGGAATGCCGACTGCAAGCCAAGCCTAATCGCCCAACATCAGTGCCCGACCTCACTAATGCTCTTGTGTGGCTGAATGGAAGCAAGTCCCCGCAGAAATGTTGCAACATCTAGTGGAAAGCCTTCCCAGAAGAATGGAGGGGAGGTTGTTATAGCAGCAAAGGGGGGACCAACTCCATATTAACGCCCATGATTTTCGAATGAGATGTTCGACGAGCAGGTGTCCACATACTTTTGGTCATGTAGTGGTACGTCATATTATCACAAAGGCAGGAGGCCTATATATTCTCATGTGTGTTCTGCTGTAGCCTACATTGATTTATTTTATTTGAAGTTATATTCCGATATTGTGATATTTGTTCTACTGCTACATTGACGTCTTGAAAATTACATGAAATTCGGGTTTTGTAAGCCCCACAGCTGAGTATGTGTGCATATGCATATGGCGGGTGTTCTGCAGTGACGTCTAAAAATGTTAATGTACAATGATGTCTAGAAAATTAGGCTATAAGAAATTCGGACATGTAAACCCCGCAGCTATATTCAAGTATGTGGGCATACTGCAGTGACGTCTAAAATGCTTTGAATTAATCAGCACCTTGGAGAGTGCTGTCCGTTTCACCACCATAGATAGTAGGCTACTTGGCTGTTTACTCTGTCTGCTGCGCTGCTATGTTATGTTTGACACTTTTTTTCTCAATGTGTTTCGGTACCTCAGAGCTCCCCGGATTACCCCCCCCCCCCCCCCCCCACGCTCACTACGTGTTCCGGGACCTCCCGATTTACAAATTAAGCCCAACGCTCTAACCACTAGGCTACCTGCCGCCCTATATGATGTGCCTACATTGCATTGGGAAAGTATTCAGACCCCTTGACTTTTTCCACATTTTGTTAAGTTACAGCCTTATTCTAAAATGGATTACTCCTCAGTAAAAGACTCATGACAGTCCGCTTGGAGTTTGCCAAAAGACACTGAAAGGACTCTCAAACCATGAGAAACAAGATTCTATGGTCAAGATTCTTTGGCCTGGAAGCCAAGTGTCAAGTCTGGAGAAAACCTTGCACCATCCCTACGGTGAAGCATGGTGGTGGCAGCATCATGCTGTGGGGATGTTTTTCAGCGGCAGGGACTGGGAGACTAGTCAGGATCAAGGGAAAGATGAACGGAGCAAAGTACAGAGAGATCCTTGATGAAAACCTGCTCCAGAGCGCTCAGGACCTCAGACTGGGGCTAAGGTTCACCTTCCAACAGGTCAACGACCCTAAGCACACAGCCAAGACAATGCAGGAGTGGCTTCGGGACAAGTCTCTGAATGTTCTTGAGTGGCCCAGCCAGAGCATGGACTTGAACCCGATCTAACAGCTCTGGAGAGACCTGAAAATAGCTGTGCAGCAACGCTCCCCATCCAACCTGACAGAGCTTGAGAGGATCTGCAGAGACAAATGGGAGAAACTCCCCAAATACAGATTTGCCAAGCTTGAAGTGTCATACCCAAGAAGAATCGAGGCTGTAATCGCTGCCAAAGGTGCTTCAACAAAGTACTGAGTAAGGGTCTGAATACTTATGTAAATGTGATATTTCAGTTTTTATTTTTGATAAATGTTCATAAATTTATAAAAACCTGTTTTTGCTTTGTCATTATGGGGTATCGTGTGTAGATTGATGAGGGAAAAAATCAATTGAATCCATTTTAGAATAAGTCTAACGTAACAAAATGTGAAAAAAGTCAAGTGGTCTGAATACTTTCCAAATACACTGTACATGTGTGACAAGGTGCCTCTACCACCAATGACCAATAGCTAGGGGGATAACATCACCAAGAACAGTGTTTGAAACAACAAACACACTGTTCTTGGTGTGTCAGTATTCCCGGAGCGACACATGTCATATTTAATACAATAGAGATAATGATCATTAGCCCTCATTAGGACTGTTAGATGACCATCTATTTACAGACCATTCAGTCAGTCAGCTTCTAAAGGTTATCAGGGATGGTTCTTTGTGTTCCCTCATATCTTTGATCAGACCATGTCTATTACTGCAGCTAATTAACCCAGTCTCCCTCACCACTAATCATAATGGTATGTCCTAACGAAGCTCCCCACCACCCTGACATAATAGCATTCCACTACTTTATTCAAAACCCAGGAAATGTCCTAGAGATGGTCTGTAGCGGGATCAGAGTCATTAAGGACGGCTGATAGACTTCAAGTCATCAAATGAGCAAACAAGTCAAACTTTACAACAGAAAAAGAGCATTGATGGACAGTCTTTTTGTTGATGTCCCTGTCCACTGGACTAAAGATATCTTAATGACGTCTATGGAGGGTGTAAATGAGACAACATAGGGCCTTATAAAAGGAGACTGGCTTCAAAGAGAGAGGTGAGAGTAGTAGTGGACCCCACAGCCTTTAACAGAACATGTGTTTCAACACAAAGCACCGGACTACAGTACCAGGGATGGACACAGGATGCTCATCCACCAAGGTAGGAATGACTATGTAACACAGCTTTTATTACAGATGGTTTTACTGTGAATAATTTAAGCAACCATTATGGTCCTCAGACAAAGGTCATGTAGGTACATGTACTAAAGGGAATGGTAATGCTCGCTAATGCTCCCTAATTTGCATTTAGTGTTTTTAGAATGGAGATGGAACACCATTATTTGCACTTAGCGTGTCAGTCACTGCCCTGATATTTTCATGGGTTTGAATTCCTTTTAGTCTATTGAATAGGGTTTTTGGTCATGGGTTTTAGGGTATTAATCAATTACATAATCTTTCAAAAATAGCAAGACCTTGTCTGTTGGATACTGAAGAAAACGTTCTAAAACTGAGAGTTGTTAGCAGACATGACTTAAAGCTTTCTGAAATTGTTTTCTCAATGATTATTCCTGAGTACATTTTAGCTTTAATTTTTCATATTAAACATGAACTTATATTAGCATAGGCCTATGAATCTCACTCTCTATTTCACTCTCTCGTTTTTTATAATAATTTTGTTTGAGTTTGCAAGAAAGGCATTTCACTGTACTTGTGCATGTGACATAAAAAAAAACTTGAAGCTCTCTTTGTCTCGCTGTCTGTCTCTGTCTCGCTCTCTTATAAAATTCTAACATTGAAATACTGTATATGCTTCTTCTGACAGAAACTCAAAGTTCTCATCTTGATGCTACTCGTCTCTCATCTGGCCTGTGACGCTCAGGAGGTTGCCAACTGTTGCAGACAGAAATCCCACTCCTGCCGCCTTTACGTCCTACTCTGTCGCTCAGGTAATGGGACGGGGACAAGGGGATCCCTCACTGATGACGCAGCCGCTGGCATCCTCACACTCGGTAAACGGAAAGAAACTGATGAACGTCGTTTCCAGAGCCGGTTGAATCAGCTACTCCACGGGTCACGGAACCAAGCGGCGGGAATCTTGACGATGGGGAAGAGGACCGAAGACACAGCAGAACCGCTCATGCACTTGTTTCCCATTTTAGAGACGGCCCCCACCACCACAGCCCAGTCGGTTTTACAACTACCATTCAAATGATTCACCTGGAAAACATCAATGTTGACCCATCATTTTTGAGGGACTGCGTCAAACATGGACTAATGAAAAATATATGAAAACATGGGTTTTGGGGTAAAAGTTCCTTTAAGATTTCATTTCTTTGTGGAGTAGAGTAGGTGTTAGTAATTCTGTTAGTAATTTTGTAAATATTGTATATGAACTCATTGGTGTAATAAAATGTGATAATGGTCACATGTAGCACAGTTGTATTTGCTTCCCTGGTGTCTCTTTGTATTTTAGGTGATGGTAAAGTAAATATGAAGAAAGTGATTGTCTGAGGGTTGAGTCATCAAGTTGTGTCTGTATTATGGCATCACATCACTGGCAAGACAGTCAGACAACCCCAATAGCCCCAACCAGCCCTAATCATCAACCCCTCAATCAGCCATGAGCACATGTCTGGATAGGTAGGTGTGTTTGTGCACATGAGTGTGTGATCCAGAAAATTACTTTTCCCAGAAAGACTTTGGTTTCTGTGAAAGCTGGAGGTCTACTGTATTTTCCATCTCTCTTCCATTTTAACCTGCCCTCCCTCTCCAAACTGACTCCATGATTCTTCCTCTTTCATGACTTTTCTCATGGGGGCAGCATGGAGCTGCTTCAAGGCTCAAGTCTGAATGGATCTCTGTGTTACTCAGAAGCCACATACTGTATTCTGATGTATAGCCAAAGATCAAGGTCAAGACCCAATGTATTTCTCCATCATTGCATTACATTCTCTTGCCACACTTTCTGTCCCTCTCTTCTCACCTTGTAGCTTCTTTCTAAATGTTTGTACTTTATATATAAAGTTTTAGGTAATAACTGAAAAACAACATTTTAACCATTGTTATGGAAGTAAAGTCTAAGGCTATTCTGCAGTCTTGTTTGTGTGTTCTTCATGCATGTAGTACTTCCATCCAATCACCTGGTCACAAACACACAAACAATTCACCATGCCATATTGTCACAAAAACACCAACACGCGCCCACCGTGCCATGTTTTCTCTCGGTTACTGCAGCGTGTCAGATCGCCTGATAGGTATAGAGGAGGTGCTAATTAGAACAGATGCTTAAGAGAGAGAGGGAGTATGTCTGGGATACATTTCTATATTCATTTACTCATGCAGTATGAAGCTACCCAGCTAGCACATTTGGCTGCTTCTAAGTTGTGGGAATGTACGTTTTTGGTTTCCCATTGGTTCTGGGACTGAAGCCATAAGTTTCCTGACCGGTAAAACTGAATGGTTTTTTTTGTTCTGGGAATGGACATTTATAGGTTGCAGGGAGGTTCTGAGAACATTTTGCTATGGTTCCCTGGGAGGTTTTATTAACATTCTGAGAATGAAATGTAAAGGTTATTTGGAGGTTTTTGAATAACTTCCTCAACAAGACTGTTAGCTTAGGTTAACTGTTTTGAACTCCAAGCACAGATAGGACATATGGAAATTAATTTGATTAGGCATTAATCATGCACACACATTTATTTTTTATTGAGGCACGGCATCAGTGAGATTTGAACCTATGATTGTCTGTTGTCTATCCATAGAATTAGTCCATCGTGCCACCAGGATGGAGCTAGCATGTCATGTTTTTTTTACTCATTCAAAGCTGTTCATTTTAGTCTATTCAAACAGATCCCATTTCAAAGGAAACAAGCACTCATTAAGATTAGGTGTGGCCAATTAGTGGGCTCAGCCAACACACCTGAACACACTTAAAAAGATAGAGGATAAAGAGAGTTTTGTTGACCCTGAGAACGGAATGTATATGTTTTAAAACAGCATTCTTAAAACTTTATTTGAACATTACTAATGTTTTCTTGTGGTTTTTATAGAACGTCTTCTTAATGTTCTGAGAACGTTACTTTAAATAAAACCAAGAGGAAACCTGTAGGAAACGTTATGCTGAAGTATAGAAATTCCCACAGAAGAACATTGTTTCTTAACGTTCTTTGAACTATTTGAGAATATTCCCAATGCCAAACCAATTGGAGAACGTTTATAGAACATTACCAAAAGTTATATTAAATGTAACCAGGTTTGAACTTTTAGGAAACGTTCTGTTAAAGTAATGAAATACCAAGAAAATCATGTTTTTTTGTCAAGTTCCTTAAATGTGCTGAGAATGTTCCAAAGCCAAGCAACTGTCCTGCACCATTCCTAGAAAGTGGTGGGAAGGTTGTATGCAAAATAACCAGAGGACAACCATGCTCTCGCGAAGGTCTAAGAAACATGGTTCTCAGAACATTATGTGCTAGCTGGGTAAGATGCTTATAAGACCTTAGAGGCTTTGATTGTGTATGTGTTCATGTAAATTATATGCAAGTGAATCTTGTTCCTTATATATTCTAAATCTGTGTGTGGGCTTGTGTGTGTGCCTACATGCGTGCATGTACAATGTGCCTCCATGTGCATGTCAACAGGTATACATGGGTATTCTCATCCCTACTTCCTAGTAAGGATACAGGATCAGAAGTGGATGATGGCAGTGGTGTGTACAACAGAAAAAGAGGGAGGGGAGGGGAGGGGCAGAACGAAAGAGAAAGCCGGATGAGATTCGCTGGTCTACTGACTGCCAGCGTTTCTGTTAGAGGAGGTGCAACAAGAGAGAGTGTCTATTAGTGTGCGAAGGAGAGAGATGACGAGAGGATAGAGTAGGATAGTGACTAGAGCCTGAAAGCGTGTGCAAGAAGGACAAAGAACAGAGAAATGGATTGTTAATAAACAGTGAGAAGTGGAGAGAAGCAGGGTGCTCTCGGGGAAAGAGAGAGAGAAAAAAGAAAGAGGAAAGGGAGTAGAGGGAGGGAGAGAGAAACAGCAAGAGAGGGGTGAGAGCGATAGAGAATGGGAGAGACTGTGTGATAGAGAGAAGAGAGAGAGAGAGAGAGAGAGAGAGAGAGAGAGAGAGAGAGAGTACAGACTCAGATAACGGAAGTGCCGTGCGCATCCTGCTCTCCTGCTGGGGCTAGGTGAGACTTCAGACTGATCTGTGAGGAGAGAAGAGCAGAGAGATACACTACCTAACCTGATGACAGTGAGTTACAACACCTTAGCTTGATCCAAGGTAAGAAGAACAACTAGCCACACCACAGAGAAAGAAGGGGCTGAGCTAAAGAGAAAGATCATCAGCCTTACTTGGGATAAAGAAGAGGAAAGAGGAAGAAAGAAGACTATAAACCTGAGACTGAGGTAAATGCCACTGATACCCGGCTGACCTGTAGCTGAGCGCTGAGACAGGATCAAGGAGAAGCATCTGTTGAAGTGCAGACTGCAGAGTCACGTTGGTCTGACTCACCCTCCTCTCAGCTCTGTCTGTCAGGGGATGGAGTGACTTGGTGAGCCCAGCTGTGAGTCTTCATCGTTGGACAACATGCCTGTGATGAAGGGCCTCCTGGCCCCCCAGAACACCTTCTTGGACACCATCGCCAAGCACTTTGATGGCACCCGTAAGTATACCGTTTACTCAAGCCTTTCTGTCTTTGTGCCACCCTCCGTGCCCACCTAATTGGGATGCATGCAGTGTTACAATGGGTTTGATTGATTGTAATTTACTGGGGAAGTCATTTACAAGCTGTGAACAAGTTGTGTTTAATACATTGTGACTTCTCATTGTAAGATGAGGGACACCAGTAGTGAGAGTACGTGGTGCAGACACAATCCTCTCCACATCAACTGGTAGGAGCGGTCTGCCAGGTAGGATGCAATCCAAGAGTGTGCAGAGCCTGAGACGCCTAGCCCTGAGAGGGTGGAGAGGAGGATCTGATGGTTCATGGTGTCAAAGGCAGCAGATAGATCTATGAGGATGAGAACAGAAGAGAGAGAGTCAGCTTTGGCAGTGCGGAGAGCCTCCGTGACACAGAGGAGAGCAGTCTCAGTTGAGTGACCGGTCTTAAAGCCTGACTGGCTTGACACTAATTGCTAATTGCCTAGCGGACGTGAAGAGCACACCTCCCGGTACTAATTGCTGATTGCATAGGAGAGGAGAAACTACTCCCCCTCCAATACAGCCACTGATTACCAAAACAACAACAGTCACAATTTGCCCTGCCCCTTAATACTGGTTGATGTGTCAACAATCAGCTGCAGGTTATGAGTAGTCTGCAGTTCACACACTAAGTAGGCTACTGGAAAGACAGGCAGCACTTAAAGTAAATGGCCCTAGATAGCAAAAATACAGTACTAAACAACAACAGATTAAGACAAAAATTATACTTATTACTCCTAGAGATATTAGGAGTCCTCTAGCTGTAGATTGAAGCTACACCGCAACATGGCAAAAAAGTCATTAACTACTTAAAACACCTAGATTTGAATTTAGTTCAACTACCACCAAGCTACTGCAAAATGTAGTTACATTACTAGTTGAACTATATGTAGTTCACTACTCCCCAACACTGAGTGTAAGTGGTACAGGTGAGGGGCAGCCCTACTGTAGCTCAGTTGGTAGAGCATGGCGCTTGCAACGCCAGGGTTGTGGGTTCGATTCCCACGGGGGGCCAGTATGAAAAATGTATTCACTCACTAACTGTAAGTCGCTCTGGATAAGACTAAAATGTAAATGTAAGACAGTAGCCCAGGCTGTGATAGTGGTGGTGAGAGTGGTGAGAGCTCGGCAGAGTGGGTGTACTGTTTTGGATTCAAGTACCACTTATTGGGCTGTTGCGTGTTTGCTGTCTGTGTTGCTCCTCATTAAAGGGTAACTTTGGGATTTTGGCAATGAAGCGAGCCAATGCTAACTAGTGTTAGCGCAAAACCATAGACTTCCAGTCATTGCGCTAACGCCAGTTAGCAATTGCACTGATGCTAGTTAGCAACTTCCTTCAAACTGCACGCAGAGACATACAAATCGGGGGAAGTAGATAAACGGCTTCATTGCCTCCTGAAGTATCCCTTTAAGATGCATGGGTGCAGTAGGTCTATGCAGCTGTGTAGGAGTGATTCCAATTTCTTTACACACAAAACACTTGAGTATAGAATTGCACCATGTCTTTAAAAAGATGAAAGCCTGTATAGAGCCCTTAGATTTCCCCTTTCTTTCTCTGTCTCTCTTTTAGCTCACTCACAACCTAAAAGCTCTTTTATTATTTGTCGAATGTGTTCACAGTTCATGCATTTTGTTTGTCCATCTATGAAGCACCACTGCTTTTGACCATAGGATATACACTGAATGTACAAAACATTCCATGATATAGACTGACCAGGTGATTCCAGGTGAAAGCTATGATCCCTTATTGATGTCACTTGTTAAATTCACATCAATCAGTGTAGATAAAGGGGAGGAGACAGGTTAAAGAAGGATTTTTAAGCCTCGAGACAATTGTGACATTGATTGTGTATGTGTGCCATTCAGAGGGTGAATTGGAGTCAACATGGGCCAGCATCCCTGTGGAACGCTTTTGACATCTTGTAGAGTCCATGCCCCAACGAGTTGAGGCTGTTCTGAGGGCAAAAGGGAGTGCAACTCAATATTGGGAAGGTGTTCCTAATGTTTTGTACAATAAGTGTATGTCACTAATGGACTACTGTCCAAACTGCATGATGCACTATCCCATAGAGTGGATATTCTATGAAACCTTCTCCCATGGTCAGATCGGGTCACACTCTTCTCAGTGGGTTACAAGAAGTGGGACATGACATCATGCTAGTGTGTGACCACCGATCTGTGTCCTGGCTGAGTTAATGAATTCAGTGTGAAGACAAACACACTCACACATACACACCAACCTGGACTCAGGGGTAGACGTAACATAGTAAATGTAAACCCAGGACATCCCAATTATGATATGTTACGTTTCGTATGGTATGTATGCATTTGTGGATGTCCATCATCCCATTTCGTATGATATGTAACGAATTCCAATCTGTTGTGGCTAACATTAGCTAGATGGCTAGGTGGCTATCGCTAACGTTAGCTAGGTGACTAAGGTTAGCTAGGCTAGGGGTTAGGGTAAGGGGTTACGGTTAGGGTTAAGGTTACGGGAAGGGTTTGCTAACATGCTAAGTAGTTGCAAAGTAGCTAAAAAGTAGTAAGTAGTTGCAAAGTTGCTAATTAGCTAAAATGCTAATGTAATGAGATTCGAACACATAACCTTTGGGTTGCTAGACGTTCTCAGAGAAACATGCTGAGAAGGATTATTACCACAGCAAGTAAGGTACTTGGAGTCAAACAGACAGGCCTGGATGAGATCTTTAAGGTCAGGGCCCTCCGTAAGGCTCACAAAATCATTTTAGACCCAAGTCACCCCCTGTACCTGGACTTTGAATTACTCCCCTCTGGGCGTAGGTATAGGGCACCCCTCAGCAGGAAAAATAGAACGAGACAATCATTTGTGCCAGGTGTGATATCCCTCTTAAATAGCTCGGGCAAATGTTCCCATTGACCCCGTAAGGCCAGCAGGCTAGTCTTTGTTTTAAATGTTTTAAATGTTTTATTTCTTATTTCTTACTTTTATTGGTGCGTGACTGTTATTGAAAGTTGTATTGTCAATCTTGTTTTGTATTTAACGCCACTTTAAATGTGTACATGACACTGCAACAAAATTTCCCCATGGGGACAATAAAGTAACTGGACTGAACTGGACTGGACTGACTAAATACTTTTTTTCCCCACTGTATGTAACCATACCAAATGTAACATATCATACTAATACATATAGTCTATGAGACCAGGCTGCACACACACACTCACACACACACACACACACCCACACAAATATAGAGTCAGAATAACTTTTTTCACAAGTTTGGTGGTAACAGGCCCTACGTGTCATGGTGTGGGTGGAGAAGCTGGCCAAAAGCTTTAATGGACAAGACAGAACCGGTCTGGGGGAAGTGGGAGGTGCAGGGAGCCGTTATCCAAAGGGAAGAGATGTAGTGGGAGCTTGAAATGCCTGTAGGGAGCTGATAAAATAGTCAAAAACTTTGACTTTCTTCTGTCAGCGCCGAAGAACAGCGCCGGAAGAAGATGGCTGCCGTTTTACAGCCCTCTAACCAATTGTACTATTATGTGTGTTTTTCCGCGTTATTTGTAATTTATTTTGTACATAATGTTTATGCCATCGTCTCTTATAACCAAAGAGAGCTTCTGGATATCAGGACAGCGATTACTCACCTCGCGTTGGACGAACACTTTTTTTTCAACGAGGCGTTCGCGAAGGATATTCTACAGACTCCCGACAAGGCCCAGATCCCCGTCATTCGCGTGAGGAAGAGACGGAGATACCGTGGACGTAGGTCGGGGTGCCTTGTAAAGATCCGACGGCGAACGAGTAAACTGCCTCTCCCATCAATCCTATTAGCCAACGTTCAAGCTTTGGATAATAAAATGGACGATTTAAGATTACGGTTATCCTACCAACGGGACATTAAAAACTGTAATATCTTATGTTTCACGGAGTCGTGGCTGAATGACAACAATGACAACATTCAGCTAGCAGGCTATACGCTACATCGGCAGGACAGAACGGCAGACTCGGGTAAGACGAGGGGTGGCGGTCTCTGTATTTTTGTAAACAACAGCTGGTGCACAAAATCAAATACTAAGGAAGTCTCAAGGTTTTGCTCGCCTGAGGTAGAGTATCTTATGATAAGCTGTAGACCACACTATTTACCAAGAGAGTTTTCATCTATACTTTTCATAGCTGTCTATTTACCACCACAAACCAATGCTGGCATTAAGATTGCACTGAATGAGTTGTACAAGGCCATTAATCAACAGGAAAACGCTCATCCAGATGCAGCGCTCCTAGTAGCAGGGGACTTTAATGCAGGGAAACTTAAATCCGTTCTACCTCATTTCTACCAGCATGTTAAATGTGCAACCAGAGGGGAAAAAACTCTAGACCACCTTTACTCCACACACAGAGACGCATACAAAGCTCTCCCTCGCCCTCCATTTGGCAAATCTGACCATAACTCTATCCTCCTGATTCCTGCTTATAAGCAAAAACTGAAGCAGGAAGCACCAGTGACTCGGCTAATAAAAAAGTGGTCAGATGACGCAGATGCTAAGCTACAGGACTGTTTTGCTAGCACAGACTGGAACATGTTCAGGGATTCTTCAGACAGCATTGAGGAGTACACCACATCAGTCACTGGCTTCATCAATAAGTGCATCGATGATGTCGTCCCCACAGTGACCGTACGTACATACCCCAACCAGAAGCCATGGATTACAGGAAACATCCGCACTGAGCTAAAGGGTAGAGCTGCCGCTTTCAAGGAACGGGACTCTAACCCGGACGCTTATAAGAAATCCCGCTATGACCTCCGACGAACCATCAAACAGGCAAAGAGTCAATACAGGTCTAAGATTGAATCATACTACACTGGCTCTGACGCTCGTCGGATGTGGCAGGGCTTGAAAACTATTACAGACTACAAAGGGAAGCACAGCCGCGAGCTGCCCAGTGACACAAGCCTACCAGACGAGCTAAACCACTTCTATGCTCGCTTCGAGGCAAGCAACACTGAAGCATGCATGAGAGCACCAGCTGTTCCGGACGACTATGTGATCACGCTCTCCGTAGCCGATGTGAGTAAGACTTTTAAGCAGGTCAACATTCACAAGGCCGCAGGGCCAGACGGATTACCAGGACGTGTACTCCGAGCATGTGCTGACCAACTGGCAAGTGTCTTCACTGACATTTTCAACATGTCCCTGACTGAGTCTGTAATACCAACATGTTTCAAGCAGACCACCATAGTCCCCGTGCCCAAGAACTCTAAGATAACCTGCCTAAATGACTACCGACCCGTGGCACTGACGTCTGTAGCCATGAAGTGCTTTGAAAGACTGGTCATGGCTCACATCAACAGCATAATCCCAGAAACCCTAGACCCACTCCAATTTGCATACCGCCCCAACAGATCCACAGATGATGCAATCTCTATCGCACTCCATACTGCCCTTTCCCACCTGGACAAGAGGAACACCTACGTGAGAATGCTATTCATTGACTACAGCTCAGCATTCAACACCATAGTGCCCTCAAAGCTCATCACTAAGCTAAGGATCCTGGGACTAAACACCTCCCTCTGCAACTGGATCCTGGACTTCCTGACGGGCCGCCCCCAGGTGGTAAGGGTAGGTAACAACACATCTGCCACACTGATCCTCAACACGGGGGCCCCTCAGGGGTGCGTGCTCAGTCCCCTCCTGTACTCTCTGTTCACCCATGACTGCATGGCCAGGCACGACTCCAACACCATCATTAAGTTTGCCGACGACACAACAGTGGTAGGCCTGATCACCGACAACGATGAGACAGCCTATAGGGAGGAGGTCAGAGATCTGGCCGTGTGGTGCCAGGACAACAACCTCTCCCTCAACGTGACCAAGACAAAGGAGATGATTGTGGACTACAGGAAAAAAAAGAGGACTGAGCACGCCCCCATTCTCATCGACGGGGCTGTAGTGGAACAGGTTGAGAGCTTCAAGTTCCTTGGTGTCCACATCACCAACGAACTATCATGGTCCAAACACACCAAGACAGTCGTGAAGAGGGCACGACAAAGCCTATTCCCCCTCAGGAGACTAAAAAGATTTGGCATGGGTCCTCAGATCCTCAAAAAATTCTACAGCTGCACCATCGAGAGCATCCTGACTGGTTGCATCACCGCCTGGTATGGCAACTGCTTGGCCTCTGACCGCAAGGCACTACAGAGGGTAGTGCGTACGGCCCAGTACATCACTGGGGCAAAGCTCCCTGCCATCCAGGACCTCTATACCAGGCGGTGTCAGAGGAAGGCCCTCAAAATTGTCAAAGACTCCAGTCACCCTAGTCATAGACTGTTCTCTCTGCTACCGCACGGCAAGCGGTACCGGAGTGCCAAGTCTAGGTCCAAAAGACTTCTCAACAGCTTCTACCCCCAAGCCATAAGACTCCTGAACAGCTAATCATGGCTACCCGGACTATTTGCACTGCCCCCCCACCCCATCCTTTTTACGCTGCTGCTACTCTGTTAAGTATTTATGCATAGTCACTTTAACTCTACCCACATGTACATATTACCTCAACTAGCCGGTGCCCCCGCACATTGACTATGCAACGGTACCCCCCTGTATATATAGCCTCCCTACTGTCACTTTATTCTATTGTATATATAGCCTCCCTACTGTCACTTTATTTTTTACTTCTGCTCTTTTTTTTTTCTCAACACTTTTTTGTTGTTGTTTTATTCTTACTTTTTTGTTTAAAATAAATGCACTGTTGGTTAAGGGCTGTAAGTAAGCATTTCACTGTAATGTCTGCACCTGTTGTATTCGGCGCATGTGACCAATAAAATTTGATTTGATTTGATTTGATTTGATTTGTCCGAGTTCAAGACCTTTTGGGTAGCTTCTTCATTGAGCACACACAGCGTATGATAGATGTTAAAATAATTTACTTCAACCTATGACCTATGACATAATATTCTAATAGCATGCTCAACAACGAGTGGGTGGATGTGGGTGTATTTGCAACATGTAATGCATGTCCGACTGCCTCCCTCCACTAAATGACCCTCTCTTGTGTAATGTGACCAAGCGATTACAGAATGAATGAAAGTGACAGCCAAATGACCCCAACATGTGAGCAGGGACATAAATTACAGTTAATTATGCAGGGGTTAAGCGCCAGTCCAACAGCACCTGGGTATCGATATCAGTCATCCACTCTCTGTAAAAGTAGGCTAATATACATAACTCCATCAATCCCATACACCCCAAAATGAGCAACCCTAGTAATCTTGAATCCACTCATTTTACATTATGTCTGGTGGAATATAAAAGGCTGTAATGAAGGACAGATACCCAGTTCCCCCTATAACAATCCATTATATAATGTCTCATTTCATTCTTAATACATTATTTAGTCGTTGCCAGAATGCAAACAAATGACTATATACAGTGGGGAAAAAAAGTATTTAGTCAGCCACCAATTGTGCAAGTTCTCCCACTTAAAAAGATGAGAGAGGCCTGTAATTTTCATCATAGGTACACGCCAACTATGACAGACAAAATGAGAAGAAAAAATCCAGAAAATCACATTGTAGGATTTTTAATGAATTGATTTGCAAATTATGGTGGAAAATAAGTATTTGGTCAATAACAAAGTAACAAAGCCTACCATCAGTAACACACTACGCCGCCAGGGACTCAAATCCTGCAGTGCCAGACGTGTCCCCCTGCTTAAGCCAGTACATGTCCAGGCCCGTCTGAAGTTTGCTAGAGTGCATTTGGATGATCCAGAAGAGGATTGGGAGAATGTCATGTGGTCAGATGAAACCAAAATAGAACTTTTTGGTAAAAACTCAACTCGTCGTGTTTGGAGGACAAAGAATGCTGAGTTGCATCCAAAGAACACCATACCTACTGTGAAGCATGGGGGTGAAAACATCATGCTTTGGGGCTGTTTTTCTGCAAAGGGACCAGGACGACTGATCCGTGTAAAGGAAAGAATGAATGGGGCCATGTATCGTGGGATTTTGAGTGAAAACCTCCTTCCATCACCAAGGGCATTGAAGATGAAACGTGGCTGGGTCTTTCAGCATGACAATGATCCCAAACACACCGCCCGGGCAACGAAGGAGTGGCTTCGTAAGAAGTATTTCAAGATCCTGGAATGGCCTAGCCAGTCTCCAGATCTCAACCCCATAGAAAATCTTTGGAGGGAGTTGAAAGTCCGTGTTGCCCAGCGACAGCCCCAAAACATCACTGCTCTAGTGGAGATCTGCATGGAGGAATGGGCCAAAATACCAGCAACAGTGTGTGAAAACCTTGTGAAGACTTACAGAAAATGTTTGACCTGTGTCATTGCCAACAGAGGGTATATAACAAAGTATTGAGATACTTTTGTTATTGACCAAATACTTATTTTCCACCATAATTTGCAAATCAATTCATTAAAAATCCTACAATGTGATTTTCTGGAAAATGTTTTCTCATTTTGTCTGTCAGAGTTGACGTGTACCTATGATAAAAATTACAGCCCTCTCTCATCTTTTTAAGTGGGAGAACTTGCACAATTGGTGGCTGCCTAAATACTTTTTTTCCCCACTGTACAGTAGGAATGTACAGTACACATTGTACAGTTCTTCCCATTTCTATGTACATTTTAGGTTGTACTCTGTGGATTATGGTGCCGGGATGTCCGAGTGAAGTTTGTGTGAATCGATTGCAGCGTTTATGCAGTAATAGTTGTGTGTGCACAGCAGAAGGCGAAAGCTCTCATTGTTGTCTCGTTGTCGCTCCACAGAATGATTCAGTCTAATTATCTGTGTGGGCTGGGAGCTACGCACATCTATCCCCTCCTAATTGAGGCATACCATTATTTAATAGCATTTCCCCTCCATTTCAATTCACAAATTGTGATTATTGTTGTTGTGATTGACACAAACAGCCTGGCATTTTTCCTATTTTGTTGCCTTACAACCTGGAATTAAAATTGATTTTGGGGAGGGTTGTATCATTTGATTTACACAACATGCCACCCACTTTGAAGATGAAAAATATTTTTTATTGTGAAGCAAACAGGAAATAAGACAAAAAAAAACAGAAAACTTGAGCGTGCATAACTATTCACCCCCCCCAAAGTCAATACTTTGTAGAGCCACTTGGGGTATGTCTCTATAAGCTTGGCACACCTAGCCACTGGGATTTTTGTCCATTCTTCAAGGCAAAACTGCTCCAGCTCCTTCAAGTTGGATGGGTTCTGCTGGTGTACAGCAATCTTTAAGTTATACCACAGATTCTCAATTGGATTGAGGTCTGGGCTTTGACTAGACCATTCCAAGACATTTAAATGTTTCCCCTTAAACCACTCGAGTGTTGCTTTAGCAGTATGCTTAGGGTCATTGTCCTGCTGGAAGGTGAACCTCAGTCCCAGTGTCAAATCTCTGGAAGACTGAAACAGGTTTCCCTCAAGAATTTCCCTTTATTTAGCGCCATCCATCATTCCTTCAATTCTGACCAGTTTCCCAGTCCCTGCCGATTAAAAACATGCCCACAGCATGATGCTGCCACCACCATGCTTCACTGTGGGATGGTGTTCTCAGGGTGATGAGAGGTGTTGGGTTTGCGCCAAACATAGCATTTTCCTTGATGGCCAGAAAACTCAATTTTAGTCTCAGGGACAAAGTACCTACTTCCATATGTTTGGGGAGTCTCCCACATGGCTTTTGGTGAACACCAAACGTGTTTGCTTATTTTTTTCTTTAAGCAATGGCTTTTTCACTGGCCACTCTTTCATAAAGCCTAGCTCTGTGGAGTGTACGGCTTAATGTGGTCCTATGGACAGATAGTCCGATCTCCGCTGTGGAGCTTTGCAGCTCCTTCAGGGTTATCTTTGGTGTCTTTGTTGCCTCTCTGATTAATGCCCTCCTTACCTGGGCCGTGAGTTTTGGTGGGTGGCCCTCTCTTGGCAGGTTTGTTGTGGTGCCATATTCTTTCAATTTTTTAATAATGGATTTAATGGTGCTCCGTGGGATGTTCAAAGTTTCGGATATTTTTTATAACCCAACCCTGATCTGTACTTCTCCACAACTTTGTCCCTGACCTGTTTGGAGAGCTCCTTGGTCTTCATGATGCTGCTTGCTTGGTGGTGCCCCTTGCTTAGTGGTGTTGCAGACTCTGGGGGAATATGAACTAGGTGTGTGTAATTTACAAGACAAGACAAATGGAATGATGATATATGGAGCTGTTGTGGCTAGAAGGCCGGTGACGACGAACGCCGAAGCCTGCCCGAACAAGGAGGGGAGGCAGCTTCGGAGGAAGTAGTGACAGTACCTCCCCCTTGACGAGCAGGTTTGTTGTTTTGTTGTGTGTTTATCATTTAAATAAACATGTACGCATTTCACGCTGTGCCTTGGTCTGACCCGTCCTTAAACGAACGTGACAGCGCAAAACAGGCACACTGGAACAAATACAGGCACACGGGGAAAATATACCCCGGCAATACAAAGTACAGGTAGCTCCACCGAGCTACACTCATCTCACATGAAACAATCACCCACAAGGACAAGGGGGCAGAGGGAACCCTTAAACACATACTAATGAGGGGAATATGAACCAGGTGTGTGTAATTGACAAGACAAGACAAATGGAATGATGAGATATGGAGCGGTCGTGGCTAGAAGGCCGGGTACGACGAACGCCGAAGCCTGCCCGAACAAGGAGGGGAGGCAGCTTCGGAGGAAGTCGTGACACAAATACTGCTCCGGTTTTGTAATAATCAGTATGTTTTCCCATAGGATTAACTTATTGCCAATCTATTTGTGTTCTTCCTGTATACAGTGGGGGAAAAAAGTATTTAGTCAGCCACCAATTGTGCAAGTTCTCCCACTTAAAAAGATGAGAGAGGCCTGTAATTTTCATCATAGGTCAACTATGACAGACAAAATGAGAAGAAAAAATCCAGAAAATCACATTGTAGGATTTTTAATGAATTGATTTGCAAATTATGGTGGAAAATAAGTATTTGGTCAATAACAAAAGTTTCTCAATACTTTGTTATATACCCTTTGTTGGCAATGACACAGGTCAAACGTTTTCTGTAAGTCTTCACAAGGTTTTCACACACTGTTGCTGGTATTTTGGCCCATTCCTCCATGCATATCTCCTCTAGAGCAGTGATGTTTTGGGGCTGTCGCTGGGCAACACGGACTTTCAACTCCCTCCAAAGATTTTCTATGGGGTTGAGATCTGGAGACTGGCTAGGCCACTCCAGGACCTTGAAATGCTTCTTACGAAGCCCCTCCTTCGTTACCCAGGCGGTGTGTTTGGGATCATTGTCATGCTGAAAGACCCAGCCACGTTTCATCTTCAATGCCCTTGCTGATGGAAGGAGGTTTTCACTCAAAATCTCACGATACATGGCCCAATTCATTATTTCCTTTACACGGATCAGTCGTCCTGGTCCCTTTGCAGAAAAACAGCCTCAAAGCATGATGTTTCCACCCCCATGCTTCACAGTAGGTATGGTGTTCTTTGGATGCAACTCAGCATTCTTTGTCCTCCAAACACGACAAGTTGAGTTTTTACCAAAAAGTTCTATTTTGGTTTCATCTGACCATATGACATTCTCCCAATCCTCTTCTGGATCATCCAAATGCACTCTAGCAAACTTCAGACGGGCCTGGACATGTACTGGCTTAAGCAGGGGGACACGTCTGGCACTGCAGGATTTGAGTCCCTGGCGGCGTAGTGTGTTACTGATGGTAGGCTTTGTTACTTTGGTCCCAGCTCTCTGCAGGTCATTCACTAGGTCCCCCCGTGTGGTTCTGGGATTTTTGCTCACCGTTCTTGTGATCATTTTGACCCCACGGGGTGAGATCTTGCGTGGAGCCCCAGATCGAGGGAGATTATCAGTGGTCTTGTATGTCTTCCATTTCCTAATAATTGCTCCCACAGTTGATTTCTTCAAACCAAGCTGCTTACCTATTGCAGATTCAGTCTTCCCAGCCTGGTGCAGGTCTACAATTTTGTTTCTGGTGTCCTTTGACAGCTCTTTGGTCTTGGCCATAGTGGAGTTTGGAGTGTGACTGTTTGAGGTTGTGGACAGGTGTCTTTTATAGTGATAACAAGTTCAAACAGGTGCCATTAATACAGGTAACGAGTGGAGGACAGAGGAGCCTCTTAAAGAAGAAGTTACAAGTCTGTGAGAGCCAGAAATCTTGCTTGTTTGTAGGTGACCAAATACTTATTTTCCACCATCTCTAGTGGAGATCTGCATGGAGGAATGGGCCAAAATACCAGCAACAGTGTGTGAAAACCTTGTGAAGACTTACAGAAAATGTTTGACCTGTGTCATTGCCAACAGAGGGTATATAACAAAGTATTGAGATACTTTTGTTATTGACCAAATACTTATTTTCCACCATAATTTGCAAATAAATTCATTAAAAATCCTACAATGTGATTTTCTGGATTTTTTTTCCTCAATTTGTCTGTCATAGTTGACGTGTACCTATGATGAAAATAAAGGCCTCCCTCATCTTTTTAAGTGGGAGAACATACACAATTGGTGGCTGACTAAATGCTTTTTTTCCCCACTGTAAAAAAGGGACCGTATCCTGGTTACCTCCTCCCTGTGGAAATAACACCTTTGCCATTTGCTAATTACTTTAAAATATCTGCTATGGCAACCCAAGCCTGGGCACATAAAGTCTCATGTAGCTTCTGTACTACTTATCTCTACATCATCACTTAGAGACTGAGACGTTTCAGGAGTTGAATGTCTTTCTCTACAGGAAATACTATATACAGTAACAGTATAAAACCTATCTCAATCTAAAGATATCCTCCATCTCTACACCTTTCAACAGCAGCCAGACATAGTCCATGGCTCAGTAGGCTGTGAGTGTTGGCTGGGTGTCGAACTGTGGCTCACCTCAAATTACAGAATAAACTTAACAAGAGATCTGGAGCACTTAGGTCCTCTTCACCACTCTGTGTGAACTAATGATCTATTAGACATGTGTATTAAGTGTGTGTATAATACTTATCTGACACAACATCTACAGTATTGTCAATGCAAATGTCTTATTTTTCCTTGTGTTTGAAGGAGGTCTTATCCAGATTGCCTCATTAGCCAATGATAATGGACTGTATATGTAAAGACTCAAACTGTGATCTCAGTGTTTACGCACTATGCATTAATAATAACTGAGCTAATTGGTGTATTGATTGACAGGATATGATCAGACCATCATCACATGTACCACTTACGTAATACAGCGAGAATTGGAAACTCTGGCCATGAAATTCTATCTTGTTCAACTCAAACCACCCCTGTGTGGAAGAGCAGTGGATGAATAGATCAATTATGGAATTGAATTCAGTCAGTGGAATCATTTCCTATGAAACTCTATACAGCAGTGACCCAAGGGACTTGGAGTGACCTAACGAACTTGATAGTTGGGGACAGGTGACAACGGACAGGCATTGGATTGTGGGAGACATCTGTGATGGGCGATTGTCTCTGCACAATGAGGCACAGTGCTACAATACAGTCTACTTTGCAACCCCTTAGAAAGTTTGGAACAGAGGGGAGGGAGATGGTCCTTTTTAACAGCTGCCTGCAATTAGTTTTTTTCGGAGATTGGTTGTTCAACTCACTATGGAGGAATATATCACTCATACATGTTTATAGCTGTAGCAAATACACAATTATGTTCTCTCTCTCAACAGAGTAATCAGGTACATAGCAGCTAAATAGAGGTACATTTAAATCAAGCAAATCAAATTTGAACAAAAAGTTAAAAGAGTATCTTAAATAATCCCACAACACCCTCCATCCTCCCACAAAAATAAATAAAAAATCAATAACACCCCTGCCTTTCGTGAACTAACACTTTTTCCCTACTAGCACTGACCTTGCTGATAGTGGCTGTCCCACCTAGCTATCTTAAGATGAATGCATTAACTACATCTCTCTGGATAAGAGTGTCTGCTAAATGACTCAAATGTAAATATAACAATACAACACAAATGATTCATAGCTGAAACGTGACTTGGGCATATCAGAAAGGGGACTGACTGTGCCATCGCACCTATATTCTTGTTGCTGAAAGTACATCTTCCCTTCCGCTTAGGCTGAGTGCCTCCACAGATGGGTGCAGCTCTGAGAGGTGGTTGGTATTTCAGTAGAGTCTGACAGAATCAAAAGGCAGCTACTGAATCAGAAGCTCCAGCCTGTCCTGTGATTGGCTGGCTCTGACTTTGGTGACATGGGCAGGAGGATGTGAGGATATTAAACATGATGCTCATTTCCTGTCCCCATTAGTGTCCCCAGGCGCCTGCTGGGGGGCCCCCTGGGCTGTGGTCTCCCATAGAGTGAATTGGGTCCCCTCTTCTCTCCTATCACATCCACCAGACTTCACAGGCCTAAACTTCAAAGCCTGCTCTGATGTCCCTGCAGTCTTCTGTGGGTGGGTTCTATGTGCTAGACAGACAGACAGACAGACAGATAGACAGACAGACAGACAGACAGACAGACAGACAGACAGACAGACAGACAGACAGACAGACAGACAGACAGACAGACAGACAGACAGACAGACAGACAGACAGACAGACAGACAGACAGACAGACAGACAGACAGACAGACAGACAGACAGACAGACAGACAGACAGACAGACAGACAGACAGACAGACAGACAGAGCGAGCGAGCGAGCTCTTTTTCTGGCTTTTTACCAGACAGCTAAAGGATGAAAATGAGAGAGGGGGATAAGAGAGAGACTCAGAAAGAAACCTGCAAGCGACTGAATCCCTGACCCTATGTTCCACCTTCATAGATGGCAGTATTCAACACAAGCTTGAATGTTAATTACATAACCTAATTCAGCATCCAGGGGCAAGGACATTCATCCATTTAATGTCTGAATCACGCAGCGTACTCGAGGGACAGAAATAATTGGTTGACCACTTGAACAGCAATCATTACGCAGACAGAGTTAGGGTACAGTGTATAGTCTCTAATTTTCTCTCCTTGCTTTCCACAGACAGCAACTTCCTGCTTGGGAATGCCCAGGGTCGCCAAGGTTACCCCATCGTGTACTGCTCGGACGGCTTCTGCGAGCTGACAGGGTTTGTGCGTACTGAGGTGATGCAGAAAACATGCACATGTCGCTTCCTGCACGGGGCGGAGACCAGTGAGAGGGTGAGGCAGCAGGTGGACAAGGCCCTGGAGGGACAGCAGGAGTACCAGGGGGAGGTGTGCTTCTACATGAAGAATGGTGAGCATTCAGTCAACACATAGTGGCCCTCAACACGCTACTGTGTCCCTTGTCAAATCAATACAACATAATCCAACCAGATCCATCTTTTGAATGTATTTTTAGAACAATGGACAGAGGATGCAACATACACCAAGTTCTCTTCTGCACAATATGAAGAGAGAATAGAGTAAAATACAATCCTCAACTCCACAAGTGTCATCATAATTTAACTCAGTGGTATTCAAAGTCATTTAAATTAGAGTGCAGATTATTTAATGGGACAATATACAAACGTTTTTGCGAAAGATCATTTGAAAAATACAATTTTATTGAGTAAATGTATTTTGGTTTATTTTCATTTTGATAAGAGATGAACATGCAATGATTTGAAGGTTATTTGTTGATTTAGGTTGTGTCATTAGATTTGGGATGGGAGTCATGAGAAATTATTGAGAAAATAATGGGTTCCCCAGAAATTCTGCTGGAAAATAATGGGTCCCCGCTGAATAAAATGGAATACCACTGATCTAACTTCTATAATGTTGCTTCCACAGGAAACCCATTCTGGTGCCTTCTTGACATTGTGCCAATTAAGAATGAGAAGGGTGAGGTGGTTCTATTCCTTTTCTCCTTCAAGGATGTCACTGAGTCATACGGAAAAAGCCACCATTACAGCAACAGGAGAGAGGGGGAGGCCACAGGTATTCTACCAACTCTGCAACACTGTGGCTTGCACATTATTTAACCGTTTATACAGTGCCTTGCAAAAGTATTCATCCCCCTTGGCGTTTTTCCTATTTTGTTGCATTACAACCTGTAATTTAAATTGATTTTTATTTGGATTTCAAGTAATGGACATACACACAATAGTCCAAATTGGTGAAGTGAAATGAAAAAAATTACTTGTTTCAAAATTGTAAAAAGAAAATAACAACGGAAAAGTGGTGCATCATATGTATTCACCCCCTTTGCTATGAAGCCCCTAAATAAGATCTGATGCAACCAATTACCTTCAGAAGTCACATAATTTGTTAAATAAAGTCCACCTGTGTGCAATCTAAGTGTCACATGATCTCAGTAATATACACCTGTTCTGAAAGGCCCCAGAGTCTGCAACACCACTAAGCAAGGGGCACCACCAAGCAAGCGGCACCATGAAGACCAATGAGCTCTCCAAACAGGTCAGGGACAAGGTTGTGGAGAAGTACAGATCAGGGTTGGGTTATAGAGAAATATCAGAAACTTTGAACATCCCACAGAGCACCATTAAATCCATTATTAAAAAATTGAAAGAATATGGCACCACAACAAACCTGCCAAGGGAGGGCCACCCACCCAAACTCATGGACCAGGCAAGGAGGGCATTAATCAGAGAGGCAACAAAGACACCAAAGATAACCCTGAAGGAGCTGCAAAGCTCCACAGCGGAGATTGGAGTATCTGTCCATAGGACCACTTCAAGCCATACACTCCACAGAGCTGGGCTTTATGGAAGAGTGGCCAGAAAAAAGCCATTGCTTAAAGAAAAAAATAAGCTAACACGTTTGGTGTTCACCAAAAGCCATCTGGGAGACTCCCCAAATATATGGAAGAAGGTACTCTGGTCAGATGAGACTAAAATTGAGCTTTTTGGCCATCAAGGAAAACGCTATGTCTGGCGCAAACCCAACACCTCTCATCACCCCGAGAAAACCATCCCACAGTGAAGCATGGTGGTGGTAGCATCATGCTGTGGGGATGTGTTTCATCGGC
Organism: Coregonus lavaretus; assembly: GCF_964263955.1. Classification (NCBI taxonomy): domain Eukaryota; kingdom Metazoa; phylum Chordata; class Actinopteri; order Salmoniformes; family Salmonidae; genus Coregonus; species Coregonus lavaretus. The sequence goes on along the minus strand of NC_139989.1, from coordinate 39,517,445 downwards.
AGGGACTGGGAAACTGGTCAGAATTGAAGGAATAATGGATGGCGCTAAATACAGGGACATTCTTGAGGGAAACCTGTTTCAGTCTTCCAGAGATTTGAGACTGGGACAGAGGTTCACCTTCCAGCAGGACAATGACTCTAAGCATACTGCTAAAGCAACACTGAAGTGGTTTAAAGGGAAACATTTAAATGTCTTGGAATGGCCTAGTCAAAGCCCAGACCTCAATCCAATTGAGAATATGTGGTATGACTTAAAGATTGCTGTACACCAGCGGAACCCATCCAACTTGAAGGAGCTGGAGCAGTTTTGCCTTGAAGAATGGGCAAAAATCCCAGTGGCTAGATGTGCCAAGCTTATAGAGACATACCCCAAGAGACTTGTAGCTATAATTTCTGCAGAAGGTGGCTCTACAAAGTATTGACTTTGGGGGGGTGAATAGTTATGCACGCTCAAGTTTTCTGTTTTTTTGTCTTATTTCTTGTTTGTTTCATACAAAAAAATATTTTGCATCTTCAAAGTGGTAGGCATGTTGTGTAAATCAAATGATACAAGCCCCCCAAAAATCCATTTTAATTCCAGGTTGTAAGGCAACAAACTAGGGAAAATGCGTAGTTTAGACTATGATGCTTTGTACAATGATAGCATAAGAGGAAGGCTTTCATAAGTGTAGTAACCCATTAATGATGGTCCTTATGTCATCAGGCATCTCAGAAGACGCACATCAGAGCAGAAAACACAGCCGTTCCCACTTTTCCCAAGCCAGGGAGAGGGGAAGGACTGTCCTGTACCACCTCACCAACCAGTTCTCCAAGAGTGGCAAGGGGAAACTGCCCAATGTGAGTTCCCATGGATCTCACTTTACTGTACAGTAGAGTGTATTGACTCATTGATAGAAAATGAATTGTTTCTTTATAGGAAAGGCACAATTTCATTATATTACCAACTGCTTTCTGAAAGATTAAGTCATTTGTTTTCATACCACATGTAAAATCACATTCTTACCACATTCAAATCAAATCATCTTTGAGCAGACGTGTTATGGAGTATATAGAGAAAGGTAACATTTACCTATCCATTTGAGGAAGGTTGAGCTTGGCCCAGATAGAGGAATTGATCAGGCAGCCTTTGAAGCTCCAGTCTGCTGAGTGTGGTCTTTGTAGTACTGGTATATATAGAGCAACAGAGAGACGCAGTGTGGCCTTTGCAGATTGGGACATGGGAAAGCTGTGGTATCATCTCACTAATTAAAGGAAAGTACCAGAAGAGAGGTCACAGTATGACACAGCAGTGGACAGACAGAACCAAGGATTTTCATCCTTTTCCCTCCTCCTCTCTTAAACAAATGTTATATGAGGTAGTTGTTATTTAAAGATATGTCAATTGTACCGTTAAATGCTGAGACTTCAAACTTTAAAATATCAATGACATTTATGAAAATTCACTGTCTCCAAATCCTTCCTATTACATACTTGATGGTGATCAGTCAATGTTTTTTAAGATTGCGTAAAAAATGTGCTTACCATTGACAACAGTATGGGCTATTGGACATTGCATGCTTTAAAAATATTTTGCTGTGACATGTGTACAGTTCTGTACACGTTCCATTGTTATGCATCTAAATCCTCCATGTGCAATTACCAAGTAATTATCTCCTATAATGTACCCAGCCATTATCCCACCAAGGGTTCCCACTTGGAGGTTCTGCTGACCCATTCAGCAGCACATCTCTAGTCATGTTGAAGAACGACAGAGGGATCTCCATAGTTCCTCATCCATATTTCATCTCCCTCATACTGTGTCATTTATGGAGGATAAAGTCAGTGATTCGGCATATGTGTCGAAAATAACATGTCGATAATTGTCTCTCCCGGTCTTTCATGTATTGTACAGTCAAATAAGGTTCCATTTTATCCCCAGGCCTGTTAGATGACCTGCTACTGTTGCTGCTGCTACTACTCATGTGATCCAATGACCACTAATTGCATGCTGGTTATTTCTGTCTTGAAGAGATGCCATTGAACCCTTAAGATGTTTCTTGTTTGTGGAGTTTGGATTGTGGCCAAGTGAGAGCTGCAGACACTGATTTTGATGTATCTAGGGCCATTAGGTTTCAGTGCATTCTTGAGATGTAATCATAGGTACAAGTGCCACTGTGCCAGTGCAGTGTTTTGGGCTTTGTCTGTGACCTGGGACCTATGACCTGTGACCCTTGGCCCCTGTCTCCCTGCAGAGTGTATTCCAGAAGCCCTCTCTCCCAGAGTACAAGGTGGCGGCGGTGCAGAAGTCCCGCTTCATCCTGCTCCACTACAGCGTGTCCAAGGCCCTGTGGGATTGGCTGATCCTCCTGGCCACCTTCTACGTGGCGGTCACCGTGCCCTTCAATGTCTGCTTTGTCAGTCACCAGGACGACAATGACTGTGACTCCCGCAGCACCATTGTCAGTGACATCGCCGTGGAAATGCTCTTCATTCTAGGTAACATACTGTGGTATAACAGTACTGAGAGTGGCAACATAGTACTCCAATGGTAAATGGCATATCACTCCGGTGGCTAAATTAATTGGCACCAGCAGCTAGCTCCTCTGGAATAAAGTTGATCAATAATAGTGCTTTCCCGCAGTGGCAGTACTCTCTCACCCACGTATGGGTGGTTTCCTTGGAAATAGGTCACATTTGACTGTACTCTCTCACCCACCTTCATCAGCCACTCATCATGGTGTCTGTGTCATCCCTGGTTACAACTCACATATAGAGCCACAATTAGTGATGTGTGATCCTAAAACAGCTGTGATGGGGCTCAGACTTTTTTAAGTTGAGGAAATTGTAATTATGTACAGTGACATTCATGTACAAAATTAGCATCACATCCTGTGTTATTCTAAATCATTGGTGTCATGCCATAATTAGCATATACAGCTCACCTGGAACAATGCTGGAATGTAGCCTATCCACTCACTTTACACACTTGTTGTGTAATTGAGTAAAGGATAAAATATGATAATAAAATAAGTTATTTTGCTCATGTTCTGCTGGGTTTTCTCCGTGTTCCTCCCCAGATATCATCCTGAACTTTAGGACCACCTACGTGAGTCAGTCGGGTCAGGTGGTGTACGATGCCCGCTCCATCTACCTCCATTACTGTGGCACCTGGTTCTTTATAGACCTCATTGCTGCTCTGCCCTTTGACCTCCTCTATGCCTTCAACATCACAGTGGTGAGTTTGTAGGGGTGTCATGACTGTGCATGTATGGGCGTCATGGGCGTCTGGCGTTGCGTGTATGTGCACTTCCCTATCCTATCTTTTGAACAGACAGTGCATGTTCAATAGCCCTTCCCAGAATAATTGTTTTCCCTCTTAAAATGTGTTGTTGGTCCTCTTTATTTCCCCTGAGCATTGAATTGTAACGATTAGGTCTGCCACCTCCATGCTTTATTGAGCTGCTCCTTCCTCCTCTCTAGTGTCCCTCCCCCTATCCACAGGCTGCACTCCCCATCACTCTCTCTCTGTCTCACTGTTTAAATCTCATTCCAATAGCCTTCTCACTTCATCTTACCTGGGCTTCTGAGTTGTGATACTGTTCAACTACCCCTTTTCCACCAATCATTTGTTTTTCAAGCTTTCCAAGAGATGTGCTGTTCTTTATGGATGAATGTATCTTTAGTCTCTGGGGAAGGTGGGATATTGGAGTGGTAGGAGAAATGTTTTCTCACTGTATCTCAGTTAGAGCGTGCCCTTGGAGATATCAGTTCAGTACAGAGGATAGATTGTCTGGATTTACTGTATATAATGTCTGACAAGTTTAACCAGACTATGACTCAACTCTCTAACCTCTTTTGACCTTAACACGTCACGTTGCAAATGGTCATTTCTACATGAATCATTGCATGTAAACCTGTTTGTTACCTCCTGTCCAGACCTCCCTGGTCCACCTCCTGAAGACGGTGCGTTTGCTGCGGCTGCTGCGGTTGTTACAGAAGCTGGACCGTTACTCCCAGTACAGTGCTGTGGTCCTGACCCTGCTCATGTCTGTGTTCGCCCTGCTCGCCCACTGGATGGCCTGCGTCTGGTACGTCATTGGCCGCAAGGAGATAGAGAGCAGCGACCCTGTCACCTGGGACATAGGTGAGCACCTGTTTGTTTGTGTTTGTTTGTGGTTGTTGGACCACTCTCACACAGCAGACACATGAACAGAATGTTTCCCTTTGGCGAGCTCCTCGGCTTGCTATAGGGAAGCAGCCATGTGTGAGCACTGTTCCCTCTACATGTATCTGTTACACAGCAACTCATTTAATTTGCCTGACGGCTAGATGCTATGGCCCCTCTGCACACATGATCCCTGGACAGGCCTGAATACTTCTGAACTGGTCCCTCAGTCCATCTCCCTCCATAACACCCTCTTAAAGCATATTTCTCTCTCTCTCTCTCTCTCTCTCTCTCTCTCTCTCTCTCTCTCTCTCTCTCTCTCTCTCTCTCTCTCTCTCTCTCCCCCCCCCCCGGCTGTCCTCTCCAGGCTGGCTGCAGGAGCTGGGGAAGCGATTGGAGACCCCGTACATCAACAGTACGATGGGCGGCCCCTCCATGCCCAGTGCCTACATCGCCTCCCTCTACTTCACACTGAGCAGCCTCACCAGTGTGGGCTTTGGCAATGTGTGTGCCAACACAGACGCCGAAAAGATCTTCTCCATCTGCATCATGCTCATGGGGGGTAAGTTCATTGGAAGAGAGGCAGTGTTAGTAGACGCCTTGAGACACAAGCTGTCTTAAGACTTCTTGAAGACGCTTGTTTTTAAGAAATCTTTAGCAGTATTATCTTCATTCTTTCAAGACATGTATTAAGATGTCTCGAGATGTCTTCACAGATCTCTTAAGAAAAGTCTTAAAACATCTCAAGGCATGGTGATGGCTGGGTATGACTCTCTTCTGCATATGTATGTGCTTTGAGCAGAAATGAGTAATCTTGTAACACTCCTTGACCCCCATGTTTCCTGTTCCTCGTCCGACCTGCAGCCCTGATGCATGCAGTGGTCTTCGGTAACGTGACGGCCATCATCCAGCGCATGTACTCTCGGCGCTCACTCTACCACACGCGTATGAAGGACCTCAAGGACTTTATCCGTGTGCACCGTCTGCCCCAGCTGCTGAAACAGAGGATGTTGGAGTACTTCCAGACCACCTGGTCTGTCAACAACGGCATCAACGCTAATGAGGTGGGACACATGATACTATGTATTTAACAATGGTGGAAACAAACTCTGGCCAATGATTACAACAATCCAATGCTTTCAAATCTCTGATGGGGAGTAGGCAAGTGCACACTTTAGGATAAGGATGGAAAATTGGGATGCAGCCATTAGGGTACACAAACATACTGTACTGACAGACTGGTCTTTATATATTTTCTGATGTAAATAAATAGCCTTTCAGAGAAAGTACACCTTACATTGGGAGGAGTTAGTTAATTTTCTAAAGTCATCTTTTGTATCACTGCCAAGGTCTTTCTTTCAGATGGTGTTGACAATGTGGGTGTGTATTGTCACATTCAGACATAGATGGTCTCGTGGTCTAGTCGTGTCTCTGTGTGTGGTGGAAGATTCTAAATCAGACATGTAATCTTACATCTAGGTCATCGCCACCTTTCTTTCCCAATCTGCTCTCAGTCTTCCCACTGAGGTTAGATTGGTTATTTTAGAAAGTAGTATTTTGTTCACAGTGATGGGCTTAGACCTAGTATTGGCTAAAATTGCTCCCCATTGTTGGAATAACCTACAAAATTCCTTGCATCTTGATTCCCTGGTGTCGCTACAGCAGTTTAGGACTCATTCATTGAGGATTGCAGTTGTTTCGATTGATTCTAGAGTATTATTTGTTGAAATTGTGGTGTTGAGGTAATTTGTTTTCTTCCTGTTTGTGAGAAAATGTTTGTACTCAGGAGAACATTGGGAATGAGCCCCTGTCTCAATTGGGCTACCTTGAATAAATACAATTAATACAATATTTTTTAAGTCCCTTCATTATAGACTACAGAGATAGGAATAGAAAAGATGGTACTCATTTACACCCTCTCATCATCAGCTTCATCATTTATTCTCTGCTGAAGGCGTGACAACAGACGCTATGAAGGATCCAGAGAACTCGCAGATTTCTATCACCTCTTAGCTGGTGCTACTGCCAGGCTAGCACTAGTGAAACAGACCTACAGTGCACATTATATGTAGAGATTTGAGTCATCTAAGAAGGCTTGCATGAAAACAACTACTGTACATTGAAGTGTGTAGCCACTAGCCAAAATACAGCTAGAGTCCAACACAAAATACAAGATACTGTATACTCACTGAGAATTGTGTGTGTTTCAACAATAAATCTAATACATGTTTGTGAATAACTGTTGATTGGCTGTCCACACAGTGTTCATAGGCTTGAACTTGGTTTCTACTGTCTGTCATCTCATCTGACAAGAGCATTCCTTTAGCCTTGATCCTCCGACACCACTGTCCATCTCTGGTACCTCTGCAATCTGATACAAAACCATTGCATTGTGGGTGTTGAAGTCCTCCCTCTCTCCTCCTGGCAGCTGCTACATGACTTCCCAGACGAACTGCGTGCGGATATCGCCATGCACCTGAACAAGGACATCCTACAGCTGCCAGTGTTTGAGCGGGCCAGTAGGGGGTGTCTGCGCTCCCTCTCCCTGCACATTAAGACCTCGTTCTGCGCCCCGGGAGAGTACCTCATCCGCCAGGGGGACGCGTTGCAGGCCAACTACTTTGTCTGCTCTGGGTCTCTAGAGGTGCTGAAGGACGGCATGGTCCTTGCTATCCTGGGTACGTCTTAGACATCTCCCTTCCCTGTTCTACCTTCCTTTTTCTTTCTCTCGTGTTGGTGTTCCGTCTCTGTTATCAACTCTATGGCAGCATCTGAAATGGAATCTTATTCCCTTTAGAGTGCAATACTTTGGCCCAGAAAAGTAGTGCACTCTATAGGGAATAGGGAGTTGTCTTTATCCCTCAGTTGCTATCTCAGCAAAATGGATGTTGTCATTATACTGTATCAAATCAATTCAAATTATTAATTGGATCGTTTGTCTCTAGGCAAAGGTGATCTGATTGGGGCAGATCTGACAGGGCAAGACCAGGTGATCAAGACCAATGCGGACGTGAAGGCTCTGACCTACTGTGACTTGCAGCACATCAGTGTCCGAGCCCTTAGGGAGGTCCTGGGCCTCTACCCAGAGTATGGCAGTCGCTTCAGCTCTGATATCCACCACAACCTCACCTACAACCTGAGAGAGGGCAGCGAGGCAGAGGTGAGAACCACACATGCTCAGTCATTCACTCAATCAATCACTCACTCACACTTTACTCTATGTGGCCTGTGTAAACTGTAATGGAATTGTGATTCATTCTGACTCACTTTCCAGGGGCTGACAAGGTTCTCACGGTCCCCTCGGCTCTCTCAGGTAAATGTGTGGCTCTTTATTACTATACCACAGCGGGTAATAACTATGACCTGTCAGTCTGCTACTGACAGATGATTCAGGGATGCTCTTACAGCCACAGCCAACATATCTAAAAAAGTCACAGCTTCACATTATCAACAATTCAGAACTCAGAACATTTGCAGTCATAGCCATAATCTTTCAAGCTAAATGCCCAAATGAAACATTTATACCTTGAGATGTGAATAGGCTTTGTGACTCATCATTCCATTTTTCAAAGCATTTGAATATTTTGTTTGGGACAGTGACATTTAAATGATTGAGGTTGATATGAGGGTTCTGGTCCCTGAACTATTGCCCTGCCCTCTCAGGTGAACATATAACTTGATAAAAGGCTGAACGCAATGTTCTAATCTAGCACATTTGCAGACTTCACTCTGAAAGAAGTAAGATTGCAACTCTCACAGCCCCATTTTCCCACCTTTATTGAGAGCTTAACAAATGGCTGTCATTAGTGTGTATCTCTGTGAGGCTGTATCTCTGTGAGGCTGATTTTGTCCTTGTATTTTTTTGTATTTGAGTGGGTGTTGGAGTGGGCGTATGCCTTTATGTGGTGTTTGTTTGTGTGTGTGTGTGTGTCTGTGCGTGCGTGCGCGCTTGCATGTGTGTTTCTATGACATGTGTGTCCATGTGTTATTGTTTCTACATTGTGCGTGGGAGTTAACCGATTCTCTCAAAATTAATTTACCAGAATGTGAAAATTGACTGGTAGCAATAAAATACAAAAGTAATACAAATGTGACAGAAAAAAATGTACTCTGAGGAATAGCGATTATAAGCCACGAGGTCATAACAGCTAAATAATCTGACTATTACTGAAAATGCCAAGCAGGCAGTTCGCCTCAATGCACCTAATTTCCTGTGTTTGCCACTAAGGGAGAGGAACAGCACTGACTCAAAGCTATTAGAAGGAAATGACACAATCGCTTGTTACCAGAGGCGTCATTGTGATGAGTACAGAGGATACGAAGAAGCAGGACGCAGACGCAGGAATCAACAATGTAAAGGTTTACTTAACACTGAGCAAGAGAAGAACAAAGAGCGAGTACACAACATGACACTAACAATCACACACAACACTGAGCAGTCCAGGGCTATAAAGGGGTGGTGATGAGATGAGGTGCGCTAGAAGTAATTAGGGTGCGTTGGGTTTCCATTCCGGTGTTGCCGAGGTAGTGCGCTCAGACCGGTGGTTCAGTGGACAGGCGAATCAGAGCGCTGGAGGGGAGCAATGGGAGGAGACGTGACAGTACCGCCCCCACCCAGACGCGCGTCTCCCGCCACAGGAGGTCGCCGGCCAGGAGGACGACCCCGAGGACGAGGAGCGGACCGTTCAGGGTGGCGACGGTGGAAGTCCTGAATTAGGTTGGGGTCCAGAACATCCCCATCCGGAACCCAGCTCCTCAGGACCATACCCCTCCCAGTCCACCAGGTAACGGAGCCATCCCCCACGGAACCTGGAGTACAGCAGGTCCCTCACCGCACACGCCAGAGGACCAGGAACCACCGGCCTGAGAAGAGACACATGAAAAGTGGGTGAGACATGGTAGTGAGGGGGAAGGAGCAGCCGGTATGATACCTCATTTTCCGCCAGAGGACCTTAAACGGCCCCACAAACCAGGGGCTCAGTTTCTTGCAGGGCAGGCGGAGAGGGAGGTTTTTAGTGGACAGCCAGACACGATCACCAGGCTGGAATACGGGCTTCACTGCGGTGGCGGTCGGCTTGGTCCTTCTGCCGACGAATGGCCCTCTGGAGATGGACATGGGCGGCGTCCCAGACCTGTCCGGCCCTGCGGAACCACTCGTCGACAGCGGGCGCATCGGTCTGGCTGGGTGTCCAAGGGGCCTGGGCCGGCTGGTACCCCAGGATGCACTGGAAGGGAGTGAGCCCCGTGGAGAAGTGAACGAGGGAGTTCTGGGCATATTCTGCCCAGGGAAGAAACCTTGCCGACTCACCCTGCGGGTCCTGACAGTGGCAACGAAAAAACCTCCCCAGCTCCTGGTTCATGCGCTCCACCTGCCCAATCGACTGGGGCCTATACCCGGAAGTAAGGCTGGCCGTGGTCCCGATCTTCTCCAGGAAAGCCTTCCACATTCGGGAGGTGAATTGGGGGTCATGGTCCGAGACGATGTCCTCCGTATGTCCATAATGCTGGAAGACCTGTTGGAACAGGACCTCAGCGACCTGGAGAGCAGAAGGAAGACAAGTTAGTGGCAAAAAACAGCATGATTTGGAGAACCGATCTACGACCACCAGGACTGTTGTGAAGCAGTCAGAACCTGGGAGGTCGGTGACAAAAGTCTATGGACAGGTGTGACCAAGGTCGCTGAGGCACTGGGAGAGGAACTAGTTTGCCTGCCGGGGCGTTCCGAGGTGTCTTCGTTTGGGCACATATGGAACAGGAGTTGATATAGCGGGAGACATCAGTAGCCAAGGTGGGCCACCAGTATTTTTGTGAGAGAGAATGTAGGGTGCGCGTAATACTGGAGTGCCCTGCCGTAAGGGTGGTGTGCACCCAGATCAGCAGGTGGTCACGGACCCAGGTGGGGACATACACGCGCCCCAGAGGGGCGTTGGCAGGCGCTGGGTCCGCCTGAGCCGCCAGGCGGATGTCTTCGTCCACATCCCAAACGACAGGTGCCACGATGAGAGACTGAGGCAGGATAGGACCCCCCCAGATCCTTCCTTTCTCCGGTATGGTGCATCCTGGAGAGTGCGTCGGCTTTCACATTCTGTGATCCTGGGCGGTAGGACAGAATAAATTGAAAGCAAGCAAGAAATTGGGCTTACCTGGCTTGACGAGTTCATCCGTGTTGCTGCCCGTATGTGCTCCAAATTCCGGTGGTCAGTGATCCGGAATGGATGGACTGCGCCCTCCAGCTGGTGTCTCCGTTCCTCCAGAGCGAGAACCACCGCCAACAGCTCCCTGTCTCCATAGTTCCTCTCTGCGGGGGTAAGCTTTTTAGAGAAAAAGGCACAGAGATACATTTTCTCTGGCTTACCTTGCCGCTGGGAGAGGACCCCACCCACGCCCTCCTCAGATGCATCCACCTCCAGGATGAAAGGACGAGCTGGATCTGGGTGTTTTAGGAGGGGCGCTGTGGTGAACCTCTCCTTCAGCCTCTTGAAGGCAGCGTCAGCCTCAGGGTTCCAGGCCAGCTTCTGAGGACCACCCTTAACGAGAGAGGTGAGCAGGGCGGCTATGGAGCTGAAGGACCTGATGAAACGTTGGTAGAAATTTGCGAAGCCCAGGAAGCTCTGTAGGCCCTTGATGGTGGTGGGGACTGGCCATGACCTGACGGCGTCCGTCTTCGCTCGTTCCATGAACACCCCCTGAGGACTGATCCTGTATCCCAGGAAGGAGATGGCCGGTTGGTGGAATCCCCATTTCTCCCCATTCACCAACAGGCTGTGTTCCCGGAGGCGGAGCAGGACCGCTCGGACGTCCCTGACGTGCTCCTCGAACGTATCCGAGTAGATCAGGATATTGTCGATGTACACCACCACCTGTCTACTCAGCATGTTTTGGAACACGTCATTGACGAAGAACTGGAACACGGAAGGTGCGTTGGCTAGGCCGTAGGGCATGACACAGTATTCATAGTGGCCTGAGGTAGTGCTGAATGCTGTCTTCCACTCGTCTCCTTCCCGGATTCGGATCAGGTTGTAGGCACTCCTCAGGTCCAACTTGGTAAAGTACCGGGCCCCTCGCAGCTGCTCGATGGCCGACGGAACCAGAGGGAGGGGGTAGCGGTACTTGGAGGTGACTGCGTTCAGCCCCCGGTAGTCAATGCACAGCCTCAATCCTCCGTCTTTTTTGGCCACGAAGAAGAAGCTGGCGGAGGCAGGAGAGGTAGAGCGTCTGATGAACCCCTGTTTCAGGGTCTCTGCCACATACTTCTCCATGGCCTCAGTCTCCGCTATGGAGAGGGAGTAAATGCGACTCGTCGCGGGGTGTTGTCCCTCCAGCAGGTCAATGGCGCAGTCCCAGGGCCTGGGAGGAGGGAGACACTTAGCCTTGGAGGCAGAGAAGACATCAGAGAGATCTGTGTACTCATGTGGTTTGTTGGGCTGGAGGGCGGACTCCGGACTCTCCACTGACGTGGAACAACAAACCAGCGGCAGGCAGGTCCTCCGGCATGAGGGGGACCAGGCTGTGATCCTCGTGGTGATCCAATTGATGGTGGGGTTGTGTAGTCTGAGCCAGGGCAATCCCAATACGATCCTGTGAAGGGGTGACGTGACGATGTGGAAGGACAGCTCCTCGTGGTGCTCCGGTAGTGTGGGAATGGTGATGGGGAGAGTGAGGTGCGTAATGGTGCCTGATCCAAGTGGTTTATTGTCCAGCGAGGTGACGTGTAGTGGAGAAGGCAGTGGCACGGTGGGCCACCCCCATTCAGAGAACAGCTCCCTATCAATAAGGTTCCCCGCTGAACCGGAATCTATCATTGATGTGGAAAGCGAAGAGAAGGAATAACCATTCACCGTTAGGGGAACTAAAACAATGGTTTGGTGACCGGTGATGACAGAACACTCATGGAGCGGCGACGGGAGTCATACCACCTAGATAGGGAGCCGCCAGGAGATCTGTGGTGGTGTAGGGGGTGCTGCCCACCTCCATGGGTGAGGACTCGGAGGCAGGGCGGTTTCCATAGCTCAGATGGGGTGAGCGTCGAGGCTCTGGGTGGTGTTGGGAACGCTGTTGGTCTCTCAACATATCGTCAAGACGAATGGATGTGGCGATGAGGGTATCAAGGTCCATCTCGTCGTCCCGACATGCGAGTTCCGTCGTGATGTCCTCCCGGAAGCCTCTCCTGAAGGCCGTGCGCAGAGCACACTCATTCCAGCCGGAGGAGACGCTCACCCCCGTCCTTTCACTCCGTGGGATGATCAAACACCGCCCTGAACCGAGCGAGGAAGGTGGAGTAGGGAAGCGCCGCGGCCTCACCTCCTTCCCAGACTGCCGTGGCCCAATCCAGCGCCTTTCCCTTTCGTAGCGAAATCACCAGCGCTATCCTGGCTTGGTCCGAAGGAGATGCCCCACGCTGACGCGCCAGATACAGTGAAACCTGTAGCAGGAAGCCTCTACATTTCGTCGTTTTCCCGTCACAGCGTTCCACCAAGGCGAGGGGTCCCTCAGACGTTGGTGATAGCACAGGAGGAGGTGGACTGGGTGCACTTGCCGCTCCCTGAGGTGGAACCGGAGCGATGGTCAGTTTATGCAGCGTTTGGAGCACTTCCTGCATGGCAGTGTTCAGCTGGGCAATCTGCTGCTGGTCGAGGTGCTGGGAAACTCCAGGAGGATTTTCGTGATTGGTGTGTGATTCTGTGACAAGTACTGAGGATACGAAGAGGCAGGATGCAGACGCAGGAATCAACAATGTAAAGGTTTACTTAACACTGAGCAAGAGAACAACAAAGAGCGAGTACACGACACAAGACTAACAATCACACACAACACAACACTGAACAGTCCAGGGCTATATAGGGGTGGTGATGAGATGATGAGGTACAGGTGCGCTGGAGGTAATTAGGGTGCGTTGGGTTTCCATTCCGGTGTTGCCGAGGTGGTGCGCTCAGACCGGTGGCTCAGTAGACTGGCAAATCAGAGCGCTGGAGGGGAGTAACGGGAGGAGACATGACAGTCATGCACCCATTATTTTATAGGGGGCACAAAGTAGGTGAAGATGGAGGGGGAGTGGTCCGGAGGGGGGCTGGACCCTATTGTTCCTGCAATCGACAGCCATAATCATTATGCCTAATTCTATTCTACACATTCCAGAGTGTGTTATTCTGACTGTTGTAAATCACACATCTCAATATACTGCACTAACATGCCTAGGATATTACATCCAAATTACAACACAGTACATGGGATCATAACACACATCATCAATACAAGCACATATCATGGCATCGTAATTAATACACAAATATCATGATATTAGCATAAAGTGCCAGATTACATTTAAACAAAGTCTTTTTCTATATCTAAGCGTACCTCTTGACCGGTCTGGTGGTTATTTTTTTAAAGAAACTAAATATGCTTCTCTGCATCTCTGCTAAAATCTGAGTAAAAGATTCAGATTATTCAGTACATTTAGTAATTGCTTGGTTTTCTAAAGTCTACCAACCTTGCCAGCAGGCATGCCAGCTAAGATAGTTAGATAAGTTACTCTAACTTGATTGATAGTCTGAAATGGCTTGATAGCTAGTTATGAGGTTGGGAACCTATCTAGCTGGCTAGCTAAAGCCAACTTCATACAAAATGCTATATATAAAAATTATCCAACAATCCCCCCACCAGGCCACCCCCCAGCTATCCTCACGTATTCTGTGCCCCCTCAGATTTTTGGGGTGCATGACGCCCCTGCTGCCCATGACCGGCAGCTAAAATCTAATCAAACTCTGTGTGTATCACTCCACACTCTCTCTCCTCCTCCACTGGTTGTTTGTGAGTCCTACAGAGAACCTGTTACTCATGCCTCTCCTCTCCCACCCTCTGCCACTCAGGAGCGAGCTGATAAGGACCACAAGCTTCCCTTCATTGTGGAGGCAGAAGATGTGGAGTCTGGTGAGGACATGGGCCGCTGTCCCACTGGTGCCTCCCACCAAGAACGGCTGCTCCTGATGCATGGCCTGAGCAGCCCTGTCTGCCACCCCGGCCTCAGCAGCCTGCTGGGGGAGGAGCTTCGTCATGTCAGTGCGCTTCGTCTCTGCCGCTACCCAGCCCAGGGCTGCAGAGGCAGTAGCCCCTCCCCTCAGCTGCCTTCCAGTAAGGAGGTTACTCCCACCCCTGTGCCCACCATGGTCACATATCACAGCTCGTGCCATAGGCCAGCCAAGCTGCTCATACCTTCCCTACATTGTGTCAGCCCTCTGAACCTCAGCCCCAGGTGAGTAATGAGACATAACGGTCAATCAAAATGACAAATGTTTGTATTTCATTAGCCCAGTACCTGAACCTAAGGTTTGTAGGATTGTAAGACTATAACCATTAACCAAAATGTAAATCACATTTTCCAATGGATTTACCTGGTAATAATGGCAAAGACAGATTACAGTTCAATTTATTTAACTGAAAATTACTTCATATTTAATCATAACCCACTTAAGTATGAACCACTCTTTCTTATCTCCTCTAGGGTTGTGGATGGAATTGAGGATAATGGGCAGTCATTTCACTTCAATGTGGAACAAGGCGAGGCAAAGACCAATAGCAAAGGTAATGGTCTCACAGGTTAAACAATGGTTTAACTACAAAAAACAATGTTTTTCTAACAGTGGTTTTCTAACAGTAAATAGACAAATGTTTTAGGCAGGGATACTGAATTGATTGGTCAGAAAATTGCTGTTTTAGGATGATCCGAAGCAGTACAAGTAGGCTATGCATACAAATGAAATGGTATAAGCAGAGTACTGCAGGGATGTAGCTCAGTTGGTAGAGCATGGCGTTTGCAACGCCAGAGTTGTGGGTTCGATTCCCACAGGGGGGACAGTATGAAAAATAAAATAAATAAATAAATTATGTATGTCACATTCACTAACTGTAAGTCGCTCTGGATAAGAGCGTCTGCTAAATGACTAAAATGTAAATGTAAATGTACTGTATGTTGGAGTGGGGTTGTGAAAGCAGTGATCTCATCCATCTTTGTCCATCCCATCCCCCTCATAGACCCATTCCAGGTGAGCGCCAACTTACTTCTGGAGACAGAGGAGGTGAGACAGAATATCGGCCAGCTAAACAAAGAGGTATGAAAATACGATCACATTGACGGAATAAACTGACACATAAACCAACATAATGATGCATCAATGAACTGATAAATTAATGATATGCTCCATCTAGGTAGAGAGAGCTCAAGAGACACAAACTTTTTTGTTCTCCCACTTTATTTTCAGTACTCTACTTTCTCTGTACCCTAAAGAGTGTCTAAAAACAGGCCATCTCTGACACACTTTCAGCATTAAATACAACACTCAGGCTATGTAGGCAAGAGAACATTTAAAGACATTTTTCCTCAAATAAAATGTAGGATTGTTAAATTGGAGATGCTCCAGATTTGAACGCTTGCGTAACACTGACTGATAATTTATAATTGTGCTTGTTTTTGGTTTCCACCATTTCTGACCTAGAAAGACCTCATACAAAAGAGACAATAGAACTCTAACTGTTACGTCTCCTGCCTTGGAATACTTACTATTCAACCAAGCAACAGATTGTAGCTTTCATTCTTCTGCATGCCATCTATTTTCCAGATGAATACCCTTAACCAGGAGGTGTCCAACCTGACCAAGGAGCTCCACGAGATGATGCATTTCCTGCAGGCCCATGTGACCATGTTTCATTACCCCTCTGCCATCTCCACCTATCCTTACGGCCTGCAGATGGCCCCCAACCCCAACCCCAGCAGCAACATGACTGCTGCCAACGACTGGCAGACACAGGTGCCTTTCAGTATGCCCGCTGGACCTCACCCATCTCACCTCCAACATGACCCCCTCAGCCACCCTGCCAGGAATGTGTGGGCCTACAGTGGGGTGCCCCCCCAGGGCAGAGGTCTCGCCATGGGTCAGAAGGTAGAGATTGAGCACCTTCACCAGACGTCCAATCCCAGGTCATCCTGTTTACATCCATGCTGCTCGGACAGAGGCAGAACCACTGGTCAGGGACTTGAAGCCCAGTACAGGCCTTTCCAGACCTCCAGAACTACACCCAACTCTCCCTACATGGGCCACTCCCAAGGCCGGACTGGGCCATCTCTTCTGGACCTCAGCTCTGCCTTCCCAGTACTCCCAGGTGCGGGTCCTGGTCAGGTTAAGTACAAAGCCTCCATCCCCATCATCAGTACCTTTCGTCCCCTATGTTCCCCAGGCAGCCTCAGCCAGTCCCACCCCTCCCTGAGTGTCCAGGTCAACTCTGACCGCAGCCATTCACCGTCCAGCTCCCCAACACCTATCCATGTCTCACTGACGCCTACCGGCCAACCACAGCTCCACACCACCTTCAGCTCTCACTCTGGGGTCTACACGTCTGTCAGCCCAACATACAACCAGACGCACAACCAGACCACCGAGGGGCAGGGCTCTCTCAACAGAGCCAGGCAGAATGACCTGGTCGGCTCCAGCCCTGTCCACACACTGAACTCATCCCTACCTCTGGTGGGGCAGTCAGCAGGGCCAGGGCCATGGCCAGACTTTGGAGGGCCTAAGACTGAGTACCCACAGGGCAGGGAGAGACCTGAGAGGATGCAGAGTGATGCTGAGCAGGCAGTGTCCCAGACCCAGGGGATTGACATCAGCACACAGCAGGCCCTGGAAGTCGAGCCTCTCTGGGGCTTGGAGGTGACACGTTAGCAGCTATCTGGAGCCCCACAGAGACCAGATAAATAAACTGGAACATTACTGCTGCATGGTAACGCTGAGCCCTTCAACTCAACTATCCCTTTTTGGTTGCATCTCTTATGCTACATGTGTTTACATCTGAGAAATTAGTGATTGCTTTACAGTCCAAAACATACACAACACAGCAATCACACTACATAATGTCGACACTGAATGTACTACTACTTGATGTACTGTTTATTTAATTTGACTGTAAATACAATATTGATATGGACCAGAGATTTTGAAGACAACCTGACTCAGTTTACTAAAAGATTCAGCTTTGTGTTTATTACGCATTTCTTGTGACCTGAAAGTTAGGTGTTACTAACCAGAGGGTATCTCTAGACCTATAATATTGAGACCTGGCAGCCATGGAAACAGCAAACCCCACCCCTTTCCTTCATTATATTGTGTTTACATAGAAAGTATCATCACCTAATGAGCATTATTTTGACATGTGGTTTTATGTGATTTCATTGCATGTGAACACACTGTGGAGCTCATTCTACAAGCTGTCTGGACATTACAGCATACAACCAATGTTTGTGCTCATTATTTTAAGAAATTGTCTCTTGGCTAGCCTGCCAGAGGACTGCTGGCCAAAGAGGACCTATGGTTATTTGTTTTTTTCCCTCTACCCTCCTCTGCAATATGGCTATTCATAGCTCTGCATCTCTTTTTGCTCTTGTGTCTTGACAATTTTCGGACTTTGTCTATGCTGTATATTTTACTGTTTCTTTGGTAACAGAGACTGAAATAAGATGTGCAATGTATAGCCTGCTGTACAAGCACAACAGCTTAGGAAGCGTACAAATTAGAGCATGATTTTAACAATGTGTGCAGACAAAGAGTTGTATATAATTGTGTGTGTTTGGAACTGATATTAGTTGTAAAATAAAACTACACTGCTCAAAAAAATAAAGGGAACACTTAAACAAGACAATGTAACTCCAAGTCAATCACACTTCTGTGAAATCAAACTGTCCACTTAGGAAGCAACACTGATTGACAATACATTTCACATGCTGTTGTGCAAATGGAATAGACAACAGGTGGAAATTATAGGCAATTAGCAAGACACCCCCAATAAAGGACTGGTTTTGCAGGTGGTGACCACAGACCACTTCTCAGTTCCCATGCTTCCTGGCTGATGTTTTGGTCACTTTTGAATGCTGGCGGTGCTTTCACTCTAGTGGTAGCATGAGACGGAGTCTACAACCCACACAAGTGGCTCAGGACATTACATCAAAGTTGGATCAGCCTGTAGTGTGGTTTTCCACTTTAATTTTGAGGGTGACTCCAAATCCAGACCTCCGTGGGTTGATAAATTTGATTTCCATTGATAATTTTTGTGTGATTTTGTTGTCAGCACATTCAACTATGTAAAGAAAAAAGTATTTAATACGATTATTTCATTCATTCAGATCTAGGATGTGTTATTTTAGTATTCCCTTTATTTTTTTGAGCAGTGTATTTAAGATGCAAACAGAATATATATATATATATATATATATATATATATATATATATATATAAATATATATATATATACAGTGAGGGAAAAAAGTATTTGATCCCCTGCTGATTTTGTACGTTTGCCCACTGACAAAGAAATTATCAGTCTATAATTTTAATGGTAGGTTTATTTGAACAGTGAGAGACAGAATAACAACAAAAAAATCCAGAAAAACACGTCAAAAATTTTATAAATTGATTTGCATTTTAATGAGGGAAATAATTATTTGACCCCCTCTCAATCAGAAAGATTTCTGGCTCCCAGGTGTCTTTTATACAGGTAACGAGCTGAGATTAGGAGCACACTCTTAAAGGGAGTGCTCCTAATCTCAGCTTGTTACCTGTATAAAAGACACCTGTCCACAGAAGCAATCAATCAGATTCCAAACTCTCCACCATGGCCAAGACCAAAGAGCTCTCCAAGGATGTCAGGGACAAGATTGTAGACCTACACAAGGATGGAATGGGCTACAAGACCATCGCCAAGCAGCCTGGTGAGAAGATGACAACAGTTGGTGTGATTATTCGCAAATGGAAGAAACACAAAAGAACTGTCAATCTCCCTCGGCCAGGGGCTCCATGCAAAATCTCACCTCGTGGAGTTGCAATGATCATGAAAACGGTGAGGAATCAGCCCAGAACTACACGGGAGGATCTTGTCAATGATCTCAAGGCAGCTGGGACCATAGTCACCAAGAAAACAATTGGTAACACACTATGCCGTGAAGGACTGAAATCCTGCAGCACCCACAAGGTCCCCCTGTTCAAGAAAGCACATATACAGGCCCGTCTGAAGTTTGCCAATGAACATCTGAATGATTCAGAGGAGAACTGGATGAAAGTGTTGTGATCAGATGAGACCAAAATCAACTCAACTCGCCGTGTTTGGAGGAGGAATGCTGCCTATGACCCCAAGAACACCATCCCCACTGTCAAACATGGAGGTGGAAACATTATGCTTTGGGGGTGTTTTTCTGCTAAGGGGACAGGACAACTTCACTGCATCAAAGGGACGATGGACGGGGCCATGTGCCGTCAAATCTTGGGTGAGAACCTCCTTCCCTCAGCCAGGGCATTGAAAATGGGTCGTGGATGGGTATTCCAGCATGACAATGACCCAAAACACACGGCCAAGGCAACAAAGGAGTGGCTCAAGAAGAAGCACATTAAGGTCCTGGAGTGGCCTAGCCAGTCTCCAGACCTTAATCCCATAGAAAATCTGTGGAGGGAGCTGAAGCTTCAAGTTGCCAAACGTCAGCCTCGAAACCTTAATGACTTGGAGAAGATCTGCAAAGAGGAGTCGGACAAAATCCCTCCTGAGATGTGTGCAAACCTGGTGGCCAACTACAAGAAACGTCTGACATCTGTGATTGCCAACAAGGGTTTTGCCACCAAGTACTAAGTCATGTTTTGCAGTGGGGTCAAATACTTATTTCCCTCATTAAAATGCAAATAAATTCATAACATTTTTGACATGCATTTTTCTGGATTTTATTGTTGTTATTCTGTCTCTCACTGTTCAAATAAACCTACCATTAAAATTATAGACTGATCATGTCTTTGTTAGTGGGCGAACGTACAAAATCAGCAGGGGATCAAAGACTTTTTTCCCTCACTGTATATATACAGTTGAAGTCGGAAGTTTACATACACTTAGGTTGGAGTCATTAAAACTCGTTTTTCAACCACTCCACAAATTTCTTGTTAACAAACTATAGTTTTGGCAAGTCGGTTAGGACATCTACTTTATGCATGACACAAGTAATTTTTCCAACAATTGTTTACAGACAGATTATTTCACTTATAATTCACTGTATCACAATTCCAGTGGGTCAGAAGTTTACATACACTAAGTTGACTGTGCCTTTAAACAGCTTGAAAATTTTCAGAAAATGATGTCATGGCTTTAGAAGCTTCTGATAGGCTAATTGACTTCATTTGAGTCAATTGGACGTGTACCTGTGGATGTATTTCAAGGCATTCCTTCAAACTCAGTGCCTCTTTGCTTCACATCATGGAAAAATCAAAAGAAATCAGCCAAGACTAGTTCATCCTTGGGAGCAATTTCCAAACGCCTGAAGGTACCACGTTCATCTGTACAAACAATAGTACGCAAGTATAAACCCCATGTGAACACGCAGCCGTCATACCGCTCAGGAAGGAGACGCATTCTGTTTCCTAGAGATGAACGTACTTTGGTGCGAAAAGTGCAAATCAATCCCAGAACAACCGCAAAGGACCTTGTGAAGATGCTGGAGGAAACAGGTACAAAAGTATCCATATCCACAGTAAAACGAGTCCTATATCGATATAACCTGAAAGGCCGCTCAGCAAGGAAGAAGCGTAGCAGTGCGGTCGGGTTCTCTTGTGTGTCCATGTAAATAGCCTGTTTTTTTTGGTGTTTTTTTAAATGTATTTTACGTATATATTTCCCTATCACACTTTTCTACTAAATATACTTTCCTGCAACCCGCCTCACTCAATGTGGAACAGATTCTATTATTTACTCACCTTTATCTAGAATCTCCAGTTGAAACTAGCCAGCCAGCTAACTAGCTAACTAGCTACTTGCTATTAGCCACCATTAGCGGTTTTCACCCAGAACATTGGATTTTCTGCCGGAATAACTGAATCACTGGACCTTAACACCGGATCTAGCTAGCCGCAACCGAATGGATGTCGAATGGATGTTGCTGTAGGCTAATCACCACTGCCCCCGTAGCACCAGTTAGCCTTGAGCCTTGAGCTATCCCTGGCTATCTATCTCTCTGTCTACCGGACGGGAGTAGGCAGGTAACCAGCTAACTAGCTACTTGCTATTAGCCACCATTAGCGGCTTTTCTCCATTGTCCGTGGCCTGCACTACCTACCAGCAAGTGTAGCCGGCGCGGTCTGCTCGTTGCCGACTACTGCGTTGTGTTCCGGTGCACTGAAGACAATACACTGGCGTACTTGAAGGCACTTTATTGTGTACAACTCTCTCAATCTGTTCAACATCAAGGAGAGAAAATGTTCAAAACCCTACCCTCGACCAGAATCCGCCTCTCTCAGTCGAGTAGAATGCAGACTGAGTATAATCACATTCAAAAATCCAAGGAATAAAATACAACATTATTGGAAAATAAACATCGCATCTGGTGTATATCTTTTGTATGTATATTGCATGTTATCTCTGCCAAAAACTCTGAGCTTTTAGCCTTTACATTAATACTGTGCAACATGACATAAACCATCTTTCAAATAGGTAATGCATACAGTAATATGCACGAAGCAACATGTAATCCTTCACATTTGAGCTTTTCAGTGCCATTAAACACTAATCAATACATGAAAACATTTTAAATGAACACATATTTTTAACCTGATATAGGGAATACATACCTGTTCAACATCAAGGAGAGAAAATGTTCAAAACTCTACCCTCGACCAGAATCTGTCTAACATTTAAAAAAAAACTGAAACGTGGGCTTCAACACAAGAGGATAGAATGACGATTGCTAACTTACAGCTAAACAAAACACGAGGTTAGCTAAGTTAGCAATTTCTCAAACTCTCAAAAATAGCTAAATTCACGACACAGCTTGATTAAATGTATGTACACTCATCATATAATATATATACAAGTTACTATGTGCACTGAAATGTTTTAGTTTTAACAGGTATATCAAGTTTATATCACGCCGAAGTGAACACATACCTCTCTCAGTCGAGTAGAATGCAGACTGAGAAAAGCATGAGACAACTCCGCATATAACCAAACCAACACTCTAGAGGGCGCACTTACACAACTAACTCTCCCAATATCTGTAAACTACACGAAATGCTGAACAATACAATATTTTGGTGAAATCAACTCACAAAATAAAATAAAAAATAGAAAATGAACGGTTGCAAAAATCTGTAATTCTTTGACCTGTTACATTCACCCCTCTTTAATTTCACCAAAATCCTTCGCACGTCGAGGGTGGAAAATAACCAAAAACATATAGAATAAAACTCTTGTCCACTTGGTCCAAGATAGCCCTGGGACTCCATTTCCCATATACAGCGCATAAAGCTACTTACAAAGTAAGTTAAAAGAAAACAGCAGTTGATCAGGCTACTGCCCCTTCTAGTGAATATGATGCCTTATACACCATATGAGATCTTGGAACACTTTCCCTCCAATATGAACATCTCATGACCCAGGTCATACTACTGGTAATAAAGAAAAATATCTTAATCTCAAAAATGTATCTAAAATAAAGAACGGAAAGACAGTGACCTTCTGACTCCTGTAACAAAACCCTTGGTGAGTGGTTTTTGCACCATGTTCTCTATCAAGCGATCGACTGCCTTAACAACCCTGCCAGTACGTGTTCTGACAACCTGACTTTCAAACCCTTGTACTTGGGAGGGTATCTGACTATCAGTCAGTGTAACAGGTGAATTGACGTCCGAAGACCCTGTCTCATCTAAGTCAGGAACATCAATTGGGCAACAGAGTCAGTGTCAGTCATGTGCAAATCAGGGAGGTCACTGGAATCCGACAAGTCTCTCACAGGTGAGTATTCATTTTCCCCTTGGCCTCTGACCTCTTTAGACTGGGCTCTCGTGGGTGTCAGTTGAACAGACTTCCTGGACAGAGAGTGGGGCATCTCATTCTCCATCTCAGACTCATCAGCTTCTCCAATAGACTCAGAGTCAGAGGATGCGTTTAACCACGAACATGTACGGTCCTCAGAAGCATCTACTGCTAGGCCACTCAAAGCATCAACAGAAGAAGGCTGAAACTCACTAGCCACATCCGAGGCAGCCCCATTCGTCTCTTCATCGCTTAGTTCTGGCATGGGCAAGAAGCTCACGTCCAACATCAAATTCCGATGAACAACTTTTGTTTTCCCACTTTCGTCTCTGACTTTGTAAACGTGAGTCTGAGGGTTCCGATCTATGATGGTATACATAGTGGCTTCCCACTTATCCGCTAACTTCCTCTTCCCTCTCTCTGCTTTATTAGCTAACAAAACTCGGTCGCCAACGTTCAAGTGGGTTCCACGAACTCTCTTGTTGTAGCCATCAGCTTGATGTTGCTGTCCTTTCCTCGCATGCTGCTGAGCTATGTCGGCAGCCACATGGAGGTTCGCCATCAGTTTCTCTGCATAGGTCTTATAATTCACCACGACTGGATCCCTCAAGACTTGTTTGAAGACCATGTCTACTGGGAGTCTGGGGACTCGACCATACATCAAATAGAATGGAGGATATCCAGTTGTTTCATGAGTGGTGGCATTATACGCAAAAGTCAAAGTCTGTATCTGTTGGACCCAGTGTTGCTTAGCTGTCAGGGGTAGGGCACGCAACATACTGCCAAGTGTCCTATTGAACCTTTCGGTTTGCCCATTTCCCAAGGGGTGGTATGCTGTTGTGTGTGTTTTCATAATCCCTGTGAGGCTGAGGAGTTCAGCTATGAGTTTGCTTTCAAAATTGGCCCCTTGATCAGAATGTATTCGCTCTGGGAAACCGTAGATGCAGAATACGTTATCCCATAACTTCTTTGCTATTTGCTTTGCAGTTTGGTTTATGCAGGGAAAGGCATGAGCCAATTTTGTAAAGTGGTCTGTTATGACTAACACATCGACAGATCTTTGCTTACAGTCCTCAGCACTCCAAAAATCAATGCACACCAGCTCCATGGGTGCCGAAGTGCGAATGCTCTCCAAGGGAGCTCGGGCAGCTGGTTCAGGGGTCTTTGCAAGGATACAGCGTTGGCAGCATTTCACATATTCCTTGATGTCTCTTCCCATTTGCGGCCAGAAGAAACGCTGTCGGGCGAGGTGTGCTGTTCTAGCCTGCCCTTGATGCCCAGCGAAATCATGCACACCAGCGAGAGCTTTGGCCTTCAAGCTAGCAGGCAGCACAAACTGATACCTCTTCTCTCTGCTTAATGGGTCTTTGGTTACCCTATATAGGACTCCGTCCTGGACTTTTAGATGATGCCACTGCTTGCACAGTGTCTGGGTCGTAAGAGCTAACCTCCTCCTCCCTCGCCTAGGTGGTGGCTCACCCCTCTGAATGAGTGGCAGGACTTCCCTGATAACTGGATCTATTTCCTGGCTGTGCCTCAGCTCGCCGATGAAGAGGGCTGGAAGTGTGTCTTGTTCTGAGGGCACCGCCTGGGGAAGAACATTGAGAAACTGTGTTGCTCTTATCTCTGCTCCCCTTTCCCACTCTACATGAGCTTCACAAGCAGATTTCACATGAGAGGGTTCTTGACTGCCGGCCAGCCTGTCTTGAGTGGGGTCCATAGTTACACAGCACCCTGCATCATGTGCCTGGAGACACTGGGTCTTACTCCGGAAGAGATCTTGGACTTTCTCCTCTTTGGTTCCCTCCGCCTCGGCCAAAAGACTTTCATAGGGTTCACTGATCAACCTTTGGCTCACTGATTTAGCAAACGGATCTCTACTCAGGGCATCTGCCACAATGTTCTTTACCCCAGGAATGTGTTTGATACTGAAGGTGTATGGGGAAAGCTTTGCCACCCACCTCTGTTCGCAAGCGTCAAGTTTTGGTTTGGTCATTATATAGGTCAAAGGATTATTGTCGGTCCACACTGTAAAAGTGTGGCCTTTCAACCAGTGGCTGAATTTTTCACAAACACTCCATTTGAGCGCCAAGAACTCCAGTCGATGAGCAGGATACCTCTTTTGTGAGCCAGTGAGGGTCTTGCTGGCAAAGGCGATTGGGCGTGCCTTCGTTTCTCCTTCTGGTATCTGGGACAGAACTGCCCCAAGGCCATCAAGAGACGCATCAATGGACAGAACCAAGGGCTTAGAAAAGTCTGGATGGCTAAGGACCACACAATTCAGTAGCTTCCCCTTAAGGCCGGCGAAAGCGGAATCGCAGTCAAGGGTCCAATCCGCAGGTTTGAGCTTTCTGTAGACTCCCGCATTCTGACTGTACTTCCCGGCCTTTCCTCTCCGTTTCTGGCCAGCTGTGAGAGCAAACAGGGGTTTTGCGATGGAGGAGCAATTTGGTATGTAGTGTTGGTAATAAAAATACCATCCCCAGGAACGACTTCACTCTGTGAACTGAAGGAGTGCAGCCATCATCTTCCATCAAGTCCCTCTTTGACATTTTGGTGATGACCTCGACCTTCTCTGGGTCAACAGCAACACCGTCACTGTCAACGATGTGTCCGAGAAACTTCACAGATCTCCGCAACAGATGGCATTTTTTTGGACTCAACTTTAGATTGTGCTCCCGTAGCCTCTGGAAAACAACCTCTAATCTGCTGAGGGCCTGCTGTTCATTGGGGGCAAATATCAAGAGATCATCTAGGTAGCACAAGAGACTGCTGAAGTTAAGATCGCCAAAGATACTCAGCATCATCCTCATGAAGGACGCTGGACTGTTGCAAAGCCCCTGTGGCATTCTGTTATACTCG
This sequence comes from Coregonus lavaretus, assembly GCF_964263955.1. NCBI lineage: Eukaryota > Metazoa > Chordata > Actinopteri > Salmoniformes > Salmonidae > Coregonus > Coregonus lavaretus. The sequence goes on along the minus strand of NC_139989.1, from coordinate 39,491,621 downwards.
TGCAGGCCTAATGGTGTTGTGAAGGCGGTATACTTTTTGTCCTCCTCATGCATGGGCAAGTTATAAAATCCAGACGTGAGGTCCATGGTGCTGAAGACAGCATTACCGCCAAGGGCAGCCAAGCAGTCCGATTGATGGGGCAAAGGATGAGCATCCTTGATAGTTCTTGCATTCAGCCATCGAAAGTCTGTGCATATCCGGAGGTCGCCATTTTTCTTCCAAACCATCACGAGTGGAGAAGCATATTCACTCATTGATTTCCGTATGATTTCCTGTTCCTCCATCTCGGTGAGAACTTGGCGCAGCTTTTGATAGTGGGCTGGCGGCACTCTGCGATATGGAAGACGGAAGGCACGGTCGTCAGTGAGGCGGATCCTATGGGCAAAGCCCTTGGCTTCTCCACAGTCAAGATGATGCTTTGAAAATATATCCTGATATTTCTCCAGCAATGTCACAAGTTGGAGCTTGGTGGAGGGGCTCGCTTCACAATGATCAATGTCGACATTTCCTAGACCAGACTTCTGCAGTCTGTCTTTCAGGTCACCGTTGTCGTCCTGTTTCACATGAGTCACTCTAACAGAGCCAGCATCACTCTGACAGGAACCCTGGAACAGTGTGAGATCTTCAGCTGCAACACAAGTAGAGACATCCGCAAGCTTGCTGTTCCTTTTCAGTGTGAGTGGTTTGTCTCAGATATTAGTGATTTTCATGGGAGTCCAGCCATCTCCCCATAGCGGTGTTACCACTCTCCCCACCATAATGCCCCGAGGCACACACCTGGAGGTTGTAGGCTCCACCATAACTGTACTCCCAGGTGACTTGGGCATATTACTTGGCAGTCTTCCCCACAGCAGGTACTCTTGTTTGGGAAGGAGAGTCACCACCTGAGTTAGCTTCACTGTCCCTACTTTTCCTGGGACATCTTCACCCCTCTATCTTGTGAGACTGGTCATAATTTCTAGAAACTGTTCGCCATCTGGAGGCCCTTTTGTGTTGCTCGAGATAAGTGTCCAATAACTGTTTTCGTTTTTCAGCTGATGCAGTACACGTTTCAACATGTTGGTGACTACTATTATGTCGTCTTTCTGACCAGTGATCACCAGAACTGGGACCATGCACTTTACCCCATACAGACTTAGTTCCATGTCATACATGCACTTGGGGCGCACTTGTACTCCTCCACAGCCAACAAGGATGATATGCTGTGAGAGTTCTTGATGTGGGGTCAAGACGCTATCCGATAGTAGTCTCTGCTCTGCCTCTTCACTTATCGTGCAGGCCATTGAGCCTGTATCGAGGAGCCCTTGCAACTGAGCACAGCCATTAACTGTCACCGGTGCGTGAAATAACTCACTGAACGTCTCAACTCTGTGAATATTCTGAACAATTACCGTGCAATTATCAGACATTGCTTTACAGACATTGACATACATCTCATTCAATTCTTCACTTTCTTCAAGGGTTGAATCTTCAACGCTCACACATCCCCTTTCCGTATGTGAGCTATCTAGTTTAAACTGGCTCCACCTTGCTCAGAGTTAGGTGGTGTGTGCGCTAACTGTGGCTGAGCGTTAATTCTTGGCCGGCGCTGTTGGCATTCTCTCTTCCAGTGGCCGGGCTTGTAACAGCCCATACAGAGGTTCGCCTGTCTACAGTGTGCAGTAGTTGAGTGTTCGGCAGACTGACAGACTTTACATCTACTCTGAACAATGGCTACTGGCCCCCTGCTTGGTGGCACGACTGCTGTTGTCTGTGCCGTCTGCTCTAGCACACGGTTCAGCAAGCCAATGAGAGACTGCATGCAGAGGCTCTCTGTCTGAGGAGAGGATGGAAGCCCCATTGCCTTTGGGTAACCAGTAAGGTCTGTTGGTATTTCAGCAGCGACTGTCTCTGTGGTTAATGCCTGAGCATGTGCACCAATGTTCTTTGGCCGATAAGATTTGGCTTGACACATTGTTCTAGCCTCTCTCTGATGTTCAACGAGGTGTTCCTGAATCTCATTTGCTGTCCACTTTTCAGCTGTTTTGCACTTTAGGACACTTGCAAGAGCGGGGTCGGGACAGTGTTTCACCAGCATCATTGTGACTTCGTGAGAGGGGTCCTCAATGTTTCGCCCCTGCCTTCTCCGACACTCATCTGCGACATCCACAGCCTTGTTCAAGCGTATCCAATAGTCCATGGGACTTTCTCCGGCCAGAGGAAGTGTGTTATAGAAATCTGCTAAAGGCATAGAGGAGTAGGTTAACTCACTGAAATGTTGTTTCAGAATATCAAAGACGAGCTTGGAGTTCTCAGCTGGCTGCAGCGATGGCATACTGCGCAGGGTAACTTTAACAATGTCTCTAGCCTTTCCCATTAGTCTTGACATTATCTCCTGGGAGTGCTCTTGCGGGTGTACACCCCTCTTATTCAGGTAAACGCTCATAATCTCTTCCCACTCATGCACTGTGTGTTTGTCTGTTCCATCACCCCTGAAGTACGGCGGCTCTTTGACATCTGTCTTCATGACTAACTTTACTCCTGTCATGTTCAAATCAGACTGTCCATATCCTAAGTTCAGGCTAGGCGTAGGAGTGGTTTGGTTATCTGCACTACCAACAGATCTCTGTAATTGGCTAGCAATGTTCTCTCCTATTTCATGAGCTAACTGTGTGATGAGACTCCCTAGGTCTGCAGAACTCACATGTGAACTAGACACTGGCTGACGTGGAGAATGTTCATCTGTTTGGGTGTGAGTGTATGAAAATGCAGGACGGCCCACTGAACTAACGCTGCTTGCAATGTCTGGAGCATCTCTTAAGCTACGCATGTGTGGTGCGGGGGAATATTCATCAGTGCGTAAGCGTGTGGACGAGAGTACAGGTCTGCCTAGTATACCAGCACCCCTAACCGGCGTGCTCTCCACCCTACTCATAAACCTGCCCCTCCCCAGGCTTACCCCTGCAGCATCTCCAACACTAAATGGTGTCTGCGCATCCTTACCATCAGTCATAAAAAAAAAAAAAATAGAAAGTTGTAATAGACTATGTTAATGATATGTGAATCACCAGAACATGTGAATATGATTATTTTTTTTTTTTTATGATAGAAGTAGCTGAGGTAAGCAATTAAGAGCTACAATTTACACATTAATGTTTGCCCTTATACTTGTCAACGTTCCGAAGAGGTTCCTACTCGTCACAGCAACCACCGGCGATCACCCTGGCGATGATCTGAAGCGAAGATATCCGGGTCACGGCACCAATGTAGCCGGCGCGGTCTGCTCGTTGCCGACTACTGCGTTGTGTTCCGGTGCACTGAAGACAATACACTGGCGTACTTGAAGGCACTTTATTGTGTACAACTCTCTCAATCTGTTCAACATCAAGGAGAGAAAATGTTCAAAACTCTACCCTCGACCAGAATCCGCCTAACATAAAAAAAAAAACTGAAACGTGGGCTTCAACACAAGAGGATAGAATGACGATTGCTAACTTACAGCTAAACAAAACACGAGGTTAGCTAAGTTAGCAATTTCTCAAACTCTCAAAAATAGCTAAATTCACGACACAGCTTGATTAAATGTATGTACACTCATCATATAATATACATACAAGTTACTATGTGCACTGAAACGTTTTAGTTTTAACAGGTATATCAAGTTTATATCACGCCGAAGTGAACACATACCTCTCTCAGTCGAGTAGAATGCAGACTGAGAAAAGCATGAGACAACTCCGCATATAACCAAACCAACACTCTAGAGGGCGCACTTACACAACTAACTCTCCCAATATCTGTAAACTACACGAAATGCTGAACAATACAATATTTTGGTGAAATCAACTCACAAAATAAAATAAAAAATAGAAAATGAACCATTTTGTATACATCTGGCGCTTCATTGGACACTGTGTTAACAAACCTCCAAACGAGCTTCAATGCCATACAACACTCCTTCAGTAGCCTCCAACTGCTCTTAAACACTAGTAAAACTAAATGCATGCTCTTCAATCGAACGCTGCTGGCACCCGCCCACCCGACTAGAATCACTACTCTCGACGGTTCTGACCTAGAGTATGTGGACAACTACAAATACCTAGGTGTCTGGTTAGACTGTAAACTCTCCTTCCAGACTCACATTAAGAATCTCCAATCCAAATCCAAAGTTAAATCTAGAATCGGCTTCCTATTTCGCAACAAAGCCTCCTTCACTCATGCTGCCAAACATGCCCTCGTAAAACTGACTATCCTTGACTTCAGCAATGTCATTTACAAAATAGCCTCCAACACTCTACTCAGCAAATTGGATGTAGTCTATCACAGTGCCATCCGTTTTGTCACCAAAGCCCCATATACTACCCACCACTGTGACCTGTATGCTCTTGTTGGCTGGTCCTCACTACATATTCGTCGCCAAACCCACTGGCTCCAGGCCATCTATAAATCACTGCTAGGCAAATCCCTGCCTTATCTTAGCTCATTGGTCACCATAGCAACACCCACCCGTAGTATGCGCTCCAGCAGGTATATTTCACTGGTCATCCCCAAAGCCAACACCTCCTTTGGCCGCCATTCCTTCCAGTTCTCTGCTGCCAATGACTGGAACGAATTGCAAAAATCTCTGAAGCTGGAGACACTAATTTCCCTCACTAACTTTAAGCATCAGTTGTCAGAGCACCTTACCGATCACTGCACCTGTACACAGCCCATCTGTAATTAGCCCACCCAACTACCTCATCCCCATATTGTTATTTATTTTGCTCATTTGCACCACAGTATCTCTATTTGCACATCATCTCTTGCACATCTATCATTCCAGTGTTAATACTAATTGTAATTATTTTGCACTATAGCCTATTTATTGCCTTACCTCCATAACTTGCTACATTTGCACACACTGTATATATATTTTCTGTTGTATTTTTGACATTATGTTTTGTTTTACCCCATATGTAACTCTGTGTTGTTGTTTTTATCGCACTGCTTTGCTTTATCTTGGCCAGGTCGCAGTTGTAAATGAGAACTTGTAAATGAGAACAGTGGCTTACCTGGTTAAATAAAGGTGAAATAAAAAAATAAAAAAATAAAAGCCACTGCTCCAAAACCGCCATAAAAAAGCCAGACTACGGTTTGCAACTGCACATGGGGACAAAGATAATACTTTTTGGAGAAATGTCCTCTGGTCTGATGAAATAAAAATAGAACTGTTTGGCCATAATGTCCATCGTTATGTTTGGAAGAAAAAGAGGGCCGCTTGCAAGACGAAGAACACCATCCCAACCGTGACGCACGGGGGTGGCAGCATCATGCTGTGGGGGTGCTTTGCTGCAGGAGGGACTGGTGCACTTCACAAAATAGATGGCATCATTAGGAAGGAAAATTATGTGGATATATTGAAGCAACATCTCAAGACATCAGTCAGGAAGTTAAAGCTTGGTCGCAAATGGGTCTTCCAAATGGACAATGACCCCAAGCATACTTCCAAAGTTGTGGCATAATGGCTTAAGGACACCAAAGTCAAGGTATTTGGAGTGGCCATCACAAAGCCCTGACCTCAATCCTATAGAAAATGTGTGGGCAGAACTGAAAAAGTGTGTGTGAGCAAGGAGGCCTACAAACCTGACTCTGTTACACCAGCTCTGTCAGGAGAAATGGGCCAAAATTCACCCAACTTATTGTGGGAAGCTTGTGGAAGGCTACCCGAAACGTTTGACCCAAGTTAAACAATTTAAAGGCAATGCTACCAAATACTAATTGAGTGTATGTAAACTTCTGACCCACTGGGAATGTGATTAAATAAATAAAAGCTGAAATAAATAATTCTCTATTATTCTGACATTTGAAAATACATCCACATGTACACCTCCAATTTACTAAATTGACGTCAATTAGCCTATCAGAAGCTTCTAAAGCCATGACATCATTTTGTGGAATTTTCCAAGCTGTTTAAATGCACAGTCAACTTAGTGTATGTAAACTTCTGACCCACTGGAATTGTGATAGTGAATTATAAGTGAAATAATCTGTCTAAACAATTGTTGGAAAAAGGACTTGTGTCATGCACAAAGTAGATGTCCTAACAGACTTGCCAAAACTATAGTTTGTTAACAATACATTTGTGGAGTGGTTGAAAAACGAGTTTTAATTACATTTAACATTTTAGTCATTTAGCAGACGCTCTTATCCAGAGCGACTTACAGTTAGTGAGTGCATAAATTTTCATACTGGCCCCCGTGGGAAACGAATCCATAACCCTGGCGTTGCAAGCGCCATGCTCTACCAACTGAGCTACAGGGGACTAATGACTCCAACCTAAGTGTATGTAAACTTCTGACTTCAACTGTGTATATATTATTTTCCTCTCGACTGTGGGCAGGCAGCCTCTCAGATGGGTGGGCGGTGGAGGTTCAGTGTGGCTTCAGGGGGTTGGTGATGAATTCGTGGGCTTGTTTAGCTTCTTACAGCAAACAGGGCTTTATTAATATTGTCAACCTCAGTGGGATGTGTCCTTAACCCTCAAGGATATGGTTTTGTGGTTTTGTAAAGAGGTCTGACTTGCAGTGTCCTTTGTGTTCTCTAGAACACTAAATCAGCGGAAGGTTTATCAGGCCATAAAAAATAATGTAATGATCTGTATTTATTGGGTTGTATTTATTCATGTTTCTCACCAAGATGTACCTCCTTGTGCTCATTCCAATACATCTATTGACATACAGTGAGGGGAAAAAGTATTTAGTCAGCCACCAATTGTGCAAGTTCTCCCACTTAAAAAGATTAGAGAGGCCTGTAATTTTCATCATAGGTACACGTCAACTATGACAGACAAAATGAGAAAAAAATCACATTGTAGGATTTTTTATGAATTTATTTGCAAATTATGGTGGAAAATACGTATTTGGTCAATAACAAAAGTTTCTCAATACTTTGTTATATACCCTTTGTTGGCAATGACACAGGTCAAACGTTTTCTGTAAGTCTTCACAAGGTTTTCACACACTGTTGCTGGTATTTTGGCCCATTCCTCCATGCAGATCTCCTCTAGAGCAGTGATGTTTTGGGGCTGTCGCTGGGCAACACGGACTTTCAACTCCCTCCAAAGATTTTCTATGGGGTTGAGATCTGGAGACTGGCTAGGCCACTCCAAGACCTTGAAATGCTTCTTACGAAGCCACTCCTTCGTTGCCCGGGCAGTGTGTTTGGGATCATTGTCATGCTGAAAGACCCATCTACGTTTCATCTTCAATGCCCTTGCTGATGGAAGGAGGTTTTCACTCAAAATCTCACGATACATGGCCCCATTCATTCTTTCCTTTACACGGATCAGTCGTCCTGGTCCCTTTGCAGAAAAACAGCCCCAAAGCATGATGTTTCCACCCCCATGCTTCACAGTAGGTATGGTGTTCTTTGGATGCAACTCAGCATTCTTTGTCCTCCAAACACGACGAGTTGAGTTTTTACCAAAAAGTTCTATTTTGGTTTCATCTGACCATATGACATTCTCCCAATCCTCTTCTGGATCATCCAAATGCACTCTAGCAAACTTCAGACGGGCCTGGACATGTACTGGCTTAAGCAGGGGGACACGTCTCGCACTGCAGGATTTGAGTCCCTGGCGGCGTAGTGTGTTACTGATGGTAGGCTTTGTTACTTTGGTCCCAGCTCTCTGCAGGTCATTCACTAGGTCCCCCCGTGTGGTTCTGGGATTTTTGCTCATTGCAGATTCAGTCTTCCCAGCCTGGTGCAGGTCTACAATTTTGTTTCTGGTGTCCTTTGACAGCTCTTTGGTCTTGGCCATAGTGGAGTTTGGAGTGTGACTGTTTGAGGTTGTGGACAGGTGTCTTTTATACTGATAACAAGTTCAAACATGTGCCATTAATACAGGTAACGAGTGGAGGACAGAGGAGCCTCTTAAAGAAGAAGTTACAGGTCTGTGAGAGCCAGAAATCTTGCTTGTTTGTAGGTGACCAAATACTTATTTTCCACCATAATTTGCAAATAAATTCATTAAAAATCCTACAATGTGATTTTCTGGATTTTTTTTTCTCATTTTGTCTGTCATAGTTGACGTGTACCTATGATGAAAATTAAGTGGGAGAACTTGCACAATTGGTGGCTGACTAAATACTTTTCCCCCCCACTGTATGTATGTGTATATATATATATATATATATATATATATATATATATATATATATATATATATATATATATATATATATTATGTGTGCATCTTAAATAGATATATACAGATGTTTCTACTTTTTTTAACAGGGACCCTGGGAAATACAATTACATCTTAAGTGAAAAATGTAATAACATGAATGGTTAAACTGAGCCAGTCACAGTAGTTGTACACAATTACATAAATCATGTTAGTCAATCACTCAACATCCAACAATATCTCTTTAGATAGACCTATGCCTTTAGATAGACCCACCTTAAAATACAGGGGCTTCTGCATTTGATGCCCACAGCATAAAAGTTTTGGTCAGTGAGTTTACTTTTATGAACAACATTTTGATCTGAACTGATGTCAGGTGATGGCAAATATCATGGTCTTTAGCGCCACTAGATGGTGATACATTTAAAGCAAGCCTCTGTAAATATTTTATTAAATACATTTGAAAAACTATGGGACAGAATCTGAGTTGTTGATTGCCTATCTGGTGCCAAGGGTGTTTCTTTTGACCAAAAAGATCAGCTCTGAAAAATATCTTACATTAAAAGATCTGATGTGATTGGTGAAAATACTAATTAGTGGAAAAATATCAGAACTGGGCTGCCTGTGTAAACGCTAGTTGGTTGTTTATATATACACTGCTCAAAAAAATAAAGGGAACACTTAAACAACACAATGCAACTCCAAGTCAATCACACTTCTGTGAAATCAAACTGTCCACTTAGGAAGCAACACTGATTGACAATACATTTCACATGCTGTTGTGCAAATGGAATAGACAACAGGTGGAAATTATAGGCAATTAGCAAGACACCCCCAATAAAGGACTGGTTTTGCAGGTGGTGACCACAGACCACTTCTCAGTTCCTATGCTTCCTGGCTGATGTTTTGGTCACTTTTGAATGCTGGCGGTGCTTTCACTCTAGTGGTAGCATGAGACGGAGTCTACAACCCACACAAGTGGCTCAGGTAGTGCAGCTCATCCAGGATGGCACATCAATGCGAGCTGTGGCAAGAAGGTTTGCTGTGTCTGTCAGCGTAGTGTCCAGAGCATGGAGGCGCTACCAGGAGACAGGCCAGTACATCAAGAGACATGGAGGAGGCCGTAGGAGGGCAACAACCCAGCAGCAGGACTGCTACCTCCGCCTTTGTGCAAGGAGGAGCAGGTGGAGCACTGCCAGAGCCCTGTAAAATGACCTCCAGCAGGCCACAAATGTGCATGTGTCTGCTCAAACGGTCAGAAACAGACTCCATGAGGGTGGTATGAGGGCCCGACGTCCACAGGTGGGGGTTGTGCTTACAGCCCAACACCGTGCAGGACGTTTGGCATTTGCCAGAGAACACCAAGATTGGCAAATTCGCCACTGGCGCCCTGTGCTCTTCACAGATGAAAGCTGGTTCACACTGAGCACGTGACAGAGTCTGGAGACGCCGTGGAGAACGTTCTGCTGCCTGCAACATCCTCCAGCATGACCGGTTTGGCGGTGGGTCAGTCATGGTGTGGGTTGGCATTTCTTTGGGGGACCACACAGCCCTCCATGTGCTCGCCAGAGGTAGGCTGACTGCCATTATGTACCGAGATGAGATCCTCAGACCCCTTGTGAGACCATATGCTGGTGCGGTTGGCCCTGGGTTCCTCCTAATGCAAGACAATGCTAGACCTCATGTGGCTGGAGTGTGTCAGCAGTTCCTGCAAGAGGAAGGCATTGATGCTATGGACTGGCCCGCCCGTTCCCCAGACCTGAATCCAATTGAGCACATCTGGGACATCATGTCTCACTCCATCCACCAACGCCACGTCCAGGAGTTGGCGGATGCTTTAGTCCAGGTCTGGGAGGAGATCCCTCAGGAGACCATCCGCCACCTCATCAGGAGCATGCCCAGGCGTTGTAGGGATGTCATACAGGCACATGGAGGCCACACACACTACTGAGCCTCATTTTGACTTGTTTTAAGGACATTACATCAAAGTTGGATCAGCCTGTAGTGTGGTTTTCCACTTTAATTTTGAGGGTGACTCCAAATCCAGACCTCCATGGGTTGATAAATTTGATTTCCATTGATAATTTGTGTGATTTTGTTGTCAGCACATTCAACTATGTAAAGAAAAAAGGATTTAATAAGATTATTTCATTCATTCAGATCTAGGATGTGTTATTTTAGTGTTCCCTTTATTTTTTTTGAGCAGTGTATATCAATCTCGGATTCGGTTTTTATTTTGCGCTGGGGAGTGAGTGGCAACTGCCACTGCTTGCCACTTCTAAATTAGTCCCTTAAACCCGATCCTAGGCAAAATCAGTAGCATTAATACATTGTGGGAGGCAACAAGTCTGTCTAAGGAGACTACTCCTAAATAATCAGCCCTGACCAAATGTGTGTTCATTAATTTAGTAAACTACAGTTCCCAGGTTACCAAAGATAGATAATCAGATGGAAGCCACACCTTCAGGAAGTGGGAGGATCCCGGAAAAAAATGCACTAAGCAGAAGTGAAGGCCGGGCCTATGTGTTGAGCAGTCGATGTGAGCTGCGATAGAGAGAAAAGTCGTCATTGTGTAAATTGAGAGTATACGAAGAAAAGGGAACGCATATTTGACCTTTAACGGTAAGCTGTAAACTATATTATTTTGGTTCAGATTTCCACTGTCAAATTTTGCTCAATCAACCAGACAGTAAACTAACGTTAGCTAGCTACCTATATAGCCAGATATACGCTAGCGACTGTCAGATTGATATGTTAAATGGGACTGATTACTTGTCCAGATAGCTAATGAGGTAACTAGTTAGCAAACAATAAAATGCTTTGTTCATCATTTGACCAAATAGTTATTTCTCTTTAGATGTTTGATTTACCCCGTCTTTTCTGTGCGATGTCATCATAAACTTAGCTAGCTAACTTGGCTATCGTCCTGTATTGTTTTTACTGGCAGTAACGTTAATTTACAGTGGACATTTTGTCGTTGTCTACTCAGCTAACAAGCTACTCAACTTCAGCTTTTAGTGGCATTATATAACAGTTAAAAAATTGTCTAGCTTTAAAAAGCTAGCTAGTTACTGTGACTTAGTGGGCTAGCTAGCTAAATTACAGTAATGTCATGTGTTAGATTTGTTATTGTATTTCATAGCTAGTTAGCCTTTAACTGACAGCTAACTAACTATATAGCTAGAAGATTTTCCTTTTGGTCCAATCAATTTGATAAACATTTCATATGTTGATTTCTATCTTTCAAACGAGTATCTTAGCTCATTGGCGTCAGCAGGCTCTTGGTATCTGTGATGATGACCGATAGTATGAGGAAGTTTGAAACCCACTAACTTAATGGTTCCTGCCTGGTAATGATCACGAAACATTCCATCTTGCAGTAACTCACATGTCACCTGGTCTTTTACGTTAATTGTTATCTTGCCACTGATTCTAATTGTTTACTTAGCTAGGTCTCAAAACATAGTAATTTCTTCATTTTGCATAATTGGAGTTCAAAGTTCATGGCTGTGTCTAATTAGGCTCATCATTTTGAATGTTATCATTGCTGAGTTACAGTTTGGGTCTGTACTTGGTGTGTCAATGGTGGTACAGGTAGGTCAGTTGTCTGATGTAGCCCTCATCGTGTGAGTCTGTGTCATGTTACTTTTATGTGAATGCATGCCTCTTTTTCTCTGGTCTATGGTGGTATCCCTCATAACTTACTGTGTCTCATCAGTCCTGTACCCTTGTTCACTGCTTCACCTTTACTGCAGGTCATCTATGGCAGTTGTTCCCCCGGAACTCAGTTCGGCTTTCAACTTACTCTTGAAAGTTGTAATGGTAGAATGCACAAGGTGCAATTACGAAATTGGGTAGTGTATCATCCGTTTCCCTCTTGTCATGTCAGTCATTGCATACCTTAGAGCAGAGTTTCCCAACCCCCCCCCCCCTGGGTGCACGTTTTGGTTTTTGCCCTAGCACTATACAGCTGATTCAAATAACCAACTCGTCATCAAGCTTTAATTATTGGAATCAGCTGTGTAGTGCTAGGGCAAAAAACTAAACTTGCTTGAAGAGCGTGTTATGTCATGACTTACCTGGACCACCTATTGAGATGTACCTTTTGTTATGTAAATAATTTGTTAAATGGGGTGAAAAGGAAACTGGAGTGCCACTTTGATGTATGCTCTTGCAAGCTGAAAAGTGGCCTGGGCTTGAGTCTTTTTGGTAAAACACCAGGGTAAATCCTCATTGGAAACTCGTTGGTGTGTTATGGCTCAATAACAGGACTGAAGTTGGACCTTTTGAAATGGAGCGGAGAAGGGATTTTTAATAACTTGCCTAAGCTGCTGCCGTGTTATGGTGTGGACCTTGTCCTTATAGAGAGTGGTGACACATTTTGACACACAGTAAAATAACATCCATCTGCGTGAGACCCAACACTTTTCAATGTTCAATCCGAAGTAGGCCTAGCCTAATTGGTATGCGTTAGTGTGGTCAGAAAGGTTGTAATGCAATGGAGTCGATGGAGGAATGAATGAATCGGGTGTGTAGGAGGAGAAGCATGCCCATTCACAACAGGTAATTCTGATGACTCCGCAAAAGTGAAGATATCCTGTAGGTGTTTAAATTTTTCTATTACCCAAGCTGGAGAGTTCTATGTTCAGTGGTTACTGGTCAGTGGTCAGTTTGCTACCAGACCTGTTTGAGACTGACAAGATCAATGTATGCCTATTGAGGTTCCCCCCTATTGGTTAAACCACAACAATTTAGGCCTAAACAAATGAAAAATAATTTCATTAAGTTTGAGTCATTAATAAATAAGTGTGTGTGGCGCAGTGGTCTAAGGCACTGCATCGCAGTGCTAGCTGTGCCACTAGAGATCCTGGTTCGAATCCAGGCTCTGTCGTAGCCGGCCGCGACCGGGAGACTCATGTGGCGGCGCACAATTGGCCCAGCGTCGTCCAGGGTAGGGGAGGGAATGGGCGGCAGGGACGTAGCTCAGTTGGTAGAGCATGGCTTTTGCAACGCCAGGGTTGTGGGTTCGATTCCCACGGGGGGCCAGTATAAAAAATGATGTATGCACTCACTAACTGTAAGTCGCTCTGGATAAGAGCGTCTGCTAAATGACTAAAATGTAAAAAAATGTAATGTAAATGTTCCTCACAGGCAGCGGAGACACCCACTAACCCCACCCTGACACTTTATCTCTGTAGCTGAGGAGCACAATGTGAAAGGTCCTGTCTGGGGCTCTTATCTCTCACACTAGCACCATGCTCAAACTGAATGGGGGGTTGGGGTTTAGCCTAGTAGGCCTATGCAAAAGCAGATGCTTTTTACTTAGGGTTGAAAACCTACTGGTAATTTTCAAAAGTTACCTGAATCTTTGGTCATTTTTGGTAATTTATACTTTAATGTGGGAAAAAAATATTAATATAGTATTCTTTTTTTTTTTATATCTGTGTCCATATTGTCAATGAGTTTCTAGTAGATGGACCATATGGTTCAAGAGAAAATAGCCTAATTCATGAAAAAAGGATCTAGGTGTTATTTTCAATTAATACTGCAACTATTGTATTTTTCTACAAATGCCACCAGTTTGGCCCCAAAACATTTACTAAAAAGACATATTGACATAGGAAAATAAATAAGTGTGTAAATAATATATAATGGATATTTTATGCTGCCTGAAACCCTTGTATTTTACAGAAATGGTATTCACTAAGTTTGTTGATATTTAGGATGATTTACTATTTTGTCATTTTAAAATGATCTTATTTGATAAAAAAACACACGTGTGTGTGTACATACACTGCTCAAAAAAATAAAGGGAACACTAAAATAACACATCCTAGATCTGAATGAATGAAATAATCTTATTAAATCCTTTTTTCTTTACATAGTTGAATGTGCTGACAACAAAATCACACAAAAACTATCAATGGACCTCCCTACAACGCCTGGGCATGCTCCTGATGAGGTGGCGGATGGACTCCTGAGGGATCTCCTCCCAGACCTGGACTAAAGCATCCGCCAACTCCTGGACAGTCTGTGGTGCAACGTGGAGTTGGTGGATGGAGCGAGACATGATGTCCCAGATGTGCTCAATTGGATTCAGGTCTGGGGAACGGGCGGGCCAGTCCATAGCATCAATGCCTTCCTCTTGCAGGAACTGCTGACACGCTCCAGCCACATGAGGTCTAGCATTGTCTTGCATTAGGAGGAACCCAGGGCCAACCGCACCAGCATATGGTCTCACGAGGGGTCTGAGGATCTCATCTCTGTACCTAATGGCAGTCAGGCTACCTCTGGCGAGCACATGGAGGGCTGTGCGGCCCCCCAAAGAAATGCCACCCCACACCATGACTGACCCACTGCCAAACCGGTCATGCTGGAGGATGTTGCAGGCAGCAGAACGTTCTCCACGGCGTCTCCAGACTCTGTCACGTGCTCAGTGTGAACCTGCTTTCATCTGTGAAGAGCACAGGGCGCCAGTGGCGAATTTGCCAATCTTGGTGTTCTCTGGCAAATGCCAAACGTCCTGCACGGTGTTGGGCTGTAAGCACAACCCCCACCTGTGGACGTCGGGCCCTCATACCACCCTCATGGAGTCTGTTTCTGACCGTTTGAGCAGACACATGCACATTTGTGGCCTGCTGGAGGTCATTTTACAGGGCTCTGGCAGTGCTCCACCTGCTCCTCCTTGCACAAAGGCGGAGGTAGCAGTCCTGCTGCTGGGTTGTTGCCCTCCTACGGCCTCCTCCACGTCTCCTGATGTACTGGCCTGTCTCCTGGTAGCGCCTCCATGCTCTGGACACTACGCTGACAGACACAGCAAACGTTCTTGCCACAGCTCGCATTGATGTGCCATCCTGGATGAGCTGCACTACCTGAGCCACTTGTGTGGGTTGTAGACTCCGTCTCATGCTACCACTAGAGTGAAAGCACCGCCAGCATTCAAAAGTGACCAAAACATCAGCCAGGAAGCATAGGAACTGAGAAGTGGTCTGTGGTCACCACCTGCAAAACCAGTCCTTTATTGGGGGTGTCTTGCTAATTGCCTATAATTTCCACCTGTTGTCTATTCCATTTGCACAACAGCATGTGAAATGTATTGTCAATCAGTGTTGCTTCCTAAGTGGACAGTTTGATTTCACAGAAGTGTGATTGACTTGGAGTTGCATTGTGTTGTTTAAGTGTTCCCTTTATTTTTTTGAGCTGTGTGTGTGTGTGTGTATATATATATATATATATATATATATATATATATATATATATATATATATATATATATATATATATATATATATATATATATATATATATATATATATATATATATACATACACATACATACATACAGTTGAAGTCGGAAGTTTACATACACCTTAGCCAAATACATTTAAACTCAGTTTTTCACAATTCCTGACATTTAATCCTAGTAAAAATGTCCTGTTTTAGGTCAGTTAGGATCACCACTTTATTTTAAGAATGTGAAATGTCAGAATAATAGTAGAGAGAATGATTTATTTCAGCTTTTATTTCTTTCATCACATACCCAGTGGGTCAGAGGTTTACATACACTCAATTAGTATTTGGTAGCGTTGCCTTTAAATTGTTTAACTTGGGTCAAACTATTCCGGTAGCCTTCCACAAGCTTCCCACAATAAGTTGGGTGAATTTTGGCCCCTTCCTCCTGACAGAGCTGGTATAACTGAGTCAGGTTTGTAGGCCTCCTTGCTCGCACACGCTTTTTCAGTTCTGCCCACAAATTTTCTATAGGGTTGAGGTCAGGACTTTGTGATGGCCACTCCAATACCTTGACTTTGTTGTCCTTAAGCCATTATGCCACAACTTTGGAAGTATGCTTGGGGTCATTGTCCATTTGGAAGACCCATTTGCGACCAAGCTTTAACTTCCTGACTGATGTCTTGAGATGTTGCTTCAATATATCCACATAATTTTCCTTCCTAATGATGCCATCTATTTTGTGAAGTGCACCAGTCCCTCCTGCAGCAAAGCACCCCCACAGCATGATGTTGCCACCCCCGTGCGTCACGGTTGGGATGGTGTTCTTCGTCTTGCAAGCTGCCCCCTTTTTCTACCAAACATAACGATGGTCATTATGGCCAAACAGTTCTATTTTTATTTCATCAGACCAGAGGACTTTTCTCCAAAAAGTATGATCTTTGTCCCCATGTGCAGTTGCAAACCGTAGTCTGGCTTTTTTATGACGGTTTTGGAGCAGTGGCATCTTCCTTGCAATATAGGATTCGTTTTACTGTGGATATAGATACATTTGTACCTGTTTCCTCATGCATCTTCACAATGTCCTATGCTGTTGTTCTGGGATTGATTTGCACTTTTCGCACCAAAGTACATTAATCTCTAGGAGACAGAACGCGTCTCCTTCCTGAGTGCTATGACAGCTGTGTGGTCCCATGGTGTTTATATTTGTGTACTATTGTTTGTACAGATGAACGTGGTACCTTCAAGCATTTGGAAATTGCTCCCAAGGATGAACCAGACTTGTGGAGGTCTATAATGTATTTTCTGAGGTCTTGGCTGATTTATTTTGATTTTTCCATGATGTCAAGCAAAGAGGCACTGAGTATGTAAACTTCTGACCCACTGTAATTGTGATGCAGTGAATTACAATTGAAATAATCTGTTTGTAAACATTTGTTGGAAAAGGTACTTGTGTCACGCACAAAGTAGATGTCCTAACTGACTTGCCAAAACTATAGTTTGTTAACAAGAAATTTGTGGAGTGGTTGAAAAACAAGTTTTAATGACTCCAACCTAAGTGTATGTAAACTTCCGACTTCAACTGTGTGTGTGTGTATGTATGTATGTATGTATGTATGTATGTATGTATGTATATATATATATATATATATATATATATATATATACACACACACACACACACACACACACACACACACACACACACACACACACACAGTGGGGAGAACAAGTATTTGATACACTGACGATTTTGCAGGTTTTCCTACTTACAAAGCATGTAGAGGTCTGACATTTTTTATCATAGGTACACTTCAACTGTGAGAGACTGAATCTAAAACAAAAATCCAGAAAATCACATTGTATGATTTTTAAGTAATTAATTTGCATTTTATTGCATGACATAAGTATTTGATACATCAGAAAAGCAGAACTTAATATTTGATACAGAAACCTTTGTTTGCAATTACAGAGATAATACGTTTCCTGTAGGTCTTGACCAGGTTTGCATACACTGCAGCAGGGATTTTGGCCCACTCCTCCATACAGACCTTCTCCAGATCCTTCAGGTTTCGGGGCTGTCGCTGGGCAATACGGACTTTCAGCTCCCTCCAAAGATGTTCTATTGGGTTCAGGTCTGGAGACTGGCTAGGCCACTCCAGGACCTTGAGATGCCTCTTACGGAGCCACTCCTTACTTGCCCTGGCTGTGTGTTTCGGGTCGTTGTCATGCTGGAAGACCCAGCCACGACCCATCTTCAATGCTCTTACTGAGGGAAGGAGGTTGTTGGCCAAGATCTCGTGATACATGTTCCCATCCATCCTCCCCTCAATACGGTGCAGTCGTCCTGTCCCCTTTTCAGAAAAGCATCCCCAAAGAATGATGTTTCCACCTCCATGCTTCACGGTTGGGATGGTGTTCTTGGGGTTGTACTCATCCTTCTTCTTCCTCCAAACACGGCGAGTGGAGTTTAGACCAAAAAGCTCTATTTTTGTCTCATCAGACCACATTACCTTCTCCCATTCCTCCTCTGGATCATCCAGATGGTCATTGGCAAACTTCAGACGGGCCTGGACATGCGCTGGCTTGAGCAGGGGGACCTTGCGTGCGCTGCAGGATTTTAATCCATGACGGCGTAGTGTGTTACTAATGGTTTTCTTTGAGACTGTGGTCCCAGCGCTCTTCAGGTCATTGACCAGGTCCTGCCGTGTAGTTCTGGGCTGATCCCTCACCTTCCTCATGATCATTCATGCCCCACGAGGTGAGATCTTGCATGGAGCCCCAGACCGAGGGTGATTGACCGTCATCTTGAACTTCTTCCATTTTCTAATAATTGAGCCAACAGTTGTTGCCTTCTCACCAAGCTGCTTGCCTATTGTCCTGTAGCCCATCCCAGCCTTGTGCAGGTCTACACTTTTATCCCTGATGTCCTTACACAGCTCTCTGGTCTTGGCCATTGTGGAGAGGTTGGATTCTGTTTGATTGAGTGTGTGGACAGGTGTCTTTTATACAGGTAACGAGTTCAAACAGGTGCAGTTAATACAGGTAATGAGTGGAGAACAGGAGGGCTTCTTAAAGAAAAACTAACAGGTCTGTGAGAGCTGGAATTCTTACTGGTTGGTAGGTGATCAAATACTTATGTCATGCAATACAATGCAAATTAATTACTTAAAAATCATACAATGTGATTTTCTGGATTTTTGTTTTAGATTCCGTCTCTCACAGTTGAAGTGTACCTATGCAAAAAAATTACAGACCTCTACATGCTTTGTAAGTAGGAAAACCTGCAAAATTGGCAGTGTATCAAATACTTGTTCTCCCCACTGTATTTACATATACATATACAGTGAGGGAAAAAAGTATTTGATCCCCTGCTGATTTTGTACGTTTGCCCACTGACAAAGAAATTGTCTATAATTTTAATGGTAGGTTTATTTGAACAGTGAGAGACAGAATAGCAACAAAAACATCCAGAAAAACGCATGTCAAAAATGTTATAAATTGATTTGCATTTTAATGAGGGAAATAAGTATTTGACCCCCCTCTCAATCAGAAAGATTTCTGGCTCCCAGGTGTCTTTTATACAGGTAACGAGCTGAGATTAGGAGCACTCTCTTAAAGGGAGTGCTCCTAATCTCAGCTTGTTACCTGTATAAAAGACACCTGTCCACAGAAGCAATCATTCAATCAGATTCCAAACTCTCCACCATGGCCAAGACCAAAGACCTCTCCAAGGATGTCAGGGACAAGATTGTAGACCTACACAAGGCTGGAATGGGCTACAAGACCATCACCAAGCAGCTTGGTGAGAAGGTGACAACAGTTGGTGCGACTATTCGCAAATGGAAGAAACACAAAATAACTGTCAATCTCCCTTGGCCTGGGGCTCCATGCAAGATCTCACCTCGTGGAGTTGCAATGATCATGAGAACGGTGAGGAATCAGCCCAGAACTACACGGGAGGATCTTGTCAATGATCTCAAGGCAGCTGGGATCATAGTCACCAAGAAAACAATTGGTAACACACTACGCCGTGAAGGACTGAAATCCTGCAGCGCCCACAAGGTCCCCCTGCTCAATAAAGCACATATACAGGGCCGTCTGAAGTTTGCCAATGAAAATCTGAATGATTCAGAGGAGATCTGGGTGAAAGTGTTGTGGTCAGATGAGACCAAAATCGAGCTCTTTGGCATCAACTCAACTCGCCGTGTTTGGAGGAGGAGGAATGCTGCCTATGACCCCAAGAACACCATCCCCACCGTCAAACATGGAGGTGGAAACAAACATTATGCTTTGGGGGTGTTTTTCTGCTAAAGGGACAGGACAACTTCACCGCATCAAAGGGACGATGGACGGGACCATGTTCCGTCAAATCTTGGGTGAGAACCTCCTTCCCTCAGCCAGGGCATTGAAAATGGGTCGTGGATGGGTATTCCAGCATGACAATGACCCAAAACACACAGCCAAGACAACAAAGGAGTGGCTCAAGAAGAAGCACATTATGGTCCTGGAGTGGCCTAGCCAGTCCAGACCTTAATCCCATAGAAAATCTGTGGAGGGAGCTGAAGCTTCGAGTTGCCAAACGTCAGCCTCAACCTTAATGACTTGGAGAAAATCTGCAAAGAGGAGTGGGACAAAATCCCTCCTGAGGTGTGCAAACCTGGTGGTCAACTACAAGAAACATCTGACCTCTGTGATTGCCAACAAGGGTTTTGCCACCAAGTACTAAGTCATGTTTTGCAGAGGGGTCAAATACTTATTTCCCTCATTAAAATGCAAATCAATTTATACCATTTTTGACATGCGTTTTTCTGGATTTTTTTGTTGTTATTCTGTCTCTCACTGTTCAAATAAACCTACCATTTAAAATTATAGACTGATCATGTCTTTGTCAGTGGGCAAACGTACAAAATCAGCAGGGGATCAAATACTTTTTTCCCTCACTGTGTGTATGTGTGTGTGTATATGTATATATATATATATATATATATATATATATATATATATATATATATATATATATATATATATATATATATATATATACTTACTACCGTTCAAAAGTTTGGGGTCACTTAGAAATGTCATTCTTTTCGAAATAAGCTTTTGTCCATTAAAATAACATCAAATTGATCGGAAATACAGTGTAGACATTGTTAATGTTGTAAATGGCTATTTTATAGCTGGAAACGTCAGATTTTTTATGGAATATCTACATAGGCGTACAGAGGCCCATTATCAACTCTCCCTAGGTCAGCATCCCGGAGTTGCCTCTTCACTGTTGACGTTGAGACTGGTGTTTTGCGGGTACTATTTAATGAAGCTGCCAGTTGAGGACCTGTGAGGCGTCTGTTTCTCAAACTAGACACTCTAATGTATTTGTCCACTTGCTCAGTTGTGCACCGGGGCCTCCCACTCTTTCTATTCTGGTTAGAGCCAGTTTGCGCTGTTCTGTGAAGGGAGTAGTACACAGCGCTGTACGAGATCTTCAGTTTCTTGGCAATTTCTGGCATGGAATAGCCTACATTTCTCAGAACAAGAATAGACTGATGAGTTTCAGAAGAAAGTTATTTGTTTCTGGCCATTTTGAGCCTGTAATCAAACCCACAATTGCTGATTCTTCAGATACTCAACTAGTCTCAAGAAGGCCAGTTTTATTGCTTCTTTAATCAGCACAACAGTTTTCAGCTGTGCTAACATAATTGCGAAACCATTTTCTAATGATCAATTAGCCTTTTAAAATGAAAAACTTGGATTAGTAAACACAACGTGCCATTTGAACACAGGACTGATGGTTGCTGATAATGGGCCTCTGTACGCCTATGTAGATATTCCATTAAAAATCAGCAATTTCCAGCTACAATAGCCATTTACAACATTAACAATGTCTACACTGTTTTTCTGATAAATTAATGTTATTTTAATGGACAAAATTGCTTTTCTTTCGAAAACAAGGACATTTCTATGTGACCCCAAACTTTGGAACGTATGTATGTATGGTATGTATGGTATGTATGGTATGTATGTATGTATGTGAGTGATAAGGCCACACAGAGGGCCAGAGATAATTAGACACCTGTAATAATTTTAAGTACCCAAAAAGGACACTTGATGTCATCTGATAATAATATTATATATATATATATATATATATATATAATATGTGTATCCTTAAAGGTTACAAAAATTCTGGTAGTTCCAGTAATATACTGGTACTTCCTTTGCAACCCTAACCTACCTTTTTATGGATTGTTGACACACACATTGTATAGCCTACTTGTGCCTTGTCATGTTGTATTCGTTGTCTATATGTACTCCTGAGTGGCGCAGTGGTCTAAGGCACTGCATCGCAGTGCTAACTGTGCCACTAGAGATCCTGGTTCGAATCCAGGCTCTGTCGCAGCCGGCCGCGACCGGGAGACTCATGGTCGGCGCACAATTGGCCCAGCGTCGTCCAGGGTAGGGGAGGGAATGGCCGGCAGGGATGTAGCTCAGTTGATAGAGCATGGCGTTTGCAACGCCAGGGTTGTGGGTTCGTTTCCCACGGGGGGGCCAGTATAAAAAAAAATATATATATATATATGTATTCACTAACTGTAAGTCGCTCTGGATAAGAGCGTCTGCTAAATGACTAAAATGTAAATGTATATTTCCCTCTAATGTGAGAGGCCAAAATTATCGGCATGGAGTAGAATTGTATTACGCAGGCTTTTGCTTGGCTGTCATGTTTCTCACACAGAGGGAGCCAGAAAGAAGGAAATGCTTGTGATTTCCCCTTGCCTGCCCCATTATCTGCTGGTGACGTGTATCCTGTTTGCATTCCCAGGGACTTAGGGTGCATTTAGACAGGCAGCCCAATTCTGATATTTTATTTTCATTAATTGGTCTTTTGACCAATCACAACAGGTCTTTTCACATCAGATCTTTTTTTTTTTTGAGCTGATCTGATTGGTCTAAAGACCAATGAGTGAAAAGAAAGATAAGAATTGGGCTGCCTGTCTAAACGCAGCCTTAGTCACCATTCCTCTCCCCTTCCAATTGACCCATCCCATAGTCATCATACTATAGTTTATCATGCAGACATATTCAAATTGTCCACTGTACTGCTCCCTAAAAGGTTACCAGCCAAACACATGTCAAGGTTTTAGCCAGTCCCAGAAGCCGGACCTTTATCATCACAGGTTCTAAACTAACGGTTGCCCTGTATCAATGTTCAGAAAGGTTTCCTCTTCCCCTGTTTATAAATGTTGTGGAATGTTTAGTTATGTCACACTCCGCACAGGACCTTCTCAGGAGATATGCCGCCCACTGGCTTTTCAGTCTCCAGGCATCCAGGCCAGCAGCAACAGGGTTTATCAAAGATGGTGAATAAATGAAGATAGTTCACTCAGGGCGTTTACCATTGAATTTTGTTTTTCAATTCTGAGTTACTTAACTGGGTGTGTCTCCAATAGACACCAGTGCAATAGCAGCTGAGTCTGATATACTTAGTTCATTGACTTTCATTGAATCAGAAAAAAACAGCAGTTGGGGTGTCTCGCTTTCTCTTCAGTCTGGGTTTATCCTCCCTGACGGTTTCCCATCCAGGCCCAACCCTTTTAAACTTCAAATGAAAGCTAACAGCGGGATGCAGGCCAGGCAGGGTGGTATGGCTGCTGTTAGCTCCTCCCTCCCTCCCCATTACATCTAATTCCTCTGGTCCCTCCACCCTTGGAGTTCAGAGAACCTGTTGTCATATCACCACTTATTCCTAGGTAACTGGTTAAATGTAGTCTGCCTTCCTGACAGCTTGTTGCACCACTAGTTCCATGACATTGATGATGAATGCACGTTGACACATCTGTAGATAATGGCTGTGCCAGGAAATGGGCTCGCTGATGTTTCAACAGGAGTACTGTAGGAGTGGGAGACTGTTTGTTTGAATTGTCCTTTGGTAACACAGCTCATAGGCCTATTGGGCTGTGTATTGTTAGCAGTGCTAGCCTAATCAGTTGTTTTAAAGGAATTCTGTGCATTTTCATAGTACAACTACCTTCTGTCCAGTCCAGTAACATCAGCTACTCTTTCTGATCAGTCCTGTTCCACCCTCTGCTGATTACCATGACCAGTACTGGCCTAGAAGTTTTACCTAGCCTAATTCCAGATCTGTTTGTGCTTTTGCCTACTCCATTGTCATTGTCAAGCCTTTCAGCAGTGTTTGGCATGACAATTCTATAAGGAGTTGTCAAGAGAGCAGAAACGGACTGGCACCCAGGCTAAGTTGTACCTGACAGCAGAGCAGAGTGAGAGTGGCTAGTTAGTATGTTCTCTGTGAGCTGTGACTGAAGCATACCTTTAGGCTAGTTGTGGTCAATAATGTGGTTGGCTGTGAGGGCTTTTTCCGTGGCAAAAATGAAGACATGATGCAGACCTAACTATTTGGTCCTTTAAAAACCTGCTGTGTGTGCTATAGCTTGGAAAATATATAAATAAATGTGACTCTGGATGACAACGTAATGATGTTTGTTTCCAACATTAGGGCTGTTTTCCTAAAGTTAAATCCACTTCGTGTTTTGATTCCTTGCCACAATACTAACGAGTATTGCAATACTGGTATCGTCACGGCCCTAGGTAAGAGTAGTGTAGGGTATAGCGGATGGGGTTCAAGGCTAAATATGAGAGTGGGCACTTCAAAAGTTAGCCAACTTAAGGCCAGGTGTGTGGATCAGTCATTTTGTGTGTTTGGGATGTAGTATAAGACAAAACCAACAAAGGTGATGGTTACTGATTTCACTGGTCATGTTAAATAGAAACTGAACAGTTACTGAGAATTTCATACTGAGAATTCCATACTCTTTTTCAGACTTACTAACATGCTGACAAAACTGACCACATTGTGTGCCCGAGTGTTGCAAAATAAATGTACACATTCATTTTATTCAATCATTTCATCCAAACAGTAGAGAAGACGGTTTTGTATGACTCAAAAGGGGTCAAAATTCTACAAATCCAGCAAAAAAAGGACCATATGCATGTCAGGTAAAATAACAACCCAATGGTTATCTCCCAGGACCAATTATCTAGCAACAGCAAGCTAGCTAAATGTCCATGAATGTGTGTTTCAACCTGACCCCAAATTAATATAGGTGGTTCACAGTTGGTTTTGGTATTTTAACCTGTGTGTCATGAACGCGTCTGGTGGAGATAGACGACATCAACATGCACGCGCAGAGTCGGTCTGGTCAGCATGTCCGTCATAAACGTAGCTTCTTCATTTGATATATCTGTGCATGTCTTGTATAGTGTTAAAATCTACCCCATGCATGTGAGTGAAAAACTGCTGATTGGATCATGAGGGCAATGCATGGAGTATCTGTATGTATGTAGTTAATTGTGTGTGGCTCTACTAGTTCTCAGTGGCTGTGTTTCACTAAGTGCTTGGATGTCAAGCTGGCAACAAAGCCCACGGGAGGCTGTATGAATATTTCACTATCCCTCCCTTTCTCTCTCTCCATCCCCCTCGCCCACTCTCTCTTTGACCCATCTTTTCTTCCCTCCATCTCTCTGACCCACTTCAGTGTGGAGGTCTCCAGAGCCCATTAAAGATGCCAGCAAATGGCTGCTTAGATGCAGGATGCTGTTCTGTCTGGCTTTCAGAACAGGAGTGAGTGTTGGGCCAGCCACTGCAGCCCTCTAGCAATCAGTCAATCATATTACCTAGGAGAACAGGACAGCCTGTTCACTGTACTGTTCTATACTGTTCAATAACCATGTCCTAACTCTTAGGCCTAAATCCACTGTTTTGGTTTATAATGGTGGATTGAACACAGGGCTTTTGATGTGCATCAGATTTGAGTTGTTATATTTGTCCTCTACGTGTGTTTATATTATATTGAGTGTTAACATCAGTGTTACTGACACTAATATACAATATGGGCTCATGTATGACTAGCCTAGGTTATATGTTCTCACTCTTTATACTGTTGTTTTGGTTTCTGAAGCCCTCCTCTCAGGCTGTGAATCTCCCGGCCTCTCCCCCAGCCTCCCTCCCGCTCTCTCCTCTTCTCCCTGTTCTTAGCTGTGGAGCTGTGAGGCATGCTGACCTCTTCATTTCCATAGTGTGTGTGTAGTAGGCTATCAGGGTTGGAGAGCAGTCACTTAGAATGGTAGACAGACAGGCAAAGGTAAACATGTTGTGTAAAAAGTGCCTCAAAACATTTTGACAGAAGTGACCTGCTTAGGCTAGCTTAATTAGAAGAAATACCAGGATGTTTCTACATTCTTCTCAGAAACACAAATACATTAGGCTTAGTTCCACTGTCTTGGTCTATGTTAGCTTTGTTACAACTTCCTCTCTTGTTTGAACCTCTGCTTCATCATACTGGCACGTAGGGGAATGACATGTTAATCCAATGAACATGCCGCTATTTCTCGCCACACTCTCACTGTGGTGCATCTAGGAATCTCTCGGACGGTGTGTAATGTGTACGTAGCAGTAGTCTAGGCCTTTGGTGTGCTGCCTTGCTGTACTGTCTGCTCTGTGCTGGGCTGACCCAACACAGGGTGATCTTCTGTCACATGCAGACTGGTGTCTGGCCTGGGATGGACTGAGCGCCAAAAGCAACCCTACTCTGGCTGGCCTACCTCTCTCTCTCTCCTTAACCAGGGCCCCATAAAATCTGTTGTGGACGGAATCCAGACAATAAAACAGAATTCAACAATATTCAAAAATGTATTGAATTTATTAGAAAAGAGTTTGCCCAAGTTAATCATAAGACATTAACTAAATGCATCAGTGATTTATATTTTCCTGCAACTTTCTGAAACTGTGTGTGTGGTGCACGCATATGTCTACACTTTGTAGCCACGTTAGCGACGATGCTAATGATAACCGTCTTCTGGTAGAGATGGCTTTCCCAAAAACGTTCTCAATTAAATGTTAACTACAAAGTAGCCTTTGCCTGCCTACCCGGCAGAATGATTTCATGATTATTTGCATCAATCCAGTGGCCATTTGTTTTGCATACTCTGCAATCACATGAGCAGTTAAGAAACGTTGCTAACCAAACAACAGTCTCTTGCTGGTGCACACTTGCATTAAAGGGTAACTACACCCCAAAATCTAAATGTCTTTCAGCATTGTTGTGGAATTAAAAAGTCCCATTTTGTTGTTTTTTCTATAATAATAAAAACAATTTGAGACTGAAAAACAGAAACCTGGATAAACAAAATGAAGAAAACGGAATTTGGGGAAATAATAAACGGATTATGTCATGGGACCCCCATTGATTTTGTTGTGTTTGAGTCACTCAGATAGCGTAAGAACATGGCATAAGCCATGGCAAAATGTGTAGAATTTGTAGAAAATTAGCTTTAAAACATAATTTTTTAATTACCCCCATGAATGTGTAGAATTGTAGAAAACTATACACATTTCTCTCCTTCCCATGGCGTGACCGCACCATTGTCCACACAGCCCCCCCCCCCCCCCAGACATTACTCTCCCCCTCTAGTCAAGTGTGTTTTTTCCATCTTTGAATGCACTCAATGCTGAAAGAGGCCTATACACTGTAGAGTGTCGTGTAGACCTTTATTGTGACGTTTCACACTTATTTTAGCTTTGTAGGCTAGCCTAGGCTAGTTGTCCTAACAGCGAATGGTTTAGTATAAAGGGCCAACAGTACATTATGTATGTGCTACTCTGTCCTTCTGAAATGTTCACTTCCTGCTTTGATATTAATTCAGTTTCCTGTCCCTTTCACCAAGCAGAAGCTGACTGACCTCACGTGTAAAGTAGCACTATGGAAGATTAGCTGTTTACTTACTGTAGTCATATTCCTCAGTCAATGTAAATAACAACACTTGGACTCTGTAATCTTATGGTTGGGCCAGTGTACTCAATCTGCACATCATCATGTAACTAACATGGACCTATCTACTTTAAGATGGATGTGTGCAGGCCCAGGTGGATTGTAACACAGAAACAGGAGTCATTGGGGCAGGCAGCTCAGAGACTATCAGTTCCTGTTCTGTATTTTCACTGTGGTCCTCAGCTCTGTGGTGTCTGAGAACACACACACACAACACAAACGGGTTGCATGTGAACACGGAGTTGAACTCGGCTTTAGGCTAATGTGTGTAGACAGAGGTTTGGGGGGCGGGGCGCGTGGAGGTGACTTATCTCCCCCAAAATGTGTCGTTCAAGCGTTGTGAATGCTCACGGTTAATTGTGGTCATACTCATCATGGCCCAGTCTGCATATCTAAATGTTGCTTTAGACAGGACCCCAGGATATTTCCTTCAGTGCTGTATTTGACTGTTGAGTCTAAAGTAAATATAATTAAAAGAAGAGGGCAAGGCTTATCTCCCTGTCCAGTCCTGGCTACATTGAAACACAGACGTCCAGACCACATAATGTAGGTTCAGTAGGCCTATCAGAAAATAACCTTCATTTAAACCTTGACCTGTTTTCTTGTCAAACTATGGTGTTTAGAAGCACTGAGATGTTCCTCGACAATAGTGTTTATCAGAACATTATTGATTTACAACACTGATCAACTGGTGCGGAATAATTAGTCTGCTAGGCATTGATTTAAGGCATTTTGGGGTTTTAGTGAGGAACTGATGCACATCAGGACCATTTTAAAGAAGAGGTTTGTTTGAACCTGAATAATAAGCCCAGTCAAAGGCTAAGATAGAAAGAACGCACTACATTGGAACATGAAAGCAGATTAGTTTCTACCAGACACTTCTGGGAGGAGCCTACTTGGTATGACATCATTGTCTCCTTGCCCTCAACACTTTGCTCACTGCTTAGGCAAGGCTATAAGAAATGATAATGGACATAATTACTCTTATATTCATCTCGATAGCTGTAAATGGGGTGCATAGAAACTGTTATAGATAGTAAGCATATGTCATTTGGTGATGTTATTACTGGTGAGATGAAGGTAGGCCCCTAAATGGCAGGGTATCCAGGAAAGAAAACGAGTAGGTGGCCAGTATGATGCAGGACAACTTGAGTAAAATATATACAGGTTATATTTACAAAGAATGCAGATCAGCCTATGATTTAGGTGGCAGGTAGCCAGCGGTTAAGAGCATTGGGCCAGCAACCGAAAGGTCGCTGGTTCAAATCCCCAAGCTGACTAGGTGAAAAATCTGTCTGTGCCCTTGAGCTAGGCACTTAATCCTAATTGCTCCTGTAAATCGCTCTGGATAAGAGCGTCTGCTAAATGACTAAAATGTAAAAATGTAAATGATTGACATAACAGGACGCACAACTGCAATGCGTCTTCAGGCAGCGTTGTGGACGGAAGAAATAGAGGTGGAGACGTATGAACATCACGACAGGAAGAATTAACACGTCAGTATATAAAGCCAACGAGTAGAATAAAGAACACAGATATATACAGAGGTCAAACGGAATGTGATTCTGATTGGCGTGCGTAAAAGACAGCAATGCGTTAGAGCATAAAGTATATATCTCTCTCTCGATAGATAAGATCTGCTCCTTTATATGTATTCTTTGTAAATACATTTGCGTTCTAATTAGGGATGCAAATGTTGGTCAATTTTGCAGCCAACTAACCGACCCTCATTATATCCAGCCAATAAAGGGTAAAAAAATATCCAAACAGTCAAATGACATGACCACCAGAAAATAATATGCATGTATACAAGGAACAGATATTTTTCATTAAGAGCTTAATGAAAACATGCAACAATAACAAGCCTATCGTCTTAGTCAGAAAGCTGTAGCCTATTATTGAACATGCAACAGCTGTAATGAAGCAGCGAATAAAACTTCATTTTCCAAAATTTGCCAAATGCAATTCGAGGGAAAACA
Organism: Coregonus lavaretus; assembly: GCF_964263955.1. Taxonomy (NCBI): domain Eukaryota; kingdom Metazoa; phylum Chordata; class Actinopteri; order Salmoniformes; family Salmonidae; genus Coregonus; species Coregonus lavaretus. The sequence goes on along the minus strand of NC_139989.1, from coordinate 39,462,419 downwards.
CTGTTCTAAAGCGCGCACCTAATGGCGAGCAGTTCCATATGTGACAGAGAGGAACATCTCCTTTAGAAACTTTTTTAAGGGGCTGCTCTCACACTGTCTGACAGGTGACGGGCCATTCCGCTCCTCAAACTAGGCTCTGTATGCTGTTCGCGTGTGATAAGATGCATGCCGACTAATGAAAATGCATACACAGCAATTTAATTCCACTAAATTATGCAAATGAACCTATAGACTGATAAGCATGACCGGCCAAATGTATTTTCAGCGGCTAACCGATTTTAACGGTTAAATGTTAACATCCCTAGGCCAAATACAGTGTACAAAACATTAGGAACACCCGCTCTTTCCATGACACTTACCAGGTCAATCCAGGTGAAAGCTATGATCCCTTATTGATGTTACCTGTTAAATCCACTTCAATCAGTGTAGATGAAGGGGAGGAGATGGGTTAAAGAAGGATTTTTAAGAGTTGAGACATGGATTGTGTATGTGTGCCATTTGAGGTTGAATGGGCAAGACAAAATATTTAAGTGCCTTTTGAACAGGGTATGATAGTAGGTGCCAGACGCACAGGTTTGAGTGTGTCAAGAACTGCAACGCTGCTGGGTTTTTCATGCTCAACAGTTTCCCGTGTGTATCAAGAATGGTTTACCACCCAAAGGACATCCAGCCAACTTGACACAACTGTGGGAAGCATTGTAGACAACATGGGCCAGCATCCCTGTGAAAGGCTTTCGACACCTTGTAGTCCATGCCCCGATGAAATGAGGCTGTTCTGAGGGCAAAATTAGGTGTTCCTAATGTTTTGTACATTCAGTTGGCAGAACCAATTTTTATGTTTACAATTTTAATTTAGAAAATAAAAATAAACTGCATGGACAAAATTATTGCCAACCTGGAGCTAGTACTTGGTTGCACAGCCTTCGGCCAAGATAACTGTAGCCATCAATGAGCTTGCTATGCCTTTCTACTGACAATTTTGACCGCTTTTCAGCAGCAAACTGCTCTGATTCTTCAATGTTTGGGGGGTATCCTCCACCAACTGCTGTTTTCAGCTCTCGCCATAGGTCATAGATGAGATCCAGATCTGGACTCGACGCTGGCTACTCCAGAATAGTCCAGCATCTCTTATTGAACCATTCCTGGGTGCTTTTTGATGTGTGTTTTGGGGTCGTTTTCCTGCTGGAAGACCTGCTACCTTCAATGGAGACCCAGTTTCTGGACATATATGGCTGCAACTGTACTACATTTACATAATTTAGTCTCCGGAAGGTGGTCAGTGACTCTGCTGTCCTGGCGTTGTGGGGGAGCTTGTTCCACCATTGGGGTGCCAGAGCAGCAAATAGCTTTGACTGGGCTGAGCGGGAACTGTGCTTCTGTAGAGGTAGGGGAGCTAGCAGGCCAGAGGTGGATGAACGTAGTCCCCTCGTTTGGGTGTAGGGTCTGATCAGAGCCTGAAGGTAAGGAGGTGCCGTTCCCCTCACAGCTCCGTAGGCAAGCACCATGGTCTTGTAGTAGATGCGAGCCTCAACTGGAAGCCAGTGGAGTGTGCGGAGGAGTGGGGTGACATGAGAGAACTTGGGAAGGTCGAACACCAGACGGGCTGCGGCATTCTGGATGAATTGTAGGGGTTTAATGGCACAGGCAGGGAGCCCAGCCAACAGCGAGTTGCAGTAATCCAGATGGGAGATGACCTGTGCCGCCTTCTGTGTAAGGTAGGGTCGTACTCTGCGAATGTTGTAGAGCATGAACCTGCAGGATCGGGTCACCGCTTTGATGTTAGTGGAGAACGTCAGGGTGTTGTCCAGGGTCACGCCAAGGCTCTTTGCACTCTGGGAGGAGGACACAATGGAGTTGTCAACCGTGATGGCAAGATCATGGAGCGGGCAGTCCTTCCCCGGAAGGAAGAGCAGCTCTGTCTTGCCGAGGTTCAGCTTGAGGTGGTGATCCGACATCCACACGCAGAGATGCGATTCGCCACCTGGTTATCAGAAGGGGGAAAGGAGAAAATTAATTGTGTGTCTTCTGCATAGCAATGATAGGAGAGACCATGTGAGGATATGACAGAGCCAAGTGACTTGGTGTATAGAGAGAATAGGAGAGGGCCTAGAACTGAGCCCTGGGGGACACCAGTGGTGAGAGCACGTGGTACGGAGACAGATTCTTGCCACGCCACCTGGTAGGAGCGACCTGTCAGGTAGGACGCAATCCAAGAGTGAGCAGCGCCGGAGATGCCCAACTCGGAGAGGGTGGAGAGGAGGATCTGATGGTTCACAGTATCAAAGGCAGCGGATAGGTCTAGAAGGATAAGAGCAGAGGAGAGAGAGTTAGCTTTAACAGTGCGGAGAGCCTCCGTGACACAGAGAAGAGCAGTCTCAGTTGAATGACCAGTCTTGAAACCTGACTGGTTTGGATCAAGAAGGTCATTCTGAGAGAGATAGCAGGAGAGTTGGCTAGAGACGGCACGCTCAAGAGTTTTGGAGAGAAAAGAAAGAAGGGATACTGGTCTGTAGTTGTTGACATCGGAGGGATCGAGTGTAGGTTTTTTGAAGAGGGGTGCAAATCTTGCTCTCTTGAAGACTGAAGGGACATGGCCAGCGGTCAAGGATGAGTTGATGAGCGAGGTGAGGTAAGGGAGAAGGTCTCCGGAAATGGTCTGGAGAAGAGAGGAGGGGATAGGATCAAGCGGGCAGGTTGTTGGGCGGCCAGCCATCACAAGTCACAAGATTTCATCTGGAGAGAGAGGGGAGAAAGAAGTCAAAGCATAGGGTAGGCCAGTGTGAGCAGGACCAGCGGTGTCATTTGACTTAATAAATGAGGATTGGATGTCATCAATCTTCTTTTCAAAATGGTTGACGAAGTCATCCACAGAGAGGGAGGAGGGAGGGGGAGGAGGAGGAGGAGGATTCAGCAGGGAGGAGAAGGTGGCAAAGAGCTTCCTAGGGTTAGAGGCAGAGGCTTGAAATTTGGAGTGGCAGAAAGTGGCTTTAGCAGCGGAAACAGAGGAAGAGAATGTAGAGAGGAGGGAGTGAAAAGATGACAGGTCCGCAGGGAGTCTAGTTTTCCTCCATTTCCGCTCGGCTGCCCGGAGCCCTCTCCTGTGAGCTCGCAATGAGTCGTCAACCCACGGAGCAGGAGGGGAGGACAGAGCCGGCTGGGAGGATAGGGGACATAGAGAGTCAAAAGATGCAGAAAGGGAGGAGAGGAGGGTTGAGGAGGCAGAATCAGGAGATCGGAGGGAGAAGGATTTAGCAGAGAGTAGAGATGATAGGATGGAAGAGCGAAGGTTGCAATGGCACATTACCATCTGAGTAGGGGCAGAGTGAGTAGTGTTGGAGGAGAGCGAGAGAGAAAAGGATACAAAGTAGTGGTCAGAGACTTGGAGGGGAGTTGCAGTGAGATTAGTAGAAGAACACCATCTAGTAAAGATGAGGTCAAGAGAGAAATGAGTCAAAGGCAGATGTAGGTAGGTTAAAGTCACCCAGAACTGTGAGGGGTGAGCCATCCTCAGGAAAGACTCTTATCAAGGCGTCAAGCTCATTGATGAACTCTCCAAGGGAACCTGGAGGGCGATAAATGACAAGGATGTTAAGCTTGAATGGGCTAGTGACTGTGACAGCATGGAATTCAAATGAGGAGATAGACAGATGGGTCAGGGGAAAAAGAGAGAATGTCCACTTGGGAGAGATGAGGATTCCTGTGCCACTGCCGCGCTGACCAGATGCTCTCGGGGTATGCGAGAACACATGGTTAGACGAGGAAAGAGCAGTAGGAGTAGCAGTGTTTTCTGTGGTAATCCATGTTTCCGTCAGCGCCAAGAAGTCGAGGGACTGGAGGGTAGCATAGGCTGAGATGAACTCTGCCTTGTTGACCGCAGAACGGCAGTTCCAGAGGCTGCCAGAGACCTGGAACTCCACGTGGGTCGTGCGCGCAGGGACCACCAGATTAGAGTGGCAACAGCCACGTGGTGTGAAGCGTTTCTATGGCCTGTGCAGAGAGGAGAGAACAGGGATAGACAGACACATAGTTGACAGGCTACAGAGAAAGGCTACAATAATGTATATAAAGTGCCTTCAGAAAGTATTCACACCCCTTGTTTTACAACCTGAATTTAAAATGGATTACCTTTAGATTTTTTGGGGACTGGCCTAGACACAATACCCCATAATGTCAAAGTGGAAATATGTTTTTTGAAATGTTACTAGTTAATTAAAAGCTGAAACGTCTTGAGTCAATAAGTATTCAACCCCTTTTGTTATGGCAAACCTAAATAAGTTCAGAAGTAAACATTTGTTTAACAAGTCACATAATAGGTTGCATGGACTCTGTGTGCTGTGTGCTGATTTTTGAATGACTACCTAATCTCTGAACCACACACATACAATTATCTGTAAGGTCCTTTCCAATGACTCGCACAGAAGGGAACCTATTGGTAGACATTGAATAACCCATTGAGCATGGTGAAGTTATTAATTACACTTTGGATGGTGTATCAATACACCCAGCCACTACAAAGATACAGGCGGCCTTCCTAACTCAGTTGCCGGAGAGGAGGAAACCGCTCAGGGATATCACCATGAGGCCAATGGTGACTTTAAAACAGAGTTTAATGGCTGTGATAGGAGACAACTGAGGATGGATCAACAACATTGTAGTTATTCCACAATACTAACGTAATTGACAGAGTGAATAGAAGGAAGCCTGTACAGAATACAAATATTCCAAAATGTGCATCCTGTTTGCAACAAGACAATAAAGTAATACTGCAAAGAATTTAACTTTCTATCCTGAATACAAAGTGTTATGTTTGGGGCAAATCCAATACAAGACATTACTGAGTACCACTCTCCATATTTTCAAGCATAGTAATAATAATAAATAATATGCCATTTAGCAGACGCTTTTATCCAAAGCGACTTAGTCATGCGTGCATACATTTTTTGTGTATGGGTGGTCCCGGGGATCGAACCCACTACCTTGGCGTTACAAGCGCCATGCTCTACCAGCTGAACTACAGAGGAACATAGTGGAGGCTACATCATGTTATCGGTATGCTTGTAATCGTTAAGGACTGGGGAGTTTTTCAGGATAAAAATAAACAAAATGGAGCTAAGCACAGAATCCTAGAGGAAAACCTGGTTGTCTGCTTTCCACCAGACACTGGGAGATGAATTTACCTTTCAGCAGGACAATAACCTAAAACACAAGGCCAAATCTACACTGGAGTTGCGTACCAAGAAGACAGTGAATGTTCCTGAGTGGCTCAGTTAGTTTTGACTTCAATCTACTTGAAAATGGCTGTCTTGCAATGATCAACAACCAATTTGAGCTTGAAGAATTTTGAAAAGAATAATGACCAAATTGCACAATCCAGGTGTGGAATGCTCTTCGAAACTTACCTAGAAAGACTCACAGTTGTAATCACTGCCAAAGGTGCTTCTACAAAGTATTAACTCAGGGTTGTGAATACATATGTAAATGAGATATATTTCTGTATTTAATTTTCTATAAATGAGCAACATTTTCTAAACATGTTTTCACTTTGTCATTATGGGGTATTGTGTGTAGATGGTTGAGAACAAAAAAAATGATTTAATCAATTTTGAATTCAGGCTGTAACACAACAATGTGGAATAATTCAAGGGTTATGAATACTTTCTGAAGGCATTCTAGTTTACTAACGTTTTCCTGTATCATACTGGCCGCCTACTCGTGATGTTATTACTCACAGTCTGTTCTTTCTTCCAGCCCCCACAGGTGAAGTCCCCTCTTCCTCCAGCCTGCCTTGACTCTCCTGACCCAGCTTAGCCCACCCTCGCCTGGCCTGTCTCAGCTCCAGCACCTGCTCAGCTTCAGAGCCCCAGCCCTCCGCCCCAGACACACCCACCTAGAGCAGCCTCATCCTCCACCAAGAGCCTCTTACCCCGGTGAAGCTCTCTGCTCAGCAGCATGGCAGGTCGAGGAGGACCAGCACGGACCAACGGCGCGGCGGCCAGCAACAAGATCTGCCAGTTCAAGCTGGTGCTGCTGGGAGAGTCAGCGGTGGGCAAGTCCAGCTTGGTGCTGCGCTTCGTCAAGGGCCAGTTCCACGAGTACCAGGAGAGCACCATCGGAGGTGAGTAGGGACGCTGTTTATATTGGGTTGTCGTTCTTCTGACTGTGTCTTAGTCATGCATGGTGCTTGAAACGCCAGGGTTGTGGGTTCTTTCCCACGGGGGGCCAGTATGAAAAAATGTACGCACTCACTAACTGTAAGTCGCTCTGGATAAGAGCGTCTGCTAAATGACTAAAATGTAAATGTGTTGATTTATTGCTGTCCGTGTTGAGTCAGTATCATGTTATAAAGATCAAATAGAATGGAAGTGTGAATGTGTAGTAGACTGAAGGAAGACCATTTACAATGCCTTCTTAACTGGGGCTGTGTTCCTGCTAGCTAGCAGCTCTTATCCTAGCTGTTGTCAAGGCCAGATCAGGAGCAGACCTGAGCTGCAGAACCAGTTATTTCTTGGCAGCTGATCACCTGACTCTCGCATGAGCAGCCAAGCCTCTCAGACTGACACTTTAAATATGCCACAAGGAGTGGGATGTCCTGACTCTTGGCCACAGAAAGCCTTATAGAGAATGTTCAAACCAAAACTGAAAATGGATATGTGCTAGAAAGAGATACTTGTAATCTGTCTAATGTATGTATTGACTTAATGCTAGCCGGAGTGGAGCAGAGAGAAGGGTCTCTCTCTCTCTGTGGACTCTTAAAACAGGAAGGAAGTCGGTCAACAATGGGATTTTGTCCTGAAACTGCTCTAATATCTAGGCATCTGGAAACCAATACTTGATGGCTAGATGGATACCTGTCCTCAAAGAGCGCTGAAGTTTCTGTTTTAACATTCAAAAAATTCCACTGCAAAAGTTGGGTAATGAGTAACTATGTATTTTCAGCTTCACCAAGTGTTTCAAACCTACACACAGGTGTTGGGAACTTTCATTATGATTTAGTGGTTTACTAGCTAGATTGCTTTCTTTAGGATTTATGTTTTTTTTTTTTTTTACACCGAGTCACATCATGCAGCATGAGCCACAGGAGGGTGAGGCTGGGGAGACAGGATGCTCTGTGCTTACACTAGCCAAAGCCTTAGGACGAGACAGCATTTTTCCCCCATTTTTTTTTAACCTGTCGTCAGCTGTCTGGTCAAAGGTCACCAAGCTTTAGTATGGAGAAGGCTTCCTCTATGAGCGCTGCTGCACATTTCCCTCAGCCATGTGACACAATGGGCTGAATAAGCAGAATCCTTACGTTCCGTGTATTAGCCAATAGACAGCCACATGTTTTGTTCTCTCTTTCCATCACTCACTTTTGTTTAGTGTATTTTACTCTCACTAGTTTTCTCGCAGTAACTTTTCACCCAGTGCTTAGTGCTCTGCGATTCGATCTTGTTTACTTACATAATAATTGTCCCTTCCTCCTCTCTCTAACGTTGGAAGACTCCCAGTTCTCCTCAGCGCTGGCTTTGTAGCTTTACGAGTTCTCATTAAGCCACTGATCATGTTTCCTCTTAACTGTCTCATGGCCTTGGCTGTTTGGGTTATGTGTGCCTTGTGCTAGTTTAACTCAGCCATGTCAAATAGGGACAACTATACCCCTATGACACTATCAAAGGAAGAAAACAGAATACCTGTCCTGTACAGATACTGAGCATTACTCCACTGTGAGGAAATGTACAGGCGAAGTAAAATGTACACCTCTTTTCTATGTGTAGGGCATTAGCAGACCTCAAAAATAGAGCCTGGAACTAAGTCTATGATTTGTCTCTTCATCTCTCCAGCTGCCTTCCTCACACAGACTGTCTGCTTGGACGACACAACAGTTAAGTTTGAGATCTGGGACACTGCTGGGCAGGAACGGTATCACAGCCTGGCCCCTATGTACTACAGAGGAGCGCAGGCCGCCATCGTGGTCTATGACATCACCAACACAGTGAGTGACTGCTGCTGGTCACGTGTGGAACTAGCCCCTGAGTGTTGTCAGCACTCCGCATCTATATTTAGCTGAGGTTGATGATTATTCAAACCCTCAACAAATATCCTTTGCTCTCGTAACTGACACTTCTGTAGATATATATATACAGTGGGGGGGGAAAGTATTTAGTCAGCCACCAATTGTGCATGTTCTCCCACTTAAAAAAGATGAGAGAGGCCTGTAATTTTCATCATAGGTAGACGTCAACTATGACAGACAAATTGAGAAAAAAAATCCAGAAAATCACATTGTTGGATTTTTTATGATTTTATTTGCAAATTATGGTGGAAAATAAGTATTTGGTCACCTACAAATAAGCAAGATTTCTGGCTCTCACAGACCTGTAACTTCTTCTTTAAGAGGCTCCTCTGTCCTCCACTCGTTACCTGTATTAATGGCACCTGTTTGAACTTGTTATCAGTATAAAAGACACCTGTCCACAACCTCAAACAGTCACACTCCAAACTCCACTATGGCCAAGACCAAAAAGCTGTCAAAGGACACCAGAAACAAAAATTGTAGACCTGCACCAGGCTGGGAAGACTGAATCTGCAATAGGTAAGCAGCTTGGTTTGAAGAAATCAACTGTGGGAGCAATTATTAGGAAATGGAAGACATACAAGACCACTGATAATCTCCCTCGATCTGGGGCTCCACGCAAGATCTCACCCGTGGGGTCAAAATGATCACAAGAACGGTGAGCAAAAATCCCAGAACCACACGGGGGGACCTAGTGAATGACCTGCAGTGAGTTGGGACCAAAGTAACAAAGCCTACCATCAGTAACACACTACGCCGCCAGGGACTAAAATCCTGCAGTGCCAGACGTGTCCCCCTGCTTAAGCCAGTACATGTCCAGGCCCGTCTGAAGTTTGCTAGAGTGCATTTGGATGATCCAGAAGAGGATTGGGAGAATGTCATATGGTCAGATGAAACCAAAATAGAACTTTTTGGTAAAAACTCAACTCGTCGTGTTTGGAGGACAAAGAATGCTGAGTTGCATCCAAAGAACACCATACCTACTGTGAAGCATGGGGGTGGAAACATCATGCTTTGGGGCTGTTTTTCTGCAAAGGGACCAGGACGACTGATCCGTGTAAAGGAAAGAATGAATGGGGCCATGTATCGTGAGATTTTGAGTGAAAACCTCCTTCCATCAGCAAGGGCATTGAAGACGAAACGTGGCTGGGTCTTTCAGCATGACAATGATCCCAAACACACCGCCCGGGCAACGAAGGAGTGGCTTCGTAAGAAGCATTTCAAGGTCCTGGAGTGGCCTAGCCAGTCTCCAGATCTCAACCCCATAGAAAATCTTTGGAGGGAGTTGAGTCTGTGTTGCCCAGCGACAGCCCCAAAACATCACTGCTCTAGAGGAGATCTGCATAGAGGAATGGGCCAAAATACCAGCAACAGTGTGTGAAAACCTTGTGAAGACTTACAGAAAACGTTTGACCTGTGTCATTGCCAACAAAGGGTATATAACAAAGTATTGAGAAACTTTTGTTATTGACCAAATACTTATTTTCCACCATAATTTGCAAATAAATTAGTTTAAAATCCTACAATGTGATTTTCTGGATTTTTTTTTCTCATTTTGTCTGTCATAGTTGACATGTAACTATGATGAAAAGTACAGGCCTCTCATCTTTTTAAGTGGGAGAACTTGCACAATTGGTGGCTGACTAAATACTTTCCCCCCCCACTGTATATACACTGCTCAAAAAAATAAAGGGAACACTTAAACAACACAATGTAACTTCAAGTCAATCACACTTCTGTGAAATCAAACTGTCCACTTAGGAAGCAACACTGATTGACAATACATTTCACATGCTGTTGTGCAAATGGAATAGACAACAGGTGGAAATTATAGGCAATTAGCAAGACACCCCCAATAAAGGACTGGTTTTGCAGGTGGTGACCACAGACCACTTCTCAGTTCCTATACTTCCTGGCTGATGTTTTGGTCACTTTTGAATGCTGGCGGTGCTTTCACTCTAGTGGTAGCATGAGACGGAGTCTACAACCCACACAAGTGGCTCAGGTAATGCAGCTCATCCAGGATGGCACATCAATGCGAGCTGTGGCAAGAAGATTTGCTGTGTCTGTCAGCGTAGTGTCCAGAGTATGGAGGCGCTACCAGGAGACAGGCCAGTACATCAGGAGACGTGGAGGAGGCCGTAGGAGGGCAACAACCCAGCAGCAGGACTGCTACCTCCGCCTTTGAGCAAGGAGGAGCAGGAGGAGCACTGCCAGAGCCCTGCAAAATGACCTCCAGCAGGCCACAAATGTGCATGTGTCTGCTCAAACGGTCAGAAACAGACTCCATGAGGGTGATATGAGGGCCCGACGTCCACAGGTGGGGGTTGTGCTTACAGGCCAACACCGTGCAGGACATTTGGCATTTGCCAGAGAACACCAAGATTGGCAAATTCGCCACTGGCGCCCTGTGTTCTTCACAGATGAAAGCAGGTTCACACTGAGCACGTGACAGACGTGACAGAGTCTGGAGACGCCGTGGAGAACGTTCTGCTGCCTGCAACATCCTCCAGCATGACCGGTTTGGAGGTGGGTCAGTCATGGTGTGGGGTGGCATTTCTTTGGGGGACCGCACAGCCCTCCATGTGCTCGCCAGAGGTAGCCTGACTGCCATTAGGTACCGAGATGAGATCCTCAGACCCCTTGTGAGACCATATGCTGGTGCGGTTGGCCCTGGGTTCCTCCTAATGCAAGACAATGCTAGACCTCATGTGGCTGGAGTGTGTCAGCAGTTCCTGCAAGAGGAAGGCATTGATGCTATGGACTGGCCCGCCCGTTCCCCAGACCTGAATCCAATTGAGCACATCTGGGACATCATGTCTCGCTCCATCCACCAACGCCACGTTGCACCACAGACTGTCCAGGAGTTGGCGGATGCTTTAGTCCAGGTCTGGGAGGAGATCCCTCAGGAGACCATCCGCCACCTCATCAGGAGCATGCCCAGGCGTTGTAGGGAGGTCATACAGGCACGTGGAGGCCACACACACTACTGAGCCTCATTTTGACTTGTTTTAAGGACATTACATCAAAGTTGGATCAGCCTGTAGTGTGGTTTTCCACTTTAATTTTGAGGGTGACTCCAAATCCAGACCTCCATGGGTTGATACATTTGATTTCCATTGATAATTTTTGTGTGATTTTGTTGTCAGCACATTCAACTATGTAAAGAAAAAAGTATTTCATAAGATTATTTCATTCATTCAGATCTAGGATGTGTTATTTTAGTGTTCCCTTAATTTATTTGAGCAGTGTATAATAGAGCTCTTGTGTGAAAAACAAACATCCATTGTGAAATCTATCTTTGTCATGTATTTCATCAAATCACAAGTGTTTTTTTTTCCTGTGCAGGATACATTCACACGTGCAAAGAACTGGGTGAAGGAGCTCCAACGACAAGCCAGCCCCAACATCGTCATTGCACTGGCAGGGAACAAAGCTGACCTTTCCAACAAAAGAGCTGTGGACTTCCAGGTACTGAGGAACTCCTAACAGTTAGATGCTGCTCCCACTGGACTATTAGTGGAACATGTTAAGGTTGTTTAAACAGGAGAATGTCTACAAATGCCATTTTTATCGTTTCTGATATTCATGAATGCTCACAAACTCTCAAAGCTTTGGGTTATTACTGAGTGTATCTATATGTTTGTGATAGACCTCTAAAGATCTCTGTTCTTCCTTTGTTTTTTTTTGTAGGAAGCACAAGCGTACGCAGATGACAACAGTTTGCTCTTCATGGAGACTTCAGCCAAGACGGCCATGAACGTCAATGAGATCTTTATGGCCATAGGTACGTGTACCACGTTATTATGTGTGCATGTATACACTGAGTATATCAAACATTAGGAACACCTTCCTAATATTGAATTGCACCCCCGCTTTTGCCCTCAGAACAGCCTCAATTCTTAGGGGCATTGACTCTAGAAGGTGTCGAAAGCGTTCCATAGGGATGCTGGCCCATGTTGACTTCAATGCTTTCGACAGTTATGTCAAGTAGGTTCGATATCCTTTGGGTGGTGGACCATTCTTGATACACACAGGAAACTGTTGAGCGTGAAAAACCCAGCACATACACAATCCAAACCCAGCACATACACAAATCAAATGTTATTTGTCACATGTGCCGAATACCACAGGTGTAGACCTTACAGTGAAATGCTTACTTACAAGCCCTTAACCAACAATGCAATTTTAAGAAAGAATACCAAAAAATTATTATAATACATTAAATAACAAATAATAACAAATAAAAGTAACAAATAATTAAAGAGCAGCAGTAAAATAACAATAGCGAGGCAATATACAGGGGCTACCGGTACCGAGTCAATGTGCGGAGGCACCAGTAAGTCGAGGTAATTGAGGTAATATGTACATGTAGGTAGAGTTATTAAAGTGACTATGCATAGATAAACAGAGAGTAGCAGCAGAGTAAAAGGAGGGGGGGGGGGGGCAATGCAAATAGTCTGGGTACCCATTTGATTAGATGTTCAGGAGTCTTATGGCTTGGGGGTAGAAGCTGTTTAGAAGCCTCTTGGACCTAGACTTGGTGCTCCGGTACCGCTTGCCGTGCGGTAGCAGAGAGAACAGTCTATGACTAGGGTGGCTGGAGTCTTTGACCATTTTTAGGGTCTTCCTCTGACACCGCCTGGTATAGAGGTCCTGGATGGCAGGAAGCTTGGCCCCAGTGATGTACTACCTTCTGTAGTGCCTTGACATCGGAGGCCGAGCAGTTGCCATACCAGGCAGTGATGCAACCAGTCAGGATGCTCTCGATGGTGCTGCTGTAGAACCTTTTGAGAATCTGAGGACCCATGCAAAATCTTTTCAGTCTCCTTAGGGGGAATAGGTTTTGTCGTGCCCTCTTCACGACTGTCTTGGTGTGCTTGGACCATGTTAGTTTGTTGGTGATGTGGACACCAAGGAACTTGAAGCTCTCAACCTGCTCCACTACAGCCCCATCGATGAGAATGGGGGCGTGCTCGGTCCTCTTCTTTTTCCTGTAGTCCACAATCATCTCCTTTGTCACACATACACAATACATGTCTCAAGGCTTAAAAATCTGTCTAACCTGTCTCCTCTCCTTCATCTATACTTGATTTTAAGTGGATTTAACAATTGACATCAATAAGGGATCATAGCTTTCACCTGGTCAGTCTGTCATGGAAAGAGCAGGTGTTCATAATGTTTTGTATACTCAGTGTACATTTCTTCCCAGAACAAATTAAATGTGTAGAAACCATGAAGGATTCCTACTCACTGTTTCTTTTTGTCCTTCTCCTGTAGCCAAGAAGCTTCCTAAGAATGAGCCAGCGGGTGGAGCCAGTGGCCGGGCCAGTGGCCGGGCAGGAGTGGACCTGCAGGAAGCCGCCCCACAGGCTGGTGGTAGCAAGTGCTGTGGAGGTGGGAACTAACCAACTGGACCAACACACCAACCAACCTGCAGTATCAACCAACTGACCAGACCAGCTGACAAACACATCCCACGGTCAAACCAACCGACGGTCTGACCAACCACCATGCACCAATACTGCACCGATCAACTGATAAGCAAACCAGCTCACAGGCCAATCAACTGTCAACACACAACTCCAAGGTTCCAATGATCCGACCAACAGATAAATGACACAATTATGACCAACATGACGACCTACAACTGTTTTAACTTACCCGAGGACATAACAACCCATTATCTCCAATGAAACTATGGACAACACCCAGGCAAAAAAAACAACAACCCCACTTAGGGAGGAAAAAAATATCAACCCTTACCAATCGCACTTAACAGAGCACTGTTCTTCTTTGTTTCACTGTATTTCTGTAAGAAAAAGAAAAAATCAAACGCAACTGGGAGGAATAATGAACAGGCTCTTTGGCCCTCTCCTTTCTCTCTTGTCATCTTTCTTTACCATAATACTACAGTATTTCAACGTATGTCTTCTGTCACTGTTCTAACCCTGTTTAGTTTGGTGGTGGGTGAATGTAGCAATTCTCATGATTTCATTTTGTCTTGTTCCCGATCGTCACTCTTGGGCAAAAGAACGGAGAGTGTTCAACCCCAAATAAGGAGTTAGGAGAACAGTTGTTTCCTTCCAGATATAGCAGTTGTGTAGATTAACTGAACTATTACATTGTTGTTATTATTGTTATTGTTATTATTACTTTCACTTATCTTTGGCACACGTTAAACAGTATGATTTCAAAGACTAGGCCACCTAAGGTTTTCCAATCATTAATCTATGATCTATACATTTACATTTAAGTCATTTAGCAGACGCTCTTATCCAGAGAGACTTACAAACTGGGTAATGATATCCAACCATATACATAGTGCATTAACATCATTGTAACCAATAAGTCATTTTTAGCATCAATATAATGTCTCTGAATCATTCATATACAATGACGAAAGTGGAATAAAACAGATAAAGCAAGATTTGTTTTCCTGACCAAAATCACAATTGTGTATTGAAAGCATGTTGCTATTATTTGTATAATTATTTTCTTCAAACATGTAACCAATCAGTAGTTACTGTCAATACAATACCTTCCCAATCTCAACACGATACTTTGTCATCCTCAATTATTTTTGTCATGTAAAAATGTATTTTTTATTTGTGTACAATTATTTTGTTTCTAAAGATTATCTGGTATTGGGTGCACTGGTTCTGTCATCTCTTGTGATTTCAGATGTTAACTTCAGTTTCAGCATTTTTTACTTTTTCATATCGGGGAGGGATTCCTCTGACCAGTCGGCGTCTGTTATGACATCAATGACTAGCGCAACAGTACCTGCAGCTGTCACTGCTGTGAGATGGGGGACATGGGGAGGGCGGGGACATGGGGAGGGCGGGGGCAGGGGTAAACAAAGCAAAACAACAAATTGTCATTTTACCAATAAATAAGGGGGAAGGTATCTCATTGTCTGCTTGTCTTCTCATTTGTTGTATGACAATGGGTATTCGAGTAGAATATTTTTCACTGTTAGATTTCACCTAACAGCTCTACCGACATGTTGGGCGTACAGTAGTTGTTTCCAGTCATACAGAAGCCTTTGTGTAACCTTTCATTTCAAACGCAAAGGGATAAGTACACATTTTAAGTTATTTAGATTATTTATCCTACATGTTACACAAGAACCTCTCACAACAGTCCTCATTGAAGTCAGAAAGTTAGCGTGCTCTACTGACCTCTACTGGATCGTTAAAGTAGAATGTATACTCAATGGTGGTCAAATAGTGTAGCTAATTCAACACAGTGTAATTCTGTATTGTTCTATGTACATGCATGTGTATGTTTTTATTGCAAACTTTGACTATTCCGGCTACTTTCAATACTTTAGGCAGACTGCAGGGGCCACCGACTACAGTACCCATACTGCCTTTCTTCAAATCCAGGGCGAGGGGAGAGGTGAGCGACCCAAACAGGGGTGGAGTGGAACCAATGATGTGTATACGTACCATTGAGTGGAACAGGCTGCAGTGAAGCGTGCGTTTTGATATGTCGGACCCGGCGGCACAGGCCTTGCAACCCCGGCTACATCAAGCTCAGTCTGGTGGGACTGCTGGGGCTAACGCTGCTGCGGTGGGATCTGGATCGGGGAACAGTGACCCAGTCAGACCAGGTCTTAGCCAACAACAGCGGGCGAGTCAGAAAAAAGCCCAAGTCAGAGCTTTTCCACGGGCGAAAAAGCTCGAGAAACTCGGCGTCTTCTCCGCTTGCAAGGTAGCTAACTAGCTAACGTTAGCTATATGGCTAGACTAGCTAGCATAGCCAACCTCACCAAAACAATGACTAGCTATTTCCCCTACTTGTACAACCATCTAAACAAACAGAAACAAAACAGCATTATCATTTGCATTTGGTTTCTAACATGCAATAATATCCTTCACAAATGTATATGGCGTACATGCGTAGCTAACGTTACTGTCAATAATATAGTTAGCAACAGCAACTTTGGTAGTAGCTAACTAGGCAGCCAACTAGCATGAATCTGCTTTATTATGCTAGTGTGGGCTTCTTATTTATTTTCCTCTTATCTTTAGGCTAGTGACACATGCAAGTGCAATGGCTGGAAGAACCCACAACCGCCGACAGCCACCCGAAGTATGGACTTACAGCAACAAGCGGCCAGCCTGAGCGAGTCCTGCCGCAGCTGCGGGCATGCCCTGGGTAGGCTGCATTATGACTCAACACTAGTTTGAAGGATATATATACGCTTCATGATCACACTGAAACTAATGTCATCAATACACATCATAGATATAGAATGTGTATGCTATTCCATAATAGCAATTATGATAATATAAATTGCATAATGTAGGGTTCAGCCTCATGTCTTTATTGAGTGAGTAGTAAAGTAAAAATCCTTAGCTATTCCCCCTTTTAAGTTTCTACATCCATTTTTGTGCGTATAAATTAATGATATGCACCTATTGATTCTTGACGACTATAACTTATAAATGCTTAATGAGCTTAGTTCAACTGTCATACCCCTTCAGAATCCAAAATATAAGATTGTTTTACTCCAATGTTTGTAAACAATGTAAATGTAAAGAAACACTGTATAGCCTAAAAACATGGTTAAAACAATCATTTTAATATCATGGATGGTCAGTCCTTGCATCCGTAGCTCTGTCTATGAATTTGAGAGTAGTTACTTTTCTCCAGCCCCATTCCTCAACTTTGTACCGAAACAGTGGTTAGGAGTTCCTTTGTTATTGATTAAACTGCTTATTGACACTTTAAGATGCTGATCTGTTATTGAACCCCTCCTGTGCAGCGGCCCATGTGTCCCACCTAGAGAATGTGTCAGAGGAGGAGATCAACAGGCTGCTGGGGATGGTGGTGGATGTGGAGAACCTCTTTATGTCTGTGCACAAGGAGGAGGACACTGACACCAAGCAGGTCTACTTCTACCTCTTCAAGGTATGAAATCACTTCCCTCCATTCCAACCAGACAGACAAGTGTAGATGGCCATAACCTCTACTTTCCTGCCACTGGAGTCAATATCTGGCTTTGCACATCTTGACCCTCTCTCTCTTTTCATCTCTATCCCCCAGCTGCTGAGAAAATGCATCTTGCAGATGAGTCAGCCGATAGTGGAGGGATCATTGGGGAGTCCCCCCTTTCAGAAGCCCAACATTGAGCAGGTAGACAAGTCTCCTTCCTACCTGTTTGTCAAGCTGTTCTTTCCTTCTTGCCCAACAGTAAAATACTTTTTGTACAAGTTTGTTTTATTTTGTTCCTCAGGGAGTGTTGAACTTCGTTCAGTACAAATTCAGCCACCTGGCACCCAGAGAGAGGCAGACGATGTTTGAGCTCTCCAAGATGTTCCTCCTGTGCCTCAACTACTGGAAGCTGGAGACTCCCACACAGTTCCGCCAGCGGTCCCAGAAGGACGATGGCACAGCCTACAAAGTGGACTACACCAGGTGTGTGTGACATCTGTTCTGGAAAATGTTTGTTTTTTTGCAACGTATTGCATCTTGTTTTTTGTTGTATTGCATCTTGTTTTTTTTCTTTTCATGTAGCGGTCTCACTGCTGACTTCTCCTTTTGTTCCCATCAAAAGTGACTCACAACTACTGTAATCTAATCTGTGTCTTGTTTCCCAGGTGGCTGTGCTACTGCCATGTCCCCCAGAGTAACGACAGTCTGCCGCGCTATGAGACCACCCAGGTGTTTGGCCGCAGTCTGCTCAAGTCAATCTTCACCGTGACGCGCCGCCAGCTCCTGGAGAAGTTCAGAGTGGAGAAGGACAAGCTCCTACCAGAGAAACGCACACTCATCCTCACACACTTTCCCAAGTACGTGGTGTGCAACCAATCCGTAGTAATCCGCTCGGAATCAAAGTTGATATTTATTGTGTTTCTCCCTCGAGTTACAATCAAATCAAGATTCTGGAGTGAGTGAGATGGACGCTGTGAATCTGTGGATTGTAACAAAGTGTTTGTGTCCCAGGTTTCTGTCTATGCTAGAGGAGGAGATCTATGGGGAAAACTCTCCCATCTGGGAGGCTGACTTCACCATGCCTGCCTCAGAGGGGGGCCAGCTGGGTCACCAGTTAGGTAGGGGGCACCTGTTACAACTAAATAAGTGGTTCTCATAAGATCCATAAAGGCACTTATAGGTTGTACAGCATGTAATGTGTGATGATATGATACTTTTTCCTCTCTCCATTTTCAATAATCCTGTCTGGTCTCGGTCATTGTCCTGTGTTTCTGATCCTGGCAGTGATCAGCCCTGCTGCAGTGTCGGGTTCGCCCTCCATCTCTAAGGGCATGAACAGTGGCTCTTCGCTAGGCAGTCTGGGGCTGGACTCTGGCGTGGCAGAGCCCATAACAGGTCAGTAACTCTGGCAGCCCCGCCAAGCTAACTTTTGCTTTGTACTGGGTGTGAAGTAATAGCTGACGTTTGTTTTTATGTCTTGCCTGTTGATGTGGGAGCTTGTATTTCCAATGCCTCCGTCTGATAGCCTCAGACACATAAACATCATATAAATTCATGGTGATTATAGTAATATTTTGTACTGTCTCCCCTCAGGAGAGAAGAGGAAGCTTCCAGAAGCTCTGACCCTGGAGGACGCCAAGAGGATCAGGGTGATGGGCGACATCCCCATGGAGTTGGTCAACGAGGTAATGATGACCATCACTGACCCAGCTGCCATGTTAGGCCCAGAGGTAAGTGCTGCCCAAGACTGAGACGCATCATTTAATGTCCATTCGCCAGTGCAACATGAATATTTATGTTGACTGGTATGTTTTATCTAGTCTAACATCTATGTATGGAAACTGGATGTTTGTTAGAATGAATATAATAATTAACTATGTTGATAATCACTGTCACTCTCTGCTAGACGAGTCTGCTGTCTGCCAATGCTGCTCGTGATGAGACAGCCAGGCTAGAGGAGAGGCGGGGCATCATAGAGTTCCATGTCATAGGGAACTCTCTTTCCCAGAAGTCCAACAAGAAGATCCTGATGTGGCTGGTGGGCTTGCAGAACGTCTTCTCCCACCAGCTGCCTCGCATGCCCAAAGAGTACATCACACGCCTAGTGTTTGACCCGTACGTAGACAGTTTAACGGTTTCTCTCACCTGTTATGTCTTCAGTGAAGCTTCTTGAATTGAACTTTTTGTGACCATTTCTCACCACTCTCTTGGACTGTTCTCTGTCCAGGAAGCACAAGACGCTGGCCCTAATCAAAGATGGCCGTGTCATCGGGGGCATCTGTTTCAGGATGTTCCCAACCCAGGGCTTTACAGAGATCGTCTTTTGTGCCGTCACATCCAACGAGCAAGTCAAGGTATGGACACACCTCTCCTTTACATGCAACAGCACAAATACTGAAATAAATTAGCTGGGTAAGTTGGACTTAATGGCTTGTTATTGTACTCACGGTATCTGTCAGAGTTTGAATGTGTGTGTTGGACCAAGAGGCCGACATTTCCCCCTGATTGTTTGTTATTGTGGTTTCAGGGCTACGGTACTCACCTGATGAACCACCTAAAGGAGTACCACATCAAGCACAGCATCCTGTACTTCCTCACCTACGCTGATGAGTACGCCATTGGCTACTTCAAGAAGCAGGTATGGTATAGGATGATAACATGTACCTCCCTCTCTACCTCTCCTCTGACCTCTCCCCTCTGGCTTGTTTTGTCATCACAGGGTTTTTCCAAAGACATCAAAGTGACGAAGAGTCGTTACCTTGGTTACATCAAGGACTACGAGGGGGCTACCCTCATGGAGTGTGAGCTAAATCCCAGAATCCCCTACACAGAGCTCTCTCATATCATCAAGAGGCAGAAAGAGGTGAGATGACTCTCTGTGGGAACTCCTCACATTGTGGGGCACACAGGTTGAGGTGAATGTCAGTGGACGGTTATGCACCTCTACCTTCCTCCAGCTCCATTTGTTGATGAAAGGACAGTGTTAATGTCCATGTTGGTGTGTTTTGGTCAACGTGTCCCTGCGTTTCCATGACTGGTCAGATCATTAAGAAGCTGATCGAGAGGAAGCAGATCCAGATCAGGAAGGTGTACCCAGGACTCACCTGCTTCAAAGAGGGGGTACGGCAGATCCCTGTGGAGAGCATCCCTGGCATCAGTAAGTGTGTGTGGGCCCTTTTAATACCTTGTTCAGGGAACAGACTTATTAATTCCTTGTCTGATGTCATGTTTTCATTTTTCTCTCCCTTTTTCTCTCTCTCTAGGGGAGACAGGCTGGAAGCCTAGTGCAAAGGAGAAAGTGTAAGCTGAATGTTTGGTCATTCAGCAACGAAAACAATTATGTGCCGTATTGTCATAAAACAACTGGCAGCATTTACAATCACACTCATTTGTCATTGAATTGATATACTATTACCTATCCTGTCTTGTAGGAAAGAGTTGAAAGACCCTGACGTGTTGTACAACATGCTGAAGAATCTCCTGGCCCAGGTCAAGGTAAGACACTGACAAGCACCCCAGTCAGTGGTCAACCTTAGGAGTGGTGAGACTGAGGCTGCGTCCCAAATGGCAACCTATTCCCTATATAATCCCTGATCAAAAGTAGTGCACTCAATAGGGAATAGGGAACCATTTGGGATTCAGACAGGAAGTCATAACTGTGGTTGTGTTCCTCTCCCAGACTCACCCTGATGCCTGGCCCTTCATGGAACCTGTGAAAAAGTCTGAGGCTCCAGACTACTACGAGATCATACGCTTCCCCATTGGTGAGTATATCATCCACTCATTATTCCCTGCCTTGTTTATATGTCCCAGCCATCACAATTATCTACCTCTTTGAACTAATTTTGATATTAAAATATAAAAAAGCATTCCATGTTTCACCAACTCGATGCGCTTTTAATTGTAAGTCTATCTGGATATGTCGGTAAAGCCGCTAAAGGAATATTTCAAATATAACCTACTTGTCCCCCTCTCCTCTCTCCCTCCTTCCTGTAGATCTGAAGACCATGACGGAGAGGCTGAAGAACAGATACTACGTGACCAAGAAGCTGTTCATAGCAGACCTGCAGCGCGTCATTACCAACTGCCGTGAATACAACCCCCCGGACAGCGAGTACTGCAAGTGTGCCAACACACTGGAGAAGTTCTTCTACTTCAAGCTGAAGGAAGGGGGCTTGATTGAGAAGTGAAGCTAGGGTCACAGGTCACCATGCACAACAGCCCCACTGTGGAACAGCAGGAAGGAGTGTTCATGGACACACACTCACACACACCATACACACTGTCTTGTGATGACATCATTGCTAGCCATATTTCAACCTTTTTCCCCTTGTCTTTTCTTTTAGGAAGCCTTTATTAATGGCCGTGCGTGTTTATGCATGTTTGTATTACTGGTGGATGAAGGGAGCTGTGGGGTATGATAACAAAATTGTGGAGGTAATTGGAAAGGCTCTATGGGCCAGTTAAGTTCGTTAATGTGTCGAAATGACTGTCTGTCTGTCTCCATCTATCTCTCTCACTACCCTCTGTAGTATAGAATCTCTGTGTGTTGCTGTCTCATTCTGGTTTCATTCTTGCTCCCAGTGACTCAAAGAAGGAGCTGCAACGTATTCCTGTACCAAAATGATTGGTCCCGCAGCAGATCATGTCAAACTTTCCACATAGGTTACGTTCAAATTATAGTATGGCATTTTCACTGAATTGTTTCTCAATCGGATAAAATAATGCCCGCTTAGACATTCACACTCACAGCTCCTCAAGATGGGAGTTTTATGTTTGGTACTGACATGGAAACGTGAGTAGGCTGGACATGGGGACCTACGCCGTTGTTGCCTTCCTGTACTGACATACACTTGAAAAGAGGCCAGTAGACTTGGAGGGTAGAAATACAATGTGCCCTTGAGTTAGAAGACAAGACATGTTCAGACTCTTCACATTGTCAAAGTCAGGTTGTAGTCACAGATAATGGGCGCGTTCCAGGCTGACTACATTGCAGACACCTGCCAGATCTCACAAGGCCTGGATAGGTATTTAACAATCAGTTACCACATCATGTAACAGGAAACGCAACCATTGGTTGATACAATGCAACAACTGAAATGTAGTCAGCCTGAAACGTGATCATAGATGTCCCTGTCTGACATTGCATTATGTTGGATTTGGCATCGTGATTGGTCAGTAGAAAAACGTCCATTTCACCAATACGTTTAAACTTTATGGTTGCCCTCAAATAATTTCCCGACAACTACTGTATGTTGAACTTTTTATTTATTTTTTATTTCACCTGGACAGTATAATGAAAACCTACCGCTACATTTGAAGATACTTGGGCCTAATGTAAGTAGTCAGTCGTCTGTACTGTTCTTTTCCCATTCTCTTCTGGGCCAGTATGGCCATGTCACTGATCTCAAACATGGTTGTTTTTCTTTGGGAAATAGCAGAGATGGCGTAGTAGTGTGTCATTGTTGTTTTAATGGTGTTGTCTGATCTGAGGGTAGTCTCTGGAATCCCAGACCAAGGGCAACAGCAGGAGCATTGTTAATGTGGGAGCCAACCCGTCTGCCTAGGGAGACTATTCTGAGGGTTACTGTGCCACTCTTTTGTTTAGGTTTCTGTTTGTCCTAGAAATAACCTGTTTCTGATGGAAGTACAGGATCCAACCACAGTGGTGAACATGACCATTCGATATGTCAGTATTTCACTGAAAGGCCATAGAGCCCAGTCAATACAGTATGTGGAGGATGCACAGCACTTACCCTCCCTGCTGATTCTGTCTCTCTTCTATGCTGGATATGCATTGTTATTATGATAATGGCTGACAAACACACAAAAAACAAGTGTCCGGTTTGGTATTCACTCCATACTCACAAGCAGTATTGCATGGTGGAGAACTATAATCTGCATCAATTTCTGTTATATTTTTACTAAGATGGCCATGGCTATTCACACAAACCCACTTCTTGTTCATGGTCAGTGTCTGATTGATTGTCTGCCTCTTGAGATGCCTTTGGTTCTCTGCTATTTTGTAAAACGTTTTTGGGGAAATGACTGGTCTGTGCTGGGTGGTTGAGTATTCCACTGAACTCATGACTTGCTTTGAGCAATTCAAGTGATGTCAATGTTTCTTTATTCAGGGTTGTCAGTTATGTATCTCTCAATCTACCTATGTATGCTGCATTAAAATTCTGAAAATACTGTGTGAGTGAAATGTTAAAATATTAAGACTGCTACAGTTTCTTTTAGTTATATGGTTTGAAGAGCTCTTTACTGTATTACTGTTCATGAAAATAAAGTTTTTATAGTAAAAAATGTCTGTGCTTAATATTATCTTATAAGATGGCAACTAGTTACAGTAATGTGTTTTTATGTTCCAGTAACCATGCAGTGTTGTTTAGTAGGTGTGATCATAAAGTTAATTCAGCAGGGTTAAATGCCATTCAGACATGCTGTAAGGGTGTTTCCCAATGTGACTTGCAGTTTTGTTTTCCTGATGTCACAGCTGGTAAGAATGGGGCCCATTAAGGGCTCTGGGTGCTTTGTCAGGGGCCGACAGAAATCTGCAACGGCTTTCTTCTGGACTGCAGATAGTTACAAACATACCAGTCCCTCTCAATACAATACCACTAGATTAACACATCTGCAGTTTGGTAGACCTACAGTACTAGATTCCATGACTGAAACGGCTCCTTACATGTATTAATATCCCTACAACTCTTCTAATCTTCCTGTAATTCATATCCTTGTGTCACTTATTTTACTTAGACATACTTTGTTGGACCTCAAGAACTCCCTTGAATAGGACCCCTCTTCACACGGAAGTGCTTTTGGTTTCGTTTTTCTATTTGGGTGTCAGTTCTGGTGGATCTTCGTCAGTGAAAACCCCTCTGTACTCAAAACCTGGCCACAACGGACCATGGACATTATCTGCTGCTGATCCAAAACATAGAGCTGCTTCAGAAACACTTGGTGAGCTGAGTTTTAAAAGGGCTTGACTTCATCTATAGCTGATTGCAACAAATGGTAGTAGTAGTAAGTTGTAGTACTGTAAGGACATGTAGCAGGACATTTGCAGTGTGTATTGCATTTCAGTTTAAAAATAGCCTTGTGGTGCCTTTTGTCTAATGAGTGTTTTTATTTCTAAGGACAAGGAGTCAGGTGTTGTGTGTGTGGACCAATAGACCAGTAGGATGGCAGACTTTGGGCTGTATGGGTACCAGGAGGAGGTGGTTCAGAGGGCTCTCCGAGGGGAGAACATCATCATCTGGCTGCCCACCGGAGGAGGAAAGACCCGGGCTGCTGTATATGTGGCCAAAAAACATCTGGAGAATAACCCTGGAGCTAAGGTGGCCGTGCTGGTCAACAAGGTAGGTAGGGAGGGGTTAATAGAGCTTTGGACCTATTTAGCAGTTGTTTCAGAGTAACTGGCCAGATAACTGACCCACCTGTGTAATTTTATCTAGGTAGTCTGACCTTTAGTATGGGTGTGTTGTTAATCCTATACAAAACCAGAAAATAAATGTTCCGCTCTTCCCATGGAAACCATGGCTAACTGTTGTTGTATTTGTAAGTTGCTCTGGATAAGAGTGTCTGCTAAATGATGCAAATGTAAATGTTGATGTAATGTAGTGAACATTATGCCATAATCCAGTCCGTGTATTCGTACTGTGGGATTCCAGGTCCATGTTTTACAGTAGCCGGGATAGTGGGAGTGATATACCATGTGAACCATGTAATGCCAGCATACTTCTGAGTAAAGATGAATTAAAGTATACGAACGCCCCGACCTCAGTTCTTAAAAACATAAGCAATCTAAACAACGGGACGTTACAGTTGACATTATGTCTTCCAGGTTCATTTGGTAGACCAGCACTACAACAAAGAGTTCAAACCCTACCTGGGTCGGGACTATAGCCTGGTGTCTATCAGTGGGGACTGTGACCAGAAGGACTTCTTTGGCTGCGAGGTCAAGAACTCTGACCTGGTCATCTGTACAGCACAGATACTGGAGAATGCCCTGACCAACCAGGAGGAGGGAAAACATGTCGAGCTCTCACGTAAGTGGCTGCTCTGCTGCCTACCACATATTGAATCATGGTATTGCTGTGAGGTATGTGTAGTACACGCTACTTGTTACTGATTATTCAGAAGTTAGGTTGTTCTAAGATGGCTCCCAGGCTTTGTTCCACTGTGCACCAGTAGCCCTTGGTATCAATCCCAATTGACAGACACTACATGATAAAGAGTATCTATACTGTCTTGTTTTGTATGCTTTGTACTAAATAATAAAATGCAGGACGACAGGATATTTATAAACGTAGCTCTTTATTAACTAGCTATAACTGGCATGTTCATGTGTCTCTGGCCATGATCGTCTTTAGAATGACCTCACCACCTGGGTGGTCTTACCCAATCATAGCACAGTATGATATGACAGTATAATGCATCCAATTACAATTCAGTATGCTGACACATATGAATATTACATCCCCCTTCTTTTAAAAAAAAGAAAAAATTTGTAGAACAATAAAAGCGTTTCTATTGAATATATGCTCTGTAGTTTGAACTCGAGGTAAGTAACCATTTAAACTGCACCAACTGCATCAACATAACAGACAGACAATGATTCAGCATACTGTTACTTTTAGAACAAATATTTCTCAGCAACTCAGCTTTTCACTGTAGCAATGACATCTCAACATATCAAACAAATACAATACCAAAGCATTTCAAGTTAACTTTCAATAACAAGTTTACAGTCTGGAAACTCTTTTAGGGCAGCGATCCGCCTACACCCTTTGACATTTCACAGGTCTAGGACAGCTCTAGGCTTGACCTCTCTTCCTGACCTTGTGTGATATGAAGCTGAGCATGCTTCTGTGTCAGTCAACAGTTCTTGTGGTGTTGCAGGTAAGTATGGTGTATGTTGTGTTGTGTCTGTGTTTAGTCCACCCCGTTCTCTTTCAGGGGAACAGTTCATCTCGTCTCGTCAGTGTGTTGTTCTTTTGTGTTCAGTAGGTGACGACAATTGCGGCGGTACACCGCTCCTTCTGTGGTGAAAACGTGATATGAACGTTCAGTGTCAGCTGGTTGGATGACGACTGCTAGCTTCCAGTAGCCATGCTCCTGGATTCTAACTGACTCTCCGTCGTTCAGTGGTGGCAGTGGTCTGGCTGACCTGTCGTAGTATCGCCTTTGCTGTTGTTGCCTCTGTGCACGTTTTGCATGCATTTCCTTGTAGCTGACGACCTCAGGTTGCAGCTGCTGGTTGGTGCTGGGAAGGATTGAGCGAAGTCTGCGGCTCATCAACAGCTGGGCTGGTGATTTGAAGTTGTCAACTGGAGTGTTGCGGTATTCAAGGAGACTGAGGTAGGGGTCTCTCTTGTCTGCTTTTGCTTTGTCCATGAGTGATTTAGCGATCTGCACAGATTTTTCAGCAAGGCCATTACTTTGAGGGTAATGTGGGCTTGTGGTGACGTGTGTGAACTCCCATGCTTTTGTGAAGGATTCAAACTCATTTGATTTGTAACAGGGCCCATTGTCAGATATTAAAGTCTCTACAATGCCATGCCTGGCAAAGGCTGCTTTCAGCTTGTGTATCACAGCTGCAGATGTGGTGCTGTGAAGCTTGTCGAGTTCGAAGTATCTGCTGTAGTAGTCCACTGTTATAATGTAGTCCTCGTTGTTCCACGTGAACAGATCGGTTGCCACGACCTGCCAGGGTCGGTCTGGGATACGGTGAGGTAACATTGGCTCTTTGGTGTTCGAGGGGCGTCGTTCAAGACAGGTGGGGCATTTACCAACCATGTCCTCTATTTGTTTGCACATTCCGGGCCAAAACAAAATGTCCCGTGCTCTCTGTTTGCACTTTTCCATGCCCATGTGTCCAGCATGGATCTTTGTCAAAATCTCTTCTCTGAGACTGGTAGGAATGATGATTTTCTCTCCTTTGAAAATGATTCCGTTGATCTGTGATAGTTCGTCACGATGGTTCCAGAACTCTGAGACGCTCTGAGGGCATTTTCTCCTCTCCTCAGGCCATCCTGACTGTATGACTTTCCTCAGCTGTGTGAGTTGTGTGTCTTTTTCTGTTTCTGCTCGGATCTCCTTCAGTTTTGTGTCACTAACTGGTAAGTTGCTGTACACAGTGTGCACCTGCATGTCCATGCCTTCACTGAGGCTGCTGTCCTTGTAGGTAAGAAACTTCCTGGAGAGTGTGTCTGCGACAGGGATGTCTTTGCCTGGACGGTGAGTGATTGTGAAGTCGTATTTTTGTAGTTGAAGGATCATTCTCTGTAGCCTTGGCGGGGCTGCGGCTAACGGTTTCCTCATGATTGACTCAAGGGGCTTGTGGTCTGATTCCACAATGACTTGTCGTCCATAGACATACTGATGGAAACGCTTACATCCGAACAGAATGGCATACAGCTCCTTTTCGATTTGAGCGTAGTTGATTTCACAGTCTGTGAGAGATTTGGAAGCGTAGCCGATGGGTTTTCCTTCTTGCAGTAGCACTGCCCCTAGTCCATACTTCGACGCGTCCACCTGGAGTCTGAGCTCTTTGTTGGGGTCGTAGTAGGCAAGGATTGGTCCTGGTTCTCTCGTGATCAAGTCTTTCACTTTCTGGAAAGCGATGTCGTGTTGGTTGTCCCAGAGGAACTCACTGGACTGCTTTAGCAGCTGACGCAGGGGTGCATTAGCATTGGAGAGGCTGGGTGCGAACTTGGCTAAGTAGTTGACCATGCCAAGCACTGTTTCCAGCTCTGCGCGGTTCTTTGGTGGCTCCATTTCCTTTATGGCTGAGATCTTCTGCGGATCTGGCTTGATTCCATTCGCTGTGAGAAGATGTCCGAAGTAGCTGACCTCTGTAGCGCCGACTGTGCTCTTCTCGGGGTTGAGCCGGACTCCTCTCTCGCGGGACCTTTGCAGCATCGCGCTGAGGTTTCTGTCGTGTTCCTCTTTGGTTCGACCATAGACAAGGATGTCGTCCAAAATTGCCACGACTCCGTCGAGGCCTTCGTACACCTCGTCGATCTTTCGCTGAAACTCGTCTTGGGCTGAGATAATCCCAAAAGGCAGGCGACAGGAACCTGTAGCGTCCAAATGGTGTGTTGAACGTTGTGAGCTTAGATGACTCTTCTGTGAGCTTGATAGCCCAGTAGCCTGATCTGGACATGACACTGAAGTAGCGTGCGCCCGCTAGCTTGTGTGTGATGCCATCTAGCGTCGGTAAGGGGTAATGGGGGCGTTTGATAGCCTTGTTCAAGTCTCTTGGGTCGAGACATACTCTGAGCTTGCCTGTGCGTGGTTTCTCCACCACCACTAACGCGTTGACCCAATCCGTCGGTTCTGTAACCTTGGTGACGATGTCAGATTGCTCCATGCTCTCCAACTCTTTCTTCAGACGGGCGCGGAGAGCAAGTGGAATCTTTCTCGGTGGGTAGACCACAGGGGTTGCGTCTGGGTCAAGGTGAATGGTACATTCTCCTGGGAATAGTCCTATTCCTGTAAAAACATCAGCAAACTCCTCCATGACATTCTCTATCTCTACTGGTGCTGTCACTGATAAAACTAGCTTGATAAGGTCCATGTCTAAACATGCTTTAAGACCTAGCACTGCAGGTGCTCGAGTGTCAACAACGTAAAAGTCCAACATCATGTCCCTTTCCTTGTATTTGCATTTGAGAGTGCATGTGCCTTTTACTAGGAGCTGTTCACCACCATAACCAGTCAGTCTGCGCGTGGTGGGCTGTAGCTCACACTCAGATGTCAAGCTTCTGTACTTACTCAGAGGAATAATGTTTACTTGTGTACCAATGTCTAGTTTTAATTTGAGCTCTGTGCCTTGTCTTCCTATCTCAATGTCAGCAAAGGCTTGCTCTGTCTCTGATATCTGACTTTTCTGTGTCACTGAATCAATAAACAGTTCATCAGCATTTGACTCTTTGATTGACATTTCATCTTCACTCACTGTATGTACTGTTTTTCCACGGTAAACTCTGCACACTTTTGCAAAGTGATTCCATTTTCCACATTTAGTACACTGTTTGCATTTAGCTGGGCAATTCCCCTGTTCGCCATGCACTTTGTATCCACAATATCCACATGTTTTGGGGCGTTTGGAGTCTGTGTCGCTCTGTTTTGGAGTTCTGTCTGTCTCCGTTCTGAAACATGCTCTCTGGGCACTGGAGGTGTGCTTTGATGTCTGCCTGACTGCGTGCACTGCTTGTTCACGTGATGCGCTCGTGCTGCCGCCTGAAATGGTTTTCATCTGAACCTGTGCAAGCTCGTGAGATCTGGCTATGTCGATAGCTTTGTCCAGCGTTAACTCTGATCCAACATTCAAAAGTTTCTCTCTCACTCGCGGTGAGTGTATTCCAAATACAATACGGTCCCTGACCATCTCATCCTTGTTTGCATAATCACAGTCTTTCACAAGCAGACGCAGCTCAGTGACAAACTGTTCAAACGATTCGCTAGCGCCTTGTACTTTCTCATGGAATTTGTACCTAGCGAAAATTGTATTGGTCTTTGGCACAACATATGCTTCAAAACGATCGTAGTATGTTTTCAGTACCTTTGATTCAGCCTCGGTAAGTGTCCATGTGTTGTAAATTTCTCTCCCTTTTTCACCGATCCAGAGGAGCAGGTAGCTGCACTTTTCCTCTTCTCCTCTTTCCTTCAGAGGACCCGTGAACATCAGCTCCACATGCTGTTTGAACTTACGCCATGCATTGGGTAGATTTGTAGACCCCCAATCCATTCGAGGTGAAGGAACTCCAGCAAAATCCATATTTTAGTCCTTTTACTCTTACACCATGTCTTGTTTTGTATGCTTTGTACAAAATAATAAAATGCAGGACGACAGGATATTTATAAACGTAGCTCTTTATTAACTAGCTATAACTGGCATGTCCATGTGTCTCTGGCCATGATCGTCTTTAGAATGACCTCACCACCTGGGTGGTCTTAACCAATCATAGCACAGTATGATATGACAGTATAATGCATCCAATTACAATTCAGTATGCTGACACAAATGAATATTACATATACCTGACACACTAAAGCTCTGAAACCTAAGCTAACACACCTAAAAGACTGGTCCATATGTTGAAATATTATACAGTAAGACCATTGTATTCCATTGAGTTCACAATACCATTGTGTTCCTTTCTCCCACCATAGAGTTCACTCTGCTGATCATTGATGAGTGCCACCACACTCATAAGGACGGTGTCTACAATAAGATCATGGGGCACTACGTGGCGCAGAAGCTGAAGGGGGAGAGCCGGCTGCCACAGATCCTGGGCCTCACTGCCTCTCCTGGGACAGGGGGAGCCAAGAGCATCAAAGGAGCTGTGGGGCATGTGCTGCAGGTCAGTTTCTCTCTCTCTCTGGTGGTCTTCACATGCTATTTCTTCAGCCCAAACTTTCATCCTGAGTAAAACCTAATAATGAGCCTCATCTAACCCTTTACGTTTACCCTTTACATTTAGCTAATTTCATTATTTATCGCCTTCAGATTTGTGCCAACCTGGACTCAGTGATTGTGTCGTCTAAAGTGTATGCCCCTGAGCTGAAGAAAAAGGTCCCCAGACCCAGGAAAAGGTTTGACATCGTTGACAGAAGACCTCAGGTGAGTTCAGTTCAGTTCTATAAACATATAGCCTTTGAACTTGAGAGCTGTATTGGTTTGAATTCAACAAACTCCTGTTGATTTGTCTCAGGACCCATTTGGGGATCACCTGAAGTTCATGATGCAGTTGATCCATGACTTCATGGCCTTAGGGCCTGACTTTCCTGTCAGGGAGTTTGGCACGCAGGAGTACGAGGCAGACGTGGTGATTCTGGAGAAGAAGGGTAAATCATCCTCTTAATATGAATTAATACCACATTACAGAAGCTAAGCATAGGAATTATTTTCATGCACCAAATCACACAAGGAACCTTCCTCAGTCAATGCCATAGTTTTGAATACCGTATTAAAACCTATTTTGCATGTGTGTTTCGTGGTGTAGGTGTGACGGACAGGAACAGACTGCTGGCCCAGTGTGCTCTCCACCTGCGTCAGTACAATGATGCCCTGCTCATCAACGACACAGTGCGCATGGTGGATGCCTTTAGGGTCCTAGAGGCCTACTATAGCACCAAGAGTTCCACTGCCATGGATGGAACCGACTTCTTCCTGCTTGGACTCTACCAGGGTGAGAACCAGCAATTCCCTTGGAACAATCTCTCCCACTTTCTCACATACTGTATGCGTGTGATTCTTGGGAATATTAAGAGTATAGGAAGTTCAACTTCTGAGCAATGATAGTCAGTGTCCTGATCCTCAACAGAGAACGAGGTGGAGCTGAGGAAACTGGCAGGCGATGACCGGTTTGAAAACCCTAAGATGGGGAAGCTTCAGAGCACCCTGCTGGAGCAGTTTGACCAGGGTGAGCACTCCAGAGGCATCCTCTTCTCCAAGACCCGTAAAAGCACCCACTGCTTGTATGACTGGGTGTCCAAGAACCCAGCCCTGCAGCGCGCTGGTATCAGGGCAGCCATTCTGACCGGCGCTGGCAACGGCATCAATTACATGACCCAGGTAACCTGACATTAAACACAGTCAGAACTTTTGGAGGTATAGAAAGGTGGGTTGGAACGTGCCAATGCCTGTGTCATACCAACAACTGACCTCTGTTTGTGTGTTTCTGTGGGTGTGCTTGTAGAATGAGCAGAAGGACACAATCAGCCACCTCCGCCAGGGCTCCCTCAACCTCCTGATCTCCACCAGCGTAGCCGAGGAGGGCCTGGACATCCCAGAATGCAACCTTGTGGTGCGCTATGGGCTGCTGACCAATGAGATCGCACAACAGCAAGCCAGTGGCCGGGCTCGGGCAAGTGACAGCGTTTACTCTGTGGTGGCCCAGGCAGGGGGGCGGGAGGTGCGTCGGGAACATCTCAATGAATGTCTGGAGGAATTGACTGGCAGGGCCATCAGCGAAGTGCAGAGGATGGAGCCCAGGGAGTTCCAAATTAAGGTAAGGCTATTCCTCATGGTGGTGAGGCTGGTATTTTTCTCTATGTTCTACCCCTTTTTCCAGTATATGTCTTTTGAACCCGGCACCCAAATTATTTTTGTTATTATAAACTTTTGAGTTGAGCATGCCAATTCCTCATTCTCTAATCTCTTTTTCACTAGATCTTTTCTCTCTCTGTCTCCACTATTAGATCACTGAGCTCCAGACAGAAGCGTTGTTGACCAGACAGTTGAAAGAACAGTTGAAGATCAAGAAGAAGGGTTGTTTCAGTGCTGCTAGCATTCAGCTCTCGTGTCGAGGCTGTTTTGTGCTCGTGGCCTTCGGCAATGACATTAAAGTCATTGAAAACGCACACCATGTCAACATCAACCCTGACTTTGAGTAAGTTGTGTTTCTCTAATGTCTGTCCTGATACTGTCACTGTCACATATTGGAAGTGTTTTTGCATCAGTGTGTTTGTGTGTGAGGAGTTAACCTGTGCATGTGTGTGTGTTTTCAGGAGGTACTATAAAACCAATGGGCAGACACTTCTGAAGACTTTTGAGGACTGGGAGCCAGGCCGTGTGATCAGCTGTGCTGCCTGTGGCAAGGTGAGGTTGGCCATTAATGTCTAGCTTTTTATCTTAGGCCGAGGCTGCGGATCCGTATGCAGATATTTTGCCTAGTGGCGCGCTGTTGAGTTGTAGCCACATGAGAGAAAAATGTGACCATCCTAAAACCTGAGGGGGTGTTTTATGTCTTACAGTAACGTTATACTATGCTATTATACTGTGCGTACAAAATATTATGAACACCGGCTCTTTCCATGACATAGACTGACCAGGTGAAAGTTACGATCCCTTATTGATGTCACTTGTTAAATCCACTTCAATCAGTTTAGCGGAAAGGTAGGAGACAGGTTAAAGAAGGATTTTTAAGCCTTGAGACAATTGAGACATTGTGTGTGTGTGCCATTCAGAGGGGAATGGGCAAGACAAAATATTTAAGTGCTTTTGAACGGGGTATGGTAGTAGGTGACAGGCACACTGGTAGAGACCATGCGCCGACGAATTGAGGCTGTTCTGAGGGCAAAAGGGGGTGTAACTCAATAGTATGAAGGTGTTCCTAATGTTGTGTACGCTCAGTGTATATTCAGTTCTGTTATGTACAATACTATCATTATGTGATCTTGCAGAAATTGATTCAGCTTTGATCTCACTTTATTAAACGAGCACCATTCGCCAGAGTAGCCTATTCTCTAGGAGTAGAGCAGAGACTGTGCGGAAGTACAGAATCTTGCACATGCGCAGAAACTTTGGGACCTTTACACCCCAGGAAGAAAGGTCCAGTAGAATTTGGATCCACAGCCATTCTGTTTATCTTATGCTACTAGGACTATTCTATTGTCTTTTAACATGCTTATATATGGAAATCTACATCAGTATATTTGTTTATATATTTATATCTGAACAGCAATGGGGAATGGAAATGGTATATAAGGAGATTGCCCTGCTGCCCATTCTGGCCATCAAGAACTTTGCCATGGAGACTCCAGAGGGAAGAAAACTAGCCAAGAATTGGAAGGACGTTGAGTTTACAGTGGAGGAGTTTAACTTCACCACATACTGTAATAACAAGTTCCCTGGCATGTTCGATTGATACACTATTACACTGGAAGAAGGACTACAACTGGTGTTTTCATGGTTTTCACCTTTCTCTTCCTTTCTCTCTCTGTCTCTCAGTCTGTGTTGCTTAGTCTAGGCTACTTTTGTGTTCCTTATGCATGATCCTGAAGTGTGTCGTAGTCCTATGACGGGGGGAGAGATTGCTGTGCCTTGGGTATGGTTGGTCCGGTAAATCAGGTCTGGCCGCCACACTGCTATAGGCGGTGTGACGCGGCAGTGTGCTAAAGCATGTTACACAATGTTCAGGGTTAGAATTAGCGCGACAGCTTTGTTTATGCCCAAGGTCCTCTCTCCCTCCCTCTCTCACCAGAGACGTGTGGGTTTCTTCTGCTCCATCGCAGCCAAGCACGCAAAAACATATGAACTTAGCAGCCCTGTTCTAAGATGAACTCAAATTATCAGTTTTTCTATTTTTAGCAAAGTACTATCAGCATCGTCCATATTTTGTCATGAATTTGATTTAGTGTGAATCTGTACTGTCTTTGTTTTAGCTTGAACCTGAAACGTATGCCCCCCCCCCGATACTGCCTGATACTTGCTGCTACTTGATCATGTATGAAAACATTCAAATTGGGATTTCAAAATATTTTTATTATACAGACATACTATTTTAATGTGTTCAGAACTGTGTGCCTTTCCTTGCCTAAAACAAATTAAATTGTTCTACTGTAATTACTTTTTTATTCTTGATAAATAATTTGACATTATTTGTCTGCACGTGTCTATATTGAATGTTATAAATGAAAAATAAAATAATAGATAACTAATAGAAAAAATAATAGAAGTATGTAGTCCCCTGTAGCTCAGTTGGTAGAGCATGGCGCTTGCAACGCCAGGGTTGTGGGTTCGTTTCCCACGGGGGGCCAGTATGAAAATGTATGCACTCACTAACTGTATGTCGCTCTGGATAAGAGCGTCTGCTAAATGACTAAAATGTAAATGTAAATGTAAATGTATGTAGATTTCACCTTCATTCCTGTCTTCATAAACTCTTGCACAAGATGGCGCTCTTAGACCTCCAATGTCTACTTCCATACCTGCAGTAGAGGGAGCTCATGTTTTTAGATTCACTCCTTCCCTAATCTGTGCCCTTTAGTTTAGTATGGGGGAAGATTGTGTATGTGGCCGTGGTCATCAACAGGTGTCTGTGTGCTATTGGCTGCTATAGGTTTCAAGGCATAGGGAGCATTTACAAGCATTTCACTACACCCACAATAACATCTGCTAAATATGTGTATGTGACCAATAATAATGATTTGAGTGTATGAATTAATACTGGCTGTTGTTTATGGAGCCTGGCCCTGCTGAGATTCTATAACCCTGGGTTATGTAAGAGTGAGGAAGAGTTAGATATTGCTCTCTCTTATCCATGGGATATTTCAGTAAAGGTGCATACATTGCTGCACTGTAGGTTTATATCAGATATGAGCAGATATGATGACTAACTGTAATTCAGTCTGCTTACCTGGTTCTCTAGTGGCTAAGGAGAAGGTTAGACCTAGAAGGTTGGTGCAAAGCTTTCTTTGCTCCTCAAATCCATCCTTGAACAAACTTGTTTGGGTTTAGCAACTTCTAAAAGCTAGATTTAGCCATCGAGATAATGGCGCTGGAGGGGATGGCTGCCGTTTTACAGGCTCCTAACCAATTGTGATATTTAGTATGTTTTTTCACATTGTTTGTAACTTATTTTGTACATAATGTTGCTGCTACCGTCTCTTATGACCGAAAAGAGCTTCTGGACATCAGAACAGCAATTACTCACCTCTGGCACTGTGGTGCCAGGACAACAACTTCTCCCTCAACGTGAGCAAGACAAAGTAGCTGATCGTGGACTACAGGAAAAGGAGGGCTGAACATGCCCCCATTCACACTAACAGGGCTGTAATGGAGCGGGTCGAGAGTTTCAAGTTCCTTGGTGTCCACATCACCAACACAAACTATCATGATCCAAACACACCAAGACAGTCGTGTAGAGGGCACGACAACGCCTCTTCCCCCTCAGTAGACTGAAAAGATTTGGCATGGGTCCCCAGATCCTCAAAATGTTATACAGCTGCACCATCGAGAGCATCCTGGCCTGGTATGGCAACTGCTCGGCATCCGAACGTAAGACGCTACAAAGGTGGTGTGAATGGACCAGTACATCACTGGGGCCAAGCTTCCTGCCATCCAGGACCTATATACTAGGCGGTGTCGGAGGCAGGCCCAAAAAATTGTAAAAGACTCCAGTCACCCAAGTCATAGACTGTTCTCTCTGCTACCGAATGGCAAGCGGTACCAGAGTGCCAAGTCTAGGTCCAAAAGGCTACCCACAAGCCATAAGACTGCTGAACAATTAATCAAATACAGTGGCTTGCGAAAGTATTCACCCCCTTGGCATTTTTCCTATTTTGTTGCCTTACAACCTGGAATTAAAATTGATGTTTTGGTGGTATGTATGGTGGTGTATTGATTTACACAACATGCCTACCACTTTGAAGATGCTAAATATATTTTCTTGTGAAACAAACAACAAAACTTGAGTGTGCATAACTATTCTGACCAGTTTCCCAGTCCCTGCCGATGAAAAACATCCCCACAGCATGATGCTGCCACCACCATGCTTCACTGTGGGGATGGTGTTCTCGGGGTGATGAGAGGTGTTGGGTTTGCGCCAGACATAGCGTTTTCCTTGATGGCCAAAAAGCTCAATTTTAGTCTCATCTGACCAGAGTACCTTCTTCCATATGTTTGGGGAGTCTCCCACATGCCTTTTTGCTTATTTCTTTCTTTAAGCAATGGCTTTTTTCTGGCAACTCTTCCGTAAAGCCCAGCTCTGTGGAGTGTATGGCTTAAAGTGGTCCTATGGACAAATACTCCAATCTCCGCTGTGGAGCTTTGCATCTCCTTCAGGGTTATCTTTGGTCTCTTTGTTGCCTCTCTGATTAATGCCCTCCTTGCCTGGTCTGTGAGTTTTGGTGGGCAGCCCTCCCTTGGCTGGTTTGTTGTGGTGCCATATTCTTTCCATTTTTTAATAATGGGTTTAATGGTGCTCCGTGGGATGTTCAAAGTTTCTGATATTTTTTTTATAACCCATCCCTGATCTGTACTTCTCCACAACTTTGTTCCTGACCTGTTTGGAGAGCTCCTTGGTCTTCATGGTGCCGCTTGCTTGGTGGTGTTGCAGACTCTGGGGCCTTTCAGAACAGGTGTATATATACTGCGATCATGTGACAGATCATGTGACACTTTGATTGCACACAGGTGTCTTCTGAAGGTAATTGGTTACTTATTTAAGGGCTTAATAGCAAAGGGGGTGAATACATATGCACGCACCACTTTTCCGTTATTTATTTTTTAGAATTTTTTTAATTCCACTTCACCAATTTGGACTATTTTGTGTATGTCCATTACATGAAATCCAAATAAAAATCCATTTAAATTACAGGTTGTAATGCAACAAAATAGGAAAAACGCCAAGGGGGATGAATACTTTTGCAAGGCACTGTAGCCACCCGGACTATTTGCATTGACACCCCCCTTCCCCCCCTTTGTTTTTACACTGCTGCTACTAGCTGTTTATTATCTATGTATAGTAACTTTACCCCTGCCTACATGTACAAATTACCTCGACTAACCTGTACCCCCGCACATTGACTCGGTACCGGTACCCCCTGTATATAGTCTCGTTATTGTTATCTTATAGTTACTTATTTTTATATTTTTTACTTTAGTTTATTTAGTAAATATTTTTTTTAACTTTATTTTCTTAAAACTGCATTGCTGGTTAAGGGCTTGTAAGCATTTCAAGATATGGTCTACACCTGTTGTACACGGCGCATGTGACAAATACAACTTGATTTGATAATTACAAGACTAAAGCTGTCTTTTTTTTTTTGCGTTTCTTGTTCTGCTTTTTATCTTGAAACAATTTCCTGTTCAAAAAAAGACTTCATTAGCTGGGTTTCTCAACTCCATGATATGTACAGTCATGGTCAAAAGTTTTGAGAATGACACAAGTATTGGTCTTCACAAAGTTTGCTGCTTCAGTGTTATGAGATATTTTTGTCAGATGTTACTATGGTCTACTGAAGTATAATTACAAGCGTTCCATAAGTGTCAAAGGCTTTTATTGACAATTACATTAAGTTTATGCAAAGAGTCAATATTTGCAGTGTTGACCCTTCTTTTTCAAGACCTCTGCAATCCGCCCTGGCATGCTGTCAATTAACTTCTGGGCCACATCCTGACTGATGGCAGCCCATTCTTGCATAATCAATGCTTGGAGTTTGTCAGAATTTGTGGGGTTTGTTTGTCCACCCGCCTCTTGAGGGTTGACCACAAGTTCTCAATGGGATTAAGGTCTGGGGGGTTTCCTGGCCATTGACCCAACATTTCGATGCTTTGTTCCCCGAGCCACTTAGTTATCACTTTTGCCTTATGGCAAGGTGATCCATCATGCTGGAAAAGGCATTGTTAGTCACCAAACTGTTTTTGGATGGTTGGGAGAAGTTGCTCTCGGAGGATGTGTTGGTACCATTCTTTATTCATGGCTGTGTTCTTAGGCAAAATTGTGAGTGAGCCCCCACTCCCTTGGCTGAGAAGCAACCTCACACATGAATGGTCTCAGGATGCTTTACTGTTGGCATGACACAGGACTGATTGTAGTGCTCACCTTGTCTTCTCTGGACAAGCTTTTTTCCAGATGCCCCAAACAATCGGAAAGGGGATTGATCAGAGAAAATGACTTTACCCTAGTCCTCAGCAGTCCAATCCCTGTACCTTTTGCAGAATATCAGTCTGTCCCTGATGTTTTTCCTGGAGAGAAGTGGCTTCCTCGCTGCCCTTCTTGACACCAGGCCATCCTCCAAAAGTCTTTGCCTCACTGTGCTTGCAGATGCACTCACACCTGCCTGCTGCCATTCCTGAGCAAGCTCTGCACTAGTGGTGCCCCGATCCCGCAGCTGAATCAACTTTAGGAGACGGTCCTGACGCTTGCTGGTCTTTCTTGGGCGCCCTGAAGCCTTCTTCACAACAATTGAACCTCTCTCCTTGAAGTTCTTGATGATCCGATAAATGGTTGATTTAGGTGCAATCTTACTAGCAGCAATATCCTTGCCTGTGAAGCCCTTTTTGCGCAAAGCAATGATGAAGGCACGTGTTTCCTTGCAGGTAACCATGTTAACAGAAGAAGAACAATGATTTCAAGCACCACCCTCCTTTTAAAGCTTCCAGTCTGTTATTCTAACTCAATCAGCATGACAGAGGGATCTCCAGCCTTGTCCTCGTCAACACTCTCACCTGTGTTAACGAGAGAATCACTGACATGATGTCTGCTGGTCCTTTTGTGGCTTGGCTGAAATGCAGTGGAAATGTTTTTGGGGGATTAAGTTCATTTTCAAAGAGGAACTTTGCAATTAATTGCAATTCATCTGATCACTCTTCATAACATTCTGGAGTATATGCAAATTGCCATCATAAAAACTTAGGCAGCAGACTTCATTCTGAAAACTTTTGACCAAGACTGTACATCTCGGTGGAGTTGGGTTTCAACGGCTGTGGGCGGAGTGGTTGTATTTCACAAAACAGTCGGGGGTTGTATTTTTCGAAAGTTGTATAAAAATTATGGATTTCAGCAAACAAAGAAAGGCACGCAGCTTTAGAGGACAAACATAGGTACACAGCAAGGGTTTAAGAATTTCAATTTTTAGAAGTATCGGCTGACAGCGACTCAATCTCAGAGGTTCAGTCCGCCCACAGTCGTCTCCACTCAACTCCATTGATGTGGTGTACATGGTGAAGTTGAGAAAACCTCTGGCACATTGGGGTGTATTTGTATACTTCAATCAACAGCTGGATTTTTGCTAAGTTAAATGAGAACCTACCAACCCAGGTTATGAAACATTGCAGGGAAACCTTACATTTTGAGGCACGTGGCAATGTTGACAATCCTCCAAGACACAATGAACCGGTCCATATCCCATCAACCCCTCTACACATGTGTCTGGGTTGGGGTTGATAGAGCACCTTCACCGTGTCACATGATTACTAATCCCTTCAAAAAGATCAGCAGAGTAGGAGCTTTTTGAGAACTACCTTCTCTCTAGGACATGTTTTATAACAACTAGGAATTATAGGAGATGATTTAGCCAGAAAAGCCTGCAAACCAGGGCCTATTCTGTTTTCATGGGGGTTATCCCCTACATTCAGACAGACAGACAGACAGACAGACAGACAGACAGACAGACAGACAGACAGACAGATGCACAGACTCAACCAGAGACAGGAAGACCGACAGGGAGCGGAATAGCTGATGTGA
This sequence comes from Coregonus lavaretus, assembly GCF_964263955.1. Classification (NCBI taxonomy): domain Eukaryota; kingdom Metazoa; phylum Chordata; class Actinopteri; order Salmoniformes; family Salmonidae; genus Coregonus; species Coregonus lavaretus. The sequence continues at coordinate 39,422,432 of NC_139989.1, read as the reverse complement.
TTTGGCTTAATCAGGCCTGGGCTCTGTAATCATAGCTGACTACTTGGCTGATGCTAATTCCGTGCACGTTAATTGCAATTAGCTCCTTGTCTGAAATGAAAGCAAGGTTGTTGAGCAACTATTTATGATGAAAAGGCCATCTGATGGCAGTCTGTGTATGTGTGAAGGAGCTGCTCAGATAAGTGCAGACATTGACTTGAGTGACAGTAACACGCCACTTCCACACAGTTTATACTTATAATAACTGCCTGACACTCTTTCTGTGTCCAATGTCAAAGCCACTCCAATGTGAGAGATGACCTGGAAGTGTATTTAGAATAGCTACATGGAGAAAGAATGATACTGACAGGCCTTGAACATACCTGTAACTATTATTTTTAATGGAATTTTCCCTTTCTCTCTCTGGGTGAAGGCTTGGCCAAGGAAGCTCACTTCGTTTATTTTCAGGGTCTAGAGGAGTAAGTACAACTCCATGTTACCAGATGTTGTAATAAATGGCACAATGTAATGGTGAATGTAATGGTACGTTATTTGTCCGAACTGGGTGGGCAGGTGATTTAGAGCTTGGACTGTAGTATGTTGAATGAACAATAGAGGGTGACTGTGAAAGGTAAAAGGAAGAAGCAGGGAGAGGAAAAATGGCTGGTAGAGAGCTGGGGAAATGAACACAGCAGGGACTACTGAAAAAGAAACAGCATTTTGTGTCAACATTTAAATGGTTCCTATTATACTGTAGTTTGGCTTTTTATAACGTCAGCTTGGCACTCTGTAAGATGTCTCCCCTGTTACGTATGTGTTGTCTGTGAATTACCTCTACATGCTGTTTAGTTTTTAAGCACAGTGAAAAGCCTGCTGGGTCTGGCCTCTCTTATGTCTCACACATCCACACACAAATACACTCTCTCACATGCTGTACAGACACATTCACACATACACACTTGGCACACTAAATATTGTCACACACAGACACTTACAGACAGGCTCTCAGATACGCATGCACACACACACATACTGCCGGTCACCAGGACATGGTCTCCCCTGAGATGTGTTGTGTTGCAGCCAGCTGCCCATTGAGGCTGAGTGTTTGTGCTCTGCTGCCTGCCAATGAGTCAACTGGTGCTGCTGTATGCTCCACTCAGTCCCCCTCCCTCCCCAGCAGAGAGCCAGGTGACGGGCATCATTAGCCTTATTCTTCCGCCACTGCAGTGGATCCAGTTACAATTAGTGTTAACGCCACCTCATGTTTCTCCACTAAGGCAGGTGATGACATGGGCAGTATGATGTGTGGATGAACATGATGTATGAGTGGGACATGTTTAGTTCAAAGCATTGTTATGTTGCCGGCCGCTATAGAACACTGGGATGTACAGTACTGTATTTCAATAGTTATGTGTGGGCTAGTGTGTGTGTGTGTGCGTGCGTGCGTGTATGTGGGGACTTTTAGATCTGAAACACCAGTTGACCTCCATCAGAGCAGTCTAACAGATCAGTGTTGTTGCACGCTATCAAACTCAGAATGACAAAACATTGTCTGTTGTTGTCTCATGAAGTCACTCAAAGCTCAGAGTTGAGTTAAGTTCTCAGAGGATATTTCAAAGGTCATAATCATGTCTCTCTCATCTTCTGTATGAGGAGAAAGCATACTTGAAAACACAGTAACTCAATTTATTAGGAGTGCTTATTTTTGTGGAGGGAACATGAAAATGATTATAAACCAGTACATCAAGAAGAACATATTTGTTGACTTCTGTACCTTTGAACCAAACAGAGCTCTCTAAAATGCACTGTGGACTGGAGTCAGTGGTTTGCTAGCGTGACCTCACTTCAGAGCCAGGAGTTAACTCATTTTAAAGGCTACCTCATGCTGTATTATAGCCCTAATAAAAGGGAAGCTTGTCTTCTCTCAGTGCCCCTCTCAGAGTGGCTGTGCTTTTGTTTGCTACTCACTCCCTTTTTTCTCCCTACGTGCCTCTCTCAGAGAATGGATGGACTGGCTGTGAGATTAGGGACTCTAATCAGAGCGCCGCAGATGAACTCCTAACAGGTTCTTTTCATCACACCCCACTGTGTTCCTGTCACTGTTTGATTGAGGGGCAGAATGAGGACAGGAGTATAGCATGACTTGAATGCTCTGACTAATTTATAAACAACATATTAACTGATAATCAACTGTTTATAAACACTTTACAAGATACCCCAAGGGACGACTGGGATCAAAAATTGGCCCTGGCATTTCTAAAAGAAAGGCCCATTTTTTTTCCTGGAGGCCCCCACACAGGACAATTATTTCCTTTGATGCCCCCATAATTAGCCAGATAATGATACATTTGTTAGAAAAAAAAAGTTAGACAGGGCCACTAGGCTAAAAATGTACCAGCCCATCTGACATTTGCCTGAAATGCCAGATGGCTAGTCCGCCCATGAGTTACCCACTTAAAGAATCTTAGTATAAGGTAATGCCCATAGAAGCAGATATTTTTTTTTTTTTTATGGTGCAGGAGACTGATATTGATACTCTTTTTGTAAGAAAAAGCAGTCATCTTTCAGTGGGCACTGTATCTGTGTAGGAAGTGGTTCATGTTGACTGTTATATGTGTGATCCTGTTGGCGTGGACGGAAATGATTCTCACTTTCTCTTCCTTTCCCCCAGAAAACAGTTCCTCTGGACTTAATCTCTCTCTTTAATCTGTCCAGGCGGTCACTCATTCAGGCAGGATGAGGATTACTGGAGAAACCCATTCATCTATAGTCCAGAAATAATGTCCACTATCTATCATGCTCACCAGAAAATGAGGTTGGTGTTAAGAATAAATGTATGTATTTTGCATATTTGGTTCATAGCTTTATACTTCTTCATGTGCTAGGATGTGCATTTGTGAGTGTGAAATAATTTGGGTTAAAGTCATAAAACTCCATGAGGGTATTTTTATTGTTCTTGTTTTTTACCCCTTTTTCGTGGTATCCAATTGGTAGTTACAGTCTTGTCCCATCACTGCAACTCCCGTACGGATTCGGAGAGGCGAAGGTCGAGAGCCATGCGTCCTCCGAAACACGACCCTGCCAAGCCGCACTGCTTCTTGAAGCCAGCCGCACCAATGTGTCGGAGGAAACACCGTACAACTGGCGACCGTATCAGCGTGCATGCGCCCGGCCCGCCACAGGAGTCGCTAGACCGCGATGGGACAAGGACATCCCAGCCGGCCAAACCCTCCCCTAACCCGGACGACGCTGGGCCAATTGTGCGTCGCCTCATGGGTCTCCCGGTTGCGGCCGGCTGCGACACAGCCCGTGATCTAACCCGGATCTGTAATGACGCCTCATGCACTGCAGTGCCTTAGACCGCTGCGCCACTCGGGAGGCCCCATGAGGGTATTTTTTACTCTGCTACATGTGCATGCATGTGTGCGTGCTTGTGTGTCGATGTTGTTCAGGGCAAGGCTGTGGGGCTGTGGAGGGGGTAATATGTGAGGATGGTTGATGATCCACTGAGCACTGCCTGGGTTTAGGGCTAGGAAAGGAGGCCTGAGGTTAGCACTGAGGGTAGTATGGCTTACACAAATATGTCCCTCCCTCCCTCCCTCTCATGGACCAGCAAACTAAAGAGACAAGGGCACACGGACATTGCCTGCTAAGTCTATTCTAATGCAGAGCTCCAAAATAACATACAGAGAAAGTGGAGACAAGAAAGTGGAGACTAGAACACGGCTGTCCTGAGAAATGTCTTTGAAATTATACTGTTGGGGAGAAGTAGCTTCACCAACACTGCAAAACTATTCCAGTCAGTTAGAGAGACGGAACACAGGGAGGGAGAGAAGAGAGGCATTAAGTCTAGGTCATGTAGACTGCAGAGAGAGAAATTATTCAGCGACTACTGGTAGGAGGGTGAGAAAATAATATAAAATCAAAGTTTATTGGTTGTGTACACAGTTTAGCAGATGGTATAGCGGGTGCAGTGAAATGCTTGTGTTACTAGCCCCTAACAGGGCAGTACAATGACAAACAAGTACACAAATAATAGAAACGAGAAATCAAGAATGTACAAATGAATCCAATGAACAACCCAAATAACACTATCAATAATCCAAATACAATCTATGCGTATATACACCAAAAATGTATACTAAGAATGATATGTACAGCAGTAGATATATTACTGTCACGGTTTCGGCCGAGGCTGCCTCTCTTCCTTGCTCGGGCAGGCTTCGGCGTTCGTCGTCTCCGGAATACTAGCTGCCACCGTTGTATGTTTCTATGTTCGTTTGGTTTTGTCTGGATTATGTACACCTGTTGTCGTTTAGCGTCATTAGTGTCCTATAAGTTCTCGTTGTGTTTGTCAGGTGTTGTGTGTGATTGTTTTCGCTGTCGTGTTGGTGCGCTACCATTTACAGTGCGCTATTGTAGCTTGCCTCCTTTGTGTAGGAGAGTATCTTTCGCACATGTTTAGTGTGCCCTTTTGTTTACGCCTGTGTGCGCATTTTCTCGCCTCCGGGCTGTTGGATCGTGTTTTGAGTGTGCATTACTAAAGTCTTTTGGACTTATCTTCTGCGTCCTGCGCCTGATTCCCACACTACACCCACCTACAGCACCCGCTGACAGAATCACACACCATTCAGAATGGAATCAGCAGGAGCCGCAGCAGCACAGGAGACTTTGGAGGATCGGGTCCGGGAGCAGAATGACCAGATCCTTCGGATCGGGACCGCCCTGCAGGATGTTATTAACACACTTCAATGCTGGGAGACCCGAGGGACACCCCCAACTCCACCTCCCCTGCCATCACCATCAGCCAGTCAGCCCATTCCCGCTCCGGAACCCAGGGGAATTCGACTCTCGCTCCCGAGGGCCTATGATGGGACCGCTGCCGGGTGTCAGGGCTTCCTGCTCCAGGTGGAGCTATACCTGGCCACCGTGCACCCGGCGCCCTCGGGACACGAGAGCGTGTCCGCCCTCATCTCCTGCCTTACCGGCAAGGCGTTGGAATGGGCCAACGCCGAGTGGAGGAGGATAGACGCTACCACCATCACATACGCTGAGTTCTCCCGCCGCTTCAGGGCGGTGTTTGACCATCCACCGGAGGGGAAAGCGGCGGGGGAGCATCTGTTCTGCCTCCGGCAGGGGAGGAGGAGCGCCCAGGTGTTCGCGTTAGAATTCCGTACTCTAGCGGCGGATGCAGGGTGGAATGAGCGGGCCCTCATCGATCACTACCGCTGTAGTCTACGAGAGGACGTCCGTCGGGAGCTGGCCTGTAGGGACACCAGTCTCTCTTTCGACCAGTTAGTCGACATGTCCATCAGGCTGGACACCCTGCTGGCTACCCGCGGACGTTCCGAGGGATGTCCGTCCATTTCACCCTCCAGCGCCTCCGAGCCGAGCCCTATGGAGCTTGGGGGCGCTGGCGCTAGAGAGAGGAGGGGTCGGAGTACGAGGGGGCCCTTCTCCTGCACCAACTGTGGCCGTGGAGGACACACCGCGGCTAGGTGCTGGGGATGGCCTCCTAGGGGAGAGGACGACAGGCCCCGCACTGGGGAGTCCTTCCAGGTGAGTAGGCGCCCCACTCACCCAGAGCTCTCTGTTGCGCACTTCTGTATACCTGTGCGTTTTCCACAGGTAGCACCTCATTCCCAGCATAAGGCGCTGGTAGATTCAGGCGCGGCTGGGAATTTTGTTGATAGGACATTTTTTTTAGAATTAGGGATTCCCCTTCTTCCTGTTGACGTCCCATTCCCCGTTCATGCCCTAGATAGCCGTCCGTTGGGATCGGGCTTGATCAGGGAGGTCACGGCGCCACTTAGGATGTGTGCGCAGGGGGGTCATAAGGAGATGATCCAGCTATTTCTGATCGACTCGCCTGCGTATCCGGTGGTGCTGGGCATGCCCTGGTTGAGTATCTATAACCCGTCTATTTCGTGGCAGGAGAGGGCTCTGATGGAGTGGTCTGCCCAGTGTGTGGGTCGATGTTTAGGCGTTTCCGTAGGGGCTACCTCGGTGGAGAGTCCAAACCAGGTGCCCGCATTGCACGTTCCCCCTGAGTATGAGGATTTGGCTATTGTGTTCAGTAAGTCGAGGGCGACGCAGTTGCCTCCCCATAGGCAGGGAGATTGTGCGATAGACCTCCAGGCAGGAGCTGCGCTCCCATGGAGCCATGTGTATCCTCTGTCTCAGGAGGAGAAGCGAGCTATGGAGACTTACATAGACGAATCTCTGAGACAAGGATACATACGGCCATCCACTTCCCCTGCATCCTCTAGTTTCTTTTTTGTGAAGAAAAAGGATGGAGGGTTACGACCGTGCATTGATTACCGTGGTCTCAATCAGATCACGGTGAAGTACAGTTATCCACTTCCTCTGATTGCGACCATGACGGAGTCATTGCACGGGGCGCGTTTTTTCACTAAATTAGATCTCAGGAGCGCGTACAACTTGGTGCGCATTAGGGAGGGCGATGAATGGAAGACAGCCTTTAGTACCACCTCGGGCCATTACGAGTATCTTGTCATGCCATACGGGTTGATGAACGCTCCTTCAGTTTTCCAATCATTCGTGGATGAGATATTCAGGGACATGCAGGGGCAGGGGGTGGTCGTGTACATAGATGACATTCTCGTGTACTCGTCTACCCGAGTCGAGCATGTGGCTCTGGTGCGCCGAGTGTTGAGGAGGCTGTTGGAGCACGACCTGTATGTCAAGGCAGAGAAGTGTCTGTTTTTCCAGGAGTCGATCTCCTTTTTGGGTTATCAGTTGTCTGCGTCAGGGGTGAAGATGGAGGTTGACCGGGTGTCAGCCGTGCGTAATTGGCAAACGCCAACCACTGTGAAGGAGGTGCAGCAGTTTTTGGGGTTTGTGAATTACTACCGGAGGTTTATCCAGGGTTTTGGACAGGTGGCAGCTCCCATAACGTCTCTTTTGAAGGGGGGTCCGGTGCGTTTGCAGTGGTCAGCCGAGGCGGACAGGGCTTTTGGGAGGCTGAAGGACCTGTTTACCTCGGCTCCGGTGCTGGCGAATCCGGATCCCTCTTTACCATTTCAGGTAGAGGTGGACGCGTCAGAGGCCGGTATAGGAGCCGTGCTTTCGCAACGGTCCGGCACGCCACCTAAACTCCGCCCCTGTGCTTTTTATTCCAAAAAGCTCAGTCCGGCGGAGCGAAATTATGACGTAGGGGACAGGGAGCTGTTAGCCGTGGTACAGGCCCTAAAGGTGTGGAGGCACTGGCTTGAGGGGGCTCAACACCCTTTCCTCATTTTGACTGACCACCGTAACCTGGTGTACATCCGGGCAGCTAGGAGACTGAACCCTCGCCAGGCGCGGTGGAATATGTTTTTGACCCGGTTCGTATTTAAGATCACGTACATCCCTGGGTCACAGAACGGTAAGGCAGACGCACTGTCTCGGCGGTATGACACGGAGGAGAGGTAGGTGGAGCCAACTCCCATACTGCCGGAGTCTTGTCTGGTGGCACCGGTAGTGTGGGAGGTCGATGCTGAACTCGAGCGGGAGTTGCGCACCGACCCTAGTCCTCCTCAATGCCCGGAGGGTTGGACGTATGTTCCGCTCGAGGTTCGGGATCGATTGATCTATTGGGCTCACATGTCACCCTGATCTGGACATCCTGGTATAGGCCGGACAGTGCACTGCCTTAGTGCTAAGTACTGGTGGCCCACGTTGGCGAGGGATGTGAGGGTTTATGTCTCCTCCGGCTCGGTGTGCGCCCAGTGTAAGGCGCCTAGACATCTGCCTAGGGGTAAGTTACTACCCCTGCCCGTTCCACAACGACCATGGTCTCACCTCTCGGTGGACGTCATCACTGACCTTCCTCCCTCACAGGGGAATAATACTATACTGGTCGTTGTGGACCGGTTCTCTAAGGCCTGTCGTTTGCTCCCTATGCCGGGCCTTCCTACTGCCCTACAGACCGCCGAAGCTCTATTCACCCATGTTTTCCGGCACTACGGGGTACCCGAGGATATTGTGTCTGATCGAGGTCCCCAATTCACCTCCAGAGTCTGGAGAGCCTTTATGGAGCGGTTGGGGGTCTCGGTGAGCCTCACCTCGGGTTACCATCCGGAGAGTAATGGGCAGGTGGAACGTGTGAACCAGGATTTGGGTAGGTTTCTTAGATCATACTGCCAGGACCGGCCGGATGAGTGGGCACGGTATGTTCCCTGGGCAGAAATGGCCCAGAATTCCCTACGCCATTCCTCCACTAACCTAACCCCTTGGCAGCAGAGCCAGATCGAGGCTCCTGCGGTGGATGAGTGGGTGCGGCGCTCGGAGGAGACGTGGAACGCTGCACACGTCCACCTGCAGCGGGCCCTCCGTCGTCAAAATCTCCACCGCAGTGAGGGACCGGTGTACGCACCTGGTGATCGAGTCTGGCTCTCTACCAGAAACCTGCCCCTCCGCCTGCCCTGTCGGAAACTGGGTCGGCGGTTTGTGGGGACGTTTAAAGTCCTGAGAAGATTGAACGAGGTGTGTTACAGATTACAACTACCTATTGAGTATAAAAGTATTAACCCCTCGTTCCATGTGTCTCTTCTCAGGCCGGTGGTAGCTGGCCCACTCCAGGAAAATGAGATCAAGGAGACTCCTCCGCCCCCATTGGACATCGAGGGGGCACCGGCGTACTCCGTGCGGTCCATCTTGGATTCGAGACGTCGGATGGGGGGTCTCCAATATCTGGTGGAGTGGGAGGGGTACGGCCCGGAGGAACGGTGCTGGGTGCCGAGGAGAGACGTTTTGGACCCGTCTCTCCTGACAGAATTCCACCGTAGTCACCCGACGCGCCCTGCTCCGCGTCCTCCTGGTCGTCCCCGAGGCCGGAGTCGGCGCACGTCTGGAGCCGCGCGTCAAGGGGGGGGTACTGTCACGGTTTCGGCCGAGGCTGCCTCTCTTCCTTGCTCGGGCAGGCTTCGGCGTTCGTCGTCTCCGGAATACTAGCTGCCACCGTTGTATGTTTCTATGTTCGTTTGGTTTTGTCTGGATTATGTACACCTGTTGTCGTTTAGCGTCATTAGTGTCCTATAAGTTCTCGTTGTGTTTGTCAGGTGTTGTGTGTGATTGTTTTCGCTGTCGTGTTGGTGCGCTACCATTTACAGTGCGCTATTGTAGCTTGCCTCCTTTGTGTAGGAGAGTATCTTTCGCACATGTTTAGTGCGCCCTTTTGTTTACGCCTGTGTGCGCATTTTCTCGCCTCCGGGCTGTTGGATCGTGTTTTGAGTGTGCATTACTAAAGTCTTTTGGACTTGTCTTCTGCGTCCTGCGCCTGATTCCCACACCACACCCACCTACAGCACCCGCTGACAATTACAGTGAGCTATGTCAAGAATCCAGTCGATAAATATGCGGTGTGTATAAGCACTGTAACAAAAATGCAATATACAGTAGTAGAAATATTAGAATAAGCTATGTGAATAATACAGTATATGAATACACAGTGTGAAAAACAGTATAAAAGAAACGGAAGTGTCCAGTGTTTAATGTCTCTATATACATGGGGCAGCAGAGTTGGCTGTGTGTGTATGTGCTTGTGTTTGTGAGTATGGGCATATGCATGTTTGCGAGTGTATATGTGAGTACAGGTGTTACGCTATGGTTAAACCCAGCACTCAGAGAAACAAAACACGACGAAGGGAGTGGAAGAAACAAAAATATTTTAATAAAAGTTCAATTTGTCTTAGTCCAAAAAACAACTGAAGAAAAGGAACAGAGTGGGCTAGTCGGCTCCGGAGGAAGGAGAGGCTGAGGCAGGCAGGCAGGCAGGCAGGCAGGCAGGAAGGCAGGCAGGCAGGTTGGGAGGTATGTCTGAACTGAAGACAAAACAAACGACAGGTTAGGGAGAGTAAAAAGCCAGGCTGAAGACAAAGACAATATAACTTTACTGGTGAGCCAAGTTACCGCTCTAGTAAGAACAACGATCTGGCGCCGGTGGAGAGCCATGCCCAGGAATTAGTAGTGCAGGTTGATGAGAGAATAGGATGCAGCTGCGTAGGCAGGAATCACTGGAAACAACCCGCAGCTGCACAGGAGAGGCAGATCCTGAGCACGCCCCCCGATCCACTCCAGACACACCCACATAATGGGGACAAACACACATACAACAGACAAAGAGGGGACAAAACAAGGAGGAAGGGAAACAGAAAAGGGAGAGACAAGCTGCCCACATAACAGTACCCCCCCCTCAATGGTCGCCACCTGGCGACCCACCAGGCCTGTCAGGGTTGTCGTGATGGAAGTCCGTGATCAGCTGAGGATCCAACACAAAACGCTTAGGGACCCAAGACCTCTCCTCTGGTCCATAACCTTCCCAATCGACTAGGTATTGGAGACCCCTACCCCGCCTCCGAGAGTCCAGGAGCCTACTGACGGTGTAGGCCGGATGGTCGTCAATGAGGCGAACAGGTGGAGGTGGATCTGCCGGCGGACACAAAAGGCTGGAGGACACAGGTTTCAGTTGGGAGACGTGGAAAGTAGGGTGTATCTTCATGGCTGAAGGCAACTTCAAACGAACCGCAGCGGGGTTAATGATGGACTCCACCACAAACGGACCCAGGTACCGAGGAGACAGCTTGCGTGATTTGGTACGAAGGGGTACGTTCTTAGATGACAGCCAAACCTCTTGACCAGGATGAAACACAGGTGCGGGAGTCCTGCTCCTATCCGCTGTCATCTTGTTCCTGTCGGTGGTCCGAAGCAACGCTTCCCGAGCGTCGCTCCACACTTTCTGGCAGCGGCGGAGGTTCTCCTGAACCGAAGGAACAGCCAATTCCTTCTCCTGAGCAGGAAACAGAGGGGGTTGATAACCCATGGTAACTTCGAAGGGTGAAAGGCCGGTGGCAGAGGTGGTGAGGGAGTTGTGGGCGTACTCTATCCAAGGCAGATGTTTGGCCCAGGATGATGGATGTTGAGCAGCCACACAACGAAGGGTTGCTTTGAGGTTTTGATTGGCTCTTTCTGTTTGACCGTTGGTCTGGGGATGAAACCCTGAGGACAGACTAACGGAAGCACCCAAAGCAGAACAGAAAACCTTCCAAACACGGGAAGTAAACTGTGGGCCTCTATCAGATACGATGTCCACAGGTATTCCATGGGGACGGAATACATGTTGGACTAGGAGGTCCGCTGTCTCACTGGCAGACGGTAATTTTGGTAATGCTATATAGTGAACAGATTTAGAGAATCTGTCCACAATGGTAAGTATAGTATCATTACCTTCAGACTTGGGTAGGCCGGTGACAAAATCCATGGCTATGTGGGACCAGGGACGGCTGGGAACTGGGAGGGGTAGCAGCAGCCCCGAAGGGGACTGATGGGAGGCTTTGCCCCGAGCACAGGTTGAACAGGCTGCCACAAAAGCCTGAACGTCAGTTTCCATTGAAGGCCACCAAAAATGTCTCCTAAGCAGCGTCAACGTGCGTCTCATCCCAGGGTGACCAGCAAAACGGGAGGTGTGAATCCACTGCAACACCTGAGACCGGACCGTCTCGGGAACAAAGAGTAGGTTGGGAGGTCCATCACCCGGTCCCGGGTCCGTGGCAAGTGCAGTCTTCACAAGAGACTCGATCTCCCACTGTACTGCCGCCACGACGCATGAGGAAGGCAGGACTGCCTCAGGCTCGCTGGTCTCCGAAGGGTCAGCAAACTGGCGGGACAAAGCATCTGGTTTAACATTTCTTGACCCCGGTCTGTATGTAAGAATAAAGTTAAACCTACTAAAAAACAGGGCCCATCTGGCTTGGCGTGAGTTGAGTCTCTTAGTGGCTTGGATGTAAGCCAAGTTTTTGTGGTCTGTCCAGACCACAAACGGCAGTTCAGCTACATCCAGCCAGTGCCGCCATTCTTCCAGTGCTAGCTTGACCGCCAGCAGTTCCCGGTTTCCAACGTCGTAATTCCGTTCTGTGGGTGACAATTTCTTGGAGAAAAAAGCACAGGGGTGAAGCTTTTGGTCAGTGGGGGAGCGCTGGGAGAGGACTGCTCCCACACCTGAGTCCGACGCGTCCACCTCCACAACAAACTGCAGAGAGGTATTGGGGTGTATCAACACGGGGGAGGTGGAAAACAGTTCCTTCAAAACCCCTACCGCCTGCTCCGCCTCAGGGGACCACAGAAAAGGGACTTTTGGGGATGTGAGTCTAGTAAGGGGTGCCACCACTTTACTAAAACCCTTAATGAATCTACGGTAGAAGTTAGCAAAGCCCAAAAATCGTTGAAGTTGCTTACGGGTGGTGGGTGTGGGCCATTCCGTCACTTCCCGGATCTTCTCAGGGTCCGCCTTCACCTGCCCGCTCTCAATGATGAAACCAAGGAACGATGTAGACTGTTTGTGGAACTCACACTTTTCTGCTTTGACGTACAGCTTGTTCTCCAAGAGCCGTTGAAGGACTTGACGGACGTGTGACTCATGCTCCTCGGGTGACTTGGAAAAAACAAGAATATCATCCAGGTATACAAAGACAAAACGGTTCAAAAAATCCCTAAGAACATCGTTCACCATGGCTTGGAAAACAGCAGGGGCGTTTGAGAGCCCAAAGGGCATGACCAAATACTCAAAATGTCCCAGTGGAGTGTTGAAAGCGGTTTTCCACTCATCTCCCTTTCGGATTCGGACAAGGTGATAAGCGTTCCTGAGGTCGAGCTTGGAGAAAACTGTGGCGCCATGCAGAGGTTCAAAAGCAGAGTTGATGAGTGGAAGGGGATACTTGTTTTTAACAGTTATGTTGTTTAAACCCCTGAAATCGATACAGGGGCGTAACGACTTGTCTTTCTTTTCCACGAAAAAGAAACCTGCACCCAAAGGAGACGACGAGGGACGGATTATGCCCGAGGCCAGAGAATCACCAATATACTGCTCCATTGCCTCTCTTTCCGGTCGGGACAGATTGTATAAGCAACTAGAGGGCAAGGGAGCACCAGGAAGCAGTTCAATAGGGCAATCATAAGGCCTATGTGGTGGTAGAGACAGAGCCTTGTCCTTACTGAAAACCTCCGCTAAGTCATGGTATTCTTTGGGGACAGATGACAGATCGAGAGGAGCTGAGGGATGAGTTGGGTTACACTTAGTGGGGGGAACCGCTGACCTAAGGCACTCTGAATGGCAGTTAGTGCTCCAACTGAGAATGGTGTGACGTGTCCAATCAATTTGTGGGTTGTGAAGAGCCAACCAGGGGAAGCCAAGGATTAGGGAGGTAGCTGAGCCAGACATAACTCTTAGCTGAATGCTTTCACAATGATTGCCAGAAATCACTAGGGAAACGGGGGTGGTTTGATGAGTTATCTCCGCGAGGAGGTGCCCATCAAGGGCTGTGACCCGAATGGGGGTAGGTAGTGGCTCCATGGGGATACGAGCTTGTGTAACGAACTGGTGGCTAATAAAGTTGTCTTCTGCACCTGAGTCTATGAGAGCTGAGAGTGGCAGGGAATGACTCTGGAAACGTAAGGTTACAGGTACTTGTAATCGGGGAATGATGGGTTCAGGATCTAACTCTGGGCTCGCAAGTAGACCCACCGTTACGAGCGAGCCTTGTCTTTTGGCCGCTTAGGGCATGTAGCCAGAATGTGTGTGGCGTCTCCACAGTACAGGCACTCACCCGCCTGGAGGCGCCGTTGCCGCTCTGCTGGAGGTAGTCGAGCTCGACCCACTTGCATAGGTTCCTCCTCTGTGCTCGGGATGGAATCAGGAACAAGAAGCTGCCGGCTCCGGGGAGGCGAGACTCGAGTGGTTGAAGGCTGGGGAACTCGTCCTCCTAGATGCGGCCGACCTCCTCTCTCCCGACGCCTCTCCCGCAACCGGTTGTCTAGCTTAATGGACAGGGAAACGAGAGAATGTAAATCATGTGGCTCATCACGAGCAGCCAGTTCATCCTTAATGGCTTCATTCAAACTGTTTAGAAATGCTCCTTGAAGTGCCACATTGTTCCACTTGGAGTCCGCTGCCAACGTCCAGAACTCAATAGAGTACTCAGCCACACTGTTAGAACCCTGCCTCAAATTAAAGAGTATCTTGGAGGAATTACCCACATGGTCAGGATGGTCAAAAACGGTCTTCAATTCAGCAGAAAAATCAGCAAAAGTCAATCCAGTCAAAGTTTGATTTGAGCACACAGCCTCAGCCCAAACCAGAGCTCTCCCTCTTAACAGCCCCAGAACATAATGTACCTTAGAGGAATCAGTAGAAAACGACAGTGGTCTCTGCCGAAAAATCAAGTCACACTGAAGCAAAAATCCCCGGCACTTGTCCAATTCTCCATTGAACGGTTCAGGCGACGTGACCGGGGGTTCCCGATGGAACGAAGCCTGCATAATGTCAGAGGAAACAACTTGGGGTGCATCAAACTGGGGGTCAGAGAGAGATGGAGAACTGATAACAGACAATTTAGAGACTTGCGTAGTTAACTGAGTCACCTGGTTCAGCAGTTGATGATTATCTTCCAAAAGAGTCCGAATCATTTGGTCATGCTGTCCTAGCAACGTTCCTTGAGCCTGGATAGCTTGTTGGAAGCTGTCTTCGTTTGCCCCGTGCTGTTTCTCTGTTGGGTCCAGGGCCAGATCGTTCTGTTACGCTATGGTTAAACCCAGCACTCAGAGAAACAAAACACGACGAAGGGAGTGGAAGAAACAAAAATATTTTAATAAAAGTTCAATTTGTCTTAGTCCAAAAAACAACTGAAGAAAAGGAACAGAGTGGGCTAGTCGGCTCCAGAGGAAGGAGAGGCTGAGGCAGGCAGGCAGGCAGGCAGGCAGGAAGGCAGGCAGGCAGGTTGGGAGGTATGTCTGAACTGAAGACAAAACAAACGACAGGTTAGGGAGAGTAAAAAGCCAGGCTGAAGACAAAGACAATATAACTTTACTGGTGAGCCAAGTTACCGCTCTAGTAAGAACAACGATCTGGCGCCGGTGGAGAGCCATGCCCAGGAATTAGTAGTGCAGGTTGATGAGAGAATAGGATGCAGCTGCGTAGGCAGGAATCACTGGAAACAACCCGCAGCTGCACAGGAGAGGCAGATCCTGAGCACGCCCCCCGATCCACTCCAGACACACCCACATAATGGGGACAAACACACATACAGATACAACAGACAAAGAGGGGACAAAACAAGGAGGAAGGGAAACAGAAAAGGGAGAGACAAGCTGCCCACATAACAACAGGAGTCTGCGTGTGTATGAGGTGTATGTGAGCTTGTGTGTGTGTTTTGTGTGAGTGAGTCTATCTTTGTCTCCTACTACAGGAGATGGCATGATGGCTGTTCAACAGTCTGATGGCCTGGAGATAGAAGCTGTTTTTCAGTCTTTCAGTCCCTGGCTTTGATGCACTTGTACCGTCTCTGTCTGCTAGATGGTAGCAAAGTGAACAGAACATGACTTGGGTGGCTGAGGTCCTTGATGATCTTCTTGCCCTTCCTTTGACACAGAGTGCTGTAAATGTCCTGGAGGGCAGGCAGTGTGCCCCCGGTGATGCGTTGGGCTGACCGCACCATCCTCTGAAGAGCCATTTGGTTGAGGGCTGTGCAGTTGCTGTACCAGGCGGTGATGCAGCCCGACAGAATGCTCTCAATGGCGCATCTGTAGAAGTGAGGGTCTTAGGGGCCATGCCGAATTCTTCAGTCTTCTTCTCCAAGGTGTCGGTGTGGTGGGACCATTTCAGGTCCTCAGTGATGTGCACACCAAGGAACTTGAAGCTTTTGACACTCTCCACTGCGGCCCAGTCGATGTGGATTGGGACGCGCTGTCTCCTGTTGTCCACGATCAGCTCCTTTGTTTTTTTGTTGTTGAGGGAGTGGTTATTTTCCTGGCACCACTCCGCCAGGGCTCTCCTCTCTGTAGGCTGTCTCGTCATTGTTGGTAATCAGGCCTACTACTGTCATGTCGTCAGCAGACTTGATGATTGAGTTGGAGTCGTGCGTAGCCACACAGTCATGGGTGAACAGGGAGTACAGGAGGGGACTGAGCACACACCCCTGGGGGGCCCCCGTGTGGCAGAGGTGTTGTTGCCTACCCTCACCACCTGAGGTCGGCCCGTCAGGAAGTCTAGGACCCAGTTGCACAGGGAGGGGTTCCGACCCAGGGCCCTGAGCTTAGTGACAAGCTTGGAGGGCACTATGGTGTTGAAAGCCGAGCTGTAGTTTATGAACAGCATTCTCACATAGGTATTCCTCTTGTCCAGGTGGGATTAGGCGGTGTGCAGTGCAACAGAGATTGCGTCATCCGTGGATCTTTTGGGGCAGTATGCAAATTGTAGTGGGTCTAGGGTGTCGGGCAAGGTGAAATGGTCCTTGACTAGCCTCTCAAAGCACTTCATGTTGACATTGTTGATGAGTGCTACAGGGCGATAGTAATTTACCTTAGCTTGCTTGGATACAAGCACAATGGTGACACCTTGAAACAATGGTGAACATCTTGAAGCAAGTGGGGACAACAGACTTGGATAGGGAGATGCGAATATGTCCGTAAACACTCCAGCCAGCTTGTCTGTGCATGCACTGAGGACGCGGCTTGGTATGCCGTCCGGGCTGGCAGCCTTGCGAGGGTTAACACTCTTGAAAGTCCTACTCATGTCAGCTACAGAGATTGGGAGCCCACAGTCCTGATGAGCAGCGAGGGCCCACGACGGCAGCTCTTTGTTGTTTTCCTCAAAGCGGACGAAGAATGCATTAAGTTTGTCTGGGAGTGAGGTGTCGGTGCCCGCAACTTGGTTGGTTTTCCCTTTATAATCCATGACTGTCTGAAGTTTGAGTTTAAGTTAATTATTTTTACAGGGACAGTGCACATTAATCAACGTTTCAGTAAAAGCTAATTTTCAACCACAGTCCCTGGGCAGGTTAGTAAAAACTAGGGGTGTAACGATTCGTTTTAACAACGATTCGATTTGTATCACGATTCGTGGTTGTCGATACGATTCAAGGACGATATTGGTTCATTTAGTACGATCCGAAACGATTCAGTGACTTGAAATCGATTCAGTAACCTTTTAGCCAAAAATTCAACCAGTGTGACTGAAATAAATACCTGGATACTGGACAGTGCAGGTGAAGTTTCCTAGATTCCCGTTTCTTGTAAGGACCGCAATGGTGGAATTCGGAGGACAGAAATTATTAAATATTAAAGCATTAGACCTATCACTAAAATCTTCAGTCATCCAAAAGTTATACTTAAATCCGAACTGGTTCTCAAGCAAATTAGTAAGATTGTCTCACCCACTGTTCAAGAAAGGCCTTTTTCACTTTATTCAGATTACAACCTCTCACTTTCAGTTATTTGAAAAGGAAATAATCTCCCAAATGTCACTATTTCTAAAACAAGCCATAGAAAGTTGGTTGCAATTTCAATTTAATCCTCCAGAAACGACAGAACAAATAATGCAACAAATATTGTGGTTAAATTCAAATATACTAATTGACAAAAAACCTTTATTTTTTGACAGAATGTTTAAAAAAGGTATAATCTTCGTAAATGATATCATCGGTAGGACTGGTGGAGTTATGTCGCACATGCAGCTAACAAAAACATATGGAAATGTCTGCTCTACCCAAAATTACAACCAAATAATTGCAGCCTTACCGCAAAAGTGGAAGAGGAAAGTTGAAGGGGGAGAAAGTAAGGAACTTGTCTGTCGGCCTTGCATTAAAGAACATAATTGGTTAAGGAAAACTGTGATAAATAAAAAAGTATATCAGTTTCACTTAAGGACCAAAGGATTGACAGCCGTCCCATATAGATTGCAAAATAGTTGGGAAGAGATCTTTGACGTACCGATCCCATGGCATAGTGTTTATGAACTGACACGCAAAACGACACCGGATTCAAAAATTAGAATCTTTCAATTTAAATTATTATATAAAATTCTTGCTACCAATAGAATGTTATTTATATGGGGGATACAATCTTCCCAGCTCTGCAGATTTTGCTGTGAAGAGATAGAATCATTAGATCATTTGTTTTGGTTCTGTCCATTTGTAGCTTGTTTTTGGACACAGGTCCAGGAATGGCTAAAGGATTGCAATATTTACCTGGAACTAACCTTGCAGATAGCATTACTGGGTGATCTGAAAAGTCATAGTCAATCAATCAATAATATAATAATACTTTTAGCAAAAATGTTTATTTTTAATTCACAATCTGTAGAAGCAATGAGAATAGAAAGGTTCAGAACTTTTGTAAAACATCACAGTACGGTTGAAATATATATGGCAAATAGAAATCCTATATGGATGGTGTTAAGAGATAGATGGGAGGTATTGAATAGAGTTGAAGGATGGGACTAATAACAAATAACAACAAATAATAACAAAGATAGCTAATAATGTAAGCATACTGTGTCCATAATAAGTATATAGGTTGTATGTTGGGAGCTTTTGGGAAAGAGCACAGTTAGAAAGATATGGCATTTAGAACCAAACCGGATGGACATCATGAAAATGATCGGAGAGGTTGAGAGTAGAAGAAGTTCAGGAGCAAAAAAATAAATAAATATATATATATATATATATATATATATATATATATATATATATATATATATATATATATATATATATAGATATAGAATTATTGTAAAATTAACTCTGTCCATAAGGTGTAGATAGTAAGTATAGACCGGAAGTAGAGGCCTGGGCGTTGTTGTTCACTAATTTACTCCAAGTAGGGAAAGGATGGTGGGGTTGAAAAGTAATAAAGGGGAATATATATATAAAAAAAAATATATAAAAAAAAAAGAATGCATTAAGTTTGTCTGGGAGTGAGGTGTCGGTGCCCGCAACTTGGTTGGTTTTCCCTTTATAATCCATGACTGTCTGAAGTTTGAGTTTAAGTTAATTATTTTTACAGGGACAGTGCACATTAATCAACGTTTCAGTAAAAGCTAATTTTCAACCACAGTCCCTGGGCAGGTTATTAAAAACTAGGGGTGTAACGATTCGTTTTAACAACGATTCGATTTGTATCACGATTCGTGGTTGTCGATACGATTCAAGGACGATATTGGTTCATTTAGAACGATACGATCCGAAACGATTCAGTGACTTGAAATCGATTCAGTAACCTTTTAGCCAAAAATTCAACCAGTGTGACTGAAATAAATACCTGGATACTGGACAGTGCAGGTGAAGTTTCCTAGATTCCCGTTTCTTGTAAGGACCGCAATGGTGGCTTGATAATTTCTCGCTCGTCGGCTTCTCCTCTGTCGTCCGCCATGCTATGTTTTGTTGTCTTTGCGCCTTTGCGCTGCTGCTGGCGCGGGGCGATGACGTCACGGATAGGCAGACTGAATCAAGTAATGTTTAAAGCCTTTATCATTAAAAGTGCTAAGAAAAAACATCCATATAAAGTCTGACGTGCTTAAATCCAATGGGTTATTTCCTAGTATCGATACAATCGATTTATTACATTTTAAAACGATGTTAGATTGATATATGTTGTCCAAAAGGCCAACTCGCCGAGCACAGATCGATGTAGTTGGATCATAGGAATATAAATCGATACATCGATGTAGTAGATGGATCGTTACACCCCTATTAAAAACAATTACAATAATAATACAGACAAACAATGAGCAGTGAGCACATGCACAGAAACATAGGACAAGCAACACGTAGCACGTAGACAGAGCAATAGCACAAAAAGCAACAAAACAAAATACATAAAAGCAACCAATGGAAAGCGACAATACACAGCTAGGGATTATGTTCACAAGTCTGATTGTCCTTTAGCCATGTCTTTATGTTTTTTGTGAATGTGCAATAGATGGTGCAGATGTGTGTGTCTGATGGCAGTATGTTCCAGACATGGGAAGCTCTCAAAGAGAAAGCAGATTGACTAAAGGTGCTTTTCCTTAAGGGAACTACAGTCACCCCTCATGGCAGACCTTGTGGATATGCTGCCATTGGTTTGGGTTTTCTGTTTCACAAAAGTACAAAGTGGAGGGGGAGCCAAGCCATTTAGGATATTGAATACAAGACATGTGTCGGTGTATTGCACAAGATTTTCCCAACTCAGGAGCTCATGCTTTCTGAGGATGTAACAGTGATGATGGCTATTGGGCTTTCTATCAAGCACTTTGAGAGCCTGTTTGTAGACAGACTGAATGGGTTTTAATGCTGTACAGGAAGCTTGGGCCCAACTAGTCAAGCAGTATGTTAACTGGGGGAGTATCATAGCATTGAAGTACAGTTTTGCTACCTCTGTAGTCAAATAATTTCGTATGAATCGGAAATTAGCTAGATTGTATTTGGTTATTTTAGTTACCTTTTTCACCTGCTTTTTAAAAGAGAGGTTGGAATCAAGTATGATGCCAAGGTACTTAAAATCGGATACCACCTGGAGATTCTCCCCTTACACATACAGTTGAAGTCGTTTACAAGTTTACATACACCTTAGCCGAATACATTTAATCTCAGTTTTTCACCATTGCTGACATTGAATCCTAGTAGAAATTCCCTGTCTTAGGTCAGTTAGGATCACCAATTTATTTTAAGAATGTGAAATGTCAGAATAATAGTAGAGAGAATTATTTATTTAAGCTTTTATTTCTTTCATCACATTCACAGTGGGTCAGAAGTTTACATACACTCAATTATTTGGTAGCATTGCCTTTAAATTGTTTAACTTGGGTCAAACATTTCGGATAGCTTTCCACAAGCTTCCCACAATAAGTTGGGTGAATTTTGGCCCATTCCCCCTGACAGAGCGGGTGTAACTGAGTCAGGTTTGTAGGCCTCCTTGCTCGCACACACTTTTTCAGTTCTGCCCACACATTTTCAGGTTATGTCGATATAGGACTCATTTTACTGTGGATATAGATACTTTTGTACCTGTTTCCTTCAGCATCTTCACAAGGTCGTTTGCTGTTGTTCTGGGATTGATTTGCACTTTTCGCACCAAAGTACGTTCATCTCTAGGAGACAGAACGCGTCTCCTTCCTGAGCGGTATGACGGCTGCGTAGTCCTGTGGTGTTTATACTGGCGTACTATTGTTTGTACAGATGAACGTGGTACCTTCAGGCGTTTGGAAATTGCTCCCAAGGATGAACCAGACTTGTGGAGGTCTACAATTCTTTTTCTGAGGTATTGGCTGATTTCTTTTGATTTCCCCATGATGTCAAGCAAAGAGGTACTGAGTTTGAAGGTAGGCCTTGAAATACATCCACAAGTACACCTCCAATTGACTCAAATTATGTCAATTAGCCTATCAGAAGCTTCTAAAGCCATGACATCATTTTGTGGAATTTTCCAAGCTGTTTAAAGGCACAGTCAACTTAGTGTATGTACACTTTTGACCCACTGGAATTGTGATACAGTGAATTATAAGTGAAATAATCTGTCTGTAAACAATTGTTGGAAAAATTACTTGTGTCATGCACAAAGTAGATGTCCTAACCGACTTGCCAAAACTCTAGTTTGTTAACAAGAAATGTGTGGAGTGGTTGAAAAACGAGTTTTAATAACTCCAATCTAAGTGTATATAAACTTCCGACTTCAACTGTAGACATCTGGCTCAGTAGCATCAGTTGCCCTCTTTGTGAAGAACATGCAGACTGTTTTTTCACATTGAGATGCAAACATGAGTCACTCAGCCACTTTGTAACCTGGACCATTACAGTAGTGAGTTCTTGTGCAGCTTGTTGTTTGCTCTTTGCATGCTCATATACAGTGGGGGAAAAAAGTATTTAGTCAGCCACCAATTGTGCAAGTTCTCCCACTTAAAAAGATGAGAGAGGCCTGTAATTTTCATCATAGGTACACGTCAACTATGACAGACAAATTCAGAATTTTTTTCTCCAGAAAATCACATTGTAGGATTTTTTATGAATTTATTTGCAAATTATGGTGGAAAATAAGTATTTGGTCACCTACAAACAAGCAAGATTTCTGGCTCTCACAGACCTGTAACTTCTTCTTTAAGAGGCTCCTCTGTCATCCACTCATTACCTGTATTAATGGCACCTGTTTGAACTTGTTATCAGTATAAAAGACACCTGTCCACAACCTCAAACAGTCACACTCCAAACTCCACTATGGCCAAGACCAAAGAGCTGTCAAAGGACACCAGAAACAAAATTGTAGACGTGCACCAGGCTGGGAAGACTGAATCTGCAATAGGTAAGCAGCTTGGTTTGAAGAAATCAACTGTGGGAGCAATTATTAGGAAATGGAAGACATACAAGACCACTGATAATCTCCCTCGATCTGGGGCTCCACGCAAGATCTCACCCCGTGGGGTCAAAATGATCACAAGAATCACCAGAACGACATGGGGGGACCTAGTGAATGACCTGCAGAGAGCTGGGACCAAAGTAACAAAGCCTACCATCAGTAACACACTACGCCGCCAGGGACTCAAATCCTGCAGTGCAAGACGTGTCCCCCTGCTTAAGCCAGTACATGTCCGGGCCCGTCTGAAGTTTGCTAGAGTGCATTTGGATGATCCAGAAGAGGATTGGGAGAATGTCATATGGTCAGATGAAACCAAAATATAACTTTTTGGTAAAAACTCAACTCGTCGTGTTTGGAGGACAAAGAATGCTGAGTTGCATCCAAAGAACACCATACCTACTGTGAAGCATGGGGGTGGAAACATCATGCTTTGGGGCTGTTTTTCTGCAAAGGGACCAGGACGACTGATCCGTGTAAAGGAAAGAATGAATGGGGCCATGTATCGTGAGATTTTGAGTGAAAACCTCCTTCCATCAGCAAGGGCATTGAAGATGAAACGTGTCTGGGTCTTTCAGCATGACAATGATCCCAAACACACCGCCCGGGCAACGAAGGAGTGGCTTCGTAAGAAGCATTTCAAGATCCTGGAGTGGCCTAGCCAATCTCCAGATCCCAACCCCATTGAAAGTCTGTGTTGCCCAGCGACAGCCCCAAAACATCACTGCTCTAGAGGAGATCTGCATGGAGGAATGGGCCAAAATACCAGCAACAGTGTGTGAAAACCTTGTGAAGACTTACAGAAAACCTTTGACCTGTGTCATTGCCAACAAAGGGTATATAACAAAGTATTGAGAAACTTTTGTTAATGACCAAATACTTATTTTCCACCATAATTTGCAAATAAATTCATTAAAAACCCTACAATGTGATTTTCTGGAATTTATTTCCTCATTTTGTCTGTCATAGTTGACGTGTACCTGTGATGAAAATTACAGGCCTCTCTCATCTTTTTAAGTGGGAGAACTTGCACAATTGGTGGCTGACTAAATACTTTTTTCCCCCACTGTATCACTATATTGTCTGTATACATTTGAACTTCAGACCCAGTACAGACATAAGGCAGATCATTAATGTACAGGCTTAACAGGAGGGGCCCCAGTATTGACCCTTGGGGCACACCCACATCATAGCTGAGAGTGGGTGACAGCTCATTGCTCAGTCTGACACACTGGGTTCTGCCTTCAAGGTATGATTTCATCCATCTCAAGGCATCGGGGGAAAAGTTGAACTTGGACAGTTTTGTGATGAGAACTTCATGGTTAACAATATAAAAAGCATTCCTTAGGTCTAGAAATACAGCCCCAACAATGTCCCGTGTCTGAGCCATTGAATTACGACCCCACTTTGGCCCTGTAATGTCTTTTCGCCTCTTTGATTGATTTACGGAGGTCGTAGCTGGTCTGTTTGTACTCATCCATATTCCCAGTCACCTTACCGTGGTTAAATGCAGTGGTTGGCACTTTCAGTTTTGCGCGAATGCTGCCATCTATCCGTGGTTTTTGGTTTGGATATGTTCTAATCGTCACTGTAGGAACAACATCCTATATGAACTTCCTGATGAACCCAGTGACAGAGTCATTGTAGTCGTCAATGTTATTCCCAGAGGCGACCTGGAGCATATCCCAGTCTACATGATCAAAACAGAATTGTAGCATGGATTCCGATTGGGCAGACCAACGTTAACCAGACATTACCACAGGTGCTTCCTGCTTTAATTTCTGCCTGTAGGCGGGGAGGAGCAGAATGGAGGCGTGATCTGATTTGCAGAAGGGCAGGCGTGGGAGGGCCTTGTAGCCATCTTGGAAGGGAGAATAACAGTGGTCAAGCGTCTTCTCTGTGTGTTTGGCACAGGCGATGTGTTTCAGGAGAATTTTCTTCAGATTCCCTTTATTAAAGTCCCCAGCTACAACAAAAGCGGCCTCAGGTTGTGTGGATTCCAGTTTGCTCAAAGTCCCGTATAGTTCCTTGAGTTCCACCATGGTGTCGGCTTGAGGAAGCATATAAACTGCAATGACAATAACCGATGTGAATTCTCTTGGGAAGTAATGGGGTCGGCATTTGATGCTGAGGTATTCCAGATCAAGAGAGCAAAAGGTATTCAGTTTTTGTACATTGCAACAATCACACAATGAGTTATTAATCATAAAAAATACCCCTCCACCTTTGCTTAAACAATTTGAGATTCTTCAAAGTAGCCACCCTTTGCCTTGATGACAGCTTTGCACACTCTTGGCATTCTCTCAACCAGCTTCATGAGTTAGTCACCTGGAATGCATTTCAATTAACAGGTGTGCCTTGTTAAGGTCTTTCCTTTTTAATGCGTTTGAGCCAATCATTTGTGTTGTGACAAGGTAGGGTTGGTAGACAGAAGATAGCCCTATTTGGTAAAAGACCAAGTCCATATTATGGCAAGAACAGCTCAAATGAGCAAAGAGAAACAACAGTCCATCATTACTTTAAGACATGAAAGTCTGTCAATCTGGAAAATTTCAAGAACTTTTAAAGTTTTTTCAAGTGAAGTGGCAAAAACCATCAAGCGCTATGATGAAATTGTCATGAGGACCACCACAGGAAAGGAAGACCCAGAGTTACCTCTGCTGCAGAGGATAAGTTCATTAGGGTTACCAGCCTCAGAAATCGGCAATTAACTGCACCTCAGATTGCGGCCCAAATAAATGCTTCACAGAGTTCAAGTAACAGATACATCTCAACATCAATTGTTCAGAGGAGACTGCGTGAATCAGGCATTCATGGTCAAATTGCTGCAAAGAAACCACTACTAAAGGACACCAATAATAAGAAGAGACTTGCTTGGGCCAAGAAACACGAGCAATGGACATTAGACCAGTGGAAATCTGTCCTTTGGTCTGATGAGTTCAAATTTGAGATTTTTGGTTCCAACCGCTGTGTCTTTGTGAGACGCAGAGTAGGTGAACGGATGATCTCCGCATGTTTTGTTCCCACCGTGAAGCATGGAGGAGGAGGTGCGATGGTGTGGGGGTGCTTTGCTGGTGACACTGTCTGTGATGTATTTAAAATTCAAGGCACACTTAACCAGCATGGCTACCACAGCATTCTGCAGCGATAGGCCATCCCATCTGCTTTGCGCTTAGTGGGACTATCATTTGTTTTTCAACAGGACAATGACCCAAGGGCTATTTGACCAAGAAGGAGAGTGATGGAGTGCTGCATCAGATGACCTGGCCTCCACAATCACCCGACCTCAACCCAATTGAGGTGGTTTGGGATGACTTGGACTGCAGAGTGAAGGAAAAGCAGCCATCAAGTGCTCAGCATTTGTGGGAACTCCTTCAAGACTGTTGGAAAAGCATTCCAGGTGACTACCTCATGAAGCTGGTTGAGAGAATGCCAATAGTGTGAAAAGCTGTCATCAAGGAAAGGGTGGCTATTTGAAGAATCTAAAATCTAAAATATATTTTGATTTGTTTAACACTTTTTTGGTTACTACATGATTCCATATGTGTTATTTCATAGTTTTGATGTCTTCACTATTATTCTACAATGTAGAAAATAGTAAAAATAAAGAAAACCCTTGAATTAGTAGGTGTGTCCAAACTTTTGACTGGTACTGTATATAATAATTCCTGAGCTTTCTTATATCTCCTAGATTATTGGACAGACACTTCAAAACCTTATTACTTATGATACATTTTTTGACTGTCTCTTTTGCCATTTATTAATATGTGTTTTGTTGATGGTGGTGAAAAAGACTGTCTCAGGCACCGCTCCAGAATCTCCCATAAATGTATAATTGAGTTGAAATCTCGCTATGCTCCTTTGAGACTTCCGAAGTTTAACAGTAAACTACAAGAACGTTGGTATCTTTCAAGGATTTTATGTAATATATCACAAGACATCTAGTGGCCCTTTTAGGTGTCTGTAATAATCTCTGGCCCTATGTGTGGCCTTATCACATGTAACATTTATGAAATAATTAAATAAGATGATTTTAAAATAGATTGACAAAGCTGTAAAACATTATCCTAAATATCAACCACTAACTAAGTGAATACAATTGGTGTTTAATATGAGAGTTTCAGCATGAAATATCCTTTATTTTTTTACACACTTATTTATTTTAATATGTCAATATATACTGTATTTGTTGTTGGCTTCAAACTGGTGGCAGTTGTGGAAAAAAAGTCAGTAGTTGGAAGAGTTGCAGAGTAATTTGAAAATAAGCCATTGTTGATTAGATTTTCTTTTCATTAATTAGGCTATTTTCTCTTGAACCATATGGTCTATCCACTAGAAACTCATAGACAATATGGACACAGATTAATACTATATATGAATAATGTATACTATATATTAATACATTTTTTCAAAGTTATTCAAGAATAAATTACCAAAGTTACAATAGATTGCCATAGATTTTCTGTTAATTACCAAAATTACTGGAGATTCCGGTAAATTACTGGTAGCTTTGCAACCCTATTTAAGACCTGTCTTTCAAAGTCACTTAGATCACTTCTTCTAGCCATGGTAGCCAAAATAATGGGCAACTTGGGCATTTTTATTCAGTACATGGCCCTAAGCATGATGGGATTTTAATTACTTAATTAACTCAGGAACCACACCTGTGTGGAAGCACCTGCTTTCAATATACTTTGTATCCCTCATTTACTCAAGTGTTTCCTTTTTTTGGCAGTTACCTGTATGTTTTTCACTCTATACGTTTTGTGCATGTCCAATACACAGTCTTGATTTAAAATGATACTGTATTACAGGGTTCCCTAACTAGAGGCCCGCGGGCCAAATTTGGCCTGCGGATAGTTTTATTTGGCCGCCCAAGTTTTCTTTGTAAAACTTTTTTAATTTGTTGGACATAAAATACTCTAAAAACACCAGGAAATCAGCTCCAAGTGATTTTAATTGCATAATTTAAATGCATAATAGAGACACGTAATCGTATACAAATGTAAGCAAGGTTTGAAATGATCATGTTTTAATCAAATATTATATCTGTTTGGGATTCTTGGGGTCAATTTCCAGTCTACAAATTATTTGTAATTATGTTCAGGCCCCCCGACCATCCGCTCAAGAAAAAATCGGCCCGCGGCTGAATCAAATGGATAATCCCTGCTGTATTATATGCATTGTGACACAGGATTGCGGATATGGTTGTTAGTGGCAGCTGTGTTCTTTTGATGTTAGATTTTAGAGTTGAAAGGAGAGATTGATATTAGAGTCACATAGGGTTTTAGGATGGAGAGAGACAGAAGGATATAGGATGGAGAGAGGGGCACTTCTCTGGACTGAGCTTTCTGACAGAATGTGACATTGATCTCCTTCTCCAGTTTAACTGGATTGAAGAGGAGAGACCAGGCTACTGTAATCTCCAAGTACACTTTAATTGGATAGGAGGCCATGATGCAGAGTCCATCAGACAAACAACAACAGACAAACAGAGCCATCAATCACGCAGAGAGAGCTGCCTGCTGGGAGCCAGGCAAGCGATCAGCCTGAGGTCTGGTTGACGGCCACGTCAGCCGGTGGCTGCACATTAACCGTGGGTAGAGTTTTGATAGATCCAATTATAGAGAGAGCTCCATCGCTCTGCCATGCCATGGCAGTGCCCACCGGCCCCAACCAACCTACCAACCCCCAGCAGCCCACCAGCCCTCACCTGCCTGCCTGCCTCAGACACACACCCAGCATAGTAGCCAGCCATCCAAATCTCCCCATGCCCCTTCCTGCTGCCTCTGGTCTCTCCTAAAC
This sequence comes from Coregonus lavaretus, assembly GCF_964263955.1. Classification (NCBI taxonomy): domain Eukaryota; kingdom Metazoa; phylum Chordata; class Actinopteri; order Salmoniformes; family Salmonidae; genus Coregonus; species Coregonus lavaretus. The sequence continues at coordinate 39,394,493 of NC_139989.1, read as the reverse complement.
CCCATGATACTGTATAGCACTCAGGACATTGATATTACCCTCAAACTAGTGGTTAACATGTTCTCTCCCTTGTTTGTGTTGGAGTAAATGCACAAATATGCTGATGAGATATTTCTCGGTTAAAGTACAGAAATAGTTGAGGACAGTTGTTCCTTAAAGTCCTGCCTCAGACCAAGAATACTTCTCTCCATGCCCCTCAGCCCCTCCACACCCCTCACCATCTATTTGTGTCTCTGTAAGTCAGCTGCTCTCTGTTCTATCCATATAAAAAGTCAAAATGATAGGTTCTGTGTCGGAGAAAAGGAGTGAGTCACTTCACAACAAAGAGAGAGAGAGCACAGCAAACATCTGGCGAGAGAGAGAATTCTTTTCACCCTCCCTCTCAATTATTTCCAAGAAAAACAGCGAACAGCATACTTGTCAATCCATTCCCTTTTCAATAGCTAATGGTCTATCTATTCCCATCCTACTCAAAGTCAGCCAATTAATTCTATCAAGCTGTAGAAGTAATTTGGAATCACAGCGGGAGTATTGGGAAAAGAAAGTATGGACTCTGCAGTGTATTGTTGAGAAAAGAACATCACCCAGTAAAAAATAGGCAAATTAGCCTGAATGTACCGGGGGTCATTTCCCATCTAGCTTTCAATTAGGCCTTTGTGTGTTACATCTCATAGGAGAGAGGACAGGTGGGTGGGCACGACATTTATGAGACACTACAGGAGGAGAGGCAGAAAAGAGGCAGAGAGGAAGAAAAAAAGAAAGATTGTGAAAATAAGACAGGAAGTCATCATTTGTTTCTATTCAAGCGATAGCAGCAATGTTTGCTTTCTGTGTATTTATGTAGTGTGGTTTGTATGTATTCTGTTTGGAACAGTATATGATCTAAACAACATACTGTATATCATGTCTTTGTGGACATCTGTCTGATTTACTCTGTGTTCTTGCGTGTGTGTGTATGTTTTGGGTACGTGTGTGCATGAATGCTTTGAGTATGATCATGTTGGTGCCAGGTTAAGGTATGACAGTGTATGATAAATGTGTATGTCCCTTGAGAAAATAGATCTCCCAGGAGGCACCTCTTTCCATTTCCTAGTCTCCTTTCTCCAGGCACTCCTTATGCTATCTCCTCTATAGAGTAAAACCTGTGTCTATCTGGTCTATACTATAGAGTAAAACCTGTGTCTATCTGGTCTATACTATAGAGTAAAACCTGTGTCTATCTGGTCTATACTATAGAGTAAAACCTGTGTCTATCTGGTCTATACTATAGAGTAAAACCTGTGTCTATCTGGTCTATACTATAGAGTAAAACCTGTGCCTGCTGAGAGAGATGAGCCACCTCCTCCTGAATCTCTCTAAAGGCTTTCCACTATTCAACACAACACCAGCCTAGGCAGCTGGCTAGTGGCTGATTCCAGAACAGCTCTCTTTGTCTGCTCCACAACAGAACACCAAATGAGGAAACAGTGCTGCAAATGTAATGGAAAATTATATTTTGCACGTGAAGCTGGAATTGTCTCTTTCTGGTGTGACTGTTAGCTACCAGCGTCTTCATACAGTCTTTGATGTCGCCTCTCATTGTCTTGGGGAGCTGCAGCCAGAAAATTGAAAGGGAAGATTAAGGGACGATGACAATAGTGACGCGCAACGGCGACATGTCAGGTTTTTCTGGGACAGAGAGAGCTCACAGAAATAAACCAGTCTAGTGTGATGAACTGGAGAGACCTGGCTAGGTGACGGAGGTAGAGAAAGTATCAAAAGGTGAATAATACTCTGGATATAGGCTAAGCAAGGCCTAAGAGAGTAAATAGGTGCTTCTAATTCTAGCTTTCATGGATTCTTTTTAACATCTTGAATATAACTGTGGTAAATTCACAGGGATGGTAAAGTTCTATGAATAACATTGATCCCCTATATCTCCACTATAACACATCTTTCTATAACACCTCTCTTGTCATAGCTGACAGTGACAGCCCTTACACCCCTGCATCAACGCCACCATTCTTCGTAGAAAGCATTTTACACTGTCAGCTATCACTGAGAAACACACACACACACACATGCACACACACACAGCTTCAAAAGGGCATTCATCCCTGTTGTGTTAGGACTCAGGACTTAGCTTTTATGTCCCAAATTTGAAACTCCAATATTGAAAAGGGGAGGAGGCGTCCTTTCACTAACTGTCACTCTCCCAGACACTGTCTGTCAATGAGCGAAGGCTCCCTATATTTTCTCCTGTGCTGATAAATCATAATTACAATATGAATTGGCCATTTCAGGTTGGGGAATAATGGCTGCTTTTAGACAAGGGTGAAAAAGTTTGAGTCACTTTCAAAGTGAATTGAACAATTTCTTTCACTGTAGTTCTTCCTGAAGTTTCAGTCTAAAGATATTCATAAATTCTCTTTTTATGTTAGGTTATGTTATGTTTTCATACAGTCTCAATGCAATGAAAAAAGGTACTAAATCAGAATTACAAAGCGGTAAGAGAGTACATGGTCTTCTCTTATAATATTAGAAAATATGAGAGAAAAATGTAATACAGAGAAGCATTGGGACTGGGGAGGTATATAAAAATGGAGGGAGTGTGAAAGAGAGATATTTCATGTACATTTTTCCCACCAGCAGCAGCAGGCTTGGTGGCGGAGTGGAACGGGAGGTGGGAAGTGGAGCTGTAAGACGTGGCGGTCGGGTCAGAGCTGAAGTGGGTTTGCTCTGGCGGGAAATAGCTATTTACGTAGCTCAAAATGGAGTGGGCCTTTCTGACATTTTCATAGCCCTGCAGGCAAGACTAACCTTCAGGAGAAAACAGAGCGATTAAAGAAAAAGAGAGGGAGGGAGGGAGCAAGAGAGGGGGAGGGACAAGGGAGAGGGAGATGGACGTAGAGAAGTAAAGGGAGGAGGCATGTTCACATACAGTACACATGAAGCTGCTGAGGGAAGGATGGCTCATAATAACGGCTGGAATATAGCAAATAGAATGGCATCAAACACATGGAAACCATGTGTTTGATGTATTTGATACCATTCCATCTATTCCACTCCAGCCATTACCACAAGCCCGTCCTCCCCAAATAAGGTGCCACCAACATCCTGTGGTAAAGTAGGAGCTGTGGGCTACTAAAACAGACAGAGGTGGAGATGGTGAGGGATGGTGGGAGAAAGAATTAGGGCACTGTTGTGTTACTGAGAGCATCATTCGGGCAGTAGCCTACTTGTGGTTTCTGTGAAAGGTTCAAACAATGAACATGTTGTACCCAAAAACCTCACCCAGTCTCTCAGTACAGTGCACTACTTACAGTGGGGGAAAAAAGTATTTAGTCAGCCACCAATTGTGCAAGTTCTCCCACTTAAAAAGATGAGAGAGGCCTGTAATTTTCATCATAGGTACACGTCAACTATGACAGACAAAATGAGAAAAAAAAATCCAGAAAATCACATTGTAGGATTTTTTATGAATTTATTTGCAAATTATGGTGGAAAATAAGTATTTGGTCAATAACAAAAGTTTCTCAATACTTTGTTATATACCCTTTGTTGGCAATGACACAGGTCAAACGTTTTCTGTAAGTCTTCACAAGGTTTTCACACACTGTTGCTGGTATTTTGGCCCATTCCTCCATGCAGATCTCCTCTAGAGCAGTGATGTTTTGGGGCTGTCGCTGGGCAACACGGACTTTCAACTCCCTCCAAAGATTTTCTATGGGGTTGAGATCTGGAGACTGGCTAGGCCACTCCAGGACCTTGAAATGCTTCTTATGAAGCCACTCCTTCGTTGCCCGGGCGGTGTGTTTGGGATCATTGTCATGCTGAAAGACCCAGCCACGTTTCATCTTCAATGCCCTTGCTGATGGAAGGAGGTTTTCACTCAAAATCTCACGATACATGGCCCCATTCATTCTTTCCTTTACACGGATCAGTCGTCCTGGTCCCTTTGCAGAAAAACAGCCCCAAAGCATGATGTTTCCACTCCCATGCTTCACAGTAGGTATGGTGTTCTTTGGATGCAACTCAGCATTCTTTGTCCTCCAAACACGACGAGTTGAGTTTTTACCAAAAAGTTATATTTTGGTTTCATCTGACCATATGACATTCTCCCAATCCTCTTCTGGATCATCCAAATGCACTCTAGCAAATTTCAGACGGGCCTGGACATGTACTGGCTTAAGCAGGGGGACACGTCTTGCACTGCAGGATTTGAGTCCCTGGCGGCGTAGTGTGTTACTGATGGTAGGCTTTGTTACTTTGGTCCCAGCTCTCTGCAGGTCATTCACTAGGTCCCCCGTGTGGTTCTGGGATTTTTGCTCACCGTTCTTGTGATAATTTTGACCCCACGGGGTGAGATCTTGCGTGGAGCCCCAGATCGAGGGAGATTATCAGTGGTCTTGTATGTCTTCCATTTCCTAATAATTGCTCCCACAGTTGATTTCTTCAAACCAAGCTGCTTACCTATTGGAGATTCAGTCTTCCCAGCCTGGTGCAGGTCTACAATTTTGTTTCTGGTGCCCTTTGACAGCTCTTTGGTCTTGGCCATAGTGGAGTTTGGAGTGTGACTGTTTGAGGTTGTGGACAGGTGTCTTTTATACTGATAACAAGCTCAAACAGGTGCCATTAATACCGGTAACGAGTGGAGGACAGAGGAGCCTCTTAAAGAAGAAGTTACAGGTCTGTGAGAGCCAGAAATCTTGCTTGTTTCTAGGTGACCAAATACTTATTTTCCACCATAATTTGCAAATAAATTCATTAAAAATCCTACAATATGATTTTCTGGATTTTTTTTCCTCAATTTGTCTGTCATAGTTGACGTGTACCTATGATGAAAATTGCAGGCCTCTCTCATCTTTTTAAGTGGGAGAACTTGCACAATTGGTGGCTGACTAAATACTTTTTTCCCCCACTGTAAATACCATTATCAAACCATTTCAACCCATTCAACCTTGAATATCATGCAATGATGCATAATGAGAGAGCCAGAATGCATGTAAAGATAATGGCAACATACTTCATATGAATAAAGACTGTTTTATAATAGTAACATTTTTCTTTTTTTCCCTCAAACTTGACAGGCAAATGTAGCACAGAATGAAGGGACTCTCTTGTCTCTGTCTTTGTATGATTGCACAATTATTTCCGGGCAAACTATCACTTATGATTTTATTGGATTTATGTCAATAAATCGTTTGTGCCACACAGCTTTGGCTTCGTTTTCAATCACAGTGAGAGATTACAGCTTTTTGGGGGGACCAAATTGAATAATAAAGGATTAGCGGAACGAATTGGGTTTGGTTCGCTGGGTCTGGAACCATCCATTTTATTAATGCATCGCTTGACTTGGCATGGAACACTGGATTATTTGACAATGAGTCCAATGGTCACATGTAGTCACATTTTATTCCCCCATAGTGTGGAACTTGCATACTGAAAAGGACAGTGAAGACGATCCACCATCAATAGCAATTTATACAGTGACGTTTGTGATGCATTATGTGCATATGTGTTCTTATTTACAATATAATTCTGTATGTTCTGAATGAAGAGGGTGGGTTTCGTCATAATTCTACAGTAAGATTTTATCCAAAGATTATGAACAAGTCCCTCTTGAGATGAGTCACTCTTTGAGCATGAGATGTGCTCTGTTGAAATGAAACTATAGATAAGTCACTGTATGAATTATGTTTCATTGAACAAATGTTTGCATACTTTTCAGGTTAAGTTAAGGGCAATTTCTGAGTCCATTGTAACTCAAGTTTTATTCTGTTACCCGTCTCACATTTCTTCCAGTGTTCTCATTTCTCAGTCTCTTTCACGCTCCTCAGCTGTTACAGAAATATTGTTTCTGTCACCTTGAAATCCACGAGAAAGAAACTGAACAAGCCTCCAATTCAACACCCACCATGTCTTAGTCCAAAGCAGAACTGAACCATCAGATATCTCCGGTAGAAACGACATCTACTTTGACCACTGTGACTTGACTTCAAGAAACTTCAGAGGTCAGGTACTTCAAACGTGTGGCTCAAATCAACAGGAAAGACGGATTGAGACACTAAACATCAGTCCCTGACTCGCAGGTAGGATGTGACGACCAAGGTGTCTGTGATGATCCAGAGGAGGATTAGGCCACTCAACCCCTATTAAATAGTCCCCCTCCAGAGTGCCACTCTACGGGCACTCAGTGCCACAGAGGGCAGTGGAGAAGGTGTGTAACCTTTCAGAGCCACCTTGCCACTCTCCCTTGTGTCAAATAAAGCTTTATTTATACAGCACATTTCAGACATGGAATGCAACACAACGTGCTATACAGGGATTATTATTATGTTAAATTTTTTATGAAAGTGGAAATATTTACTACACAACAAACATAAGATAAAAAACAAAAGAGTGACACAAACTGAATGACTAAAAAGCACCCTGAGGAAAAGCAAAGCTAAAAAGATGTGTTTTAAGATCTCTTTTAAATATGTCCACAGTTTCGGCCCCCCTCAGGTTCTCTGGCAGGATATTCCAGAGGCTGGGGGCATAATAACTAAAGGCTGCCTCTTGGTCCTAGGCTTTGGGATAGTTAAAAGGCTAGCGCCAGAGGACCGGAGGGACCTACTGGGTACATAACCTAAAAGCATGTATGACATGTATTGCGGTGCACAATCGTGGATTGATTTAAAAACCAATAGAAGAATCGTATAATTAATTCTAAAACTCACATGCAGCCAGTGCAGAGACCTTGTGTATTGTCTGCTCTCCATTTAGTCTTGGTCAGTACCCGTGCTGCAGCATTCTGTATGTTTTGCAGTTGACCAATGGCTTTCTTAGGTAGACCTGACAGGAGAGTGTTAAAGTAGTCAAGCCTGCTTGTAATAAAAGCATGGATGAGTCTCTCTGCATCAGCCTGAGAGAGAAACGGCCGCACCTTGGCAATGTTCCTCAGGTGGTAAAAAGCTATTTTGGTTCCTAATGTGTGATTTGACATTTTGTTAAGAATCTAAAATAACACCTAGGTTTTTTACCTGGTGTTTTATCTTTATTGCCCGTTAATTAAAATATGCGGCTAGATTCTCTCTGTGCTTTGGCTCAACAATAAGTACATCGGTCTTGTCTTGATTTAGCGTGAGGAAGTTGTGAGCCATCCAAGTATTTAAATCACCAATACAGTCTAATAATTTATTCATGAAGATAAAATCCTCTGGTGACACAGAAATGTAAAGTTGTGTATCTTTCACACCCTGATCTGTTTCACCTGTCTTGTGATTGTCTCCAATCCCCACCAGGTGTCTCCCATTACTTCATGTGTATTTATACCTGTGTTTTCTGTTTGTCTGTTGCCAGTTGGTCTTGTCCCGTCAAGTCCTACCAATGCGTTCCCGTGTTTCCAGTGCTCTAGTTTTTGCTTTTTCTAGTCTTCCCAGTTCAGACCTTTCTGCCTGTCCTGGCCCTGATCCTGCCTGCCGTCCTGTACCTGCCTGACTCTGATTTGGATTACAACTCTTTGCCTGCCTTGACCTACCGATTGCCTGCCCCTTGTACTGTAATAAACTCAGAGACTTGTACTATCCGCCTCCTGTGTCTGCATCTGGGTCTTAGCCTGAGCCGTGATAGTATCGTCTGCGTAGCAGTGAAAATCAATGCTGTGCTTTCTGATAACGCTGCCAAGGGGTAACATATATAAACTGAACAGTACCGGACCCAAAATCGAACCTTGTGGAATGCCACATGTGATATGTATTTTCTCTGAGTTATGTTCACCAAGGGTGTCAAAAAACTATCGACCGGTTAAATAGATCCTAAACCAATTTAGAACTGGGCCAGAGAGGCCAACCTACCTCTCCAGTCTGTCCATAAGGACATCATGCTCAACAGTGTCGAATGCAGCACTGAAATCTAAGAGTACAAGGACAGAGAGCTGTTTGGCATCTGTGTTGGCTCTAAGATAATTTATCACTTTAACTAATGAGGTCTCTGTGCTGTGGTGGGCACGAAAACCAGATTAGAATTTTTCAGAAATAGAGTTGGCACTTTAAAAATAATTTAGCTGTTTGAAAATCAATTTCTCCTGAATTTTGCTTAAGAATGGAAGGTTGGAGATTGCCCTAAAATTGCTAAGAGCTGAGGAATCTAGATTACTTTTCTTCAGAAGTGGTTTCACCATAGCAGTTTTTAGTGCAGTGGGGAAAGTGCCTGTGAACATGGAGTGATTAACAATAGCTTGCCCTTCTTCAGATTTGCAATTAAAAACTTGAGCCTCTAAAGCACAACACTCCACGTTACTTAGCCTGCATTTAAACAGGCCCTTATCCAAATGAGAGAGCATACATAAGATCTGTGAGCACAGAGGCTCTGTACTGTACCATACCGTACCTCCAGCTGGCTCTCTGACAGACAGACACATGGCTGAGAAGGCTGCATCCCAAATGGCACTCTGGTACCTACATAGTGCACTACTTTTAAGCAAAGCCCTATGGACCCTTGTCAAAATACAAAGGAAATAGGGTACCATTTAGTTCGCAGATACCGTGTAGCTGTGAAAGTCACATGGAGTCTGCGGGGAGATTGCAGCTTTGAGCTATTTGGGTAGGGTACTAATGGCCTGCAATACATCAGAGTCTATACGGTCGTTGTTAGTGGACAGCTTCAGTCCTTTAGTTTAGGGCCACACGTTCTTCCCTTTTAGTTGCCACAGCTTGGCTATATCTTGATCAGTCACCTTAGGAAGCTGAAGGATCCGGCATGGTGAGTCTTTCTAATTGATTATGTTTTATTACACAGTTTAGCACCAAGGTTCTGAGCCTAGGAGTAGCAGAGCTGCTGAGTCAAGGTTCAAGTTTTAATGTCACATGCACAAGTACATTGAAATGCTTTTCTTGCAAACTCAAAACGCAACAATGCAATAATCAATAACAATGTAATACTAGAAGAAGAAAAAAACACAAGAAATAAGAAGAAATATCAAGAACACAATAAGTAAATAAGTAATCATATTATATACAGGGTCAGTTCCAATACCATATTTATAATGTGCAGGGATACTGGAGTGATGGAGGTAGATATGTATTGGGGTAAGGTGACTAGGCAACAGGATATAAGATAAACAGAGTAGCAGCAGCTTGTATGGGAGTGGGTGTGCATGTGTGTAGAGTCAGTATAAAAGTATATGCATGTTATGTGTGAGTGAACAGATGATGGAGTGAGTGTGTAGGGCCCTGTGAGTGTGCAAAGAGACAGTGACAAAAATAAAAGGTCAATAAAGATACAAGGTTAACTAAGATAGTCTGTGTAGCTATTTTCTTAGCTAATTATCAGGCTTATTGCTTGGGGATAGAAGCTGTTCAAGAGCCTGTTGGTGCCAGACTTGATGCACCGAGTCTGTCCAGTCCTCCTGATGTATAGGTCAGGTGTTTGATTCACACACGTGATGTGTTCTGTGAGAGGGACTGTTACAGGACTTTGTTCCAGCTTCAGCTGCACTTGACCTGCTAGGCACAATTCTGTATGTTTATGTGATCATGTGTATGATTGAAAAAATGGCTTGCTGAAGCTCGTCTGAGCGGTCGGCTGTGAATGCCCTCACCCGCTAGTATTTCATGTTGATTGTTAAGGTTCTGACTCGCTACAGGCTGTCTGGCAAGAACAAGGCAGATGTGTTCATATTAGAGTCCATGGGTGCAAACAGTTGGACCCATTCCGAAATGGATGGGGCTTTCCCATCCAGACCCGATATGCAAAAATAAATAGAAATTATATAGAGACCCATTGCGAACGGGCCCGAGGACAACTAGACCCATTCCATATAGACCTGGTCGGATCCAGACCCGATCCGATCCGAGTGAAAGAAGTAGCAGAAAAGTCCATTTTTAAGCTACTTTATTAACCAGAGCTGATAAAGCTTGAGGGAAAGGAGGTAGAGAGGTGACGTTGTCTAGCAGAGGCCATGTGTGTAGGCTACTGTGAGTGTCAGCGAGTGACACGGGGAACAGGGAGGAGGGAGGGAGAGACAAGAGACAGCAACCAACCAAGCCGACTCACGCTATAATAGACTAATAGCTGCCATAGCTAGGTTATTTATCACCAATATGATTACGTAGTACCTGTCTTGACTGCATCAAACCGGGAGAAGCTAGTTAAGCTAGCTAGCTAGGCTAATGAGGCTGCATGCATTTTCTCGTCCTACACAATTACAAACGACAACAACTCCATTCAGAATATAAAGTAGCAGCCTAGCTGTTGGCTCTTGGTCATTGTATCCTATCCTTCTCCTTTAACTTTTAATTCCATCATTTTAATTCCATCTTCCTCCATTGATTAGATATCTCCTAACCTTTGCCACACACGGAGGCTCTATGACTGTAGCCTATTGCCGCTTTGATGACTTATGATTGGCTAACAACAAGCTACACACGCCACTCTCGTGAAAAGCAAAGAGCAGTAGCATCATGTTCGGATCTGTATGGGTCCTTCCGGACAAGTCAATTAAATGTGCATCCTAATGTGCATTCGGGCATGCTGATTGGTGGAAACCAGGAAGCTGTGATAGATAGCTGAGAAGGGGAGAAATCACCCTAACGGGACTGTGGAGAAAGTCACATGCACAGGCATGGCCTTTTTTTTTTTACAATTATTGTGTGTGTATTTAAGAGAGAGATATGTAGGTGGTTGTGTTCCATGTTAGATTTACCAAGGGCATCCACATTGCCTCCTGCTCCATCTCCAACACTGATCTCACATTAGGTACCTGTCAGTAGCAGATGAATCTGTCACTGTGAGCTGGTGCGCTGTTGCACCTGTGTAAATTGATTGAACCAGAATGGGCGCCTTGAGAGTGATACGGAGACACAAGATGGTGTGAGACACACAGAGGGAGTAAATGAGTAGCGATGGGGGTGACAGAGAGAGAGAGAGGGAGTGATAGCAAGAGAGAGAAAGAGAGCTAGAGAGAGCAGGCTTTCCTTTCTCTTTAATGTTGTTTGTGCTTGTAGTGTTTCTCCTCTACCTGGGTCAGTGACTGGCCTCCTGCTCTGTGTGTCCTCGGATCAGGCTGGTCGGCCATTAGTGGCTCCATTGGCAGCTGGTGTAATTAGCTGCATAGTGGACCCACCGGACACTGCTAATTAAAACGATTGCCTAGCCTGCACAACTACTCACCTAAACAACACCACTACTGTACTGTAGCGCAGTCCCGGCCTCTACTGAGGAGAGACAACACTTGGTCTGATGTCGTCATCTCACTGAGTTTGGGGGGCATCCTGACCTGGAAGGCAGGACAGGACTGTTACCTTTTTCTGAGTCAACAAAGGGTATTTTAATGGGGGATCTTCTACAAGCAGTTATTTTAGAAGCACTGGCTTGATTTCATCAAGCATGGGCAGTACGTTCTTAAAAAATATAGTTGAAAAACTATACTGGTTGTTGGACAACCTCTGTAGAAAGATGTCAAACTGCATACAAGCATTAGAAGTTCAAAGGACGGACAAATCAGAGAGAGAGAGAGAGAGAGAGAGATTATGGAAATCCTAAACTTACATTGTGAAAAATAGATAAAATAACAGCATCATTTCATTTGTTTGAGAACAAAGCACTGAACACAATCAGCTTCATTTAGACTTGCTTAATGTGATGCGTGATTTGAAGGAGTCAGGCGCAGGAGGGTAAAATCACAGTATACAGAGTTTATTCCGTAATCCAGCGTAACCAGTCCAGTGCGCAAAACAGGCGCACTGGAACAAACATGCACACTGAAAAATACCCCGGCAATACAAAATACTGAGATCAACCGAGCTACTAATCCTCACAATGAACAATCACCTACAAGGACAAGGGGGGCAGAGGGAACACTTAAACACGTACTAATGAGGGGAATATGAACCGGTGTGTGTAATTGACAAGACCGAACAATGAGGGGAGGCAGCTTCGGAGGAAGTCGTGACACTTAATTACTCTCCATTTAGTCCTAATGGAACAGACAGATGCAATATTGTGAGAATGAGGCCAGGGAAAATTTATTCAACCTCTGATAAGAATTAGATTGAAGTTTGAACCCTATATCTGTACAGTATAGCAACTACTGCCTTCTGAGAGCCACTCAGTATGGGTGATGAAGGGTGAAGAGGACGTGTGTTTTGGCAAGAGTAGCCACTCGGGTACCTTTAAGGTATTTTCCTTGGCTTTCATCCTACTCTGATTGCAGGGCTCCATACAAGCTTCTGAAGAACCTGAAAAATGTAAATGTCAGAGAAAGAGAGACAGGTGTCAATGGTTGGAGGCCTATAGGCTTAACAGTGAATTATCTTTTGTCATAGTATATCATCAGCTGTGTTTTTTTACTTAAGTCATTTTTTGGGGTATCTGTACTGTACTTTACTATTTGTTTTACTTTTACTTAACTACATTCCTAAAGAAAATAATGTGCTTTTTATTCCATACATTTTCTCTGACACCCAAAAGTACTCTTTACATTTTGAATGCTTAGGAGGCCAGGAAAATGGTTCAATTCACGCACTTATCAAAAGTATGTCTCTGGTCAACCCTATTGCCTCTGATCTGGCAGACTCATAGCATGCATGCTTCGTTTGTAAATTATGTCTGATTGTTGGTGTGCTCCTGGCTATCTGTAAATTAAAAAAACAAGAAAATGGTGCTGTCTGGTTTGCTTAATATTACGAATTTTTAAATTATTTTTACTTTTGATACTTAGGTATATTTAAAACCAAACACCTTTCGACTTTTACTCAAGTAGTATTTTACTGGGTGACTCTCACTTCTAGCCTACTTGAGTCATTTTCTATTAAGGTATCTTTACTTTTACTCAAGTATGACAATTGGGTACTTTTCCCACCACTGTATATCATGTTAACTATGATTTTACATAACGATAGTGGGTAAACCATTTTTTAAAAAGGTGAATAATGGTGTGAGGTGCCAGTGCTGCAGCGGGGAGCGGTGGGTGAGAGGCAGGCATTGGGCTGGGGTGAGGGTGTAGTGTTACGTCCTCCGTGGCAGTAATATTCTCAGGTGTTATTTATATGAGCCTGGTCTTTGAACGCGCGTGCCAGCGCACTTGCATTGGGAAGGACATATTGAGCTCCCAAGTACAGTGGGGAAAAAAAGTATTTAGTCAGCCACCAATTGTGCAAGTTCTCCCACTTAAAAAGATGAGAGAGGCCTGTAATTTTCATCATAGGTACACGTCAACTATGACCGACAAAATGAGAAAAAAAAATCCAGAAAATCACATTGTAGGATTTTTAATGAATTTATTTGCAAATTATGGTGGAAAATAAGTATTTGGTCAATAACAAAAGTTTCTCAATACTTTGTTATATACCCTTTGTTGGCAATGACACAGGTCAAACGTTTTCTGTAAGTCTTCACAAGGTTTTCACACACTGTTCCTGGTGTTTTGGCCCATTCCTCCATGCAGATCTCCTCTAGAGCAGTGATGTTTTGGGGCTGTCGCTGGGCAACACAGACTTTCAACTCCCTCCAAAGATTTTCTATGGGGTTGAGATCTGGAGACTGGCTAGGCCACTCCAGGACCTTGAAATGCTTCTTACGAAGCCACTCCTTCGTTGCCCGGGGCGGTGTGTTTGGGATCATTGTCATGCTGAAAGACCCAGCCACGTTTCATCTTCAATGCCCTTGCTGATGGAAGGAGGTTTTCACTCAAAATCTCACGATACATGGCCCCATTCATTCTTTCCTTTACACGGATCAGTCGTCCTGGTCCCTTTGCAGAAAAACAGCCCCAAAGCATGATGTTTCCACCCCCATGCTAGGTATGGTGTTCTTTGGATGCAACTCAGCATTCTTTGTCCTCCAAACACGACGAGTTGAGTTTTTACCAAAAAGTTCTATTTTGGTTTCATCTGACCATATGACATTCTCCCAATCCTCTTCTGGATCATCCAAATGCACTCTAGCAAACTTCAGACGGGCCTGGACATGTACTGGCTTAAGCAGGGGGACACGTCTGGCACTGCAGGATTTGAGTCCCTGGCGGCGTAGTGTGTTACTGATGGTAGGCTTTGTTACTTTGGTCCCAGCTCTCTGCAGGTCATTCACTAGGTCCCCCCGTTGTCAAAGACTCCAGCCACCCTAGTCATAGACTGTTCTCTCTGCTACCGCACGGCAAGCGGTACCGGAGTGCCAAGTCTAGGTCCAAAAGACTTCTCAACAGCTTCTACCCCCAAGCCATAAGACTCCTGAACAGCTAATCATGGCTACCCGGACTATTTGCACTGCCCCCCCACCCCATCCTTTTTACGCTGCTGCTACTCTGTTAATTATTTATGCATAGTCACTTTAACTCTACCCACATGTTACATATTACCTCAACTACCTCAACTAGCCGGTGCCCCCGCACATTGACTCTGCAACGGTACCCCCCTGTATATATAGCCTCCCTACTGTTATTTTATTTTACTTCTGCTCTTTTTTTTCTCAACACTTTTTTTGTTGTTGTTTTATTTTTACTTTTTTTGTTAAAAATAAATGCACTGTTGGTTAAGGGCTGTAAGTAAGCATTTCACTGTAATGTCTGCACCTGTTGTATTCGGCGCATGTGACCAATAAAATTTGATTTGATTTGGTTCTGGGATTTTTGCTCACCGTTCTTGTGATCATTTTGACCCCACGGGGTGAGATCTTGCGTGGAGCCCCAGATCGAGGGAGATTATCAGTGGTCTTGTATGTCTTCCATTTCCTAATAATTGCTCCCACAGTTGATTTCTTCAAACCAAGCTGCTTACCTATTGCAGATTCAGTCTTCCCAGCCTGGTGCAGGTCTACAATTTTGTTTCTGGTGTCCTTTGACAGCTCTTTGGTCTTGGCCATAGTGGAGTTTGGAGCAGTGGCGGCTCCTGAAAAAATTCTCAGGGGGGGCAATTTTTCTGATGATTTAGGTGACCTACACACATTTTAAAAAAGATATGTCCAGCAACAACATGAAGACAGGGGCAGCATATAAGTCAATACCAGAAGCATTTATTGACTGATCTCAAAAGTGTTGGCTTACCAGGGTTGGTGGAGCCCTCAGTTTCATCTTTGCCTCGCAAAGCTAACTCAAACACTCCGCAAAACTTCACACACTGGATTAGCCGGCTGAGGATGTGGCGGTTCTTGCTAATGTCGTAGTAAATATATTTGTTATAGTGAATATGGAATATGATATGTTGAGTAAAATGTTGTGCTAAGATCTATTTAGGTCAGGAGCTGGTTATAAGTTCTGTTCCTATCCAATAACAATGGACAAAAGGGTCCTATCTTGTCAGCCTTGTCAGCAGGTGGCCAAGGACAACACCCACGCCATAGGCCTCTCAGTTCTTCCAACTCACGAGTTCTTGCTCTGAGGACACACACACACACACACACAAACACACACACACACACATCATCACTGTTAAACACACACACACACACACACACACACACACATCATCACTGTTAAACACACACACACACACACACACACACACACAAATCCCCTCTCTTAGGCTGAACATTTGAAGACAGAGAACCCGACTCAGAGCCAATGCAACAGTGACACTAGCCTGGAGGGGACCTCGCCCAACTCATCAGGACCAATCAGAAGATCAGAACTACTAGATTCAACCTACTTCATTTATTGCATAAAATGTCTGCACACAATGTTTCGGGGCTCTCTTCAGATAATAATAATAATAATAATAATATGCCATTTAGCAGACGCTTTTATCCAAAGCGACTTACAGTCATGCGTGCATACATTTTTGTGTATGGGTGGTCCCGGGGATCGAACCCACTACCTTGGCGTTACAAGCGCAGTGCTCTACCAGCTGAGCTACAGAAAGTGGATACTCATGGATGCGCATCGCAATTGTAAAATGTCAACACAATTGGAGACACCACGTCATTTTTGGAGACATGTTATTGACAGTAAACTATTGTAGATGCGACTGCTAACTAAATAAAACATTTTAGCTGGCTAGCTAATCATCTTAGCTAAATGTGGGGCAAACAATTCAGTTATTTACCGTTAATTTGAGGGATTGGGGTGAAAGAAATCGAGTTACATAGTGATACTTTACGATATACTGTATTGACAATATCGCAATATTTTAGCGCTAGTTGGCTGTACCTGCACCAAAACACCATTATTGTTCCTTCATAGCTTGTTCTCAATCTTTTCACATTGGGAGCCAATTTGTTTTCAGCACTTTTATTTCCATGACTGATCAAAACTCGTTCTCATGGCTTTCTGATCCCTCTGCAACAGACATATGGTGCGCAATAAAATCACAGTATCGAATCGCAATACGTATAGAATCATGAGACTCGCAATGCATATATCTTATCGTGAGGTTCCTGGCAATTCCCAGCCCAAGTTCATTTGCCACAACAAATCTCTTCGCTAGCAAACGCGATGTCTTCTCCAAAACGGCAATGTGTCTCCAGCAATGTTTACTTTTTTGACGTTCTATGGCATCTCCACTTTCCAAGCATATATGACCACATGTAATATTTTGGTAAGTGATGCAAATAGTGAACTATGTAGGGCCAGGATGTAAAATATATGTAGCTGCAGCAATTTCTCTTATCTGATATGGTAAGTAATGGGGCTTAATGTATAGCTCCCTAAGAGTTTGACGAACGGGTCCGTGCACGCGATTCCAGATATCTTTACCTCTGAATAAACTGCCTTTATTATACCATATCCACCCTGTCCAAAGTCTCTACTTGGTCTCAGTTCTCCAGTAAACTTGTGATTATCAACACTAACCTCATCGTTGTGGCGGCGGACAGCTAGCCTGTATCCCTCATCCAGTTGAGTGGCAATGTCTTTTTTCGTTCGTACCAATTTTTGGAAAATCCTCGGGTGTAGGACTTTCCGCCTTTAGTAGAAACCTGTTGAATTATTAAATTTGGTCTGGGAGGTCCTAATTGTTTCGTTGCCAATTTATCTTCATTTGTTCGCCGACAAAAAGGAACTTCTTTCAAAGACACAATCGAGTTGCACTGAACGCTATAGCCATCTTGATAGTAGTACGTGAATTGATTGATGAGGCTACCCGCTCTTTTCTTAGTTACGTTCATGGTTACGTTACGTATGACGAAAGCGCGTAAGTGCAAGCCCTCAGACACCCATAGAGATTGTATTGAAAGCTCTGAAATTTGAAAAAAATAGATTTTACATGGGAGTCTATGACAGACTTCTGGGCGATTTTCAACCTGACTGAAATCGCCCCAAAAGGGGGGGGAGCCATTTGAAGCACGACTTTAGCCTGATTGGACATTTAGTGGCAGTGTGGCACTGTGGCAGATCAGACGTCTAGATTACAACACTGATAACTACTGTTGCCGTGATATAATTGATTAGAAAAAAAATCCCTTCCTTTTCCCGTTTGGCAGTGCGTCGCCCATATCGCCCTATTGAACACACCGCCCCTGGTTTGGAGTGTGACTGTTTGAGGTTGTGGACAGGTGTCTTTTATACTGATAACAAGTTCAAACAGGTGCCATTAATACAGGTAACGCATGGATGACAGAGGAGCCTCTTAAAGAAGAAGTTACAGGTCTGTGAGAGCCAGAAATCTTGCTTGTTTGTAGGTGACCAAATACTTATTTTCCACCATAATTTGCAAATAAATTCATAAAAAAATCCTACAATGTGATTTTCTGGAGAAAAAAAATCTCAATTTGTCTGTCATAGTTGACGTGTACCTATGATGAAAATTACAGGCCTCTCTCATCTTTTTAAGTGGGAGAACTTGCACAATTGGTGGCTGACTAAATACTTTTTTCCCCCACTGTATGTAGGCCTATCCAAGTGCATCAATCACCCTCCGGCTGACAAGCCTCTCGCGGACGCGTGAGTTAAAGCCATGGCATGCCATTACATTGGGGAAAGAAAGCCTTCCGCTCTGACTTTGGCAAGTGGAGACCACTGGTGGAGACGATCCTTGGCTTTTTGCCATTAGCCTTTTGGCATTTGAATAGACATACTTGAAATTCCAATTTACCAGTATCGAAGCAATCTCATTTTTATTAATTGTTATTGTATCAAACAGATGCGAAACGCAAAGAATTTAGCCTACAGAAGAGCTTTGTACATGAACTTCTGACAAAAGCCGAGTTATGAATCATTCCACCTGTCTTTCTCGAGACAAAGCAGAGCCAATAAACATATACTAGATGTTGTTCCTATCTAATGCTCTATGAATTACTGTCCAAATCTGCCAACATGAACACCTCCCAACAGGGTATATACATATGGGCCTATCACATTAGATATTTCCTAGAAGTGAATGCCAGTTGCTGACATAGGACACCATGCTGATAGGGGTCCTATTTCATGTTTAATTTATAGACCTCACTCAGTGAAGGAATACTACATGGTTGATATCTCACAGAGATATATTTCTGCCAGACTCTGACACTTCTGATGGGGCCATAAATTTATAACCCTATCAGTTCGCTAATTGAAACAACCTGGTGGTTTCATCTTCATAGTCACATACACTCCCGTTCAAAAGTTTGGGGTCACTTAGAAATGTCCTTGTTTTCGAATGAAAAGCAATTTTTTTGTCCATTAAAATAACATCAAATTGATCAGAAATACAGTGTAGACATTGTTAATGTTGTAAATGGCTATTGTAGCTGGAAACGGCTGATTTTTTATGGAATATCCACATAGGCGTACAGAGGCCCATTATCAGCAACCATCAGTCCTGTGTTCCAATGGCACGTTGTGTTTGCTAATCCAAGTTTATCATTTTAAAAGGCTAATTGATAATTAGAAAACCATTTTGCAATTATGTTAGCACAGCTGAAAGCTGTTGTGCTGATTAAAGAAGCAATAAAACTGGCCTTCTTGAGACTAGTTGAGTATCTGGAGCATCAGCAATTGTGGGTTCGATTACAGGCTCAAAATGGCCAGAAACAAATAACTTTCTTCTTCGTCTATTCTTGTTCTAAGAAATGAAGGCCAGTTTTATTGCTTCTTTAATCAGCACAACAGTATTCATGTGCTAACATAATTGCAAAAGGGTTTTCTAATGATCAATTAGCCTTTTAAAATGATAAACTTGGATTAGCAAACTCAATGTGCCATTGGAACACAGGACTGATGGTTGCTGATAATGGGCCTCTGTACGCCTATGTTGATATTCCATTAAAAATCTGCCATTTCCAGCTACAATAGCCATTTACAACATTAACAATGTCTACACTGTATTTCTGATCAATTTGATGTTATTTTAATGGACAAAAAATTTGCTTTTCTTTCGAAAACAAGGACATTTCTAAGTGACCCCAAACTTTTGAACGGTAGTGTATGTAGGCTGTTTTTATTATATAGGTGAAGGAAAAATTATAGAGTAAAACAAGCTACATTAATTTCAGCATATTATAATGACAGGTGATTTATTATAATCTATTAAACTATAATAAACTGTATAAACATAATTTAAAATACATGTACTAAAATACACTATATATACAAAAGAATGTGGACACCCCTTCAAATTAGTGGACTTGGCTATTTCAGCCAGACCCGTTGCTGACAGGGGTTAAAAATCGAGCACACAGCCATGCAATCTCCATAGACAAACATTGACAGTAGAATGGCCTTACTGAAGAACTCAGTGATTTTCAATGTGGCATCATCATAGGATGCCACCTTTCCAACAAGTCAGTTCGTCCAATTTCTGCCCTGCTTGAGCTGCCCTGCTCAACTGTAAGTGCTGTTATTGTGAAGTGGAAACGTCTAGGAGCAACAACGGCTCAGCCGTGAAGTGGTAGGCTACACAAGCTCACAGAACGGGACCACCATGTGCTGAAGCATGTAGCACGTAAAAATCATCTGTCTTCGGTTGCAACACTCACTACCGAGTTCCAAACTGCCTCTGGAAGCAAGGTCAGCACAATAGCTGTTCGTTGGGATCTTCATGAAATGGGTTTCCATGGCAGAGGAGCCGCACACAAGCCTAAGATCACAATGCGCAGTCCCAAGCGTCGGCTGGAGTGGTGTAAAGCTCGCCACCATTGGACTCTGGAGCAGTGGAAACGCATTCTCTGGAGTGATCATGCACGCTTCACCATCTGGCAGTCCGATGGACGAATCTGGGTTTGGCGAGATGCCAAGAGAACGCTACCTGCCCGAATGCATAGTGCCAACTGCAAAGTTTGGTGGAGGAGGAATAATTGTCTGGGGCTGTTATTCATGGTTCGTTCTAGGCCCCTTAGTTCCAGTTAAGGGAAGTCTTAACGCTACTGCATACAATTACATTCTAGATGATTCTGTCCTTCCAACTTTGGGGAAGGCCCTTTCCTGTTTCAGCATGAAAATGCCCCCGTGCACAAAACGAGGTCCATACAGAAATGGTTTGTCGAGATCAGTGTGGAAGAACTTGACTGGCCTGCACAGAGCCCTGACCTCAACTCCATCAAACATCATTCGGGATGAATTGGAACGCCGACTGCGAGCCAGGACTAATCGCCCAACATCAGTGCCCGACCTCACTAATGCTCTTGTGGCTGAATGGAAGCAAGTCCCTGCAGCAATGTTTCAACATCTAGTGGAAAGCCTTCCCAGAAGAGTGGAGGCTGTTATATCAGCAAAGGGGGGACCAACTCCATTTTAATGCCCATGATTTTTGAATGAGATGTTCGATGAGCAGGTGTCCACATACTTTTGGTCATGTAGTGTATATGAATAGAATTTCGACCTTCATGTCTTTCAAGATAATATATTCGATAACAAAGTGATAAATAACATAAATCAAATTGTATAGGCGCGTGCGTGATAGCGTTGAAGTCCCTTTGAATGCGCATTCGTGTGTAGAGTGGCTGCGCGCTCTGACACCAGTGACTCCAGCGCGCGAGCTGGGCTTTCGGCTTTGACAGTCAGTCTTGTCACACATCCTTTCGAAATATGTTGGGTACGGACGACCACAGGGACAATCTGAAACGGAACGGTACAGGTAGGCTGAAATACAACATATAGAGTGTAGCTTTTGTTTTTACATATTGACATGTGTGCTGTTTACTATTAAAAGTTTGTGGCCCCCATGTGACAGTTCATCACGCACAATTATCAGACTACCGGTAGCGCGTGTACAGTAGCCTATTTTCCATTCGAATGATTAGCTATACAGTTATTCTGAGAGTGCCAAATTATACATTTTAAACAAGGCAGATGCAAGTATATGCCTAGCTATTTCGTTTACAATGAATGGACGAAGAACGGTTGTTAGATTTTTTTAAATGTCTGACATGGCAATTTGTTGTCATGGGCAGCCTAGATTTTTCGATTAGACTGTTCATCAAAACACCTTTAGTAGTTTTATATGATTACAGCTTCGAGGTAATTTATTGTCTGTAACAAACAAAGCAAATGTTATAGTCCATTGATACACTGTTGCGCTTTGAGGCTAGGCTATTATTTGAGCGTTTGAATTGCCCAAATGGCGATCTGAATAGGCTTATTTGTTCATACTTCATCACTCACTGAATAAAATATGATATTGTTCGACCGTTCATCGTCTATCCCGTCTCGGAACTGGGCTGGGTGTATCCGAATGGAGTGAGCCGGTGCTTGTGGTCCTCAAACGCCAGATAGAAAACTGTAACCATGAAACTTATGCTCCGCCAGCATTTGTTGTAGGCTATTTAACTCTACCGAATTCCAAAGCTGTTTCTCATGTGTATGTGCTATACTTTACATTTCTATCAGTAGGCGGCTGTTTCAGTTTTAATGCCTCTCTCAGTTGACCGCTGTACTCTTATGACATTGGAATTGGACGCTTGCATTGTTTAGTCAGTCAAATGATAATAATAGTAACAATTTGTTGTCATGGGCAGCCTAGATTTTTCGATTAGACTGTTCATCAAAACACCTTTAGTAGTTTTATATGATTACAGCTTCGAGGTAATTTATTGTCTGTAACAAACAAAGCAAATGTTATAGTCCATTGATACACTGTTGCGCTTTGAGGCTAGGCTATTATTTGAGCGTTTGAATTGCCCAAATGGCGATCTGAATAGGCTTATTTGTTCATACTTCATCACTCACTGAATAAAATATGATATTGTTCGACCGTTCATCGTCTATCCCGTCTCGGAACTGGGCTGGGTGTATCCGAATGGAGTGAGCCGGTGCTTGTGGTCCTCAAACGCCAGATAGAAAACTGTAACCATGAAACTTATGCTCCGCCAGCATTTGTTGTAGGCTATTTAACTCTACCGAATTCCAAAGCTGTTTCTCATGTGTATGTGCTATACTTTACATTTCTATCAGTAGGCGGCTGTTTCAGTTTTAATGCCTCTCTCAGTTGACCGCTGTACTCTTATGACATTGGAATTGGACGCTTGCATTGTTTAGTCAGTCAAATGATAATAATAGTAACAATATATTTAATTTATATAGGGCTTTTCATTATAACGCTCACCCTAAAGACGCTAGAAAAAAGAGGGGAAAAAACTAGTTATTGGGCTGGACAATGGTCTTCAATAGAGGCTGGAGCATCCAGGTCACATGACGATGATAATAATGAAGATAATCAAAAAAAAAAAACTTTAATTTCAAACATTGATCTAGGCTATTATAACATAGTCCAAACAGCAGAAAAACATTAATGAGGGCCTGACTGACATGAGAAACAAGTGCAGTAGTCCCAGGAGGGCTTCTGAGAGAGCGTCGGTTGTTGGCTTGATGTAGTCTCTAATGTGTGTTTATTGTGCTGTGGGCACTGGCTGTAGTGAGCTGAGCTGAGGGGAACACAGATAAATCAAGGCAAATATCAACATGTTCAGTCAGGGAAGGTGAAATACGGCTGCCGCTGTTAGGAGAGCATTTATGGGCACCACCTTAAGGCCTGCTACTCCTGCTGAATGCCTATGGATGAATAATATAGAGGCCTGTGTTATTGTTGTTGTGACAGACTGCATACATACTCTGTCAGTGTCACTTGTGTTTTGTCGCAGTTGTTTCAAAGTTGTTTATTTTCGTTATAAAGGAGGAGTTGGCTTTTTCTGTCTTTGGTGAGAGCTGGTGAAGTTCTATGAAGTGTGTGTGTGTACCTGTGTGTGTACCTGTGTGTGTACCTGTGTGTACCTGGTTGTGTACCTGTGTGTGTACCTGTGTGTGTACCTGTGTGTACCTGGTTGTGTACCTGTGTGTGTACTTGTGTGTATGCACACGCTGTGGGGCCTGCTTTGTTTGTACTGTATGTTGACAGGGATCATTTAAGAAATGGTGTGCCAAGAGACATATGCCCATGTTGTTTGTGCTCAGAGATGACTCTGCCGTAAACTGTCACTTACGGGTCCAGAGTGTCTCTTTACTGCTATAGCAGGCAGAAGGTACAACACCACAGTCCCAGCTCCAGCCTGAATGGCCACGGTGGGGTTTAGCTCTCTGCTACACTGAAGTAAAGCAACCATTACTATTTTATTAGAGGACTATTTTGACAGAAAGCTCTCTCTCTCTCTCTCTCTCTCTCTCTCTCTCTCTCTCTCTCTCTCTCTCTCTCTCTCTCTCTCTCTCTCTCTCTCTCTCTCTCTCTCTCTCTCTCTCTCTCTCTCTCTCTCTCTCTCTCTCTCTCTCTCTCTCTCTCTCTCACACACACACACACTCTCACTCTCTAGGTCAAGTCCATTGTGGGGCCGTTGCGCTTCCTCACAATTTTTTTGGGAAAAGCTGTTTTTGAGACTGTTTACGCACTATTGCTCCTCAATATACAATCAACAAAAACTATTCACGTACTGAACAAAGACAAAGATGTACAGAACTTTCCAGGCCATGTGAGAAAAGTGTGGGGAATTTAAACATTTAAAGAGAAGGTAGAAGTATACCTGGTGGAAATGACAATGTATGGACAGAGAAAAAAAGGGAGAGGGAGAGCAAGAGCGAGGGAGAGAGGGAGAGCAAGAGAGAGAGAGAGAGTGAGGGCTGTATCTGCAGACAAAGAAAGAGTCCCCATACGCATCTTGATGGAGGTAAGACTCAATTGTTTGTGACACAGCGAGTGGTTTACAGTGCGGAACAGTGACACTCTCATTATGCCAATAAAGTGGATGTTACATTAGCAGGGGTCTGGTCTCTCTGCTGATGTCTCACTGTGTGTCACACCGCCCTGCTTCCTTCCCCTCCACTCCCAATGAGGGGATCATGTTGGGACTTAATCAACTGGGCTGGTAGCTGGGCTGGTAGCTGGTTGGTCCCACTGACAAGACCACTGTGCAGTATGTATGTATGTGGGTATTTATCTGTATGAATATGTATTTATATGTATGAATATGTATTTATATATATGGATATATATTTTTATGTATGAATATGTATTTTTATATATGAATATGTATGCATTTTTGGGGGATACTGTACCTTTTCTTTTTATATTCAGTTTACAGTTTTTAACTGTAAATAACAAGATTGACACACACACACACAATGAACTCCTGCTGTGTGGGAGGTACAGGTGTCTTGAAGTCAGGAGGTACTGTAGCTCTTTTCTGCAATGATTTTTTTATTTTTATAGTTGAGTGTTTTCTCTGTACTGCCTGGCTTTAGATGGGTTATTTTAGGGGTTTTAAAGTTCATAATGCTAAGGATGGCTTTTTGACAGAAGCCCTGAACCCTTCACAATTCTCACAAACCTCTTCTACTTACTTGTTGTTCTTTCTCTCTTTTTCAACAACGTTTGTATACATTTATATTGATTTTGTTGTTCTAGAAATAGTACTTTCCCATATTTACATTTAAGTATGAAATGTAGGGTGTACTCAATTATACGGTAATAAACATAACAGCTTGACCTACAGAATAGGCAACCCTTCTCCAGTCATGCTATGACACATCATCCATACTGTCTTTCATCAACGTAAACAGTGCTCTATCGCTGTCTCGCCATATCCCCTCTCTGCATCTTCCCTAGCATCTCTCCCTCCCATGGTGTTGTGCCACACCACTCTGAGATCTCTGTCTGACATTTTGAGGAGACCTCTTCTCCACACAGATGTCCTTCTCTTTTCCTCATTGTGCTGGGACCTCCTGTTGTGAATTCCTGTATGATGTTCTCCATGTCATCGCCTGCTGGCCCAAAGTGATGGGGGAGTGTGCACATTGGTCAACGCACACAGCGTGAGACCTCACACTAGCTTGCTTTTTTCTGTGTGTGCGTGTGTGTTTGTTTCAGAACGTCCTGTCAGTCTAATGTCCTTCATTTCAGCCTACGTTGGATCACAGCGACCTTCAGTGTGATTCTGTGAAAAGTTTTGTGCCATCCCCACTGGCTGCTTCTTCTGCTGCCAGCACAAATACACAGTTAAATCCCAATTAGCCAGGGGACGCTGGATAACAGAAGGAGGTCTGTCAGTGTCCTGTCTTTCTGTCTGTCTGTCCTGGCCTCAGTGACACCGCCATAGTATAATTTACCTGGTGATCAAACATAATCCAAATCAGATGCCTTGTTACACGAAGCAGGAGGCTCAAAGCAAAACAATAGCATTTAGAGGAGGGGGAATGTGAAACCCCTCATAATTCCTGAGCCATTGTTGCAGATGAGCAGAGCCAGTGGAGTGGAGTGGAGGCTTGAAGCTGAGCTGAGCCAGGCTGGATGACAGGTGAACTCAAAAGGGCAAATATCTATAAACAGGCGTGAACATCCCCCCTCCGGCCGCTCTCCACTCGCCTCACTCAGACAGATAGAGAGGTCACTCCAGCCCTCGCTGCCACCCTGATCGCACTGTACTGTACGACTAGTGGCAGAGGACGGGTGTGTGTGTAGGGGGGCTCCGGGGGGGGGGGGGGGGGGGGGGGGGGGTGTTCTGACAGCTGCATGAAGCCCGCCTCAAGGCAAGTAGGCTGCCCTTTCCTGGAGAAAAGCCACCCTCCGCCTGGCTGATTGGCATGCCCGGCCGGCAGTGCTCACGGCTGGGACCAACTCAGCAGAAGACTGCCTAGCTCTTCAGTGGGGTGCTGGAGGGTTTGCGCTGTCCACTATGCCCTCACTTGTATGTGCCCTCTGGGCAGAGGGTATAGAGTGTTACTGCTACTAACACATTAACCTCTCTGTCCCCAGTCACTCTCCCTACCCACTGTCCCCTCCTGATCCCTTCTGTACTTCCTCCTACCCACCAAGCTCTACCAGGAAGTGAACAGGCCAATCCTGCATTTTGTCTGATCCTGCATTTTGATCCTGGCCCAGGGGTTTTGATTCCTCATTACGGGATCATTATCCAATTAACACAGAGTGACAGACCCTTACCTCACTACCTCAGAGCCGTGATCCTCACACACGTACACACCTACCCTCTCACACCTCCATAATGACCCTCACACACACACACACACACACACACACACACACACACACACACACACACACACACACACACACACACACACACACACACACACACACACACACACACACACACACACACACACACACACACACACTGGGCCCAGTGTTAGACACGCGCGTACACACACCTGCCCGCGCAAACACACACACAGTGGCCTGTCTATGTTCCATGGCTGTTGGCGGGTCATGGTGCTCGTGAGCTGAACAGAGGGTCAGTGTGTGAGGCCAGGTAGGCAGACCCCCCTCCCCCTCCCAATAGGAGCACTAAATAGCCTGGTTGTTTTGAGGCCCCATCACTACTCAACAGGAAGGGTGGGGACCCTGTCTAAACTCATTCTATCACAGGTTCCATATAAAAGACTGCCTGCATGCATATTCATGTCTAGGTGTGTATGTAAGAACACGATTGTGTATTCAGACCAAAGATTAATGTCTGTGATTGGTTGATTACAGTCAAACTCAGAGAGTCCATTGGTCACTTCTTCTTCGGACTTGATCCATAGTGGTTGTGGGATTGTGAGGGGTTTGTGTTTTAAACTCACCACAAAGTGTTTGGTTGATAACATGGCTCTTAGAGAGACAGAGGATGAGGAGAACAGAGATGTATGTAGCCTCCTGTAGCTCAGTTGGTAGAGCATGGCGCTTGCAATGCTAGGGTTGTGGGTTAGATTCCCACGGGGGGCCAGTATGAAAAAAGTATGTAAAATGTATGCACTCACTAACTGTAAGTTGCTCTGGATAAGAGCGTCTGCTAAATGACTAAAATGTAAATGTATATAAAGGCTATAATTATGTTTTATGCATTTTTCAACTACAGTGAATCATTCAGAGCCCTTTTCAGCGAGACTTTTATCTAAACCTGAGAGTGGTTTACCTCAGTCAGTGTATGGAGCGCATGTCCTATTGTACTGTGATCTCCACAGACAGCACACTCTTTCTCTGTGCTCTTCAGCCTTTGTAGATGGCCGTGGCAGCACTTTTCATGAAGGTGTGTAAAGTGGCAAGTTTGTCATCTTGCGGAGTTATGACTTTGGACGATAATAATACGGCTATAAATATGCCTTTCTCAAACCCAAGGACATTTTCTCAAACCCAAGTCACATGATAAAATTCGGAATAAAACACAGCAAATGAAGTGAATATCCTAGAGAGAAAGGTGCAGAATAAATATGAAGAGCGTGAAAAGCATTATACTGCAGCATTCAGAGAGAAACAAATGTCATCAATGTTAGAAAATAGAGGCAGGGATAGAGGAGATGAAAATGTAAGATACCAGAACTTATTCATTTGATGAAAACAGCCTAGAGCGATTCCTAACAAATATACACACAGCTGGTCTTATGGCAAGATTCAAATGCACACACACACACACACACACACACACACACACACACACACACACACACACACACACACACACACACACACACACACACACACACACACACACACATACACACACAGACACAGACAGACACAGACACAGACACAGACACACACACACACACACACACACACACACACACACACACACACATACACACACAGACCCAAACATTTTTTGGGAGAGAATGAGATGAGATGAAATGCATTTCTGAAAGCATGACCTTGCACTAGAATACAATTTGACCATATGTGCATTAGATGTGAACCCAGCTTGTCCATGTGCTGGACAAAGTCTATGACCATGCCTGTGAATCTTTCCATAAGAGCAGCTGCTGTGTGTGTGTGTGTGTGTGTTTATTTGTGTGTATATTTGGGAAACACTCTAGGGTAAAAAGCAGAGTTACGTTGGGGTGAGAGTGTGTGAGGAAGTTTCTTTAAAATGCTGGCGAGGATCCTTCTGGCCCTTCACAACTCCAAGGGAGCAGTCCATCTGCATCCCCGTATGGTTTCCAAGGGTCCATTAATGCAAAAATGGGCGTTTTTGACGTTGACAAAAAAGATAAAATGCGTAAGAAATATATATGCTGCGTTTTGTAAACACAGATCTAAAACGCTTCGGCATCAGACTAATTTTATGCTTCAGTTGCACTTCTCCACTCTGATGAAAATTCTCTCACGAACAGGCATTCTATCAGCAGACAGCTCTCTGACTGATGTGTAGCTACTTTTCTCTGGTACTTTTCTTTGTGTAGCCTATTTTTCTCTGGTAAAATGCAAGATTAACTTCAAGCAAAACATTAGGAAATGTAGCTTGCTGCATTCTTTCTATGATAAACATTAGATATATGATGGCCATGCATCTTTCTTGCCAAAAATACCTTGCTTTTTCATTGTAAGCTCATTTACTTGTGTGGCTGCTAGCCAAATAGCGTTGCACTTCTGTTGTCATCTGATGAAAATGAAGCTATTTTCTGCCGAATGTGTTGCACTAATATATTTTCTGTGAAGGAAAACTATAGTCGCACGCCCCTGATCAGTGTATTGAAGCAAAAAAACACTGTTGACTTTCAATATAAAACGCAGGTGAAATGGTTTAAAGTGCAGATTTATCGATGGTCTGCGTAATGAAAATACAGATTTCTGAACTCTAACGCGACCCCTGGTTCCTCACCCCTCTCCCCCTTTACACAACCCCTCATCCCAGCACCTCACCCCTCACCTCCACACAAACACACACCACTCCCCTCAGACTTGGAGCGTTTGGAAAATGAACAAGCGTAAGAATTTAGGAAGTATGGATGTGAAGAACTCTTACAACAGGAACATTCATATCATCCTTAATATCTGTTTTGTGTTCATGATATGGATTTTGGTGTACAAACTGTACATTGTACAGCCCCCACACCCACTCATCCTGTGTGTTCAGTAGTACTGTACTGTTTCTGAGACTTGTTGTGTTGTACATGTACACCTAAATTCACCTTTTCAACAAGTGTTGGTTTGAGTCTTTATTCCCTAAAAGCTCAAGCACTTCCTCAATGTTATTTCTATCCATATATTATCTAGGAAGAAGAAGAAGAAGAAGAAGGGCAATTACTATGAAGCAAATAAGCCACTCTTAGATCTTTGTGACCCAAAGAGCGGATTAATAAAATAATAGTCAGTCTGCTTTTAAATACCACTTCCTCCTTTGAGCAGAGTCTGTCTGAAAAGATATCTGTCTCTAAGAGCCACCTTTGGACAGCGTGACGTCTGTCTGCTGCATTGGCTGAGCTACAGAATGGCTGTTGGTTCGTGACGATGTGGGCGTCTTTTTAACCTGAGGCAGAATCTCTCGGTTTCACAGAGAAACAGCCTTAATTTCATCTTTAAAGGTGATATACACTGCACAGTACACACACACACATTCATTCTGATACACACAAACACACCCTGATACACACACACACGCTACAAGCCCCAGTCCAATGACTCATACCTGTGAAGAATGACCTAATGATGCGGCAGGCGTTGGTCAGACGGCGTGTCGTGCACTAATCCATACCTGTGTGTGTCCGTGTGTCCTCTGGGATGCAGGCTGTGTTTTCTCTGCTGCTAATAACGCAGTAATCACAGCCATTCCACCTCTCAGTAGTGGGCCCCAGAACACACACACACGTCCCCCATCTTGTATCGATCAGCCTGAGTACACAGTTTATAAAAACTCATATAATCCAGTGTAATCCCAGAACCTCCATGGTTAGAGGAGCCTCATCAGGAACAGTAGCTCTGTCACACTGACATCGTATTAAAGTATCCATCTCTGGCATCGACGAAGATGGCGGCCTTGCGACTTGCTCTTAGGAAACTTTGCGGTATTTAGTTTTTTTATGTATAATTTTTTTACATTATTAGCTCAGAAAGTGTTTTGTATCATTACATAGAGACGGGAAAAACTATTGGATATCAGAGCGGCGGTAACTCACCAGCATTACAACCAAGAATACGACTTTCCCGAAGCAGATCCTTTGTTTGCTCTCCCCAGGGCAATTGAACTGATTCCAGCGGCTGACCCAAAACATCGCCGGCAGTGGAGAGGCACTCGGAGCGGCCTGCTGGTTCGACTTAGGAGGAGCGCACACCACCCACCGCTTCCAAGTATATTACTCGCTAATGTTCAGTCTTTGGATAACAAAGTCGACGAGCTCAGGGAAAGGATTTCTTTCCAGAGAGACATCAGGGCCTGTAACATACTTTGTTTCACAGAAACATGGCTCTCTAGGGATATTCTGTCGAATTCAGTCCAGCCAGATGGGTTCTCAGTTCAGCGCACAGACAGAAATAAATATCTCTCCAGGAAGCAGAAGGGTGGAGGTGTGTGTTTCATGATTAACGAACTCAAGTCATTTTGTTCACCCGACCTAGAATACCTCACAATCAAATGCAATATAAAATGCAAATGTCTAAAGACACCTGGGAGCCAGAAATCTTTCTGATTGAGAGGGGGTCAAATACTTATTTCCATCATTAAAATGCAAATCAATTTATAACATTTTTGACATGCGTTTTTCTGGATTTTTTTGTTGTTATTCTGTCTCTCACTGTTCAAATAAACCTACCATTAAAATGATAGACTGATCATTTCTTTGTCAGTGGGCAAACGTACAAAATCAGCAGGGGCTCAAATACTTTTTTCCCTCACTGTATGTAAGAATGCTGTTCATTGACTAAAGCTCAGCATTCAACACCATAGTACCCTCCAAGCTCATCATTAAGCTCGAGGCCCTGGGTCTGAACCCCGCCCTGTGCAACTGGGTCCTGGACTTCCTGATGGGCCGCCCACAGGTGGTGAAGGTTGGAAACAACATCTCCACTTCGCTGATCCTCAACACTGGGGCCCCACAAGGATGCATGCTCAGCCCCCTCCTATACTCCCTGTTCACCCATGACTGCGTGGCCAAGCACGCCTCCAACTCAATCATCAAGTTTTCAGAAGACACACCAGTAGTAGGCTTGATTACCAACAATGACGAGGCAGCCTACAGGGAATAGGTGAGGGCTCTGGGAGTGTGGTGCCAGGCAAATAACCTCTCACTCAACGTCAACAAAACAAAGGAGATTATCGTGGACTTCAGGAAACAGCAGAGGGTGCACCCCCCCTATCCACATTGATGGGACCGCAGTGGAGAAGGTGGAAAGCTTCAAGTTCCTTGGCGTACACATCACTGACAAACTGAAATGGTCCACCCACTCAGATAGTGTGGTGAAGAAGGTGCAACAGAGCCTCTACAACCTCAGGAGGCTGAAGAAATTCAGCTTGGCACCTAAAACCCTCACAAACTTTTACAGATGCACAATTGAGAGCATCCTGTCGGGCTGTATCACCGCCTGGTACGGCAACTGCACCGCCCGCAACCGCAGGGCTCTCCAGAGGGTGGTGTGGTCTGCCGAACGCATTACCGGGGGCAAACTACCCGCCCTCCAGGACACCTACAGCACCCGATGTCACAGGAAGGCCAAAAAGTTCATCAAGGACATCAACCACCCGAGCCACTGCCTGTTCACCCCGCTATCATCCAGAAGGCGAGGTCAGTACAGGTGCATCAAAGCTGGGACCGAGAGAATGAAAAACAGCTTCTATCTCAAGGCCATCAGACTGTTAAATAGCCATCACCAGCACATTAGAGGCTGCTGCTGCCTATTGAAATCACTGGCCACTTTAAGAAATGGAACACTAGTCACTTTAATAATGTTTACATATCTTGCATTACTCATCTGATATGTATATACTGTACTCTATAATATTCTACTGTATCTTAGTCCATGCCGCTCTGTCATTGCTCGTCCATATATGTATATATTCTTAATTCCATTCCTATTGGGTATATGTTGTGAAATTGTTAGATATTACTTGTTAGATATTACTGCACTGTCGGCGCTAGAAGCACAAGCATTTCGTTACACCCGCAATAACATCTGCTAAACATGTGTAGTTGACATATAACATTTGATTTGATTTGACGTGTGGTGACTACAACAGGATGTTTTAGATGCCCTATGTTTGGTTCACCATTGGTTGGTGCAGTTACTGATGCTATGGGGTTGTCATAGACAGAATGTTGTTGATTTGTCTTACTGAGATGTTGAGGTGTGGCAACAGCAAGAGAGCTGTTGCTGGGATTTTCTACGGCTTTTGTTTGGTTACCTTGGTTCGCCTCGTGCTGCTGCAGGTGCTGATGCTGTGGGGTTATCATAGACGTTGGTTTGGACTGGTCTGGAATGGAATGGCTCTCTGAAGGGCTGTGTAGTATTTGTTCATCTGTCCTGGCCCTGTCTCCTTAGCTCCCCTATCACAAACTGCCTGGCCTTTGATTATAGGCCCTTCTCGCACATGCAGATTAATCCTACTGCTACAGTATGTGCGTGTTCTGTCTGTGCTGTGTTTTACATTGTTGTGTTCGTAGACTGGGTATGCATTTTCATCTTTCCAACTGTTTTGACTCTGTATTTGTGTTTGTGTTTCTCATTTATTTAAGTTTTGTTGTTGTTGTTGTTGATGTTGTTGTGAGTGTGTGTGGGTGGTTGTAAATTCCCTCTCTGTTTGGGGCCTCATGTCTGTCTGTCTGTCTGTCTGGAGGGCTGAGAATACATGAGAAGACCAAAGCCAGCTCTCTGCTATCCAGACTCTCCATCCACTATACCTCTCTCCACTGGCTGGCTGGTTGAATCAATTTGTCCTGCAGCGACTCACAGATAGATCTCTCCTTCCAGTCTGTCTGTACACACTCATCACGACCTAGTGGAGAATGACTCACTGAATCACTTCTGTTAGGTAACAGGTTTGACTCTCTCTCAGGTCCCTGGTTGACTCTTGCTTGATAATAATGATATACACTACCGGTCAAAAGTTTTAGATCACCTACTCATTCATTTCATTTTCTTATTTTTTTTTTTACTGTTTTCTACATTGTAGAATAATAGTGAAGACATCAAAACTATGAAATAACACATGGAATCATGTAGTAACCGAAGAAGTGTTAAACAAATCAAAAAATATTTTATATTTCAGATTCTTCAAATAGCCACCCTTTGCCTTGATGACAGCTTTGCACACTCTTGGCATTCTCTCAACCAGCTTCACCTGGAATGCTTTTCCAACAGTCTTGAAGGAGTTCTCACATATGCTGAGCACTTCTTGGCTGCTTTTCCTTCACTCTGCCGTCCGACTCATCCCAAACCATCTCAATTGGGTTGAGGTCAGGTGATTGTGGAGGCCAGGTCATCTGATGCAGCACTCCATCACTCTCTTTCTTGGTAAAATAGCCCTTACACAGCCTGGAGGTGTGTTGGGTCATTGTCCTGTTGAAAAACAAATGATAGTCCCACTAAGCCCAAACCAGATGGGATGGCGGTGTCAGAGGAAGGCCCTAAAAATTGTCAAAGACTCCAGCCACCCTAGTCATACACTGTTCTCACTGCTACCGCACGGCAAGCGGTACCGGAGCGCCAAGTCTATGTCCAAGAGGCTTCTAAACATAAAAGCCATAAGACTCCTGAACATCTAATCAAATGGCTACTCAGACTATTTGCATTGCCCCCCCCCCCCCCCCCCCCTTCACACTGCTGCTACTCTCTGTTTATTATCAATGCATAGTCTTTAATTATTTGTAACTTATTTTTTTTGTTTATTTTTGGGGGTATTCTTTCTTAAAACTGCATTGTTGGTTAAGGGCTTATAAGTATTTCACTGTAAGGTCTAAACCTGTTCTTTCGGCGCATGTGACAAATAAACATTTGATTTGATTTGATTTCATGGCGTATCGCTGCAGAATGCTGTGGTAGCCATGCTGGTTAAGTGTGCCTGAATTCTAAATAAATCACAGATAGTGTCACCAGCAAAGCACCCCCACACCATAACACCTCCTCCTCCATGCTTTACGGTGGGAACTACACATGCGGAGATCATCTGTTCACCCACACCGTGTCTCACAAAGACACGCCGGTTGGAACCAACAATCCAATTTGGACAGTCTAATGTCCATTGCTCATGTTTCTTGGCCCAAGCAAGTCTCTTCTTATTATTGGTGTCCTTTAGTAGTGGTTTCTTTGCAGCAATTCGACCATGAAGGCCTGATTCACACAGTCTCCTCTGAACAGTTGATGTTGAGATGGGTCTGTTACTTGTGAAGCATTTATTTGGGCCGCAATTTCTGAGGCTAGTAACTCAAATGAATTTATCCTCTGCAGCAGAGGTAACTGGGTCTTCCATTCCTGTGGCGGTCCTCATGAGAGCCAGTTTCATCATAGCGCTTGATGGTTTTTGTGACTGCACTTGAAGAAACTTTAAAAATTCTTGAAATGTTCCGTATTGACTGACCTTCATGTCTTAAAGTAATGATGGACTGTCGTTTGTCTTTGCTTATTTGAACTGTTCTTGCCATAATATGGACTTGGTCTTTTACCAGATAGGGCTATCTTCTGTATACCCCCCCTACCTTGTCACAACACAACTGATTGGCTCAAACGCATTAAGGAAAGAAATTCTACAAATTAACTTTTAAGAAGGAACTTCTGTTAATTGAAATGCATTCCAGGTGACTACCTCATGAAGCTGGTTGAGAAGAATGCCAAGAGTGTGCAAAGCCGTCATCAAGGCAAATGGTGGCTATTTGAAGAATCTCAAATAAAAATATATTTGATTTGTTTAATGTTTTTTTGGTTACTACATGATTCCAAATGTGTTATTTCATAGTTTTGATGTCTTCACTATTATTCTACAATGTAGAAAATAGTAAAAATAAAGAAAAACCCTTGAATGAGAAGTTGTTCTAAAACTTTTGACCGGTAGTGTATTTATATAGTGTTTTTAAATTAATCTCAAAGTGTTTCACAGTGGATCAGAATCACTGTCATTCCGCTTCATACCTGTTGGTTTGAAGCGGAATGGTGTGGATGAGACAGTGCCAGTTGAATCACTGAATCTCTGCACTTTACACCACGTATTAGTTGGAGGATTGAGTTCTTTCTCTCTCTCGTTCTCTCTTTTTTTTTATCTCTCTCTCTTGTTCTCTCTCTCTCTCTCTCTCTCTCTCTCTCTCTCTCTCTCTCTCTCTCTCTCTCTCTCTCTCCTCTCGTTCTCTCTCTCTCTCTCTCTCTCTCTCTCTCTCTCTCTCTCTCTCTCTCTCTCTCTCTCTCTCTCTCTCTCTCTCTCTCTCTCTCTCTCTCTCTCTCTCTCTCTCTCTCTCTCTCTCTCTCTCTCTCTCTCTCTCTCTCTCTCTCTCTCTCTCTCTCTCTCTCTCTCTCTCTCTCTCTCTCTCCAGCATCAAGCTCAACTCGACTCAGTCCATCACAAGCTCATACAGGGCTGACAGACACTATAATTGAACTATATATTTTCTCTCTCTTCGCTGTAAGGAAAGGAGAGCATAAAGCCTTTCTCTACCGTGAGTGATACATGTTCTACTGGGGAGTGTTATGCTGACAAAACAAGGGTGGTGAGTTTGGCTAACGATCGTAATGTCCCCCACTGTCAGAGAAGAGGAGACAGGAGAAAGAGAAGGAATGGATGTACCTGGAGTCTCCACCAGCCACAACCTGTTATGATAAAGCAGAGTGCTGAATGTGTGTGTGTGTGTGTGTGTGTGTGTGTGTGTGTGTGTGTGTGTGTGTGTGTGTGCCGGCGCCGGCGAGTGCCTGTGTCCATGTGCATGCGTGTTAAAAGTTCCTCTAATATGAGGCTGTATTAGAAAATGCTTTTAGTTCTGCTGCTGTTTAATACCAATCAGTGTGTGAATAGGTGACCTGCTGCTGCTACGGTGATGGTGAACATGGCTCTCTATGAAACCATTCAGCTTTGCTGATGAACAACAGCTTCCCTCATAATGTACACTATTTAGAGATCTGAATAGGCTGCGGTTTTTAAAGCAATATGTCCTCCCCTCCCCTCGACACCTGTGTCGGTTTTTCAGTGCCTTGGTGGAGGAATGGAGGAGGAATGGCAACGTTCAATGATGTGCTTATGCATTTGACATCATGAAAATGCCTTTTTGATTAGTGCAGTCTTATTGGCCATGAGTCATGATCAATGTGTTGACCAATGATTTTCAGACAGGCCTCTATGTGCAATTTTAAAGTATAATACATGTACAGTAGGCAATATAGATAGAATGATGAAATATTTATTTAAGACATATCAGCACCAGCTCTCAAGATAGTTGAGCTAAACGTTTGGGCCTGTTTGTGTCTGTGTGGCCTCTGTGTGTTCTGGATGTGGTGTTGAATCACTGGCTCTGTAAAGCCTCAGTAAACATCTCCTAAAGAAGGAGAGGGATGAAGACAACTTCTAGGAGGTTGACTCACATACTATTGCTTTGCTTGGCTGGGATCAATAAATATTTGTATTGAGCAAAACAAACTAGTAACAGGACATTTAGGCTGTTTTCTGATGGTAGAAAGAACAGTGGAACAAAGACCCTGGGGTGATAGTGACCACCTACACATCACATATACACACATACACTGACCTACACATCACATTTACACACATACACTGACCTACACATCACATATACACACATACACTGACCTACACATCACATATACACACGTACACTGACCTACACATCACATATACACACGTACACTGACCTACACATCACATATACACACATACACTGACCTACACATCACATATACACACGTACACTGACCTACACATCACATATACACACATACACTGACCTACACATCACATATACACACGTACACTGACCTACACATCACATATACACACATACACTGACCTACACATCACATATACACACGTACACTGACCTACACATCACATATACACACATACACTGACCTACACATCACATATACACACGTACACTGACCTACACATCACATATACACACGTACACTGACCTACACATCACATATACACACATACACTGACCTACACATCACATATACACACGTACACTGACCTACACATCACATATACACACGTACACTGACCTACACATCACATATACACACATACACTGACCTACACATCACATATACACACATACACTGACCTACACATCACATATACACACGTACACTGACCTACACATCACATATACACACATACACTGACCTACACATCACATATACACACATACACTGACCTACACATCACATATACACACATACACTGACCTACACATCACATATACACACGTACACTGACCTACACATCACATATACACACACGTACACTGACCTACACATCACATATACACACGTACACTGACCTACACATCACATATACACACATACACTGACCTACACATCACATATACACACACGTACACTGACCTACACATCACATATACACACATACACTGACCTACACATCACATATACACACATACACTGACCTACACATCACATATACACACATACACTGACCTACACATCACATATACACACACGTACACTGACCTACACATCACATATACACACATACACTGACCTACACATCACATATACACCCATACACTGACCTACACATCACATATACACACATACACTGACCTACACATCACATATACACACATACACTGACCTACACATCACATATACACACATACACTGACCTACACATCACATATACACACATACACTGTCCTACACATCACATATAAACATATACACACATACACTGACCTACACATCACATACTGTATATGGGTCTTTCTATAAATAATGGGGCCAGTGTGTGACATTGGGATCAACATTTCAATATGTCTTGAAACTAAAATAGAAATGATTTTCATGCAGTTCCACATATGCAAATTGGCCCATAACTCCACCTATAGAACAACATAGGCCTAGAACTATACATCCTTTAAGCAGGGTTCATACAGACTTTGCAAGTCATATTCAAGGACTTTCATGGACTTTTTCAAACACTTCATTGTCATTTTCTAGGACCTAAATGTTGTACAATTGTATCATTTATATCATTGTACTTATAGGGTCTAATATAGAACCACACACTCCCCAAAAACATGCAAAAAGTGTCCAAAAAGTAGGACATTTCCACTTTAAGAATAAACAAAAAAAGAGGCCTTGCCAATGCATTGATATTCAAATTATTATTACATTCTAAAATATGTGAGAATAATGTGGACATTGCCTGGCTAAATAGATTGGATGCATGCATGGCGATTTTTCTGTACCTATGTGGCCGACGCAGGGTAGCAGTAATCTCACCATTTTAATCTCACCATCGCTGTTTTTATAATGAGAAAGTGACCAAAAACCAGGTTCCTTTTTTAATTGAAGGAGTTGTATGGAAAGTCAAGTTGAAGCCAACAAATGTTGTCATCCTCATAATAACCACACATGGTTTTACCGCAACAGAGTAGCGCAAGACCCTTTAATTGAAGCGGTGGGAAACAAATGAAAGTGGCCACATCTCTCACAAAAACTTGTAAAAAATGAAATCACAGATAATTATAAGGGAGCAGGAGATCTTATAAATTGGCTACAGTAATTACAAGGACTTTTCAAGCACCAAATTGAGGAAATGTCTGATTTTCAAGGTAGGCCTATTTCAGTAATTGAATTACTGAGCTCCAAATTCAAGTTCAAGTAGGCTAATTCAAGCCCCTTGTATTGTTTAAAATTGCAGGTGTAACATGGACAACTAAATGTATTTGTCATGTTATTTCATTACCAGATCATATTGTGAATAAGCCCACTAGGATATGTCATTTGTTGTCATTGTATCCAGAATAATTAATAGGAATAGCATTGGATGTTACACAATAGTCTATCCTACACAATTGTGCACAGTAGACTCAGAGTCCAATCCGAGGCACAAAAAAACATATGAAAACATGAACTCATTACCTTAATGTTTTCTCTGTTAAATCTAACGAGACCCTGCTGTAAATCAAGCAGACAACAACAGATGATCAACATCAATTCTCTAGGGATATTATACTGACCAAAAATATAAATGCAACATGTAAAGTGTTGGTCCCATGTTTCATGAGCTGAAATAAAAGATCCCAGAAATGTTCCATACTCACAAAAAGCTTATTTATCTCCAATTTTGTGTACACATTTGTTTACATCCCTGTTAGTGAGCATTTCTCCTTTGCCAAGATAATCCATCCACTTGTCAGGTGTGGCATATCAAGAAGCTGATTAAACAGCATGATCATTCCACAGGTGCACCTTGTGCCGGGGACAAAAGGCCACTCTAAAATGTGCAGTTTTGTCACACAACACAATGCCACAGATGTCTCAAGTTTTGAGGGAGTGTGCAATTTAATTATCTTGTGAATTTGATTGAATATAGCTATGATCCCCCCCTTATATCTTAATGTAATGACATTAAAGAAATTGCCAGATTATTATCAATGACTTATCAACAGCTGTAACAAGTTGTCCAGCGTAGGAAATCCTCATTGGTACCCTAGTTTATAGAAAGACCCACATACACAATTACGTACATTCACAGAGGTGGAAACCCTCTCTCAAACTGGAGAGATTCTGTACACACTCTCCAAATGTTAAGTAGTGCAATGTCTGTTGGAAAAAGCTTGCTGAAGGTCAATGATATTTTCATATCTTAATAGGGGTTTGTTGAACAAGTCCCCCTCTCCCTCTCTCTCCCACTGGTATAGTCTACTGTAGTCCAATAGGTCAGGCTTTTTCACATGGATTTTGAAACTGGAAAATGCTTATGAAATAGAGTTATTGAGCTCCTGTGTCTGTAACTGTGTTGGTGAGTGTGTAAGGGATTTCTTGTAATTGATGCTACTGGCAGGTCCCCCAGCCCAGCCCAGATCTTTCCAGCCCAGTCCTGCCGACTTCACAGCCTCTCTGTGGGGAAAGACTCCTCCCTGATGGTAAACATGAGTGTGGCACATGAACACACAACCCCCAGGCAGCCAGCCAGGCACGGGCCCACTGTAAAACCCTAAAACACACACCCAGCTGGGGGCAGGAGGCTGGGAGTCTGGCCCCCTCACAAGGCACAGAGAGTGCCCCTGTTCCCCTTCTGGCCTGGCCCAGGACACAGGGGCAAACTGGAGCCTTTGGAGGGGCTCTGGGAGAGGGACCAGGGAGAGGGGCACACATAGAGCACGCTCTGTGCTCTGCTTCCTCCTCTGGGCTCCCAAAGAGACAGCTCCCTCCCTGCCCATCCTGCCTCCCCCTATCCCCCTTATCCCCCACTACCTTCAACTGTTTCTGTTCCAGGCCTTAGCTGCCTGCGCACCAGCCCCAATGCAGCGTATGTATTTGGCCAGCGATGTCCCTCCTGCACCTACTCTCTCTCTGTGTTTTCCTAGACTGGTTCTGACTGTTGAGTGTTCTCCAGATCCCTCTGCAGCTTTCTCTAGCTGTGGATCTGAGGCTGGGCTGAGGCTGTACTGAATCAATGTGCAGGACCCTGAACAGAGCAGATGGATGTGGAGCAGGGAAGATAAGGCTGGCCTTGAAAGAGGAGTAATGTCTGTCTGTCTCTGTAGGCCTTACCTGTTGAACCCAAGAGGCTACTATGTCTGTCTGTCTGTCTGTCTGTCTGTCTGTCTGTCTGTCTGTCTGTCTGTCTGTCTGTCTGTCTGTCTGTCTGTCTGTCTGTGTCTCTCTGTCTGTCTGTCTGTAGGCCTAGGCTACTTATCCGTCTAGCCCTTACCTCTCCTAGTCTCATCATACCTGGATAGCATTTAAAAAACAACACTATACTTCCTGGATCTACACTTTTCATACATGAAACCCCCTTTTCCCATGTTTGGGTTAAACTGGCTTTTGTCAGGTGTTTGAAGTGTCTCTGTGGTGTACTGAGTTCCTAACCCAGATAGTAGGCCTACCATCCTCCCAGCTAGTGTTGACCTTGGCCTACTTCAGGTGAACACTGCTCTGATTTCTCCCTAATAGACTATGCCCAATTCTTTTTCCCACAACATGCTCTCAAAATAGCATTAGCATGCCCCATTAAGCACCTTTTAATTGTTAACACGCCACACTTCTGTCCTTGGCACAAATTAAGTACTTCATGTAAATGTCACCCGCATTTAAAGAAGCAGTGGCGAGGCAAGCGTTTAGCAGCTAGACGTAGCCTAGTGTGTGGCGCTGCAACCAGCATGACCATTAACATGCTTTTAGTGTGGCAGAGTGCTACTTGACATACTGTATTTCATATAAGGCTAGTCTTTTAGCACATGCATAACAACAAGGATATCATGTTAGTCAATAATGATATTACATAGCATGGCCTCATTACATAGTATAGATGCTTTTTAATGGTCTCCAATTGTACATTGTTTATTTCCAGTCAGTGGCCTTCTAAACAATGGTTGGACTGGCTACTCGTTGGAGGGATGGCTGAGGGAAGCTGGTGCCTTAAAGAGGTGTTTGGTCCAGTAGCCTACCTTCCTTCCCTCACCCTCCACCCCTCGTCCTGAGATATCCACCCTCACCGACCTCCCATTGTGTCCCCTAAGGGACAATAGCAGCACTTCTCCCCCATCCCTCCCATCCCTGGCCTTAGCTAGCCCCTCCATTGTCCTGCCTCTAGCCTGTTCAGCTGTGCTGTCCTGTGTTCTGGGCTGTGTGTGGCCCCCCTGTCGTGTCCCCTGGAGGCCCTTAATGCTAGGGCTGGCTGGCGTGCTACAGTCAGCTGCTGCACACACACACACACACACACACACACACACACACACATGCAGAGCTGTCTGGACCAAGGCCCGGTCCCACGGTAACAGATGGATGGCATGGAGGGGCGCTCCCGGGTCCAAATCACTTTCCTGCAGCTGGGTGATAGAGCACCATGAGAGAGATGGGCAGGAACGGGGACCCAGCTTTGTTTGTGTGTGTGTGTGTTTGTGTGCCTCTGTAGCTGTATTCTTAGTAGCTACAGCTAGTGGATGCAACCCGTATTTTGGTTTGTTGTATGTTCATAATATTTATTAATGTGCTTATACTTTCTATCTCTCTGAAACCTGATAATGGATGTAGTGGCTTGCTGCCTAATGAATTACATGGAGTTCAGGTTAGAGACGAAACTGGTTGTTGTCATAGAAACAATGATGTCCCTGTCTATCTGCTATGTTCCAAATGAACAGGCCACTCTGGAGACCAGGTGAAGTATGCTCTGTTCGTATGACTGACTGCCCACAATAAGACACCCGCATCTGGGTGAATCAGAACACCTTAACCCCACTCCGAGGGCCTTATCAGTCCGAACACAGCCTATGAATCATAATCTGTCTCCTCAGTCTTAATCATTATTTCTTTAGAGTCAGACATGACTCACTCATGGAACGTTTGGGTTTTAATATCTGAGGTATTTGTGATGTTATCTATGATGTTATTGAGCTTTCAAAAGGACTGGCTGCTTCAAAACATGGTGCATTTTAGCATCCTCTTTAGTGACCTCATTTTTGTTTTGAGGAAAAACAATGTCAAATTTTTATCTGTCTCCATTACTCTCTCCCTCTATGCATCGCTCTTTCATTCTCTCTCTGTCTCTCTCTGTCTCTCTATCTCTCTCTCTCTCTCTCTCTCTCTCTCTCTCTCTCTCTCTCTCTCTCTTGGTTTCTCTCTCTCTCTTGGTTTCTCTCTCTCTCTGCCTCTCTCCCCCTCTCACCATGCCTCCATGTCTCCATGTCTCCATTAGTTGAGGAAATGAGGCGAGGCGCAGGCTCACATATCTAGACCCCTCGCTGCTCTATGAGCCATCACCCAGAGAGGAGAGAGCAAGAGACAGAGAGGGAAGAGAGATAGGGAGATGGTGAATGAGACAGAAGAGAGGGGGAGACGAATGGAAAGAGGAAGAGAGCAATAGTCGGGGGATAGGGGGAAGACATAGAGGGGAGAGATGGAGGAAAGAGGAAGATGGGGAGATGGGGAATGAAACAGAGGACAATATGTAGGTATGTAGACGGAGTGCAAAATGAAAGAGGTAAATTGAGTGTGGGTCTGTGAAACGCCGGCCCTATGTATTATAGTGCAGGAGGCTGGTCTGGTAGAGAACACCATAAGGAACATAAACTACTGCACCATCAACATTATTCCTCTCTTTCACTCTCTCCATCTCTCTTCCTTTCTTTTAGGGGAGAATTTA
Source organism: Coregonus lavaretus (assembly GCF_964263955.1). Lineage (NCBI taxonomy): Eukaryota > Metazoa > Chordata > Actinopteri > Salmoniformes > Salmonidae > Coregonus > Coregonus lavaretus. Next base: position 39,351,164 of record NC_139989.1, on the reverse strand, counting down.
CATACATATGTATTGTGGGCTATTGGATTGCTTGTTCGCACATGCCTGGATTGGCTATTTCAGATGACTGAAGGAAGTGCACAGAAATGATAGGCTCGTTCCGGCTGGGTGGGCGGACGGTGAAACTAACACAGATGGATGTGCCTGTCTGTGCATGAATGTGAGCCAGTGTAAGCGAAAAAGGCAAAGGCTTGAATATAGACAGATAGTGTAGTGTAGTGTGTGCATGTGCTTGTGATTGTGTGTGTGTCTGAGTTAGGCAGAAAAGGTTTAATAACATGAATATGCATTGATGATAGAGGGACTAGGGCAGACAGACAGAGCGAGAGAGCGAGAGAGAGAGAGAGAGAGAGAGAGAGAGAGAGAGAGAGAGAGAGAGAGAGAGAGAGAGAGAGAGAGAGAGAGAGAGAGAGAGAGAGAGAGAGAGAGAGAGAGAGAGAGAGAGAGAGAGAGAGAGAGAGAGAGAGAGAGAGAGAGAGAGAGAGAGAGAGAGAAATGTTTACTGTTAATATTTATTGTTTATTTCTACTTCACTTGCTTTGGCAATGTTAACATACGTTTCCCATGCCAATAAAGCCCTTAAATTGAAATTGAGAGAGAGAGAGAGGGGGGGGGGTATGAAGCTTGCAGCCCTGTGCATACTCAACACACCACTGTCAGCATCACCTCCTAGCAGCCATCTTATTGTGGAACACCATTCAGCACATTTCACTATCCTCTTTCTCTGCTAATCTGTCATTTTAGATGAGTCCATGCAGTGTTATCATTTGTCTCCTTCCCTGATAAGGACTAAAGGAGTATACAGTAGGAGAGTTTCTATCTGCTTTGTCTGATGAAGGTGAGGCTGGGAGTGGAGCTGACTACATTTAGTGTACTGCTGTTACATTGGCCGGAGCGTCCGTTTGACTGTGACATTGCTCTCATGGCAAAATCTATTGCTTTTAGAATGCCAATTCTTTGAAATGGGTGCCGCTTTTGCTGTATTGTATCAGGGTGTATTGAAGCCTGAGGTGGCATGTTCAAAACCCACACCGTTTCAGGAGCAGGATGTTCAGAAGCAGCAAGACTTTCTCCATCCAAACAATCTTCCCCACTCAGAAAGAGGCCAAAGCTGTTTGGTGCTCCCAGCCTTCACACTCGTAGCCAGGCTATACTGTAGATTGTGTGGTGGACGGCGGGTGGCGGTCCTTCCAGAGTCCCTGCCTGGCTGTGCAGGCCATAATCATCTCTTATCACTCAATGATTGTCTGACACGCTGAGCAGAGGGCTTGATGGGACGGTAATGACATCAGCCCTGTGTCTCTGTCGCCATGGTGCCACGCTTTCACTGTCACACATTCTCTCTCACACACAGCCACAAGAGGACTAGCTGAGGGGACAAACACTCCTGAATAAAAGACAGGTTAGAAGAAGTGCCTAATGCACTGTAACATGGTGTTACCTTTTCTTTACTTGAGTCGTTTCAGAGACCAATTTGTGTCCTGTCTCACTCAGGGAACGCTTAAGTGCTTTGTGTCATTCGGTTTTGACTGCTGCTCTAGTATAGCCAATTGAATGCATCACTTTGATTGTCTCTGTGGAGAAATGCAGTGCTGTTTGCCCAGCTTGGGCTCTTCAACCTCCCACTCTATTCCTGCTGTGTGACCAGCAGTGTGTAGATAGACAGAGATCTCTTTCCCTTTTCCTCGTCCTTAAACGGAGGTGATATGTCATCCAGACACCTGTTGGGTTGAGAAACAGGTGTATTTTACTGCAGTGTCTACTGGGAAGCCGGCCGACCGCCACAGCAACGTGCTCCGTGTAGCAGCTCACTTTGTCTCATGTGTCACCTCCAGGCTCCAGCCATGTCGCCAGCCAACCTACCTTTAGTTGCTCTCCTTTACCCGTCTTTTGCTCTGTCGTGGTTTGTCTCTCTTTTCAATTTTTATTCTCTTTTCCCCTCCGGCTTTCTCTTACTGTTATCCTAGTCTCTCTCTCCATCTTTATCTCTTCCTCTTTTCTTCCTTCCTCCCCCTCCCTCTCTTTCCCCCTCCCTCCCTCTCGCCCTCCTTCCTTCCCTCCTTCTCTCCCTCCTTCCTTCCCTCCCTCTCTCCCTCCTTCCCTCTCTCTCTCTCTCTCTCTCTCTCGCTCTCCTTCCTTCCCTCTCTCCTTCGTTCCTTCCTTCCTTCTTTCCTTCCTTCCTTCTTTCTTTCTTTATTTTTTTTATTTTTTTATTTCTTAGGGGGTAGATCAGCTTTAATATTGCAGATAGATTGTAACTTTCATCAATGTAATTGTCTGCATCACTTCCAATCCCCCATATGTTTTTTTCCTTCTCACATATATACATATATATATATATATATATAATATATATATATATATATATATATATATATATATATATATATATACGTACATACACATATATATACATACATATCCTTTAAAAATATATATATTTCCCTTTATTACTTTCCAACCCCACCATCCCCTCCCTAATTGGAGTAAACTAGTGAACAACAATGCTTAGGCCTCTACTTCCAGCTTATACATACTATATACATTTTATGGACACAGTCAATAATTATATTTTGTTTGTTTTTATTCCTGAACTTCCTCAGATCATTTTCATGATGTCCATCTGGTATGCCATATCTTTCTAACTGTGCTCTTTCACAAAAGCTCACAATATATAACCTATATACTTATTATGGACACAGCATGTCTTACACTAGTTATCTTGTTGTTATTAGTTGTTGTTATTAGTACCATCCTTCAGCTCCATTCAACACCTCCCATGTATCTCTTAACACCATCCATATTGGATTTCTATTTGCCATATATATTTCAACTGTACTGTGATGTTTTACAAAAGTTCTGAACCTTTCTATTCTCATTGTTTCTACAGTTTGTGAATTGAAAATAAACATCTTTGCTAAAAGTATTATTATATTATTGATCGATTGACTATGACTTTTCAGATCACCCAGTAGTGCTATCTGCAGGGTCAGCTCCATGCAAATATTGCAATCCTTTAGCCATTCCTGGACCTGTGTCCAGAAACAAGCTACAAATGGACAGTACCAAAACAAATGATCTAATGATTCTCTCTTCACAGCCAAATCTGCAGTGCTGGAAAGATTGTATCTCCCATACAAATAACATTATATTGGTAGCAATAATTGTATATAATGATTTAAATTGAAAAATTCTAAGTTTTGAATCCGGCGTCGTTTTGCGTATCAGTTCATAAACACTATGCCATGGAATCGGTACGTCAAAAATCTCTTCCCAACTATTTTGCAATCCAAATGGGACGGCTGTCAATCTTTTGGTCCTTAAATGAAACTGGTAAACTTTTTTATTTATCACAATTAACCAATTATGTTCTTTAATGCAAGGCCGACAGACAAGTTCCTTACTTTTTCCTCCTTCCACTTTCCTCTTCCATTTTTGCGGTAATGCTGCAATTAGTTGGTTGTAATTTTGGGTAGAGCAGACATTTCCATATGTTTTTGTTATCTGCATGTGGTTTCTTTCTTTCTTTCTTTCTTTCTTTCTTTCTTTCTTTCTTTCTTTCTTTCTTTCTTTCTTTCTTCTTTCCTTCCTTCCTTCCTTCCTTCCTTCCTTCCTTCCTTCCTTCCTTCCTTCCTTCCTTCCTTCCTTCCTTCCTTCCTTCCTTTCATTCATTCATTCATTCATTCATTCATTCATTCATTCATTCATTCATTCATTCATTCCTTCCTTCCTTCCTTCCTTCCTTCCTTCCTTCCTTCCTTCCTTCCTTCCTTCCATTCCTTCCTTCCTTCCTTCCCTCCCTCCCTCCCTCCCTCCCTCCCTCCCTCCCTCCCTCCCTCCCTCTCCCATTGAGCTACTATTAGGCAGAAGGTCTAATTGCTGTGTGAGCCTGCTGAGACCTGGGCTGAGTATGGCTAATTAGCCCAGGGACTTCTGATTAAGGAGAGAGGAGGGGGGGTCCTACTGGGGATCAATCCCTCTATTACCCAATAGGAGGACTAATCAGAGGGGAAGGGAAGAGCGCCCGGGCCCTGGGAGAGGGTCAGGGAGCACCTGGTCCCACACTTACCAACGAATGTGGGACAGTTTTGACTCCATGTGCCTCTAGATAGTTAATGCAGACAGTTCGAAGTGTCAAATTAGTCAAATGATTAGCATAATCAACAGGGGACAATTCAATCATCCACATTTAGCTCTCTATAAAGATGAAGTGTAGCAACATGATGGTTGTTGTTGGAGATGTGCCTGTGTTTTGGTTTGTGCCTTGAAAGTAAAGCCTCATCATGTTGTCTAAACTAAAGGAGCTAATTCCCAGAGGAAAGGGATTGACAGGGATTATCTATGAGGCAGTGCTATGCTGATGTAAGCAACAACTGTACAAATACAAGTTACTTTACTGTACACCTCAGTACAGTTTGAATAAGAGGAGAGAGACATGGACTGTTATTTGATTGAAGGTTCTCTCTTGTGTTCATCAAAGACGGTATTTCAGTTGCAGGTTGACGTTTATTGGGATGAATCTTGTCCTGGAGGCAGAGTTGAGCGATATCCACTAGATGGGCCAGCTGCAAAGTCAAAATTGGCTGTATATCATGATAATAAAACATTAATGTAAGTTAGGGTTAGGCATAAGGTTAGCAGTGTGGTTAAGGTTAGGGTTAAGGTTATGGTTAGGATTAAAATCAGATTTTATGACTTGGCTATGCCAGCTGGTGGCTACCCTGCAGAGCAGCTTCCAGTACATGAGTCAATAAATTCCAACCTGCATTTCAGTTCCCCAACTCATCTGTCAGATTTGGTCATCTGTATTCCTTCCAGTTGCATAGTCTGACAAGGTAATGAGAGACAGGGTACAGTACATGCAAGCGTGTGTGCCTGTGTGTGTGCGTGTGTGTGTGTATGTGTTTGTGTGTGTGTGTGTGCGTGTGTGTGTGTGTGTGTGTGTTTGTGTGTGAGTGTGTGTGCGGGCTAGCCCAGGAACACAACACAGGGGCATTACACCACTGACACTCTGGGACCAATTACTAGCAGACTGCGCGGGTTTGACCTCCATTTATAATATTTATTCTGTATACGCTATGTCTTTTCCATCTAAATATACTGCCATCTATCACTGATGCTCTCTGCCTCACAGGTAGCTACAACCATGTAATAGTCATACAGTACCAGCCAGGGGCAGACTGGGACCAGAAATCGTCCCGTTGCGTTTCTAACACACTGGCCCATTTTTGGAAAGGTCCTGAGAGGTCCTGAGAATGTCGATATACGCCGTCCTCGCGCTCACCAAAAACATCTAAAAACGATGGCACAGCACTCGAACTCACAATGCTCAGAATGAGAGCATGCTGCTTAGACCACTGCACCACAGCAGTTCACAATTCCCTAGCGAGCAGGGAGAGTACTTGATGATACGAAATGGAAACATTTAGCTTTATGCTTTCCATAGCCCTAACCTTAACCACTTCGAATTAATACCTAAACTTTTTCCCTTTGAGTTGTTTCTGTTTTAACCCTGTAACGACGCGGAATGAACCCTGTAACGCGGAAATAATGTCTCAGAAATCGACGTTCATCCAATTACGTCAAATCCCGAATTGAAACTATGAGATCAGGTTGAATAATGATCCATTTTAACCGGCCCACAAAGATGCACCAGCCTATCTGGCATTTGCCTGAGCTGCCAGTCCGTTTCTGACACCAGCCGTTGATACAGTCCTAATAGTGTACTTCATGTCTTTGGTCAGAGAGGTTTATGTTCTGTATCTTTTCTATATTTCATATCTCATCTTCATAACAAATGCATTGGGTGTGTTATCCTAAGCACGTGTTGTGTGTTTTCTGGGTATTGTGTATGATGCGATGCTCTGGTTGAGGTATTGTTAACATATTTGTTGTCTCTCTTTGTTTGACAGATTTTATGAGTCTCTGTGAGTCTGCCTGTGGAGTGTTCTCCGCCTTTTAAAATGCAGGCAGCGTCAGAATATTACACCACAGATAATTAAAAGAGCCAGCCGTAAACAAGCGGCCGTTTAAAGTACAACAGACTGGCCCTGCACGCTCTGCTGCCTCTCAGAGCACCCCCTCTCCTCCTCTTTCTCCATCACCCCATCCCAACCAATCACACTACACCTCCAGCATAAAACACAACACAGCAGCAATCAGGGAGGAGGGTGTGTGTGTGTGTGTGTGTGTGTGTGTGTGTGTGTGTGTGAGTGTGTGTGCGTGTGCGCGTGTGTGTGTGTGTGTGTGTGTGTGTGTGTGTGTGTGTGTGTGTGTGTGTGGTCCACGAAAACTTGCCGAATGATCTGAAGTGACGTGATATTTTCTTTTCTCAGACTTCTTTCGTAGTTGTATTGGTCTGAATAGTGTTAATGAATCAAACTGACAATTATTTTCTTACACACACTTTACCTTGTAACTACTGAGTAGGCAGTTGGTTTGTTTCCTCTGCCTGTGTGTGTGGATGGGTGTGAGAGAAAGAGAGAGTCCGTTTGAGTGTATGTATGTGTCTGTCTGCGTGCCTGACTGTGTGTCTTTGTTTGCATAATGTTAAAGGAGCGTGTTTCATTAGGCTCTGTTTAATGAGGTAGAATCCTGATGGTATTTCTAAAGGCCCTCTTCACGCATTGAGAGAGACAGAGAGACAGAGAGAGACAGAGAGAGAGAGAGAGAGAGAGAGAGAGAGAGAGAGAGAGAGAGAGAGAGAGAGAGAGAGAGAGAGAGAGAGAGAGAGAGAGAGAGAGAGAGAGAGAGAGAGAGAGAGAGAGAGAGAGAGAGAGGAGACACATCGCTCTTGGATCTGAATCCCTATGAATGATCACGTCAAGTTTAAGGGCTTGACTCATCCCTTAGGAGGTAGGTGTGTGTGTTGGGCAGGGGGTGGAAGTGTGTTTGTATATGTTTGTAGATGTGTATGTTTATTGATGAAGGAGGATAATTTGTTTACCGTACCTGTCTTTAGTCAACAGTACATGTTTACCTGGCTCTATACTATGTGGGTCATGTATGTTCAATGTGAAAGTAACTGGATTTCTTTGAGCAGCTAAAACAAGCCTAGCAGTGCATGGCTTGCTAGAAAGAGTAAGCACAGGCTCTGTAATTCCACTTTGCAACGTTTAGCTATGTTGAGCCATAGGGATTGACATGGTATTTGTTGTTAGAGAAAGGTCTGGAGAGTGTCTCTCCAAGTACCATTAGCTCTGTATAGATCTGTCTGTGTAAGGTGGGGGTTAGCTGGCTTTATGTGTTCACCCTGGCTACCGTGTGTGTGTGTGCTCTCTGCGTGCGTATGTTGTTTAGCTGAGTTAGCCGTGGCAGCCAATGGAGTGTGTCTGGCTAATTTGTGTCGGAGCAGGGTTCCCTGGAGAGTGTGTGTGTGGGAAGGGAACAGATGCCCTCCACGCAGCCTCCGGGGGCCGGGGCCCAGCGTCTGGAGGGTGTGTGGGCACTGAGAGCCTCCTCCAGCCCTCGCTCCGGGCCTTTCTCAGGGGACACTAGTCACCCTCTCAACCCTGCTGACGTCAGGCCCTGCTACACTCAGCACACAGGGGCCAGGCTGGAGGGGCAGGCAGGGCAGGTGACACATGTTCTCAGTGTATGAGCACACATGCCCACACAGTTTATCAAACCCAGAGACAGAAATGTGGTATATTTTTGATACAACACACACTTCTGAAATAGACGCTTTATCAAACACATAGCAATTTAGCCAACATTACTTCACCTGCCTGTTCTCAGCGATGTCCGTCTTCCCTAGTCAGAACAGGAATCACACATTATGTTTTTAGAAATCTCACAAGCCATTACTCTAGTAGCATGAAGGAGACGTATCCCCAACGCCTCACCTGCTGTCACCTGCTCTGACCCTCTCAGGCCCAGCAGCTCCCTCAGGGGTAGTTGGACAGCCTGCATCCCAAATGGCACCCTATTCAGGGCCTTATGGGCCCTGGTCAAAAGTAGTGCACTATAAAGTGTGGCATTTGGGTGCCATTTGGGATGAAGACAGGGTCTGAGAACTGGAGCTGTGGCCACTTGGCATCGTGTCCTCAACCTGGCACCAAACATCCCCCTGAGGGTTTGCAAACCTTTTCCTCGGCTAACCACTGGTGCATGAGGGCTCAGACTCAAGTCACTCAGCTCAGTGGTAGTTACACTACTTTGCCATACTGTATTGTAACAGCCAAGCATGGCTTTTCAGACCAAGTGACTGCTGTATGTACTGTACACTACAGTTCCGACACATTAACATTGCTATAACTGCTTTTTATCAACAACTTTTATGATCTGGTATGCATTTTTCCCTGACTAAATTTTCAGTTGATTTGTTAAGTTCCCCATAATGACACTTCGCCGCAGTCAGGAAAGCTATTTGCATGTTACAGTTTTGTCCAACTGCTTACACACGTTTTCAAAACTATGTCGCCTTTTTTCAAAACTCTACACACAATTCCCAAAACTGCACACACAAAATGCAAAAATGCCTCACATCTCCTTCAAAATTTAACACTGCATTCAAAATGCCAGTCACCAGTGCTAAGCTACGCTTCATCTCTTCTCCGGGCTGGGTCTGGCCACAATACTTCGTCCACATCACAAGATACGTTTTCTCTTGCCAAACATCGAGGGAAATATCTCCTAGCATGGCGTATCCAACCTTGGACAGAGGCAACCTCTATGTCCCCACATGCGTCCTCCATTGCCTGGAGAAGCGGCATGCGGGCATAGGGTTGGCGATCATACACTTTCCAGCGCCAGGCTGAGAAGAATTGTGGATGGGTGGCAAATCAGTTTTGGACCAGAACAGCCCGGTGAAAACTAACATTGTCCCATATAACCACAAATCTAGCAGGCTCCTGATCTGGATCAGGGACAAGCATTGTGTAAATTGCATCCAGAAAAGTGAGCATATGGCCGATGTTGTACAGACCCAGTGTGGCATTGTGATGGAGGACCCCGTTTGAGTGATGGCAGCACACATAGTTATATTACCCCCACGCTGTCCAGGGACATTGGTAATTGCCCTCTGTCCCATTACATTTCTTCCGCGGCGTCTGGTTTTGGTGAGGTTGAAGCCAACCTCATCCACATAAATAAATTCATGGCGAATTACATGGGCATCCATCTCCAATACTCTCTGTAACAGACAAAAGGATATACAGATGAGTAAATATGGTATGTCTGAAGTACTGGAAGTAGTGTTGCATACATACCTCTACAAAGTCATGTCGCAGATTCTTGACTCTGTCAGAGTTTCTCTCAAATGGCACCTTGTAAAGTTGTTTCATCGTCACTTGGTGCCGTTGGAGGATGCGTTGTATGGTCGACAGGCTTACAGCATTGATGTTGTTACAGTTTTTTCCAACTGCTTACACACAAAATCTTTTCATGTCACACGATTTTTGAAACTTCTCACTCAAAGTGCAAAACTACACACCAAATCTCCAAAACCATAAGCTATTTCTCAGCCTTTGACTCAGTTGTCAATTGCATAAAACACTTTTTTCAAAACACTACACACAATTCTCTACCTAAAACACAAAAATCTAACAGGAAGTGACTTGCTTTCCTTTTCCAAACACAACCAATCAAAATGCTACACTTATTCACCAGGTCAAACACACTCTCCTCGAATGTTCAAACACTAATTGCTTTACTGATCACTAACCAATCACTGCTTTACTGTAGTATAGGACTGTTTTGAACAATGGATGCCAACAATGGACAGAGCAAGAGGAGTAGGAGGGAGAGGCAGGGGACAACAACGAGGACAAATTCAAAGATGAAGAGTTGGAGGAGGAGGAGGAGGAGGAGGAGGAGGAGGAGGAAGAGGAAGAGGACGAGGGCAAAGAAGAGAAGGAAGGAGAGCCATCTCTGATGAGATTAGGGCAACACTTGTTGATCATGTGATCAACCACGGTTTGACCATGAGAGAGGCTGGACTGAGAGTCCAGCCCAACTTGAGTCGATTTACAGTGGCGTCCATAATTCGAACCTTCAGAAATGAGAACAGGTATGCAACTATCTAATGACTATTTTAGCATTAGAGTAATGTACTGTAAAATACGTATGACTGCATAGTATTGCATAAACATTTGTAACTCTAAGCCATCCATGTACTGCACTGCATTGAATGAATGAGGTTGGTTATCATGCTGTACTACATTTTTGTGTACATTGTTTACAGTTCCTATGCTGAACACATACTGTGTTTGAATTCTGTACAGAGTGGAAAGGCAAAGACATCATGGAGGACGAGGACGTTTGTTTACAGATGTACAAGAGACTGCAATTATAAATATGGTTTTGGCCAACAATGCAATTAGGATTTGAGAGATAAGAGAGCATATCTTGAATAATGACACCATATTTAACAACATCAATGCTGTAAGCCTGTCGACCATACAACGCATCCTCCAATGGCACCAAGTGACGATGAAAAAACTTTACAAGGTGCCATTTGAGAGAAACTCTGACAGAGTCAAGAATCTGCGACATTACTTTGTAGAGGTATGTATGCAACACTACTTCCAGTACTTCAGACATACCATATTTACTCATCTGTATATCCTTTTGTCTGTTACAGAGAGTATTGGAGATGGATGCCCATGTACATTTATTTATGTGGATGAGGTTGGCTTTAACCTCACCAAAACCAGGCGCCGCGGAATAAATGTAATAGGACAGAGGGCAATTACCAATGTCCCTGGACAGCGTGGGGGTAATATAACTATGTGTGCTGCCATCACTCAAAACGGGGTCCTCCATCACAATGCCACACTGGGTCCGTACAACACCGGCCATATCCTCACTTTTCTGGATGCAATTTACACAATGCTTGTCCCTGATCCATATCAGGAGCCTGCTAGATTTGTGGTTATATGGGACAATGTTAGTTTTCACCGGGCTGTTCTGGCCCAAAACTGGTTTGCCACCCATCCACAATTTGTAGTTTTGTACCTACCCCCATATTCACCTTTTCTAAATCCCATAGAGGAATTATTTTCAGCCTGGCGCTGGAAAGTGTATGATTGCCAACCCTATGCCCGCATGCCGCATCTCCAGGCAATGGAGGACGCATGTGGGGACATAGAGGTTGCCTCTGTCCAAGGTTGGATACGCCATGCTAGGAGATACTTCCCTCGATGTTTGGCAAGAGAAAACGTATCTTGTGATGTGGACGAAGTATTGTGACCAGACCCAGCCCGGAGAAGAGATGAAGCGTAGCTTAGCACTGGTGACTGCCCCCCCCCCCCCCCCCCCGCCTACCAATTCCTGGACTGCCCCCCCCCCCCCCCCACGGACCCCACACACACTTTTGTGTTCTTTACTGTATTCTAAAGAATATACTTTTGGTTTACATATGTTTATGGTTTTGTTGTATGCTACTGTATACAACAGTAATGTTTGGCCTAATAAATATTTTCTGTTTCTACATTGCATTGGTGTTTACAGTGTACTTGTTACCCCTCTCAGCAGATTACTTTCACTGTAGAACATTGTATTGGAATGTATATATAAGCCTATGAAAGACCAAAGGGCTTTAGATTTAGAACAACAGTGTTTACATGGTATATCCAAAAATTTACTATTATGAAAGTAGTGTTTGCCATTTGATGCAAATGCTTCATTCTGACATGTGTTTATGGCATTTTGAATGAAGTGTTACATTTTGAAGGAGATGTGAGGCATTTAGCATTTTGTGTGTGCAGTTTTGGGAATTGTGTGTAGAGTTTTGAAAAAAGGAGACATAGTTTTGAAAACGTGTGTAAGCAGTTGGAAAAAACTGTAAATATGGTGTCATTATTCAAGATATGCTCTCTTATCTCTCGAATCCTAATTGCATTGTTGGCCAAAACCATATTTATAATTGCAGTCTCTTGTACATCTGTAAACAAGCGTCCTCGTCCTCCATGATGTCTTTGCCTTTCCACTCTGTACAGAATTCAAACACAGTATGTGTTCAGCATAGGAACTGTAAACAATGTACACAAAAATGTAGTACAGCATGATAACCAACCTCATTCATTCAATGCAGTGCAGTAAATGGATGGCTTAGAGTTACAAATGTTTATGCAATACTATGCAGTCATACGTATTTTACAGTACATTACTGTAATGCTAAATTAGTAATTAGATAGTTGCATACCTGTTCTCATTTCTGAAGGTTCGAATTATGGACGCCACTGTAAATCGACTCAAGTTGGGCTGGACTCTTAGTCCAGCCTCCCTCATGGTCAAACCGTGGTTGATCACATGATCAACAAGTGTTGCCCTAATCTCATCAGAGATGGCTCTCCTTCCTTCTCTTCTTTGCCCTCGTCCTCTTCTTCCTCTTCCTCTTCCTCTTCCTCTTCCTTTTCCTCTACCTCCTACTCCTCCTCTTCCAACTATTCATCTTTGAATTTGTCCTCGTTGTTGTCCCCTGCCTCTCCCTCCTACTCCTCTTGCTCTCTGTCCATTGTTGGCATCCATTGTTCAAAACAGTCCTATACCACAGTAAAGCAGTGATTGGTTAGTGATCAGTTAAGCAATTAGTGTTTGAACATGTGAGGAGTGTGTGTGTGACCTGGTGAATAACTGTAGCATTTTGATTGGTTGTGTTTGGAAAAGGAAAGCAAGTCACTTCCTGTTAGATTTTTGTGTTTTAGGTAGAGAATTGTGTGTAGTGTTTTGAAAAAAGTGTTTTATGCAATTGACAACTGAGTCAAAGGCTGAGAAATAGCTTATGGTTTTGGAGATTTGGTGTGTAGTTTTGCACTTTGAGTGAGAGGTTTCAAAAATCGTGTGACATGAAAAGATTTTGTGTGTAAGCAGTTGGAAAAATCTGTAATGTACTCACCATCACGGCTCTATTAAGCAGCATTTGGATGTTTGATATCTGCATTAACTTCCACTGGCAGAGCAGAGGCAGCCTCTGACTGAGCAGGCTGCTCAACAGCAGAGCTCTTTGCCCAACGTCATTATTCAAGTGCTGGAAAAGAGCACAGAACTCCTTGAGTATGAAAGGCCCTCCATGGAGATATGACGGTGGTGTGTGTGTGTGTGTGTGTGTGTGTGTGTGTGTGTGTGTGTGTGTGTGTGTGTGTGTGTGTGTGTGTGTGTGTGTGTGTGTGTGTGTGTGTGTGCGTGTGTGTGTGTGTGTGTTTAATGGGTTTCATTTCACAGAGAAGGAGTTAATAAGCACTTTGGCAAGCACACCAGTGGAGCGACTTGAGCTGATTAGCAACAGGCGAACGGACCTTACCTGATTGCCTGTTATACTGTTCATTTCCATTATTTACCCATGAACATTGACTTTACATGAATAAAACCGAAACATTACAAAAACTGTTTATGAATAAATATAGAATATGGAGACTGACACCCCATAAGCACTAAACAAGTTTTCTTCATTCCAACTCACCCCCCTGGTAAGGAGCATAGGATTCCGTCTGTGTACAGTTCTACAGTCAATCATGTTTTTACTGGACTAGTGTGGCGACCATGTTGTTTCTGGACTGTGCGTTCCCATTTATAAGACAGCTGTGTGATCCAGTCTCATTCACTATACATACAGTACTGGAACCCCCACCACAATATTTTGGCTTTAGAATGAAAGACATGAACACAGGAAGCATTCACTACTTGACAACCTGTGGCCCCTCTCAGACCTCTGCTCTGGCTGGACCAGGGAGAGAAGTGGAGGATGGCTGGAGAACAGTGGGAGGGAGAGAAGGAGGGATGAATGAAGGGGTGGAGATTTGGTCCTCATACAGGAGCTTTTCAGTGTTGTAAAGCAGATGAAGCAGAGATGGATAAAGAAACATTTCTTCCTTAACTCCTCACCTCAAAAGTACAAAGAACAGGACAGCCTCATTCTCTCACAGACACACACACACTCACATTTTAAATACTTTATTTGAATCCACAAATCATGTTACATTCAAGAGGATTCAAACAATTCAAAGGTAATTGTGTGCATGGACACTTAGGGATACACACACACACAAACATGGTGACATCATAATCATTCCATTTGTGTTTTCAAGAAAAGCTCAGATTTCCTTCCCTTCCCTTCTCTCTCTCTCTCTCTCTCTCTCTCTCTCTCTCTCTCTTTTAATCTCTCTCTCTCTTTCATCTCTCTCTCTCTCTCTCTCTCTCTCTCTCTCTCTCTCTCTCTCTCTCTCTCTCTCTCTCTCTCTCTCTCTCTCTCTCTCTCTCTCTCTCTCTCTCTCTCTCTCTCTCTCTTTCTCTTTCTCTCTCTCTCTCTCTCTCTCTCTCTCTCTCTCTTTCAATCAATCTCTCTCTCTCTCTCTCTCTCTCTCTCTCTTTCAATCAATCTCTCTCTCTCTCTTCTCTCTCTCTCTTCAATCAATCTCTCTCTCTCTCTCTCTCTCTCTCTCTCTCTCTCTCTCTCTCTCTCTCTCTCTCTCTCTCTCTCTCGCTCTCTCTCTCTCTCTCTCTCTCTCTCTCTCTCTCTCTCTCTCTCTCTCTCTCTCTCTCTCTCTCTCTCTCTTTCAATCTCTCTCTCTCTCTTTTAATCTCTCTCTCTCTTTCAATCTCTCTCTCTCTCTCTCTCTCTCTCTCTCTCTCTCTCTCTCTCTCTCTCTCTCTCTCTCTCTCTCTCTCTCTTCCAATCACTCTCTCCCTCTCCCTCTCCCTCTCTCTCTCTCTCTCTCTCTCTCTCTCTCACAATCCTCCTCAGTCAGAGTGCTGCCAGTCTTAGCCTCTGGTGTGTGTGTGTTGACACTCCAAGCTGCCTGCTGACACTGTTCACAATACGCCCTCTGTAAGTCTGTGTGTGTGTGTGTGTTGCTGTGTGTGTGGCTGCGTATGGTTTTGCATAATATAACTCATACCTCTAGTTTCCAGTCCTCTCTTACACAGGCACGTATTTATATATTTTCCTCATTCCAGCTTTTAAAGAAAATATGTGCACATATACGTCCTGTAATACAACATCCCTATCCACAATCCTCTCCTGTCTGTACCACACTAGATTCCACCCCTAGTTCAACCTTTTTACTGGGGTCATCTTCCATTGTCTGATAGGACCATTAACTGCCCTAGGTCATCCACAGCTAGCTCTGTATAAGCTTCCATTATAAAGTGGGTGGTTCGAGCCCTGAATGCTGATTGGCTGACGTCCATGGTATATCAGACCGTATACCACGGGTATGACAAAACATGTATTTTTACTGCTCTAATTACGTTGGTAACCAGTTCATAATAGCAATAAGGCACCTCTGGGGTTTGTGATATATGGCCAATATACTGTACCATGGCTAAGGGCTGTGTCTAGGCACTCCGTGTTGTGTCGTGCATAAGAACAGCCCTTAGCCGTGGTATATTGGCCATATACCACACCCCCTCGGGCCTTATTACTTAATTATAAAAGATTAAGAGAACATTCTACACTCAACTCATATAGAATGAATGGTGATGGCTACACTGGCCAGGCCTGGAAAAGTGGACCTCTAGGACCCCTATTCCCGGAATGTCTGTTCCGTCTTATAGGAAAGTTATCTGGTTGTATATATAGACCGCTAAACACTTTCCTAAAATACAGAGCGAGACTCGTCTGGGGGAATGTCAACAGAGTCTTATACTCCAGTTTAATCTGATATGCATAGAGACTGTAATAACCATCACAATGATTGGAGTGATTCAGTCCCTACATTTAATCCTGCAGCTATTTATTATTGTGTGCGTGTGTGTGTGTGTGTGGGTCTAATCCACCTAAAATAATCTCCATGGAGCACGACAGGCTTGGCTGTGATTTGGCAGTGTTGAGGCGTTAGGATCCATGTGTTACAGTTACTAATGGTGGCTAGACAGTAGAAGTGTCCGTGTGCGTGCGTGCGTGTGTGTGTGTGTGTGTTTGTGTGTGTGTGTTTGTGTGAGTTACAGACCCAAGGTGAAAAACTCCCTGTCGATATCTCCCAATGGAATTCTATTCCACCTCCTGTCCAGCGGTAAAGCATTGATTGACACAGTCTCGGGTCTCTGGTTTGGTCTGGGAGCTGTAACAGCATGATAACATGAAGAGGCTCTTGGTTTTCTCTCAGGGTTTTCAGTTAATTTACCAAAGGGTTGTTTTCTACCACAGATTAAAGCAGCATCTCTTCACCTCAGATATCTCTTTGTCAGTGTAAACTGACTTATCACAGCTGGCACTGATTCATCTGGTCAATTTATGTTCTCAATGTCTGACTACATTACTGTGTGTACTCATGTCTGTGTGTGAGTGTATGAGCGTGGTGTGTGTGAGTGTATGAGCGTGGTGTGTGTGAGTGTATGAGTGTGGTGTGTGTGAGTGTATGAGTGTGGTGTGTGTGAGTGTATGAGTGTGGTGTGTGTGAGTGTATGAGCGTGGTGTGTGTGAGTGTATGAGTGTGGTGTGTGTGAGTGTATGAGCGTGGTGTGTGTGAGTGTATGAGCGTGGTGTGTGTGAGTGTATGAGTGTGGTGTGTGTGAGTGTATGAGCGTGGTGTGTGTGAGTGTATGAGCGTGGTGTGTGTGAGTGTATGAGTGTGGTGTGTATGAGTGTATGAATGTGGTGTATGAGTGTATCAGCTGCCCTCCACAGCCATCTCCCTTCTCCTATATCCCAGGCAGGCCCAGGCAGCACAGCAGATGCCCTCCCCATTGACTGGCATGTTAATCAAGTGGGATTAGGATTGAAGTGAGTACAAATGTGCTGGAAAACAGTTTGAGTTACATGCTAAGCCCCCCTGCCCACTAATCCACTGTCCTACGCTCGCATATGTCACCCACATGGTGAGGACTGAAAGGGAGTGTGTGTTGTGACCCCTACCTAGCCTCCTGGTATCACATACACGCACGCACGCACGCATACACACACGCACACACGCACAAGGCGTGCTGAAGGTGGGTGTGGTGTATGAATCATGCGCAGGACGCAGAGGCTCAGTCCAAAGGCTTTAGTGCAATATATATAAAAGACAGAAGCACAATAAGCCCGAAGGCGAATACACGGCGCACACAGGCGACAAAACAAACGGCGCACAAACATGTGCAAAATAACCTCTCCAAAACACTGGAGGGAAAATGTAGCTCCAAACACGAAACAGAAGCGCAATCACACACAACGACAAGCACACACAACGAGAACTAAATAGGACACTAACGAGGACTAACAAGACACAGGTGTACAACATCCAGACAAAACCAAACGAACATGAAACATAGATCGGTGGCAGCTAGTACTCCGGGGACGACGACCGCCGAAGCCTGCCCGAACCAGGAGGAGGAGCAGCCTCGGCCGAAACCGTGACAGTACCCCCCCTTGACGCGCGGCTCCAGCCGTGCGCTGACCCCGGCCTCGGGGACGACCAGGAGGACGCGGAGCAGGGCGCGCGGGATGGTCCCAGTGGAACTCCGACAGGAGAGATGGGTCTAGGATGTCCCTCCGCGGCACCCAGCACCGCTCCTCCGGGCCGTACCCCTCCCACTCCACGAGATACTGGAGACCCCCCATCCGGCGTCTAGAGTCCAAGATGGACCGAACGGTGTACGCCGGAGCCCCCTCGATGTCCAGTGGGGGCGGAGGAGTCTCCCCTATCTCATTGTCCTGGAGTGGACCAGCTACCACCGGCCTGAGAAGAGACACATGGAACGAGGGGTTAATATTCTTATACTCAACAGGTAGATGTAACCTATAACACACCTCGTTCAATCTTCTCAGGACTTTAAAGGGCCCCACAAACCGCCGACCCAGCTTCCGGCAGGGCAGGCGGAGGGGTAGGTTTCTGGTAGAGAGCCAGACTCGATCTCCGGGTGCGTACACCGGCCCCTCACTGCGGTGGAGATCGGCGCTCGCCTTGTGACGAAGGACGGCCCGCTGCAGGTGGACGTGGGCAGCGTTCCACGTCTCTTCCGAGCGCCTCATCCAATCATCCACCGCAGGGGCCTCGATCTGGCTCTGCTGCCAAGGTGCCAGAACCGGCTGGTAACCTAACACACATTGGAAGGGGGTTAGGTTAGTAGAGGAGTGGCGGAGAGAGTTCTGGGCCATCTCGGCCCAGGGAATGTACCGTGCCCACTCCTCCGGCCGGTCCTGGCAATACGACCTCAGAAACCTACCCACATCCTGGTTGACACGTTCTACCTGCCCGTTACTCTCCGGGTGGTACCCTAAGGTAAGGCTAACCGAGACCCCCAAACGCTCCATGAACGCTCTCCAAACACGAGAGGTAAACTGGGGGCCTCGATCAGACACTATATCCTCGGGTACCCCGTAATGCCGGAAGACGTGGGTAAATAGGGCCTCAGCGGTCTGTAGAGCAGTAGGAAGACCCGACATAGGGAGAAGACGACAGGCCTTAGAGAACCGGTCCACAACGACCAGGATGGTGGTATTCCCCTGAGAGAGGGGAAGGTCTGTCACAAAATCCACCGAGAGGTGGGACCATGGTCGTTGTGGAACGGGCAGGGGTTATAACTTACCCCTGGGCAGATGTCGGGGCGCCTTACACTGGGCACACACCGAGCAGGAGGAGACATAAACCCTCACATCCCTAGCCAAAGTGGGCCACCAGTATTTAGTGCTAAGGCAATGCACCGTCCGGCCGATACCCGGATGTCCAGAGGAGGGTGACGTGTGAGCCCAGTAAATGAGTCGATCCCGAATCTCGCGCGGAACGTACTTCCGACCCTCAGGACACTATGGAGGGCTGGGGTCGGTACGCAACGCTCGCTCGATTTCGGCATCGACCTCCCACACCGGACCTCTCCTCCGTGTCATACCGCCGGGACAGCGCATCCGCCTTACCATTCTGGGACCCAGGGATGTACGTGATTTTAAATACGAACCTGGTGAGAAACATACTCCATCGAGCCTGGCTAGGGTTCAGTCTCCTCGCTGCCCGGATGTACTCCAGGTTCCGATGGTCAGTCAAAATGAGGAAAGGGTGTTGAGCCCCCTCAAGCCAATGCCTCCACACCTTAAGGGCTTGAACTACAGCTAACAGCTCCCTGTCCCCAACGTCATAGTTACGCTCCGCCGGGCTGAGCTTCTTTGAGTAAAAAGCACAGGGGCGGAGTTTAGGTGGCGTGCCGGACCGTTGAGAGAGAACGGCCCCTATACCAGCCTCAGACGCGTCTACCTCGACCTGAAAGGGTAATGCGGGATCCGGATGCGCCAGCACCGGAGCCGACGTAAACAGGTACCTCAGTCTCTTAAAGGCCCTGTCCGCATCGGCTGACCACTGCAGGCGCACCGGACCCCCCTTCAGAAGGGACGTGATGGGAGCTGC
The DNA here is from genome assembly GCF_964263955.1 of Coregonus lavaretus. NCBI lineage: Eukaryota > Metazoa > Chordata > Actinopteri > Salmoniformes > Salmonidae > Coregonus > Coregonus lavaretus. The sequence continues at coordinate 39,331,908 of NC_139989.1, read as the reverse complement.
CACCTGTCCAAAACCCCGGATAAACCTCCGGTAGTAATTCGCAAAGCCCAAAAACTGCTGCACCTCTTTTACAGTAGTTGGGGTTTGCCAATTACGCACAGCGGACACACGATCCACCTCCATTCTCACCCCTGACGCGGACAACCGATAACCCAAAAAGGAGACCGACTCCTGGAAAAACAGACATTTCTCTGCCTTGACATATAGGTCGTGCTCCAACAGCCTCCTCAATACACGACGCACCAGGGTTATATGCTCGGCTCGGGTAGACGAGTACACCAGAATGTCATCAATGTACACGACCACCCCTTGTCCCTGCATATCCCGGAAAATGTAATCTACGAAGGATTGGAAGACTGATGGAGCATTCATCAACCCATATGGCATGACGAGATATTCGAAATGACCTGACGTGGTACTAAACGCTGTCTTCCATTCGTCACCCTCCCTAATGCGCACCAAGTTATACGCGCTCCTGAGATCCAGTTTTGTGAAAAACCGCGCTCCATGCAATGACTCCGTCATGGTCGCAATCAGAGGGAGTGGATAATTGTATTTCACAGTAATCTGATTGAGACCACGGTAATCAATGCACGGGCGCAACCCTCCATCTTTCTTTTTCACAAAAAAGAAGCTCGAGGAGGCGGGAGAAGTGGAGGGCCGAATGTATCCCTGTCTCAAAGATTCGGCTATGTAAGTCTCCATAGCTTTTCTCTCCTCTTGAGACAAAGGATACACATGGCTCCGTGGGAGCGCTGCTCCTGCCTGGATATCAATCGCACAATCCCCCTGTCTATGAGGAGGCAACTGCGTCGCCCTAGTTTTGCTAAACACGAGAGCTAAATCCCCATATTCAGGCGGAATGTGCAGTGCGGGCACTTGGTTTGGACTTTCCACCGAAGTCGCCCCCACGGAAACACCCAGACATCGCCCCTCGCACTGAGCAGACCACCCATCGAGAGCCCTCTGTTGCCACGAAATAGCAGGGTTATGGGTGCTTAACCAGGGAATCCCCAGCACCACTGGGTACGCAGGAGAGTCGATCAGATACAGCTGTATAGTCTCCTCATGACCCCCCTGCGCACACATCCGAAGTGGCGCTGTGATCTCCCTGATCAACCCCGACCCCAACGGGCGGCTATCTAAGGCATGAACGGGAAAAGGTTTGTCAACAGGTAGGAGAGGGATCCCTAACTCAAAACAAAACTTCCGATCAACAAAATTCCCAGCTGCGCCTGAATCTACTAGCGCCTTATGCTGGGAATGAGGTGCAACCTGTGGAAAACAAACAGGTATACAAAAGTGCGCAACAGAAAGCTCTGGGTAAGTGGGACGTCTACTCACCTGGGAGGCCCCCCCAGTGCGTGGCCTGTTGTCTTCTCCCCCGGAGAACCCTCCCCAGCACCTGGCCGCAGTGTGCCCTCCACGACCGCACTTGGTGCAGGAGACAGGCCCCCTCGGGCTCCTCCTCCTCCGTTCTCTAGCGCCGGCACCCCCGAGCTCCATAGGGCTCGGCTCGGAGGTGCCGGAGGGCGGAATGGACGGACTCCCCTCGGGACGTCCACGGGTGGCCAGCAGGGTGTCCAGACGGATGGACATATCGACCAACTGGTCGAAGGTAAGATTGGTATCCCTGCAGGCCAACTCACGTTGAACGTCCTCTCGTAGGCTACGAAAATGGTCGATGAGAGCCCGTTCATTCCACCCTGCATCCGCCGCTAGAGTCCGGTACTCTAGAGCGAACACCTGAGCGCTCCTCCTCCCCTGTCTCAAATGGACTAGACGCTCCCCCGCCGCTTTGCCCTCAGGTGGATGGTCGAACACGGCCTTGAAGCGGCGGGAGAACTCGGCGTAGGTGATGGTGTTGGCGTCCATCTTCCTCCACTCGGCGTTAGCCCACTCCAACGCCTTGCCCGTGAGACAGGAGATGAGGGCGGAAACGCTCTCGTATCCCGAGGGCACCGGGTGTACAGTGGCCAGGTAGAGCTCCACCTGCAGGAGGAACCCCTGACACCCGGCAGCTGTTCCGTCATACGCCCTCGGGAGCGAGAGCCGAATCCCCCTGGGTTCCGAACCTGGGACTGGTGGACCGACCGATGGGGTGGGCAGGGTAGGTGGAGGTGTGGGTACCCTGCTGGCCTCCCATCGGTGCAAGGTGTTGATTACCTCCTGTAGAGCGGTCTCCAGTTGTCTTATCTGGCCCTCTTGCCCACGGAGATGCTCCTCGAGCGACACAGGCGTCACTGCCGATCCTGCTGATTCCATTAAGGTGTGTGATTCTGTCAAGGCGTGCTGAAGGTGGGTGTGGTGTATGAATCATGCGCAGGACGCAGAGGCTCAGTCCAAAGGCTTTAGTGCAATATATATAAAAGACAGAAGCACAATAAGCCCGAAGGCGAATACACGGCGCACACAGGCGACAAAACAAACGGCGCACAAACATGTGCAAAATATAACCTCTCCAAAACACTGGAGGGAAAATGTAGCTCCAAACACGAAACAGAAGCGCAATCACACACAACGACAAGCACACAACGAGAACTAAATAGGACACTAACGAGGACTAACAAGACACAGGTGTACAACATCCAGACAAAACCAAACGAACATGAAACATAGCATCGGTGGCAGCTAGTACTCCGGGGACGACGACCGCCGAAGCCTGCCCGAACCAGGAGGAGGAGCAGCCTCGGCCGAAACCGTGACACATGCGCGCACACACACACACATACACACATGCACACATGGACATACACACACGCACACACACCCACACGCATGCACGCACACACACACGCACACACGGGAGGGAGGGAGAGGGGGAGGGGAGGGGGAGGGGGAGGGGTGACTCCTCCTGGCATTGAGTGATATCTAATCAACGTGTATGTCCCACAGAGACAGTGGAGCGAGGAGGGGGAGGGGGACACTCTTCCTCTCCAAAGCAATAGATCAGTATCTCTCAAGGACAAGTTTACCCTCACACCCATCACACACTGTAAATACCCTGACAGACAGTCACAGCACCCCACCGGGACAGTTGTTTTTACCCTTTACCTGTCACTTTAAACCCCTCTCCTCACCTCTCCTCACCTCTCGCATGTTGTATTCCTGCTCCCTTGTTTTAGACTGAACAACATCCTCCACTGCGGTTTTGCATCCTATTACTAGTGTGACAAAACTATTGTAGTATGTTGTGAGAGGTAAGCTGCTTTCTCTAAATCTACCCAAATCCCTCCAGTTAATAGAAGCTAGACAAAACAAGTAGCATCCTCTCTCTCTCTCTCTCTCTCAATTTTTTTCAATTTTTCAATTTAAGGGCTTTATTGGCATGGGAAACGTATGTTAACATTGCCAAAGCAAGTGAAATAGATAGTAAACAAAAGTGAAATAAACAATAAATATTAACAGTAAACATTACACTCAGAAGTTCCAAAAGAATAAAGACATTTCAAATGTCATATTATGTCTATATACAGTGTTGTAACAATGTGCAAATAGTTAAAGTACAAATATATAAACATAAATATGGGTCTCTCTCTCTCTCTCTCTCTCTCTCTCTCTCTCTCTCTCTCTCTCTCTCTCTCTCTCTCTCTCTCTCTCTCTCTCTCTCTCTCTCTCTCTCTCTCTCTCTCTCTCTCTCTCTCTCTCGATCTCTCGATCTCTCTCTCTCTCTCTCTCTCTCTCTCTCTCTCTCTCTCTCTCTCTCTCTCTCTCTCTCTTCTTCTCTCTCTCTCTCTCACACACACACAGCCCTGGTGAACAGACTTGGTTAGGGCCATTTGTAGTGACAGCGTGGCCCATCCCATGCTGGTGGCTTGGTGACTCCTCTGTGGAGGCGAGGGTAATTCTCTTTCACGCACCATTACCCCTCCTGATCTCCTCATCTTCCCCCTGTGTGTATTCACCATCAGGACTAGCCAATCAGAGACACTCATCTCCTCCCTGATTGTATTCACCATCAGGACTAGCTAATCAGAGACACTCATCTCCTACCTGTTTGTATTCACCATCAGGACTAGCCAATCAGAGTCACTCATCAACACAGAGACACTCTACACTCTTAGAAAACAAAGGTTCTAAATGGAACCAAAAAGGGTTCTACCTGGAACCAAAAAGGGTTCTTCAAAGGGTTCTCCTATGGGGACAGCTAAAGAACCCTTTAAGGTTCTATATAGCACCTTTTTTCTAACATGCTGACCACACCGCCCGCGTCGTGTGCACGAGCGTTGCAAAATAAATGTACACATATATGTTATTCAATCATTGCACCCACACTGCTCGCGCGCTTCAACGAGCATCTGTGTAGCCAGGCGCTAAAATAGAACTTGGTTCTATTTGTGACGCTTGACGCGCTGTAAGTCCCGCCTCTTCCATCTCCTCATTGGTTTTTAGGAGCATATACCCACGTGGGTGATTGAAAGATGAACTGAGGTCCACACTCCAGTCCAGTTGGTGGTGGTAATGTACCTTAAAGTTGGTTGCCAACCGCCATATAAAGTCCAAAGAAGAAGCCTGAAGGAGTAGAGATTACTAGAAAATAACTCAGTTTACCCTTTTATCTGTGGATTAATTGTCGGAGTAGAGGACCTTGTGCATTTCAGGTAAAATAACAACCCAATGTTTATATCCCAGGAACAAATGAGCTAGCAACAGCAAGCTAGCTAGCTAAATTGCCATAAATGTTTAATGCTTTTCGACCTGTCCCCAAATTAATATAGTTGGTTCAGAATTCGTTTTGATATTTCAACCTGCGTGTCCTGATCGCGTCTGGTGTGGGTGGACAAAATCAACATGTGTGCGAGTGGTGTGGTCAGCATGTAAGAGTGTACCACAGGTCCACCTGTATCTATGATGATGACATTTCAGCTCTGTGTCATCTGTCTGTCTGGACAACACCTACCCCTGCCACCCCTCTCTCTTTCAATTCAATTTAAGGGGCTTTATTGGCATGGGAAACACATGTTTACATTGCCTAAGCAAGTGAAATAGATCATAAACAAAAGTGAAAAAATTATAATAATTAAAACAATAAAACAGTAAACATTACAGATTCTCTCTCTCTCCCTCCATCCAAACATGGAGATGGAGCAGAAACACGTGCTACTGGTCTTTAGTTTACGGCCCGTTTCCTAATGGAGATAAAAGGCTGTCTCCTGTCCTCATTCAGCAGCCATCAGGAGTGCGTTATCGATGCTAGAGCACACTAGGTCATTCTGACCCTGTTGTCTCTCTCCTACCTGGAGTAGTGGTAGTAATAATGCTTGAAGGAGGATATTATGATGGAGCGGCAGGGTAATAACATAATTATTTGGGGAACAGGATGTGACTGGTCTGTATGTAGAGAGGGATGGGCTGGCTACGACGTGTTTATTGGTGGGGAGTGAGGACATTCTGATCTTGGACTGTTATTATGAGCATATGGATTGGAGACTTATTTACCTCATTATCATCATTAGCTGAATAGCTTCGTCGTCGGGTGAGGTTGTGTCTCTCTCTGGCGGGAGGTAAGCTTGGCTGATATGGCTTATAGACATAGTTTAAGCTTTGTCGAGTAAAGCTTAAACTATGTATTTAGATTGTAGTTAGGTATTGTAGGTAGTTATCGTGGGTTGTTGTATGTAATTATTGTAGGTAAGTGTTGTATTCGGGTGAGCCCGGTGAAGCACGAAGCTAGCTAACCCACTACCTGGACTAGCTAGCGGGTAGCTACTGGTAACTATTAGCAACTGTGGATAGTTTTTTCACGCCTGAGAGTACCTGTAATTACGCCAGCTAGCTGCCTACAATAATTACATACAATAATGCCTACCATTCAGCTGTTTTACTAACCTCATTGTCTGAAGCGTTAACGTTAGGTAGTAAGTAGCTACTGTGCTCGAAATGTAGCTAGCTTGTTGCTACCTGGATAGCTACTAAACAATAGCTGGAACGACCTAGCTAACAGACGCGAACTGGCCGAATCGATTCAGTGGCTAGCTTTGCACTTGGCTAGCTAACAGTAGCTGCTAGGGGTAAGTTATAACCTACATTTGTGTTTTGTTTTTACATACTGGTAGCCAGAGTCGTTCAAGGGAATTCGGGACATGGGTGACTAGTTAACGTTAGCTTGGCTCTCTCTGTGTGTTCGTGCCGTGGGAGGACGGGTTTCTTCGTTGGCAGCAAGCAATGGCTAGCTAGTATGCTAACTATTCTAGCTAACTAACTGGCTGAATAAGTTGACGACGTACTCGCTCAAGCTGTCGGGACTAACCCACAACGTTAGACACGGACACGAATGATCTGCTTGGCGTGTTGACACACTGGTGGTTTGTTGTGGCCGAGTATTGGTGCTAAACCGTGTTGTTGGAGGCCGGCATGCTAGCTGGCTGTGGCGTCATATGACTAGGTGCCCTAGACGGTTTTCATGGAAGAATACTGTACCAAGTTAGCTAGCTGAATAAACTAAGTTAGTTTATTCCTAGAAAACATTGAACCGCTGTAGTTTACAACAATTATAGTTTCTGAGGTGGAAGTTGGGAGAGTTATATTTGGGTGTTTCAGTGAAACGTAAGTGAGGGAAGCCCCGCTCTCTCGCTTTCCCAGATGTTTAGTTCATTTCATTCCGATCTCCTTTGCATTATTGTAGCCATTTTCTGTAGCCTGTCAACTATGCCTCTGTCTATCCCTGTTCTCTCCTCTCCGCACAGGCTATACAAACGCCTCACACCGCGTGGCTGCTGCCTCTCTAACCTGGTGGTCCCTGCACGCACGACCCACGTGGAGTTCCAGGTCTCCGGCAGCCTCTGGAACTGCCGTTCTGCGGCCAACAAGGCAGTGTTCATCTCAGCCTATGCTACCCTCCAGTCCCTCAACTTCTTGGCGCTGACGGAAACATAGATTACCACTGAAAACACTGCTACTCCTACTGCTCTCCTCGTCTGACCATGTGTTCTCGCATACCCCGAGAGCATCTGGTCAGCGGGGTGGTGGCACAGGAATCCTCATCTCTCCCAAGTGGACATTCTCTCTTTTTCCCCTGACCCATCTGTCTATCTACTCATTTGAATTCCATGCTGTCACAGTCACTAGCCCATTCAAGCTTAACATCCTTGTCATTTATCGCCCTCCAGGTTCCCTTGGAGAGTTCATCAATGAGCTTGACGCCTTGATACGTTTCTTTCCTGAGGATGGCTCACCCCTCACAGTTCTGGGTGACTTCAACCTCCCTACGTCTACCTTTGACTCATTTCTCTCTGCCTCCTTCTTTCCACTCCTCTCCTCTTTTGACCTCATCCTCTCACCGTCCCCCCCTACTCACAAGGCAGGCAATACGCTTGACCTCATCTTTACTAGATGCTGTTCTTCTACTAATCTCACTGCAACTCCCCTCCAAGTCTCCGACCACTACTTTGTATCCTTTTCTCTCTCGCACTCCTCCAACACTACTCACTCTGCCCCTACTCAGATGGTAATGCGCCGTCGCAACCTTCGCTCTCTCTCTCCTGCTACTCTCTCCTCTTCCATCCTATCATCTCTTCCCTCTGCTCAATCCTTCTCCCTCCAATCTCCTGATTCTGCCTCCTCAACCCTCCTCTCCTTCCTTTCCGAATCCTTTGACTCTCTATGTCCCCTATCCTCCCAGCCGGCTCGGTCCTCCCCTCCTGCTCCGTGGCTTGATGACTCATTGCGAGCTCACAGAGCAAGGCTCCGGGCAGCCGAGCGGAAATGGAGGAAAACTAGACTCCCTGCGGACCTGGCATCTTTTCACTCCCTCCTCTCTACATTTTCTTCATCTGTTTCTGCTGCTAAAGCCCCCCCCCCCCCCCTCCTCCCTCTCTGTGGATGACTTCGCCAACCATTTTGAAAAGAAGGTTGACGACATCCGATCCTTGTTTGTTAAGTCAAATGACACTGCTGGTCCTGCTCACACTGCCCTACCCTATGCTTTGACTTCTTTCTCCCCTCTCTCTCCAGATGAAATCTTGCGACTTGTGACGGCCGGCCGCCCAACAATCTGCCCGCTTGACCCTATCCCCTCCTCTCTTCTCCAGACCATCTCCGATGACCTTCTCGCTCATCAACTCATCCTTGACCGCTGGCTATGTCCCTTCCGTCATCAAGAGAGCGAGAGTTGCACCCCTTCTCAAAAAACCAACACTCGATCCCTCTGATGTCAACAACTACAGACCAGTATCCCTTCTTTCTTTTCTCTCCAAAACTCTTGAGCGTGCCGTCTTTAGCCAACTCTCTTGCTATCTCTCTCAGAATTACCTTCTTGATCCAAACCAGTCAGGTTTCAAGACTGGTCATTCAACTGAGACTGCTCTTTTTGTGTCACGGAGGCTCTCTGCACTGCTAAAGCTAACACTTGTCCTTCTAGACCTGTCTGCTGCCTTTGATACTGTGAACCATCAGATCCTCCTCTCCACCCTCTCCGAGTTGGGCATCTCCGGCGCGGCTCACTCTTGGATTGCGTCCTACCTGACCGGTCGCTCCTACCAAGTGGCGTGGCGAGAATCTGTCTCCGCACCACGTGCTCTCACCACTGGTGTCCCCCAGGGCTCAGTTCTAGGCCCTCTCCTATTCTCGCTATACACCAAGTCACTTGGCTCTGTCATATCCTCACATGGCCTCTCCTATCATTGCTACGCAGACGACACACAACTGATCTTCTCCTTTCCCCCTTCTGATAACCAGGTGGCGAATCGCATCTCTGCATGTCTGGCAGACATATCAATGTGGATGACGGATCACCACCTCAAGCTGAACCTCGGCAAAACGGAGCTGCTCTTCCTCCCGGGGAAGGACTGCCCGTTCCATGATCTCGCCATCACGGTTGACAACTCCGTTGTGTCCTCCTCCCAGAGTGCGAAGAGCCTTGGCGTGACCCTGGACAACACCCTGTCGTTCTCCGCTAACATCAAGGCGGTGACCCGATCCTGTAGGTTCATGCTCTACAACATTCGGAGAGTACGACCCTGCCTTACACAGGAAGCGGCACAGGTCCTAATCCAGGCACTTGTCATCTCCCGTCTGGATTACTGCAACTCGCTGTTGGCTGGGCTCCCTGCCTGTGCCATTAAACCCCTACAACTCATCCAGAATGCCGCAGCCCGCCTGGTGTTCAACATTCCCAAGTTCTCTCACGTCACCCCGCTCCTCCTCACACTCCACTGGCTTCCAGTTGAAGCTCGCATCTGCTACAAGACCATGGTGCTTGCCTACGGAGCTGTGAGGGGAACGGCACCTCCGTACCTTCAGGCTCTGATCAGTCCCTACACCCAAACGAGGGCATTGCGTTCATCCACCTCTGGCCTACTGGCCCCCCTACCTCTGCGGAAGCACAGTTCCCGCTCAGCCCAGTCAAAACTGTTCGCTGCTCTGGCACCCCAATGGTGGAACAAGCTCCCTCACGACGCCAGGACAGCGGAGTCACTCACCACCTTCCGGAGACACTTGAAACCCCACCTCTTTAAGGAATACCTGGGATAGGATAAAGTAATCCTTCTACCCCCCCTTTCCCCACCCCAAAGAAAGAAAAAAATAACATATTGTAAAGTGCTTATCCCACTGGCTATAAGGTGAATGCACCAATTTGTAAGTCGCTCTGGATAAGAGCGTCTGCTAAATTACGTAAATGTAAATGTAAATGTTGTCCTCCACCCATTTTCTTTTCCAGCAGGGGTTTATGAATAAGATTGAATTGAAGTGTTGATTTTCTGTCTTTGCTGGGGTGGTCAGGCAGGGTGGGAGTGATATGTGATTCTTCTGACATCTACTGTGAGGCCAGGCTGAAGTCTCCTCCCCTCTCTAACCAGTATGTGTTATATACAGTACAGTCTGACCTGGTGTCTGTTTTGGTCACTGTGTTTTTACCTCTGACATCTAGTGTGACACACTGACATTCTTGCTCTTCTCCACTCTCTGAGGGGATCCATCAAACCCTCTACAGACCAACCAGCTATAGCCTGAGCCTGACTGTCTGGGTGGAAGCCAAGATGTTATGGTGAGAGAGGGACCCTGTGAAGGAGAGACCTCACTGTCCTGAAAAGCCACAATGCCCTGAGCACTGTCCACACCATCTCTCTTTCTCTGTCTCACACAGATTGCTCTCACCTCTGTCCACCGCCTCCAGACAGTAGTACTACTAGTCCTATCCCAGGACTTACCTCTGACTGCATCACTATGCTGCGTATCAGTGCCAGTCTGGCTCCGTAGCAGATTTTAATATAACCATCAGTATCACTTATGGTTTATCAGAGCTCTGCCAGACGAATAGCTACTGCCCATGTATATATATGAACATGGCTTGTGTTGCATGTCCTATTGTTACATGGATGGGCAGGGTACCATGGTACTGAGTGATGGATGAGCTCCATTTATCCCTGTCAAGTCACAGTCATTGGCATGGATCAGACTGTGATCTGAGCTCCAGTTATCCCTGTCAAGTCACTACCATTGGGACAGTGATGGATCAGACTGTGATCTGAGCTCTAGTTATCCCTGTCAAGTCACTACCATTGGGACAATGGTGGATCAGACTGTGATCTGAGCTCCAGTTATCCCTGTCAAGTCACTACCATTGGGACAGTGATGACTCAGACTGTGATCTGAGCTCCAGTTATCCCTGTCAAGTCACTACCATTGGGACAGTGATGGATCAGACTGTGATCTGAGCTCCAGTTATCCCTGTCAAGTCACTACCATTGGGACAGTGATGGATCAGACTGTGATCTGAGCTCCAGTTATCCCTGTCAAGTCACTACCATTGGGACAGTGATGGATCTGACTGTGGTCTGAGCTCCAGTTATCCCTGTCAAGTCACTACCATTGGGACAGTGATGGATCAGACTGTGATCTGAGCTCCAGTTATCCCTGTCAAGTCACTACCTTTGGGACAGTGGTGGATCAGACTGTGATCTGAGCTCCAGTTATCCCTGTCAAGTGTTTACCATTGGGACAGTGGTGGATCAGACTGTGATCTAGTGACAAGTGTCCTGTAATATGCTGTGTACTAGAACAGAGTGCAGTCCACTGTCCTTACATAAAGACCAATACCCTGGAGGAGGATAACCTACGCTACTGAGATCTGTCATGTTCATGTTGAGATCAGCTGTTTTCCAACTCATGTCATAGTGACTGACAGTTCTATGGTGGTGGTGGTGGTGGAAGCAACAATGGATAGTGTTGTTATTAATAGGGCTGGAATTGTGGGTAGCAATATGATTGATTTGCACCTCATCCAGCAGGGGCATAAGGCATTAACCCACGTATGTGCACACACACACTTAATTAGCCTGGTTTGACAATGTTAACAGGCTCCTGGGAGTCTCTTTCACACTGAGTACTGAGGGAAGACGTGCTCCAGCAATGTGCTCAGTCGGGGATTGTGTTTGTGTGTGTGTTTGTGTGTGTGTGTGTGTGTGTGTGTGTATGTGTGTGTGTGTGAGCATGGCTCTTATGAAGGTTGCAGATGGTCCTGTCAGCAACCGTTCACTCCTTTATTCACACACCAGCTGAGCTTAACACGCATCCCTACACCTCATACCCCTACCCCCAGGGTTAGGTAGGTTACTTTCAAAATGTAATCCATTACAGTTACTAGTTACCTGTCCAAAATTGTAATCAGTAATGTAACTTTTGGATTACCCAAACTCAGTAACGTAATCTGATTACTTTTAGATTACTTTCCCTTTAAGAGGCATTAGAAGATGACAAAAAGGATCATTCAAATGCATTTGGTGTCATCATAGTGGTCTCTGACTTGTGGTCAGACTCGCTCAGGTGGAACAAACTTAAACTTGTGCCTTTTTTCAATGCTGAATTAATTGTCATTGACAAACAGAAAGGTGCCAATGTATATAAAAGTAATCCAAAAAGTAATCATCTAGTTTTCCAATAGTATCTGTAATCAGCCTACAAAATTTTTGCTGGTAACTTAACTGATTAAAGTTACATTTTTTTTGTGATCAGATTAGATTACCCTAATCAGTTACTCCCCAATCCTGCCTACCACCCCACAGCATTCCTCAGGAGACAAGTCACATTTCGGTCATTTAGCAGATGCTTTTGTCCAGAGCGAGTGCATACATTTTATATATTTTTTCGTATGGGTCCCCCGTGGGAATCAAACCCACAACCCTGCCATTGCAAGCGCTATGCTCTACTAACTGAGCCATTTAGTTTGTTCATATATCAATGTTGGGCACAGTGGCTGCCAGGGCAACCAGCGTACCTAATTTACTGTATGGTACAGTGCCTGTTGCCAGAGCTCCTACAGCTGTTGACCTTTTGACCTGCTGGTAGAGTGGGTTTACACAGGCACTGCCGCTGACTGTGGAATGTTCTCGAATGAATCTACTGACCACTAACTGGTCAGAATCACAGGACAGAGGTCTTCCTTGTGTTTTCAGTTGGGCCCTCTGAGATCACTCTGTGTGTGTTTGTAGGGTTTTTTCTGTCTGTGGTGTATACATTTACATTTTAGTCATTTAGCAGACGCTCTTATCCAGAGCGACTTACAGTTAGTGAATACATTTTTATTTTTTTTATACTGGCCCCCCATGGGAAACGAACCCACAACCCTGGCGTTGCAAACGCCATGCTCTACCAACTGAGCTACATCCCTGCCGGCCATTCCCTCCCCTACCCTGGACGACGCTGGGCCAATTGTGCGCCGCCCATGAGTCTCCCGGTCGCGGCCGGCTGCGACAGAGCCTGGATTCGAACCAGGATCTCTAGTGGCACAGTTAGCACTGCGATGCAGTGCCTTAGACCACTGCGCCACTCAGAAGCTCATGTATGCTATGCTATGTGTGAACAGTCTAAACACATCCATTCATTTGTTGCTCTGCTCGGCCCTCTTTAGCCCCTCTCAGTGGTAATGGCACACTAGGCATGGCTCCAACCACACTGTCTGTCTCCTGTCTTACACTGTGAGTATGAGTGTGTTGTCTGTGTACTCTGCCACTTGCAGTATAAGACAGTGAGCTGTAAAACACGCCACACAGTCATGGTCAAGTGTACTCAGTGACAAAGGCTTCTGGGTTGTGTGCTGTTTTCACAGTTAAACTCCCAAACATTGAGGAAGAGTGTTAAATGTCTTTGGGGGGGGGGGGGGGGGGGGTTGTTCTATCCAGCCATACACACACACATACATTTTCCACAGCGGTATAAGCCATCCATACTGTAGCATTTGTCCAGCGTTTACCAGACATACACAAGACCTGGCAGGGGAGACCCGACACACTCTCGACCGCCTGGGGTGTGTCTTCACTACCTTCTCCCCTTATTCTCTCTACTCTCTCTTTCTCTCTATCTGCCTCTCAATTTCTCTCTCTCTCTCTCTCTCTCTCTCTCTCTCTCTCTCTCTCTCTCTCTCTCTCTCTCTGTCTCTCCATCTTTCTTTCTGTTTCTCTCCAGGGTTTGATCTCAGAGGAAGCAGAGTGCGGCCCAGCTCTGATTGCTGTGGATTTGTTATTCACAGTGTGGAGCCTCAGGACATGAGAAATAAAGCAGCCCTATCGTTAGCTGCTAGCTATCGCACAGTAGCAAAGCCCTCATTATAGGATCTCAGGTTGCTCTCCACACGCATTCAGCTAGCCAGCATCATACTGTATACTGTAAGTGCTATGTCCATCGTTAGCTGGTGGAATACTAACCTGTTCCTTTCTATACAACCTCCTTTTGCTGGAGGTTGTCCAATCATGCTGTGGGCATCCACATATGGACTGTCCAGAGCAGGAATGTCCAGAGCAGGAAGCAGTCACCTATTGTACAGATGTAGGATCTTATTTTGATCACCCTGTTGCAGGAGAACTTCCCTGCAATGCAGGACATTTAAAACTTGTAGTGTATTTGAGGTTTAAAAAGGCTTCTGAAGTTTGTAATTTCCACTTGGACTTGATTTTACCTTACTAAATATGTATCAACCCCTACAAAAATGTCCATTAATAATAATAATCCACATAATAATTCACATTTCCTGTTGCTTGCAGGATTATTTTCCTGCTGTAGCAAACTCGCTCAAATTAAGATCCTACATCTGTACATTTAGTTAATTTATTTAGCACATAGAAAAAATAAAAGTTCATGCATAGATAAAGTGAAACATTACAGTGCAGGGAGAGGAGATAAACCCAAGAGGGCCTCATTATAGTGTTGGCAAGAGATAGCTTTAGCCTTTAGTCAGCTTGGGCTTCCATTAGCTACCATAGGTGATAAACCAGTCTGGATTTAACCCTTGTTTGTTTGACATGTGTTTGACATATGGCTGGGTGATATGACTCACTGTAAGGGTGTCTATGTGATATAACAAGCATGGTGAGAGTTAGTGTGAGGGGGAATATGTGATATAACACTTCTGGTACAGGTTCAGTGGTGGTGAGAGAGAGTCGGTGGCCTGTGATATATGGTGCCAGTGTTAATGTGTTTATGGAGTCAGTTGAAATGAACTCAGTGGGGATTTGATGGTTCACTTCCATACTGTACACTCTGCCTTGTCTATTATAGACCCATCTCTCTCTCTCTCTTCTCCTATCCCCCTCTCACACCATCTATATTTATCTCTATCCCTCGATCACTGTCTCAATTATCATACCCTCCCATCTCTCTGTTCCTCTCCTTTATCTTTCTCCATATCTCTCAATCTCTTTAACCCCCCCTCCCCCCCCCTCTCTCTCTCTCTCTCTCCCTCTGCCCTTTGTCTGTTTATCATGTAGCTTGGCAACACAAATAGAACGTTGCTAACTCAGGGCCCTAAAGCAGATCATCCTTCCCAGGATCGTTTGCCTCCTCATCCTCGCTGGCGTGGGGGGTTAGAGGGGGTGGGGGGAACGGAGGGGTGCAGGGGGGGTTAGAGGGGGTGGGGGGAACGGAGGGGTGCAGGGGGGGTTAGAGGGGGTGGGGGGAACGGAGGGCTGCAGGGGCGGCATCCTGGCACGGAAGATGAGGAGGGCCTGCTGCATGCCAACTCCAACACCCCGGCTGATCCCATGGCCAAAGGGCTGCTGGCATGGCCCGGGACACACTCCTCAAAAGAAGAACGGCACGCTCAAACAGACATGTGGAGCATGATCTAACACACACACACACACACACACACACACACACAGACACACACACACACACACACACAGAGACACACACACACACAGACACACACACACACACACACACACACACACACACACACACACACACAGACACACACAGGCATGCTGATACAGCACTTTAAGGGATGCAATTAAGCACTTTGTCTCTCTGCATTCAGCCAGCGTGCAACTCCTCACTTCTCCTCCAAGACTGATTCCCTGTGTGTGTGCGTGCACTATCAGCGTGCACGTCCTCTCGTAAACACCCTGGCAGCAGACTTGAGTGAATTACAGTGGTTAAGTTTGATCAAATGGAGCAGATAGTTTGTCATGGTGCTTAACTGCATGTGATGCTCCCGTCTCACCTCCCTGAGTGGAATGAATTCACTCCTACTGAGATAATGGTATTAAAGAGAAGAGAAGCAGCTAGGGCCTGGGCTAATGCAATCACATCCACGCTACAGCAATTACAAGCCCCAATTACATTTGATACACACACGTGAGAGAGAGACAGAGAGAGAGAGCATTTTTATGAAAAGTTGTCAATTATATGGTAACATCCTTGAGTATCTCTCAGAGGGTGAGAGGGTGGGAGGGAGGGAGGGAGGGGGAGAGAGAGAGAGGCTTCTTAAAACAGTTGCGATTCCATAATAATTGTCAGTTTTCATCTGCGTTCTGTTCCTGTACACATTTAGAGGTCATAATGTTACCAGACTGTTCCCTGTCGTCCTACATCGTTTTTCTCCTTTCCCCGACGGCAAATTATGACATCAGAGAAACGTTGAAACAGTTGAATTCCCACCAGTTAAAGGTTAGATTCAGAGTTGGTACCAATCCTCACCTCACCCTCTGGGTCGGCTTGGCTGTCCAATACTATCTATACACTGAAGGGGATTACTACAAGTGTCACCCAATCACCATGGGTCCCATGACCACCTCCAGTATGCTGTTGACAGGAAACGGTGTAGACGGTATAGACATCATAGGAATCCATTTCTGTAAAGCATAATCAGATGAAAGGAGATTTTGGACTGGGGACCTGCAGAGAGAAAAGCAGAGACAGGAGAGATAGCGGAGAGAGATAGAGGAAGAGAGAGAGAACGAGAGGGGGGGAGAGAGAGGTGGGGGACTATGTGTGATCTTTCCACTGCTCTCTGACCTCTAGTAGTAGTAGTGTCCAGGCCAGTTGGTGACAGTGCTGGTGTCTTTGATGTATGGTGTTTATGACGCAGCCGTGATGAGAGCTCTCTGGAAGGGGACACGTCTGGCCGATGACCTATGAGGTCTGGAGCTCCATCCATCTCCTCTAGCTAGCTCCCTGGTCTTTAGCCCCCTGGTCTGCACCATCAGCAGCACCACTACCATTATCACCCACACTGAGATGTGTGGAGGGACTGGACTCTGAGCTGCACCTGCCTGGAAACACTAAGAGACCTATAGTAAGAGAACAGAAGGGCTGAGTAATAAGGCCACTGTGATGTAATGCACTGGGACCAATGGCTGTATTATGTGGTACTTTGAGAGAAGGGTCTATCAGATGGTTGATGGATGGACCATTATCTCTCCATCTCAATCCCAGCTGTGTTGACTGTGTGTGTTCAGGCTGTGAATTCTCTGGGTCTATATAGTGTGTAACCAAAGCCCTCTGGATTCCTCCATTAGACATGGTTTAGATCCACTATAACTGGCTGTGTGAGGGGATGACTGCTCTTCTCCTCTCTCCTCTCCTCTGTCCCGGTGGACGTTACCAGCTGGACTGGACCAGATGAGGTGGTCAGTGGTAACCACGACGGCCCGCGGTGTCCCTGGCCACCGTTGCCCACTCACTGTGGTGTTTGTTTCATTAGGATAACACAGAATAACAGTCAGCCAGCCACAATTAGATTGAGGAATATAGTGGGATTAGGATGTGGTGTGTGTGTACTGTGTGTGTGTGTGTGTTTGTGTGTGAAGAGGCGTTCTCAGAACTCAGTGGTGAAAATAGCGATGCACCTGTTCCCAACCCCAGCTCCTTCCTCCCTTCTGTCCATAGGCAATCCGTCCTTCTCTCTTTCTCTGCTCTTCCACAGTCACACCATCCGAGCCAGACCCCTTCTGTTATGTTTACGACACACAGCCATCCTCTAGTTGTGTAACATAATGTGTGAGACAGAACACACAGCACCAACCTACAGTGAGATCCAAAAGTATTGGGACAGTGACACATTTGTTGTTGTTTTGGCTCTGTACTCCACCACTTTGGATTTTAAATGATACAATGTATAATATGAATGAATGATATAATAATATGAGTGATGATGATGATAATGATGAGTGAGAAAGTTACAGACACACAAATATCATATCCCCAAGACATGCTAACATCTCACCATTACAATATCAGTGGAGGTTAGCATTTTGGGGGGATATGATATTTGTGCATCTTTAACTTTCTCACTCATCATTATACACAATTAATTCAGGATTATCATGGTAGCATCCACATTCATGTAGAAGTGTTTAGAAACATATTATATTCTTAATTACAATAAAAATGACTCCAAAATGACACAATACATTATTTACCATTCATTTCTATTTCTATTGAGCACAAAATAATCTGAAACACAACCAAAACAAACAGCAAATGCATCCAACACATTTGTAGAATCACAAACTTGATGTAATCATTGCGTGCTAGGAATATGGGACCAAATACTTAACTTTTGACTACTTTAATACACATATAAGTGAATTTGTCCCAATACTTTTGGTCTCCTAAAATGGTGGGACTATGTACAAGAAGTGCTGTAATTTCTAAACAGTTCACCCGATATGAATTAAAATACCCTCAAATTAAAGCTGACAGTCTGCACTATAACCTCATATTCATTGTTTCATTTCAAATCCAAACTGGCATATCCAGGCAAAGATGTTCTTCCATTGCTCATGTGTGTCCCACTGCTGGGGTTAAGGCTAGCAGTTGGACCAGCCTGCCTGTCTAGTTAGAGACAGAGGAACATGATTCATGCTGATATAGTTGTCACAGGGGCTATTGTGTGACGATAAGGACCTTGTCTTATGTTACCCCAGACAGATGGTGTTTAGGAGGAGACCAGAGGGGAGCAGCTATAACCAGGACATCCAATAAACACCTCATAGCCTGAGAGTCATCATTGCAACATCTCCAGTGTCTAATCTTTAGGATTGTTAATGGGGAGATCGAGTTTAAAGGAGGTGTGTGTGTGTGTGTGTGTGTATGTGTGTGTGTGTGTGTGTGTGTGTGTGTGTGTTAGGCTTGGGTGATATACCGTTTAGTATTGTATACCGGGGTATTTTGAAATACCTAATATATATTGGGGGCGGGGACACACAAATCTAAGATGTGTCAAATAAATGATATCCAGCTCACGGCTCCAGCTATGCATTTGGTTTGCTAACTTGCTAGCTAAGTGGCTAGATGTCAAGATCAAGCTTTTTGGTTACAGCAGAGATATTCAATCCCCTCCTGGTTCAAGATCCCTGTTGCCTAAATTGTTTTGTGCATCCCCCTAGTAGCGCCCCTTGAGTACAAATTCGGTAATAAGTGCACATCTGTTGGTGGCTGTTTCTGAATATCTGTGTGTTTTTCTATGCGTATATTTTGCTGTAGTATGGAACCCCTCCCAGCAGTGGTAGTGGTGGCTGGTTGTCTTGGCCAGTCCCCCAGCTGGGTGAGCCTGTGGTGGGGAGAGAACGTGGGGAATTCTGTCTCAACTGCTGGGCTAACTTTAGCCTGACCAGGGCCTTGGCCCGCAGGGAGAGGAGAGGACAAGCCTACTAGAAGACAGGCCGGGCTTGGCAAAGCTTTTGGTCTGGCTGGCTCAAAACAGTCAACCACATATCAACCACAGAACATAGCAGGAAGGACAACAACATGAGCATGGAAGAACATCTGTATACTTGTGCATAAGATACATAGAGACTTACTTTACACTTGTAGACACAGACAGAGTTAATTTAGATGATTCTCCATGATGTGTACATTGTCTCCCCCTGCCTCCTACCTCCTGTCTGCTGAGTGCTGTGTGGGTGTTGAGGTTGTTGTTGGGTTCGTTAATCTCAGCTGTCTCAACCAGGTCAATGTGTCTCTCTTCTCTCCTTCACTGTGCTAATACATTGATACACTGCTACACACATACTGTATGCAGAACATGTAGCCTGTGTACACATTTGCTGTCATACACTGTTTATCACACATTATCTCTCTCTCCAGGGCCGGTCCTGGCCATTCTGCCGCCCTAGGCGAGACAAAAACATTGCCGCCCCTACTAGAATAGTCCCAGTAAGCAAAATTCTGTTGAAAAGGCATCTAAAATATTTATTTTCCAGACGTTGAAGTTAGGTTTCATTGGTTCATGTTTGATTGGACACCATTTAGGTTAGGCTATTTGATCGGAGAAACCTCCATGATGTAAAAAGTTTCCGTCTCATTACATTGTCATACATTTTATCTCCTGTAGGCTACAGAAAAGGCCACATACTCTTTCTACCACAGGCTATATCTGTTACATTATTTATGTTAGATTCTTATTTTGATGGAATGTTGGTGGAGCGCCGCAGCAATGCATCTCTCCGACAGCACCCTGGAGATGCGTGCTGGGAGTGGACAAGATACATATTTTGCAAACCTGCCTTTGACAAAGTGGGCACTGCTTTTCACAGGGCGGCATCAGCGCTCACTTAAAACGGCCATATGCCACTGGTTGAGAGAAATTGTAATTGCTTTGGGGCAGAATTATGTGAGGTTTTATGTGTTGTTGTTGGAGGAGCGTCTCGGAAGGGGGTGAGAACCATGAGCCTCCTAGGTTTTGTATTGAAGTCAATGTACTCAGAGGAGGACAGAAGCTAGCCCTTCATTGCAAAACAGTGTATTTTAATCAATTATTTGCTGACGTGAATATATTTAGTGTAGTTTTATCTAAAAAGGATAACTTTTCCTCACTTTTTTAATTTTTATTAAATTCACTGAGGATGGTCCTCCCCTTCCTCCTCTGAGGAGCCTCCACTGGAGGACGGGCTCATTGTTATTGCTGGAACGGAGTCAAACATGTAGTTTTGATATGTTTGATGTGTTTGATACCATTCCATTAATTCCATTCCAGCCCTTAAAACGAGTCCGTCCTCCTATAGCTCCTCCCACCAGCCTCCTCTGACACACACAGTTTAAAACGTACTCAAATACAAACGCACACAAAAGCTACAGCTCCCTGGGGGCTTGTATACCGGTGCCGGAGACATTTATCAGTCTGAGAGAGGTAGAGAGCGAGGGAGGAAAGAAAGGTAACTGTTTGGCTGGCTGAGTGCGTGGTTAGCATACCTAATGGACCTGTGTGTGAATTTGACTGAAGAGCAGGCACCAGCAGCAGCAGACCTAGGGGACAGAGCCCTGCTCCA